>NW_027256884.1:48729442-49360553 GCF_029215685.1 Pituophis catenifer annectens | reverse complement strand
GGGAATGGTTTTGTGTGAGGGGCAGGCATGTGCATGCACGCAACTTCATTTCTGTGAGTGACAGGTGCACATCTTTATTTGTGTGAGCCAGAGCAGACAGGATTGTTTCAGTGAGCAATGTTGGTAGTAAGGCAATTTTTATATTCAACATCATGAGTGAATGTGGACACTGTAAGGCTTTCTAATGATCATTTTTAGAAAATTTATGCTCAGAGTGTGTTTACTAATGGATAGCAATATGTTCTTCTTGCTGACAAATCATATGTCAATGAAAAGGGTGATATTGAACTCATCCACCTGTGCCCACTAATGGTGGCTTGAAAACACTTTGCTAACAGTCCTTTAAGGACATGTCCTGAAGGCATATTCATCTCATCACAATCCCAAAGTTGAGCCTGTGTTTTAATGATCCAATGTGTGAACAGTCTTTTCCATTTTCTTGCTGTCTGCATGATCATTGATGCTTCAGTGACAAAATGACATTGATTAGGGACCTGGATGTTTGCTTCTGGTTGCAGGGCAATTTCACATATTTATTTTGGTACATTTCTTGATTGTTGTCTCTCATATGCAAACCAAGATATTTAGCTGAATAAGCTATCTAACAATCAGATTGTAATGGAATATGGGCATGAATTTCAGGAGACATTGGGGAGAGGACGGGCAGGTAGGGCAATGGTCAGTTAAGAGCCAGGTTAGCCTGCAGCAGAAATGTTAACATGGCAAATGTCTGAGAAGGATCCCTCTCTAGTTTTTCAGTCTATAAAATCAAGGGTGGGGGGGAGGAGAATGTACTTTCAGACTAGCAAGATTGATGTCAATTTTGGTTTTTTTCCAAAAAAGTTTTTATTTTTGTTTCTCATAAACATATTTAGCTGTACAGTCATTTATCCATCATTTTTCATTCATCTTATCTTTTAACTTTAATGTTTAATTGTTTGGGGCTGCTCTTTTACCATTTATCCTTCTTTATTTTGCCATAACTTTTCTTCTTCTCCTCCCCTTCTCTTTCTTCCTCTATCTCTTCTCCTCTATCTTTATAATAATCTCACTTTTTCCCTTTTACCCCCTCCCTTTGGGAGAAAATTAGCTTTTATTTATGGCCATTGCTCTTTTGCCACTAGCCTGGAAATGGGGAGGTAGCTGGATATCCACTTCCTCCCGTTTCACTCTTGCCGTTTCTCTTCACTTCTAATTCTTTTCTTTTTAAGTTCAGGGTGTCTGTTAAAAATAGAGGTCTTGTTTCCAAGACAGAAATTTCCTCCTCACTCAGATGTTGTGCCTCGTTTCCTCTTTCCTTTTCTTCATGCGTGACCGCCCTGGCTTTGCAACAGCTCTCAATGGCTGTCTTCCCAGCTGTAGAGTCACCTACAGGGAATTTGTGGCTTCCCTGTCCACACCAGCCTGTGCCCCCTTTCTTCACCGTCCCTATGGGTCAGCTATGGTCCACTGTGGACCCCCAAAACAACTGAAATATCGGTGCTCACACTGAAGCCCCAAAGTTTGTGTCGTTTCGCCGTGTCACTGGCCAAGCCCCTGATGTCAATTTTGCAAGGTCGTCCAAAGAAGAAGCATGGTCAGAAGAACTAGCTCTACTTTATTGTAAGAATGCATTAACAGACTCTTGCAAATCTAAAAGTACATTTCTGTCTATACTATAGGTTATACCATTATAATCTTGCTATAGAGATAAAAATAAGGATAAAAATGTAAAAGAACATAATATTATTCAAAGTTTGGTAAAAGTATGTAATTCTAAAAGGGAATAATAAGCCCAACAATTTCACCTCTAGCTTCTCCCTTAATTAGTTGGTCCTTTTTTATTATGGTGAAAGTGTCATCTACATATCTGATCCATATTCAGGACTCCTAGTGGAGGTCGTAATCCAGCACTTAGAATCAATAGCACTCCTATGCAAACAACCCAAAATATGGATCAGGTATGTAGATGACACCTATACCATAATAAAAAAAGAACCAACTAGACAACAGACCCAGCACTATCAACAAGATATTTAATGAATTAAATTCACTAAAAAAATCCAACAGTTCCAGAATTAAAAACAGGAGTCATCTACAACATACAATGTAAGGACTGCAACAGCCACTATGTAGGACAAATAGGCAGAAGACTGGAGAGCACATTCATGAACACCAACTAGTAATCAGAAGACATGATGAAAACTCCTTAATTTCACAAGATATGGACAGACTTAATAATAGCTTCAACTGGAAAACTGTGACCATTCTAGACTAAGCCAAGCCCCAAAATGCTAGAGAATTCCTAGAAGCCTGGCACACAGACAAATCATCCATCAGTAGGCACATAGACATAAATAGCATCTTCATTCCATTCAAAACAGATCTACAAGCCCAAAAAGGAACAAAAAGACCAAGAAACCTCCCCCACCAGCAATCAACATCCAGATGAGAAGAGATTAACACCAAGATTAACATCAGACCAATACTCAAGAAGTAAACAATACCCCAATCAAGGAACTGTCAAACAAGCTTTGGATACTTTGGATAATGAAACATCTGCAAGAAAACAACTAAGGTCAAAGAGGACAAGAACCCTTCATAGTGCTCCTGTGCACTGTGTTTTTGGACGTACACTTCAGCAAAATGCAGTAGTCCTGCCCAATTAGTCTGCTGGTAGTTGACATAACTCCTTAGGTACTGCTCCACTGTGGCATTAGTCCTCTCTACCACCCAATTGGTAATTGTATGGAAAGCTGAACTAAGCCCCCTAGAGGACCCAATGGACTTTAAGAGCTCCCTCCAGAACTTAGCCATGAATTGGACCCCCCGATCTGAAATAATTCTGCATAGGACCCCAGGCGATGAAATGAGCTTGCTTGAAAAATAGGTCGATCACTGTCCAAATCATGGTATTCCCTCTACTTTCGGGCAGCTTGACTATGAAGTCCATCATGATCTCTTCCCAGGGCTTGACTACTTGCTGTAACAACCCAGGGGCCTTTCCTGGTCTTTTCTTCATTGGTGCACAGGTTGCACAACTCTTTACATAACTCTCAATGTCCTTTTTCATCGTTGGCCACTAGAACTGTCTCCTAACCTGGTGCAGGGTTTTCAGGAACCCAAAGAGCCCTGCTTACCTGGTGTCATGGCTAGAGGTGGGATTCAAAAATTTTAGCAACTGGTTCTCTGTCCAGTTTCTGGGTGAGTATGGCCATGGTGGGCGTGGCCTACTTGGCCTCCTGCACCACAGCAGGGTGAGGCTTAACTCGAGCCTTTGGGAGGGCGAAAATGGCCTCCCTGGGCTCCGGAGGCCCTCCGGAGGCCATCCGGAGGCTGGATATGGGCCTATTTCCAGACTTCCAGAACTTCTTGGAGGCCTGTTTTTCACACTCCCCAGGCTCCGGCAGCTTTTCTCAAGCCTCCAGGAGGGTGAAAATGGCCTCCCTCAGGCTCCAGAGGCCCTCCAGAGGCCAGAAATGGGCCCATTTCCAGACTTCTGGAACTTTCAGGAGGCCTGTTTTTCGCCCTCCCAGAGCTCAGTATGGGCACTGCACTTACCTGGCATCCAAAACAGGCCATGTGGAGACTCCTGGGAGGGGTGGGGTGGGTAGGCGGGGCCAACCAGTCTTTGCAACTACCAGTTCAGCGAACCAGATGTAAAATTAGCATCTGGTTTGCCTGAACTGGTTTAAACTGGCTGAATCCCACCCCTGGTCATGGCTCCTTCATAGGACCTCCATCCACAAGCTGTTAGGGATGTATAGTTTAGTCCCCTTCCAGGCCAGCTTGTCCCTAATGGTCAAGAACTGTGGGTGTTCCTTGAACCAGGGGTCACTTTGAAACTTGATTTTGAGTTTCTGGATCAGTTCCTCCTCTGATGTGGTCAGTTGTTGTGTGGCCCATTGTCGTGTGGTCACCTGGGCCTCTTTCTGGGGAAGGGGAATAAGTGCATTAACTACCTCCTCCTGAGTGCTCTTGTACTTGGGCATTCTCAAGAAGGCATCAGCCAGGATTTTTTTTCCTCCCAGAAGGTATTTCAAGGTGAAGTTAAATTGGTTGAAGTACTGCGCCCACTGAACCTGCTTCAGAGTGTTTGCAAGGAGTTTTAAGTGCCTCCAAATTTTTATAATCAGTGCACACTTCAAATGGTACTTTACTCCCCTCCAGGAGGTGTTGCCAGATCAATCGTGATCACTGGACCGCAAAAGCCTCCTTTTCCCATATGGCTCAGCATCTCTCTGTGTCAGTGAGTTTTTGGGAGGTGTAAGCGCATGGTTGCAGGTCCCCCCTCCCCCATTTCTCTGGAGGAGGATGGCCCCTATGGTCATGTCGCTGGCTTCAGCTTGGATCACGAAGGGTTTCTCAGGATCGGGGTTCTTCAGAACCGGTTCCTTTCCAAATAGCCTTTTCAAAGTTTCAAATTCCTGTTGATATTCCATTGTCCATTGGAATGGCTAGCTTAGCTGGGCTTTAGTCCTGTTTTCAGCAGTTCTGTGATCGGTAAGGTCATTCTTGCAAAGATGGGATGAATTGCCTATAGAAGTCAGTGAACCTCAAAAAGCTTTGTTCATGAGTTTGAGGGGCTTGCCATTCTAAAATGGATTTCACCTTCCCTGGATCCATTTCCACCCCTTTGCTTGCTACTCAATAACCCAGGTACTCCAGCCAGGTCTGATGGAATTCGCATTTGGATAGCTTAGTGCAGTGATGGCTAATCTTTTCTGGGCTGAGTGCCCAAAGCACATGCGTGCGTGCAAATGTGTGCATGTGCGCCCAAAGCCCCTGGATAGTCTCCTTGCCTGGATTCCCAGCCTCAGCACTGTGGGCAGGCTTATTAAGCATCGGGTGTAGCCTGAGTCTATTAGGGCCTCAAAGTCCCCTGAGCTCCCAATTTGGGTGCCATGTTTCTCATGGGGATTGTGGAAGGGTGGATGGCTCTACTCACCATCAGGTCTCTTTCTCCCTCAGCTTTGCTGTCATACGAGGCAGGTGACTAGTCTCCTTCAGCTGGAGTTCCCTTCCCCTTGGGTGGGGAAGAGGGGACCTCGACACCCTGGCATCCCAACCTGGACTTCTCTGGTGGCTTCCATGGTGATTTTTCCAGCTTTGCCCGTGCTGTTGGCCCTTCTTTTGATTTGGGTGTGGCCACCAAGCATTCAGTTGCTCGGTGCCCTGGATCAGAAGCACTGGATGGGAGCTTGGGTTGGTCTTTGGGAGCACTGGTGGGTGTGGCTGAGGCCAATCACCTCCTGGCCAATCAGCTCTCTTGGCTCTTTCGTGTTCTCTCTTCAGTATTGCTTCTTGGCCTGCAGGCCTGCAGTTCCACATCCAGTTCTGTGGTGGCCTGGTACCACTCTTGCAACTGATTGGGGAGGCCTCGCTATGTGCAAGCCTGTCATAGGCCTCTGTTGAGGCCCTCTTTGAAGTGGTAGATGAGCATCCATTCTGGCCAGCCTCCCTGTAACCCTCCAGAACTCTCGAATATATTCCTTCACTGGCCATCCCATCTGCTTTAACTCCCCCTCCACCTGTTGGGCTTTTGCCTCATCTTCAAATCTTGTCCTCAGCTCTAGTTGAAAAAATGCCCAGGATACAACAAACTTACTTGGTCACATAGTAATTTTTATGTGATAACCAGTACTTTGAATTTCACCTATAAACAAATTGGCAGCCAATACAGTTACTGAAGCATAAAAATTATAACTGTTAAATCTAGAATCTCTAGTTAATAGACAGTTAATAACTGGATTTCTTTTGAAGCTTGGCTCGAGGCTCATAATTTAATTAAGGCATTGGTCGGAACCCTGGCAGCTGCTGCATTTGAGACCAATCGTATGTTCTCTGTACAGGTAGTCCTTGACGTACAACTACAATTGAGCCCAAAATTTCTGTTGCTAAGTAAAACATTTGTTAAATGAATTTTACTCCATTTTATGACTTTTCTTGCCACAGTTATTAAGTGAATCACTGTAGTTCTTACATTAGTAACATGGTTGTTAAGTGAATCTGGCCTCTCCATTGACTTTGCTTGTCAGAAGGTTGCAAAAGGGGATCATATGACCCTGAAACATTGCAACTGTCACAAACACATGCCAGTTGCCAAGTGTCTGAATTTTAATAATTTGATCATGGAGATGCTACAATGGTCACGTGAAAAATGGTCATAAGTCACTTTTTTCAGTGCTGTTGTAACTTTGAACTGTCACTAAATGAACAGTTGTAAGTCAAGGAATACCTGTAGTCTTCAAAGACAGCCCCATATTGTCAGTATTTGCACTAGACTAATCATCAGAACCTCAGAGTCATTGTCATCAGAACCTTCCAATCCCAAAAGATCTGCAACTGGTCCACTTGACTGAAATAAAAACCTTATAGACAAATATATCTACTTATATCTACAAAAACATAATGGTGTTTAGTCACATAAAGTTAA
This sequence comes from Pituophis catenifer annectens, assembly GCF_029215685.1. Lineage (NCBI taxonomy): Eukaryota > Metazoa > Chordata > Lepidosauria > Squamata > Colubridae > Pituophis > Pituophis catenifer. The sequence continues at coordinate 49,354,138 of NW_027256884.1, read as the reverse complement.
ATACTCCTACAAACCTCATTGATTTCTGTTACAATGAATGTACATTTCCCAACTAGACTTCAATCAATATTTTTAAAATTGCTTGGACATTTGTTACACAAGCCCTTTGTTCAGTCCAATCACGGTTGCTCTATTTTACATCACAAAGATTTAAGAACATGTAGTTCGTGGAGCTTCTTTTACTAAACAAAGTATAAAATAGAAAAGAAAAGAAAAAGAATACCATTGAAGAAAACAGCAAGAAGTATAAAGATAATATTTTTAGTCTTGGAAAATAATCTATTCTAGTTTGTTGTCACTTGTTGTCACTTTCATTCAAAGCACTTGTGATTGGAAGATCATTAAAGCTAGCTGGTGATTATACTACTGGCAAAAACATAATACAGTATTTAAAATCAAGTGAAAGTGCATTTCTTAAAATTTTATTATGTTCTTGTTGATGAAGTTGTCCTTTTATCTTGATTCTCTTTCCATCAAGTTAACTTTAGAGAAGACCATATCTCCTTCTGGCTATTATTACTGGGAAGGATTTAGGCGAGGTTGGGAAGCAGTATCATGTTCTTTGCCTTCTCACAAGACATCTCATAATAAAAAGCATTGTGTGAGCCAAAATTTGAACTAAAATGTTATGCATTCTGAGAATGAACCTGTTCTGAGATACATAGCTATGATTTGGGATGCAGGTTTAGAAACCACATTCTGTTCCTCCCAGTTGTTCTTGATAGCAAGATCTCCTAATAATCATACAATGAGTATGACTTCAACTCCCAGAATTCCTGAACCAGCATGGCTGGCTTAAGAATTCTCGGAGTTGAGGTCCACAAGTCATAAAAGGACCATTGTTCCCCACTCTTGGTTTACAGTAATAGAATCTTGTAAATCTGAAAGTCTCTTACCCCTCCTTTATTTTTACTTTCCAGAAAACTAGGGAGGGTGCCTTCTAAGATGCTTCATACACTCCTTTTGTTTCAGTGGGCTAAGATACCTTTTGCTTGACAGTTGTACAGTCTGTGGCTCTTCTTCCTGTCTCCCAAGATCATTCCCACTTTAAACTCAAGCCTGAATCTTGCAGCCCACAAGAACATACAGCATTGTCAGCCAGATGAGTTCCCTAGGTACACTGAGCTAAGAATCAATGTCTCTCTTCTGTGCCCATGATTACAGCCATCCAAGTTTATTTAATTTTTTTATACTTTTATTCAATATAATGCTCTATGTTTATAGTTTCAGTAATGGTTTCAGATCCAAAGCATTTAAGGTCAGATTCTATGTCTTCTTTGCATGCCTATAACAATTTTTCTTTCATCGTATATTGTATTGCGGGGCGGGGGGTGGTGGTGGGACACAACAGGCAAGGATCAGAAGTTGAGCCTGAAGAAGATGCAAACAGTCTTATGCTTACAGACAAAAATAATATGAATATATGGCTTAATTTCATATATATATATATAAATATAGTTTGTCAATGACAAATGTTCTAGAATTGTTGCAGGCTGGATGTTATGATTAATTTTTTGGTTCATTCGTGCTTTGCATACAGCAAATAAATATGAGGAAGTATTTTGCAGGATTGATAGAGTCTACAGAGTAAATTCTTGGATTGCAAAGCAAAGGCAATTGCCTAGAGATGTGGTGATTTATTTTACAGACAAAGAAATAAGAAATAATATTGTGCAAAAATCTTTTAATTCTACTTTACAACTGTATGGAAGAAAGTTTTGGATATATAAAGAGTTACTGCCCAAGATGTTATTAGATAGAAAGAAATTTGGATTCCTGGTGACTGAGCTTAAAAAACAAAATATTTTATTTAGGTGGGATGTTCCAGTTGGTATAATATTGAAATATCAAGGAGAAAGATATCAACTAAATACTGTTGAAAAAGCGGAAGAATTTTATTATAAGACTTTGAAAATGAGTTTAACATCTTCATACATAATACAGGATAAGCAGAAGGAGTTGGAAATAATGGAAAAACATCGAGTTACAGAGGTTTTTGTAGATGAATTGCCTTTGGATCCTTTAGATGTCTCAGATGGATTACTTATAAATACGAGAGAAGCGGCGTTGGACTCTAATGTGAAGATTCATCAAATCATAGACAAGCATGAAAATCAATCAGTTGATACACAACTTATAGAAAAGAAACCTGAATGGCGATCTAAGTTACAAAAGCAAAACCAACAAGATCAAGTTATAGATCAGAACGAAAATCGAACAGTTGATACACAACTCATAGAAAGGAAATTAGGCCGGAGATCAAACCCACAAGAAGTCAAGAAAAAAAAAAGAAATAGGTCTCACAAAAACAAAAATTTTTAAACTAGGCAACAGTGAAGCCAGTTATCTAAAAAGATGACTGAATATATGAAAAGACAGTTGAGGCGAAGTATTGGTGAATATTATCCTGCGGAGAGTGACAGACCTCTGCAATGCCGTATTTTTGGGATGTGAAAAGGGCCTTAAACTGTTGGATTGGAATTATCTATTTTGGATTCTTTGATAAATGTATTACGTTTATGCTGAGTTATATGGCAAGAGAGCTACGTTGGGGCATGCAGAAGATCTGGTTGTTACCCCATTATGATGGTTGGAATTAATAATCTTGAAGAAAGCCACCACTACAGATACTATATGGAATACAATTATAATGTCACTCGGGTGGTTGTTTTCTTTTTTTATATATATATACATACATGAAGATATTTATTATCGATGGGGGCAGACGACAACTGAGGATTCCGAACATTTTGCTGGAATTAGGATGTGATGTTACCCTAATATGGGTGAAGGAGTTAATAATCCAGTTTAAAGACATTACAGAAGACATTATATGGATTACAAGTTTAAAGTTATTGATTTTATCTACATAAGGGATATATATATATATATATATATATATATATATATATATATATATATATATATATATATATATATATATATATATTTTAGCAGGGTGGGCAGAAGAATAAAGATATTAAGAATTGTTATTTTGTAGGAAAGTGGGTGGAGACAGGCTAGTTTATTGATGGTTTAGTTTAAGAAAAGAGATGTCTAAGAGATATATTTATCGGAGTGGAGGAAATGGATAGACTATGAGTTGAATAAATGTTAAATTAAATTAGGATTTATTATATAGTTTTATAGTGGAAGGCTGCTTTGAATTATATAGTTTTAAAATGGAAGGTTGTTTTGAGATGTTATATTAATATACATAAAAGGTTTGATTTAAGAGATATATGTATGGAGGAGGAGAAAAAGGGTAGATTATTGTTAAATTGGGAGTTATAATAATATTACTATGTTAAATTAGAAGTCATTACACAATGTTACAGTAGAATCTTATTTTGAAATGTATAGTAAAAGGGGGATATAATAATATTATTAGAAAGAAAGGGTCAGTATTTGGGGGATGGAGTAAGGGAATGGTAAAGTATTATATAATCTGTTATAAATCTGGATTTTACTTTGAAGAAGTCACAGGGGGAGGGGTGGTGAGGGGGGGTTAGGGAGGAGGGGGGAGAAAAAAGGGGGAAAATCTGTATTTGAAAAACTTTTTCAATAAAAAAATATGAATATATGGCTTAATTTCATATATATATAAATATAGTTTGTCAATGACAAATGTTCTAGAATTGTTGCAGGCTGGATGTTATGATTAATTTTTTGGTTCATTCGTGCTTTACATACAGCAAATAAATATCAGGGTTTCAATGCAAATAATTGAATAAAAGAAAAGTTCTGTGGATTTTGCTTTTATAAAGCAATAACATGAATAACATGATCATGCACTTTCTGGATTAAAAAAAAAAGGTTTTACTTCATGTTTAAATACATTATGAGTATTTAAAAAACACAAAACCCCCTGAAAAGCCCAAGTATAAAAAAGAGAAAATATAAAGAAAAAATATAGGCGAATAAAAAATAAAAATCTGGTTATCAAAATGCAATAAAAAACAATAAGGAGAAGAAAAAGGAGTAATTATCCCAAATACAAAATATTAAATGTCAAGAAATGCAAAATCCAAAAAAAGAAAGAAAGAAAGAAAGAAAGAAAGAAAGAAAGAAAGAAAGAAAGAAAGAAAGAAAGAATACAATATCCAAATTTTAGCTTTTCCACATTTCAGGTTTTAAACAGAAAAAAATAGAGGAAAGGAAGAGAAAAGATCCAAAAATTTGCACTCCAGATAGTTAGCAAAAATAATATACCAGCAGATAATGTATAGACAGAAAAAAACAATTCCAACAAAGTAGTCTTTGAACTATTATTCAGTTGTTAATCTTTCTTCTTCGTCCCCTTCTCCTCTTTTACTCCCACTAAGTCATAAAACAGTTTATCTCAAATGATACTCAAGGTCATTCTTTGTTCATTCCACACTTCCAAAAAAAAAAAAAAAAAAGGATTTTTTTCACCACTAGATGGCACTGTATATCTTCACAACATATTTTCACTGATCTAAAGTATACAGCTCAAAAAAATAAAGCGAACACAAGCAGAAGACATCCGAGTTCTGAATGAATGAAATAGCCTTATTAAATATTTTGTTCTTTACATACAGTAGTTTATACACTTTTTTCATTTTTCATTTTATTAGATTTATATACCGCTCTACTCCTGAAGACTCAGGGCAGTGAACAGCCAGAAAGATAAAACACACAAACTACAAAATTTAAAAGACAATATAAAAACCCATTAAATAATTTGGCCCAAAACAATTTAAAACACCCCTAATGTTTTAAAACCAATTTTAAAAGTTACAATTAAAAGGGAAGTTAGGCCAGGCCAGCCTGTTGAAATAAATAGGTCTTGAGGGCACGGAGGAAGGTGCATAAATCTAGGATCCTCCATATCTCCGGGGGGAGCTCATTCCAGATAGCAGGTGCCCCCATAGAGAAGGCTCTCCCCCTGGGGGCCGCCAGTCGACACTGTTTGGCTGACGGCACCCTGAGGAGCCCCTCTCTATGTGACCGTACTGGCCAGTGAGAGGCTACTGGTGGCAGAAGGCGGTTCCGTAGGTACCCTGGTCCTAAGCCATGGAGCGCTCTAAAGGTGGTAACCAAAACCTTGAAGCACACCCAGAAGACCACCAGGAGCCAGTGCAGCTCGCGCAGGAGAGGTATCACATGGGAACGCCACATCGCTCCCATAACCACCCGCGCGGCCGCACTCTGAACCAGCTGGAGCCTCCGGATGCTCCTCAAGGGGAGCCCCATGTAGAGAGCATTACAGTAGTCCAGGTGGGAAGTGATGAGGGCATGAGTGACCATGTGTAAGGAGTCTCGATCCAGAAAGGGACGCAGCTGACGTATCAGGCGGACCTGATAGAAAGTCCTCCTGGCCACAGCTGTCAAGTGCTCTTCTAAAGACAGCCGTGAATCCAGGAGGATGCCCAAGTTGCGAGCCCTCTCCGTGGAGGCCAATGACTCGCCCCCAATAGTCAATGATGGCACCAACTGACTATATTGGGACTCTGGAAACCACAGCCACTCAGTCTTGGATGGGTTGAGCCTGAGTCTGTTTCTCCCCATCCAGATCCACACGGCCTCCAGGCACCAGGACATCACTTCAAGGGCATCATTGGGGTGGTCTGGGGTGGAGATGTACAGCTGAATATCATCAGCGTACTGATGGTACTTCACCCCGAAACCACAGATGATCTCGCCCAGTGGCTTCACATAAATGTTGAACAGAAGGGGCGAGAGGACTGACCCCTGTGGCACCCCACATATAAGGCACCTCTGGGTCGACCTCTGCCCCCCTGCCAACACAGACTGCAACTGGTCAGAGAGAAAGGAGGAGAACCACCGCAGCACGGTGCCCCACCCCCAACTCTTCCAACTGGTGCAGCATGATACCATGGTCGATGGTATCAAAAGCCACTGAGAGATCTAATAGGACCAGGACAGAGGAACAACCAACGCGACCAATGCCATTTCTGTGCTGTACCCAGGCCTGAAGTCTGACTGGAACAGATCCAGATAAACCGTTTCATCCAGGTACTGGGGAAGCTGTCGTGCCACCACACTCTCAACAACCTTTGCCACAAAGCGGAGGTTGGAGACTGGACGATAGTTTGCTAACACTGCTGGGTCCAGGGAAGGCTTCTTGAGGAAAGGCCTCACCACCGCCTCTTTCAAGGCGGCGGGAAAGTCACCCTCACTCAATGAAGCATTTATAATCCCCTGGAGCCAGCCTCGTGTCACCTCCCAAGAAGCCAACACCAACCAGGAGGGACACGGGTCCAATAAACGTGTGGCTGTGCTCAGACTACCTAGAATCCTGTCCACGTCTTCGGGAGCCACAGGGTCAAACTCTTCCCAGATAACATTCTCAAGACCTGCCCCCATCATCCCTCCTGAGTCTACCCAGTCAGAGTCCAAGTCTTCCCGAATCTGAGCGATTTTGTCATACAGATACTGCACAAAGTCCTTGGCTCTACCCTCCAAGGGGTCCTCCTGGTGGAGCAGGGAGCGGGTGACCCTAAACAGGGCGGCCGGGTGATTATCTGATGACACAATAGGAGTGGCAAAATAGTTACATTTTGCCGCTTTTATCGCCACTAGGTAAGACTTAATTCAGACTTTTCTGAAGGATTCAGAATTCAGAAGGATTCAGAAAGGCTGGCCCTCCAACTGCTCTCCAGGCATTTTTTCCAGTGCTTCATCTCCCTCAGCTCCTCGGTAAACCAAGGAGCCAGGTGAGACCAGCGCTGGGTCAGAGGCCGCAAAGGCACGACCCGATCCAAAGCTCCAGCAGCCGCCCTATCCTGGGTGGCCACTAGGTCTTCAGTTGAGGCATGAGCCAGAGTCTCAGGGAATGGCCCAAGCTCCATCTGGAACCTATCAGGCTCCATCAGGTGCCTGGGACGGAACCATCTCATCTGTTCCGCCTCCCTGCGGTGGGATATGGCGGTTCGAAGGTCAAAGCGAAGGAGGGAGTGATCCGACCATGACAAGGGCTCAATCGTTATATCCCCTATCTCAAGATCACTCATCCACTGACCAGAGACAAAAACATGTTTCCCCCCATGTGAGTAGGGCCATGAACTAACTGGGTCAGGTCCATAGCCGTCATGGAAGTCATGAACTCCCGAGCCGCCTCAGACGTCTCACCAACAGATGGCAGATTAAAATCCCCCATGACCATGAGCCAGGGGGTATCAACTGCCACCGTGGCTATAACGTTGAGCAGCTCAGGCAGGGCTGCTGCCACGTGGCAGGGAGCCAGGTACATGATCAGCAAGCCCATCTGTACCCCATGACCCAACTTCACAAGGAGGGACTCACATCCGGCAGTCTGGGGAACAGTGGCCTCCCTCGGCCTAAGACCTTCTTTGATAACAACTGACACCCCCCCCACCCCTCCCCTGTGACCTTGGCTGATGAAATGCGTGAAAACCTGGTGGGCACATTTCAACAAAGGGGACCCCCGCTCTTGGCCCAACCAGTTCTCTGTAATACCCACCAGGTCCGCTCCCCCCTCCTGAACAAGATCACAAATGAGGGGGGCTTTATTTACCATGGACCTGGTGTTGCATAACATCAGCCGAAGGCCCAGGCCCTGAGGATCTGTGCAACCCGGGGAACAGGCAGTTCATTGGGGGCCGGAGCACACCACCGCTCGAAGATAGTGAGCGCGCGCTCCCACAACACGATATGCCCCCCTGCTCCTGCCATATCTGCACCTCCCACCCACAGTACTGATGGAATATCCATCATTGGAACAAGCTCTAACCCCCTCCTTGACCCCGAGTCCCACACACCCCCATCCAACCCTCAGCCGGACCAGGCCCCCTCCTTAATGGGTTATCCCCCACACCCACAGCCCTAGTTGTAATCCAACCCTTCGCCCCGGAACCCCTTAAAAATTTCGCTAACAATTTATATAAAAAACCCCTCAACCCCCTCTTCGCCACATGCCACCTCTCGGGGTTCCAAAACCCGTCATCAAGGTAGGCCCTCGATAACGTGGAGGGCCAGGCCTGCGACAGGGGGGAGTCTTGCAGTGCAAACAGCTCCGCCGCTGAATACATCCAATGAAACCAGGATGGGGAAAGCAGCTTGGTAGGGTCCAAAAAGTCCTGGGACAGAAAGAGTCTCCATGTAGGTAGGTAGCACCCCAGGCTCCACTGCCCTCTCACAGTAGTGGGAGGAGTTAGTTAGTTCAGTCACTCAGAGGGAAAATTTCCGGGCTACCCTCTCACAGTGGCCGGCCAAAAGTCCATAGGCAAGAAATTTGACGATTTAATCTCCTCTGGTGATAGGTGGTTCATAATAGCCAACTCCCTCAAGGTCCACACAATGCTGTCCAAGTCCCCATCTGCCAGGGAGTACACTGCTCAAACAACTAAAGGGAACACAAAACTACAGTATGTAACGAACAAAGTATTTAATAAGGCTATTTCATTCATTCAGATCTCGGATGTCTTCTGCTTGTGTTCCCTTTATTTTGTTGAGCAGTGTATATTCATTCCAAATCTTTACATTCTACAGGGATTTTTGGCAGTCCTATTTTTTGCAGATAGGCAGATAGAGGAAGGCAATATGTTGCGTAATTTTAAGGATCAGACTCAATAAATGATTCAAGAATGAAGTATTCAAACATAACACTATTTATTTACAGTAGGCATTCTATATTCTCTGAATGATTGTAGATAGAAGCAAGGAGGAGATGCATACATCTCCTTTTATATTAACAAGGCGGAGTAAAGGATGGGAGTGGTTACATATGAATATATTAAGGAAGGAAGAATAAATTAACCCCTGATACCCCGTGTATATACAATTCCCCTATTAGAGAATAAAGCATTTACTTGTGACAAATCCCCCTCTAAATGCCGATTCGATATACAGCAATAATTACATTCAGATTCAGAACAATACAAAACTTGTAATTTAGAAGTTAAATATTTGTGTTGTTTAGATGGCAAAGGCTTAGTCAATATGTCAGCTATTTGTTCTGATGTTTCGCAGTGAACGGCTTTAATAAATCCATCTTGAGATAATTGTCTTACGTGTTTGAATTTGATATCTATATGTTTGGATCTTTGACCAATAGCATCAGATCTAGATATCTCAATAGCAGCTTTGTTATCTTCATGTATGATAAATGGTAATGAAGGATTTTTCCAAATATTTGATAATAAATCATTAAACCATACAAGATTGTTGGAGGCTTTAGACAAACAAACATATTCTGCCTCGGTTGTTGATGTAGCTACTAAATCCTGTTTTCCAGTATACCAGTAGACTGGACAATCATTAAGAAAAAATATATAACCTGATGTGCTTTTTCTGCATTTAGTATCACCTGCCCAATCCGCATCAGCGTAACAAGTGAGAATGGGCTCTTTAACATTATTAGGTTCCAGTAGTAGGCAGAAGTCTAAGCTGTGCTTTAAGTACCTTAATATTCGTTTAACGGCTTCCCAATGATACATTAAGGGTTTGCTAACATACCTGGATAACAGATTGAGGGGTAAAGCAATATCAGGTCTAGTCCAATTAGAAATATACAAAAGGGAACCAATAACTGATCTGTAAAGTGTATTATCTTTAAATTCAGGGGATGATTCATCCATGTTTCTTAAGAAATCTGTCTGCATAGGAGTATCACAAGTCTTAGCATCATTCAAGTTACATTTGTTTAGGAGTTCTATAATTTTATCTTTCTGAGAAAGTTTAAATCCTTTTTTGGTTTTACTGATTTGAACTCCAAGATATTTATTTACCTTTCCCAATGATTTTAAAGAAAAATGTTCATTTAGTTTTGTTACAAATGTATCTCTTTTCTCTTTATGTTTACCGATATATAAAATATCATCCACATAAATTAACACAAATTCTAGAGAATCACCCTCTTTTTTGACAAAGAAACAGTTGTCTGCAGTGGTGGCATTGAAATTCATAGTTTTGAGTACGTTGACTAAACATTCATACCAACGTTTGCCAGATTGCTTTAATCCGTGCAAACTTTTATTCAATAACCAAGTTTCATTTTTGTTTGTGTATTGGCTATGAGGTGCTCTTACATATATCTCTTTATCAAGTTTTGTGTGTAGATACGCAGTCTGTATGTCATATTGAAATACATCAAGGTTAAGTGCAGATGCTATAACTAAAGCTGTCTTAACACTCTCAGTCCTTACTGTGGGAGAGTATGTGTCTGTGTAATCCTCAGGATATTTTTGAGCATAACCTTGTGCAACTAATCTAGCTTTATATAATGTGTTGCCTTCTTCCAGATTTTTAATTTTGAATATCCACCTGGTGCCTATAATAGTTTTGTCCTTAGGTGCAGGGGTAGGTGTAAATACACTTAATTCTCGTAAACTGTCCATCTCTTTGGCCATGGCTAATTCCCATTTTTTTCTTTCTTCAATGGGGAGCTTTAATACTTCCTCGTATGTGTTTGGTGTTGATGCTTCATTATTCATGTACATTATGTAATCCTTGTATTTACTTGGCACTTGATTTCTGTTACATCTGATTGTTTTTTCTGGTTTGCTATCATTATCGTGTAGGTATCTTGCCTCCTTTTTTGTTAATGAATCTGTTTTTATTCTGTGGTGACTATTTGTCCATGTTTTATTTTTGTTTCCATGTGTGTTGTGATTGAGTTCTTTTCTATCTATTTTATCTTGATGCTCAGTGTCTAAATTTGTGGTTGGGAATATTTCATTAAGATGTATTTTAGACCAATTGGCCTGTTCATGAAATACAGCTGTTCTAGAAATTATGAATTTGTTGTTATTATCAATAAATCTGTACCCTTTTGTGCCTGTTTCGTATCCCATGAATCTAAGTCTTCTGGATACGTTCTCTCCTTTACGCCTCAATTGTTTTGGTATGTGTACATCCGCTGTGACTCCAAATATGTGCATGTGTGTTATTTTGGGTTTTCTATTGTACATTAATTCGTATGGCGTTTTGTTTATGATGCTGGACCAAGTTCTATTTTGTGTATAATTGGAATATAGTAATGCTTCTGACCAGAATTGTTTTCCTAAGCCAGCATCTTCTAATGTACACCTAATCATGGTTTGTAGTGTCAAGTTCTTTCTCTCTACCACTCCATTTTGGAATGCAGAGAAAGGGCTAGATGTGAAGTGTAGCATCCCTTTGTTTTTTAGCCATTGGGAGAATTCTTTTGACATGAATTCAGATCCCCTATCTGTCATGATTTGTTTTATTTTAATATTATGTTGTGTTTCTACACGTTTGTAAAACTCTTTAAATTTTTGAAATGTTTCATCTTTGTGTTTCAAAGTATAGACAAATCCGTAACGACTATAGTCATCTACAATAGTCAGAAAGTATCGTTTTCTATATGTGATTGATGGTGTTAATGGACCAACCAGATCCATATGTACCAGATAAAAATTTGATTAGTTGATCTTGTTGCCTTTCTTGGCTTGGGATTAGTTCTGAGTTTTGTGGACTTACATGCTGAGCATTCCAAATAATTTTTACAATTTTTTATTTTAACACCTTCAGCATGTTCAATCATTTTTTGTACTACAGGAAAACTAGCATGTCCTAATTTTCTATGTAAAATATGTGCACATTCATCGTGGATTGGTTTTCCAATTGTAGGTTTTTTGTTATTGAATGTGTCATTAATAGATGTGTCTTTGTGATTATGAATTGTTTCATGTTCCTCATTATCACTATTGCTATTGTCTTCATTTTCTATGTTAGTGTCATCTTCCATGTTAGAATCAATATTGTGTAACCATTTTTCTTTTATGACCAAATATGGTAGACCCCCTTTGATAATCACACTACCCAAGCTTGTTTTGTTTTTCTCTAGTGTTGCTTTTCCTTTTGAGAATACTATATTTATGTCAGAATCTCTACTTAGTTTTATTGCACTAAGTATGTTATGAGGTATTTCTGGTATTAATAATACCCCCTCTATTTTTCCTAGACCGGGTAAGTTTACATTTCCTCTACCAATAACTTGAACTTTTTCTTGATTGGCTACCTTAATTACAAATTTATCTTCTATAAAGGAAGATAATATATTTTTGTTATGTGTTGTGTGATTAGTTGCCCCAGAATCAATGAGCCAATCATTATCCCCTGAATGTTGTATATTAGTTATATTATGTTTATCTAATCCATTTAGTGATCCAGACTTTCTATCTCTCGAATTATCTCTGCCCCCTCTATGCTCTCTATAATTAGGTGAGTTTCTATATCTATGTCTATCAATGGATGATTGTCTGTTATGGTATCTGCTTCTATAGTCATGTTTTTGCCTTTCTCTAAGAAATTTAGAACAATCTCTTCTACAATGTTCTTTGGATCCACAATTGTGACATTCAATTGATTCTCGATATTTTTCTTGAAATACTACTCTCTTACTTTGTCTATGTTCTATGTGATTATTACAGCGACTCCTTCTTGAATTATCTTCAGCTATTAGCTTATTTGATAAATTCTCTATGGATAAGTATCCTAAATTAATTGTGTCTAAATGTGATATGTAGTTATCCCACGATGGGTCTAATGAATTAATGATAACACTTTTCATTGTTTGATCTGAAATTATCTCTCCCCTTAAATGTAGCTCTGCTCTGATTTTGTTTAGAGATATCAAATGTTCACTTATAGTAACCCCAGGTTTTATCCTAGCTGAGAAGAAATCTTTAGACATTCTTGTAGTGGTTGCTACACTTTCACTATGAAACAATTTAAACATGCATTGAATAATTTCTGAGACAGTCAAGTTATGCTTAATACTATGGTACATAGCAGGAGATATACTAGATATTAATAAGTAGAATGCTCTGTGGTGCAGGCAGTCCAATTTTAGAGTCCAAGGTCTTTTGGGGGGGTTAGTTATAAAGAATAATAAGTTCTCTTTTAGAAAAACAACCTGAAGTTGTTGACACCATTCCTGCAAATTAATACCATCTATTCTCAGTTTTGGGAAATCATTGGGCAAGTTCCCAATATTATTTGTTCCATTACTTACAACTGGAGGTAGTCCGTGATCTTGCAAATGTTGATAGTTGCAGAATGGTGTGGGTATACTTGCAATGAGTCTGAATGGCTCTCTCTGCTCTTCATGTCCTCCGTAGTTGTCTGCGTGTGTTTGCGCATGCGCGTTGCTCATTTCGCTTCTGAAGCTGTCGGGAGAGGTTCTCGCTGCTGCAGCTCCCTCGTAGTGTTCTTCTTCCGATGACTCGGTCTCCGGTTCGATCTTGGGTGTCCAGGTGGCAACTGGCGCTTGTTTCTTTTCGCTGAAATAGTTCTTGTTGAGGTCTCTGGTTCCTGGAATCGTCTGTGGCGTGGGGGAGTATTTACAGGGTTCTCTGGGTTCAGGCGTCGGTGCTCTCCTCGTTTGGATAGAAGCGGGTAGATTCTGAGATGTTTGCTTGCTTGCTTGTCTTTTCTTTATTCCTTGATTGCTAGCTTTCGTTGATTCTTTTGTAATTCTTAATTTTGGACCGAATGTTGCAAAGAGAGTTTTCATTGCTGATTCTATTTGCATTTCGATTGAAGTTTCTTCGATGTCTGTGTCAGATTCTTCTGAAGAGTAGATTTTTTCTTTTTTGCTTTTTGCATTATGTAGGGCTTTTCGCGCCAGACATTTTGAATTCTGTTTTCTGATTGGCTCTACTTCGCTCATCTTAGTGGTCTGTTGAAACCAAGATGGCTGCCATTCAAAATTTTGTGCGGGACCGTTAGTCTTCTTTTTTGTTATATTCTTATCTACAGGCAATTCGCTCACCATTTTTAGTTCTTTAGATTCATCTGTTACGATGTGTTTTTCTCTCGCTGCTCCGCTGTTTTTTATGATGTCTTGGAGGTTCGCGATGAGATTTTCGTCATCCTTTTGGCTTTTCAAAAGTCTCAGTATCTCTGATCTGAGTTCGTTGTTTTCTATCTCGTTCTCTTCCTGGTCATCAGTTTCATCGATCATCTCCTCGTTGTCTGTAGTGCAGTCTTCAGATTCTTTTGTTATTATAGTTGTGGATTCATCGATCATTTCTTGATACATTTCCATCTCTTTATTGTGTGCCCTGGTGTTGGGTCTTTCTCTTTTGTTTCTGGAGTTTTCTCTCTTAGGCATATCTGATTTTTATTGAGTCAATCCAACCATCCTCTGCTACCAGATTGTTGCGTAATTTTAAGGATCAGACTCAATAAATGATTCAAGAATGAAGTATTCAAACATAACACTATTTATTTACAGTAGGCATTCTATATTCTCTGAATGATTGTAGATAGAAGCAAGGAGGAGGTGCATACATCTCCTTTTATATTAACAAGGCGGAGTAAAGGATGGGAGTGGTTACATATGAATATATTAAGGAAGGAAGAATAAATTAACCCCTGATACCCCGTGTATATACAATTCCCCTATTAGAGAATAAGGCATTTACTTGTGACACAATATCTTACCTTCCTCTATCTTTTCTTTATCCTCATACAGATTTTTTAAAAACTCATAGGCTACCTTTCTCTTCCCCTCATTTTGGCATGTTAATTCTCCTCCATCATTATATAATTTAATATTCTGACTTTTTTCCTTTCATTTTTTTAATCAATAAATCAACCAGCATCCCGTCTTATTTGCATTCTCAAAAAAGTTTTGTTTAATACTTTTTATTTGTTGTGCCATACTTTCTTTTTCAATAATATTCAATTTATGTTTGATTGTATCTATTTGTTGTGTCAACTCCCACTTTTTTTGTTCTTTCTGTAATTATTTTTCCATTTTACTGAGATCCTCCTCTAAGTTTTTCTGCCCTTGCCTTTTTTGCTTATTATCTTTAGCCATATATGTTATTGCTATTCCTCTCATAAAAGCTTTTGCTGTATCCCACAAATTTTGATTATTCATATCCTCTTTTTTATTACTTTAAAAAAACAAGCTCATATGATCATCCATCTTTAATTTAAACTCATTTTGATTCAAAATTGCTTTTTTAAAGGTCCATCTCCTTATCTTTTTTTTTTGCCCTTTCCACTTAATTTTAATAGGATTGTGGTCTGCCCACATGTTTGTGTCAATATTAATTTCCTCAATTTCTAAATTTAACTCTGTTGATGCCCAGGCCGTATCAATTCTAGACCAAGACTGATGTCTGCCAGAATAATATGTATATTGTTTCTTGTTCCCATTTCTTTCTCTCCAACTATCTTTTTTACTCAATTCTTCCACCATCTTAAAAAATGCATTGGGTAATATCCTTCTGACTTTAATCTTTAATCTATCTTTAATCTATCATTTCTGTAATCTAGTTCTCTATTCACAATCACATTAAAATCACAAATTATGCACATGTTATCATATTATAAATCTCCAATCATGTTATGTAATTTCTTGTAAAATAATTTTTGGTCCTCATTTGGGGCATATATTACAACCAAGATCGTTTTTCTTTCCTTCAAAGTTATCTCCACTATTAATATTCTACCCTCCTCATCTTTACACATTTGTTTGGCCAGAATTCCCTCATCTACATACATCACAATTCCTCCTTTCTTCCGCTGTGATGAAGATATAAACATATTCCCTAACTTGTTGCATTTTAATAGATGTTGATGTTGTTGTTTTTTTTAAAGATATTTTTTATTCAACATTTACATCTTTAACATCCTTGTTACATTTTTACAGCTTTCCGATACCGGCATCTGTAATAATATCTATAACCAACTATATACACATACATTTTATGTATTACTTACTAATTTCTATATTCACTACAATTTATACCTATCTATTACACAATCTTCTCTTATGTTTATACATTAATTTTGGATTGTTTCTCCAACCAGTTATACCATCTATTCCATGTCTCATAATAAATTGTTTCCTCTCAGTCTTTTAATTCCATTGTTAATTTATCTGCTTCTGCACATTCTAGCACAGCGGTTCTCAACCTGGGGGTCGCAATCCTTTTGGGGGTCGAACGGCCATTTCACAGGGGTCGCCAAAGCCCTCTCTCGCCCCCCCCCACCTTCACTCACCCCTCACTCTCTGCTCTGTTGGATCGCCAGCCGTTCGCTTACCCTGCCCACTCCCAATCTATTGCTGCCTCCTGAGTCCCAGCTGATGGCTAGAGGGAAAAAAACTGTTTAAATTCTTGCTGCAGGGCTTCAAAGGGCCTCCCTACAGCTGATCAGTGTTAAAAGAAAACTTAATGAGTTTGCAAAAATAGAAGAAACAGCCCCTTTCAGCTTCAGGATAGGTTAATTAGCACAAGTTGATTAGATCAGCCTCGACTCTCAGCTGATTTGCTCTCAGCTGTTTTGTGGAGGGCTCTGTTGCTAGCTGCAAAAAAATCTGGAGCAGATTTTTTTCCCTCTAGCTATGCTGAAAAAACAAAACTGAAAGTAAAGCAGGGTCTTTGCTGCAACGTGACAAAATGAGGCGGAGAGAGATTTCTTTTTCTTTTTCCTCACCAAAAAAAGGTAGTTGCAAAACTGCAAACAATGGGAAATTTAGGGCAAAAAAGGAGGTTCAAGATTTTAAAACACAAAAGAAAAAAAGCTCTATTTAACTAGGGAATTGTAATAATTGAGATACTATTAATTGTATATTGTGTTGAAAGCAGAATTGGTTAAGTTGTGGTTTGGAGGAATATATGGGAGAAATTATTTGGTTTATTATTATTGGTAAATATAATTAATTAATTTGTAAGAAATTGGATTGCATGGAAATAATTGGAATATTCATGTTCATATTGACTAATATACAAAAAAGATAGTTATATAACTAATTGATTTATATTAAAATGTTGAATTTGTATTAAACAACTGTATTACATAATTACATAATTAACCAATGTGAGGATGGATATAAAAATAGATGACAATGCGAAGGGGTATAATATAGAATAGAAGGGAAAAATTGAATTTGATTAAGATTAGAGATGAGGATGAAGGGTAATATTGTTTTTTTTAAAAAAATAGATGAGGACTAAATATGGCAAAAAGGAAATATAGAAATTATAAATTTAATTGAAATGACTAAACACTGTTTAAATTGGTGAACCGACCAAATACTCTGTTCAAAGAAAATACATTGTATGTTTGTATGTGTGTTTCTAATTATTGTTATTTATTCATATTTGTTCTCTTTTATTCTTTAAAGTTTAACAATTCATTCTTTATCTTAATATCTTCATATTTGTTTGGGGTTGGTTTTCTTCCCTTTCATCTTTTTTATTGTACAGCAATCTTTCTCCTCAAACCTACCACCTCTCTTTTCTTTCCTTCTTACTTTCTCTTCCCCCCCTCTTCTCCTCCTCTCTACTTCATCTTCCTTTCTCCTTCTCCTCCTCTCTTCCTCCCTCTCTTACCCTCACTCCTACTCTAATTTCTCTTCCCTTCCTTCATCCCTCTCTATTGCTGTATCCTTTTGTGCACATGGACTACTCAGAGGGCTGAAAAAGTTATTTTTGACTGGTCCTTGCACTTTTAACCAGTCCTCGAATTTACGACTGTCCTCACATTTTACGTTTTTTGCCCTATCTTATCACCATGGTGAAAAGAAGCAGTTGTGAAATGAGTGACATGGTTGTTAAGAATGCTGCACGGGCATAAATGTGAGGATGGTCATAAGTGTGAGAACCAGTCAAAAGTGCGAGGACCTGTCAGAAATGACTTTTTTCAGCCCTCTGAGTAGTTCCTATACACATAGCCATGGCCACCTGGTCACATGACCAGCTAGGCACGCCCACCCAGTCACATGACCTCCAAGCCACACCCACAAAGTAAGCCACACCCACAGAACAGGTAGTAAAAAAATTTAGAACCCACCCCTGGTTGGGGGGTCACCACAACATGAGGAACTATATTAAAGGGTCGCAGCATTAGGAAGGTTGAGAACCATTGTTCTAGCACCTTTTTTATGATCATCATATTTGATGGAGCAAATCTTTGTTTCCAATTTTGTGCAAATGAAATTCTGGCGGCCGTAATTATGTGAAGTATAAGATAATAAATTTCTTTCCTAATCTTCTCTTTTATAATTCCCAATAAAAATAGTTCGGGTTTCATAGCAATTTTCCCCCCTGTCATTTCCTCTAACCATTTTTGGATTTTTAACCACTATGCTTTCGCTTTTGGGCATATCAACATCCCATGTTCATGATTGCATTTTCAGCAATTTGGTGCATTTTGGGGGGATATCTTGGCCAATCTCGCCGGGGGTAAATGCCACCTATAAAACATTTTGTAAATATTTTCTTTATAGGTGGCCGACAATCTTATAATTTGTTCACCATAATTTTTCCCAATACTCCAATTCAATATGATACCCAAAGTTTTTCGCCCAAATTATCATCATTTCCTTTACTGTTTCCTCCTCCATTTTGAATTGAAGGAGGCATTTATATATTTTAGTAATTATTTTCTCATCAAATTCCCTAATCCATCTAACAGTTCCTTATATGTTACTATTTTGTTAAGATCAATTAAATTAGGGTAGACCAAGGCTTCCATTTGTCGACACCCACCTTGGGACTTTTGGATAAAAGTTCCTTTTAATTTTCATCCAAGTTTCTAATAATACTTCCCTCACTTGATGCCTCTGGAAATACTTGTGGGCTCTGTCTTTTCCATCCCAAATAAAGGCATGCCAACCTTTCTGCAAGTCATGGCCCTCAGTTGTTAAAATTCTTCCATTCTTTAGATTTATCCATTCCCTGAGCCATGACATTACTGCTGCCTGATGGTACAGTTCCCAGTCTGGAAGGCCAAAGCCACTCTTACTTCTGGCATCTTGTAACATTTTAATTTTAATTCTTGGCTCTTTCCCTAGCCATATGAATTTACTAATAATTTTATTCAATTTGTCAAAAAAGGTTTTCCCCAATTTTATAGGTACTGTTTGGAACAAATATAAAATTTTAGGTAAGATATTCATCTTTATCATGGCGATTCTCCCAATCAAAGAAATTTGTAGCTTTGCCCAATTTTCTAAATCTTTTTGAATTTGTTGCAATAATTTTAGTAGTTGTCTTCCTTTATTGAAGATGTTCTTGCCATGAGCCAAATGCCCAGGTACTTTGATTTGTTGACAATTTGAATTCCTAGTTTTTCCTCTAATTTCTTGTTTTGGCCTTATGTGAGATTCTTGGTAATTATCTTTGTTTTGTTTTTATTTATTTTCAGATCTGCTACTATTCCAAATTTCTCTATTTCTAGTAGGAGTTTTTCTCCTGTTTCCAAAGGCTCCTCTAATATAAAGGTCTGCAAAGGCCTGTGTTTTTTATTCTCCTCTTTTAATATTTAACCCTTTTATTTCCTTATTTCCCCTTACCTGTGCCAATAATATTTCCAATGAAAGGATGAATAAGAGGGGGGAAAATGGACAGCCTTGTCTAACCCCTTTGTTTATATTGACTTTTTCTCTAAGATCTCCATTGACCATAATTTTTGCTGTTTGCTTAGAATAAATTGTCTTAATCATTTCTATAAATTTTTCACAAAATTTCATCCCGATTAATTAAAAACTGCCAATTCAAGTTGTCAAACGCTTTTTGTGCATCTATCATTATTACTGCCAATTGTTTTTCGGGATGAGCCTCATAGTATTCTAAAATATTCATAATAATCCTTGTATTGTTCTTAATTTGTCATTTGGGTAAAAACCTATTTTGATCTGAATGAATTATTTTATTTAATATCTTTTTTAGTCTTTCTGCTATTATTGTTGCCAGGATTTTATAGTCGGCATTTAACAGCGAGATTGGCCTATAGTTTTGAATGAATTGATTGTCTGTGCTTTCCTTTGGAATTAAGGCTATATATGCCTCTATCCATGAATTTGGAATTTTGGCTTCTCTAATACCTCTCTCAGCTTTTCTAATCTGTGTCTGGGCATTTCTATGTTGAAGCACCAAACAAAACACAAGCCTGGAGAGTCAACGTTTTATTCACAACAACCGGCATCAGGAAACTCGGAGTTCAACATGAAACAAAGTCAGCTCTGAGCGTTTCATCTCTTCAGCTGATTTTAAAGAAGCCGCACTGACCGCGCCCATGCCCCACCCCCCTATTCACACTTTTCAGCTGATTCCAGTTTTGGGAGGTTGCAGCAGTCCTCGGATCGTCCTGCGTCTTCCATTTCCATGGTCGGTATCCTGGTTTCGTAGCCATGACTCCCTTAGCAAGGTGATTTGTTCTGCAGCCTAAATGCGACTCCTAGCCACCACCATCAGCAATAAACAAACCTAACCCACCACCACCGCTAACCCGATAAGTATATGAGCATCCCCCGCTGACATGACTTCAGTGGACGCCCTTGAATGCCTCTCCCTCCGGTAAGTATGTCGAGCAGAAAGTGGGCTCAACAGGCGGCCCCCCTACCAGGTGCCCTCCTGCAAGAAAGGTGAATTAGTAATATTATTTAAGGAGCTTGTTGTGGTTTATGCGGATATTTTCTATGAAATCTGCGTACCAAATGAGGGGCTTTAATGTTTTTTTCATCCACCCATGAGGATTCCTCATAAGGATACCCTTTCCATTTTACTAAGTATTTTAACTTTCCTCTTTTTATCTTAGAGTCTAGGATGTCCTCGAGTTCATATTCATCTTGTGCAACCGGCCCTGGACGGGATGTAGAAGGGATATGTTTTACCAGTTTAAGTAGACTGCTATGAAATACTGGGTGTATTTGCCCCAGTAAAGAGGGGAGTTTCAGCCTCACGGTTACGGGGTTAATGACCTTAGTCACAGTGAAAGGGCCAAGGTATTTTGGGCCGAGTTTTTTACACGGGACCCGTAATTTAATATATTTAGTGGACAGGAACACCCTGTCCCCCCACATGGAAAGGTTTGGGCTCTGCCTTTTTTTTGTTCGCCTGACGTTTGTACTCCTCTTCAGGCATCTGTAATGCCTGTTTTACATTCAGCCAGCTCGTGCGGATCCTATTGGCCCATGCAGCCGGAGATGTTACACTCGCATTTTGGGTGTCTAGTTCTGGAATGGCCGGGAAGTCTTTTCCAGTTACTACATGGAAAGGGGTTAAACCGGCACTCCTGTGCACGGTATTATTGTATGCCACTTCAGCAAAAGGTATCAGATCAGCCCAATCTGACTGCTGATAAGAGACATAACTCCTCAAGTACCATTCAATCATGGCGTTAGCTCTCTCAGCCGCCCCATTGGTACTCGGATGAAAAGCTGAGCTAAGAGCTTGGGATGATCCTATTGAATTTATAAAATTCTGCCAAAAACGAGCGGTAAACTGTACTCCCCAATTGGAAATGATCCTCCGGGGTACCCCGTGTAAACGGTATATGTGATGGATGAACATATGTGCCAGTCATCGTGTTGACGGGAGGCCCTTACAGGGTATGAAGTGGGCTTGCTTTGAAAAAAGGTCTATAACAGTCCATATCATGATTTGTCCATTGCTCTCCGGGAGGTTGACTATGAAGTCCATAGCAATCTCATCCCATGGCCTCCCGGGGTTAGCAACTGATTGTAATAGTCCCAGTGGTTTTCCAGGTCGTGGTTTACATGTGGCACATATCTTACAGGTTTTGGTGTATTCATCAATGTCCCTGCGCATTTTAGGCCACCAAAACTGTCATCATGTTAGATGTAAGGTTTTAAGGAAGCCAAAGTGACCGGCAGGTTTCAAATCATGACACTTCTTTAGCACCTCAACCCTGTTAGCCTCAGGAATATACAGTTTGTCCTGTCTTCAGGCGAGACCATCCCTGGTGGTTATTAACGTTTTGTTTTTCTGTATCCACTGGTCTGTTAATAAAGCTTGTTTCACTAGGTTATACCACGGGTTCACTAGTATGGCAGTGATATTGCCATACCAGCAAAGAGCATGACTCTAAGTTAGCAAGACATTAAGCCTAGGGCTTAAGCTCCTCCCATCACTCCCAAACTAATGGGACATGTGAGACAACCACCTCAGTCCTGGAACAGCACCTCAGGTGCTACATTAATTACCAACAGGACAATTGGGCTGACCTTTTGCCTTTTGCAATTCTATGCATAGTAGCACACAGTTCACCCTATTTAAGGTGGCTTCCAGTCAGAACTTTGTAGCTATGCCACAGCTGCCTCAAGAGAAACCACACATACCTGCCTTAATGGAGTAGATAGCTCAAATGTAGAACACTTTGCCAGTTGCTGATAAGGCACCGGAGAAGGCACATCCGGTACATAAGAAACAAGCTGACAGAAACTTAAAGTCCACCAAATCATCTAAGAAATTGGGTCCTAAATATGTGGGCCTGTTCCCAATTGTTAAAGTAATTAACCCAGTCACTGTACAACTGGAGATGCCCAAGAACCTTAAATGTATTCACCCTGTGTTTCACTGTAGTTTGTTGAAACCTGAAACTATGTCACCCTTTCATCCTGCACCTAACATTCCTCCTGAACCCATTGTAATTGAAGGGGAGCAGAATTTTGAAGTTAAAGAAATTCTAGATTCCAGGAAATATCGAAGGAAGATACTTCATCGCATGGAAATCCTTTCCCCCTGCGCAGTCCAAATAGATGGATGTTAAACATGTCAGAGTACCTAAACTCTTCCATATTTTTCATAGAAAATACCCTGACAAACCCTGAAAGAATCATTGTTCTTGGTGTGATATATCATGTGTTTTACCTGTATAAATTTTCTCTGTATGGTTAAAGCTTCTGTTATGGGGGGGCTAAATGTCAGCTGAATGCTGTCATAGAAAAGGATCCCTACAGGATCAGTGGATAATTTTTCATTGCAGCTTTGTAACTATGGCCTGGATTTTGAATTTAAAGAAATCGAGTATTTGGATTATAAAATTGGGTAGTAAGATTTGAAAAATCATTTTTCTTTCTTATTTTTCTTTTTCTTTTTTTATTCTTGCCTTTTTGGGGCATCTTGGCTGCTTTTGATTTTATATATTTTTTTTGGTGTTGTTTCTTTAGATACAGTCTTTCTACCTTTTTTTTTCTCCTATATGGAATATGAATTAAATTTATGTGGATTAGGATAGCAAGAACCTGAAGAGTCTGAGTGGGCAGTTTGAATTTGAAGAAATTGAATATTTGGATTTAAATTGGGCAGTAAGATTTGAAAAAACAAGATGAAGAAAACAACACAACATTCATCATCACCATCAATATCTGCAGCATCTGGTACTACTGGGCAAAAGACAACAGAACCCATGCCACAGCAAGAGAAAATAAACACAGAATTTAAAAATATGCTACAGACTATATATGAAGATCTCAAGACAAGATTAGACAAGGTAGATGGGAGAATGGAAAAAATGGAAGGGAATATGAAAAAAATGGAAGGAAATATGAAAGAAGTTAAAGAAATGATAGGGAAAAATGAACGACGATTGCAGCAAATGGAAGAAAAAGCAGAAGTAACAGAGAAAAAAGTTGAAGAGATGGACTATAGACTTCCAGTTACTGATAAAAATCAGGGAAAAAATGATTATAACCCTGGAAATGGATAAAGCTGTTTTATATTTAAGATTTCAAAACATTGAAGAAGAAAAGGGAGAAAATTTAGCAGAGAAAATTGCAGAGATACTAGCAAAAGCAATGGAAGAAAGTAAGGAAGCGATATTAAGTGGAATCAACAAGATATACAGAGTGCACACAAGATATGCGATGAGACATAATCTACCTAGAGAAATTCATGTCAGATTCACCAAGAAAACACTGAGAACAGAGATATTGCAATTGATGAGAAACACGACGATAAAGCACAAAGGGAGAGAAGTAGTGGCACTGAAACATATTCCAAGAAGAATGAGAGATCTGAGAAAAGAATATCAATTTGTCACAAAATGTTTGATAAAGAGAGGAATAAATTTTAGATGGTTGATTCCAGAAGGAATATTAGTGAACTGGCAAGAACAAAAATACAGATTAGACTCAGTAGAGAAAGCAGAGTTATTTTATAAACAATACATAGATGTCCAAGAGGAAGGAAGATTGAGGGAAGAAAAAGGGGATGAACAACAGGAGGAGAAGAAAGAACAGCCAAGAGAGACAACGAAAGAACAAGAAGAGAGGGCGTTAAGAGAAGGAGCAAGGGCGACTTCCTGTTGGCACCGCAGGCTCAGTGGATGGTCATTTATGACCGCCAGCCCTGTGTCTCCGTAAAAGCCGCTTTGACAGTGCAAATCAGCTGTCTAGCGGCTGAAAAACTCTCCTTCGGGAAAAGAAGGAGAGGAGAGCCAGAGGGCGAGAGTAGAGCCCCCCGACAGTCCTCTGGATTTCCAGAGGCTTGGAGGGTGAGAGCTCCTCAGTCAGCCCACCAAGCAGCTCCGGAGCCAGGACGACTCTACAAAAGCAGAGCGAGAAGCCACGATCCGATCCTGCTTTTAAAAAGTGAGTTTGATTGATTCCAAGCGCAGGCAGAGCGGAAAATAAGAGAACAAGCCTTAAAAATACAGAGCTTAACTCCAAAGTTACTTTGTTTCAATTTGAATCCGAGCAGAGGTGGAAGATGGCGTCTTTGTTAGGGCTTTGAAAGTGAAAGCCAGAAATGAAAGTGCTTGAGAACTTTGCACTGGGAGAGTGGATTAGCTGCCTATTAACTGCTGGGAACTGAGAGTGCGGAGGGAAGAGAATAAAGAAAAAAAAAACTACTTTGTCTGGCAATTTAGAGACTATAAATTAACATCTTTAAAGACTGTTGCTTTTGAAGAAAAAGGGGGGGGAAGGGAAAAAATGGCTTCTAGACAAGTGAAACCAGGAGTTGTTAAAGGAGGGGGAGGCTCTCCAGTTGTGTCAGTGGTGACACAGAAAGCACAACTTCTGGCTGATCCACAGAGCCAGACCCAGAGTCAAGATGTAGCACTTAATGATTTTAAGGAAGCTATGAAAGAAGCCAGGAATAATCAAGCAACAGTAATGAGAGAAGCAATGAACAATTTAACACTACTTGTTGAAGGGAAGTTTAAGAAAATTGAGGAAGATATAAGCTCGATCAAGGGAGCAGTTGCAAAGGAGCATGATAAAATAAGAGATGATATTGTTTTTGCTGTATCAGGACTCTCAAATCTTGTTATCCAGCTTGATGGGAAAGTTGAAGAAATTAATGAAGCCCACTTAAATCTGGAAAGCAAAATGGGTGATGTCATGACCAGAACAGAGAAAGTGGATGATGAATTGGTAATGTTACAATACAGATCTATGGAGTTTGCTCTGAGACTGAGAGGCCTGAAGGAAAATAGCAAAGAAAATTTAAAAGACATTTGTGCTGATGCTATGGCAGAGATAATTAAAGAAAGACCAGAAGATGTGGCAATCCAAATTGATAAAATTTACAGGGTTAATTCCTGGTTGGCAAAACAAAGACAGCTGCCAAGAGATGTGGTGATTTACTTCACAACTAGGAGGATCAGAAATGAAATTCTACAAGCTTCTTACAAGAATAAAGTTCAAGTGGCTGGGCAGGAGGTGGTGGTTTTGAAAGAGATTCCTCCAAAGATGTTGAGAAGCAGGAAAGACTTTGGCTTTCTGGTAAATGAGTTGAGAAATCAACAAGTGGCATACAGATGGGATGTTCCAACTGGTCTAATAGTGACTTATAAAGGAGAAAGATACTGGTTAAACACAGTTTGGAAGGCAAAAGATTTTTATGTAAATGTTTTACAGGCTGGATACCCACCCTCACCGGGGGGGGGGGGGAGAAAGAAATTGGAGATGTTACAACAAGAAAAAGATGGAAAACAGATACAAACCTACGCTGAAGCTGCAGCTGGAGGAATTATTATGGAAGAAGATTTGGATCTTGGGGGTTTACCCCCAACTTTGGAACCACCTAAGAAGGGAGAGCCGAAAGCACAATGACTGACCCGATCAACTTATAAATTGCAACAACAACAATCAAAAGGGCAACAATCTCAAGATTTATCTCAAGAAGTCCAGAAAACAGAAGCAGTGGGGGGAGCTAGGCCGAAGAGTAAGGTGGAGGAGGAGCTTCAGCTGATGCTCACAAGGCTTTGAAAGGCTATAGATGGCAACTAAATTCCTATCCTGGAATGTTAATGGCCTAAACTCACCACAAAAAAGAAAGAAAGTATTTCACTACTTGAAACAATTTAACAACGATGTTATTTGCTTATAAGAAGCACATATTAGATTATCAGACCAAAAATATTTGATAAATTCAAGATTAGGTACAAATTTTGTGGCATCAGCGCCAGAGAAGAAAAATGGACTAGTCATATATGTAAGGAAAGGACTATCAGCTAATCTAATTGAGGCAGATGATCAAGGAAGATATATTGCAATTGAATTATTGACACAGTCTGGAAAAATGCTTCTTATTGGAATATATGCCCCTAACCAGCAACAAGACAAGTTTTATAAATTTTTACATACTAAAATAATACAGTGGGACTATAAATCTTTTATATTAATGGGTGATTGGAATGGAGTAATTGATACGCAGAAAGATAAAAAGAGCTTATCAAAGACTTCAGCATGTGCAAAACTACTTAAATCTTTTTTTGATATGATGGAAGATATAGAACTGAGAGATATTTGGAGAGAACGTAACCTGGAGGAAAAAGATTTTACTTTTTTTTCTGATAGACATCAATCCTTCTCCAAGATTGATTTTATACTAATCACAAATGATTTTATTTCCAGGGTGAAGAAGACGAAGATATGTCCAAGAATTTTAACTGATCATAGTCCGGTCTGGATTGAATTTGAACAGGAGAGGGGAGAAAGGAGGTCTTGGAGGTTGAATGAAAACTTATTTAGATATGAAGAAAATGTAAAGGAGCTTAAAAAACAAATGAGAGAATTTTTTGTTATTAACATGAATAAGGGTACTCCTATGGAAAAGGTTTGGGATGCTAGTAAGGCTTATATGAGGGGTATCTTAATACACATGAATAATAAATATAGACTAAAACAACAAAAGAAGTGTAAAGAGATAGAGGAAGAAATAAAAAAGAAAGAACAATTACTTATATCTAATCCAGGAGATAAGAAAGTAAAAGAAACAATAAGCATACTACGAGGGCAATTCAATATGTTAATGGCTGATCAGATGGCAACTAGCTTACAATATGCTAAACATAATACATTTTGTAATGCCAATAAACCAGGTAGGTGGTTGGCCTACATGTTGAGGAAAAAACAGAAAGTACAAGTCATTAGTAAGATAGAATATAGAGGTAAGGAAGTTTACCAACAGAATATGATTAAAAAGGCTTTTTTGGAATTTTATACAAAGTTATATGCTAGTGACTCAATACAAGGTATAGATATAGATAGATAGATATTTAAAGGAAGGGAATATTTTGGAACTAACGTTGGAACAGAAGGAAGGATTGAATCAACTAATAACTTCTGAGGAGATTGTTGCGGCAATTAAGCAGTTAAAAATAGGGAAAGCTCCAGGAACAGATGGACTAACAGCTGTTTATTATAAGAACTTACAGCTTGAAATGGTAGAGCTGCTTAGAACTCTATTTTGTAAAATTCAATCAGGGGGAGGAGTTCCACCCTCTTGGAGAACAGCTTTTGTTTCATTGATCCCGAAGGAAGACCAAAACTGTACCAAACCTGAAAATTTCAGGCCAATTTCACTTTTGAACACGGATTATAAAATTTTTGCTAAGATACTATCGAATAGATTAATGCCAGTTATGCAACAAGTTATTCACAATGACCAATCAGGTTTTATAAAAGGGAGACAGATGAAATATAATGTTAGGCAAATTATAAACTTATTGGAATATTTGGAGAAAAATAATCAGGTCCCTGCAGTGTTTATATTCATGGATGCAGAGAAAGCATTTGATTGATTGAACTGGCAATTTCTGTTTAAAATAATAGAAAAAATGCACTTTGGGGAGTATTTCATACATTCAATTAGAGCAATATATCAGGAACAAACAGCACAAATAATAATTAATGGAGGTTTAACAGATGTGTTTAAAATTGAGAAAGGTATGAGGCAGGGCTGTCCCTTGTTGCCATTGTTGTTTATTTTAACTTTAGAAGTTTTGTTGAATAAGCTACATGATTCTGACAAAGTAAAAGGAATTGTAATTAGACAGCAGGATTATAGACTAAGAGCGTTTGCAGATGACCTGGTTCTTACTTTATCTCAACCTATAGAAGCGGCTCCCTATATGTTGGATATAGTAGCTCAATATGGTAAAGTATCTGGATTCAAAGTAAATCTACACAAGACAAAGATGATTACTAAAAATTTATCTATAACTCAAAGAGAAGAGTTAGGGAGGATAACAGGGTTTGAAGTAGTTAAAAAGGTTAAGTATTTAGGAGTATATATTGCAGCCTCAAATACGAAATTGTATAAAAATAATTATGAAATTCTTTGGCAAAAAGTACAGAAAGAAATGGAAAAATGGAAAAAGTTACAACTATCACTACTGGGAAGGATAGCAGCAATAAAAATGAATGTACTACCTAGGTTTTTATTTTTGTTTCAAATGATACCAGTGCTTAAAAAAGATGGAAATCTGATGGAATGGCAGAAAGGGGTTAATACTTTTATTTGGGCTGGGAAGAAACCAAGAGTGAAACTGAAAATTATACAGGATATACGTGAGAGAGGAGGTCTTAAAATGCCTAATTTAAGATTGTATTATGAAGCAGCAGCTTTATCACAAATTAGTGATTGGTTTAACTTAACTGAAGAAAGAATGTTAAATATAGAAGGTTATGATTTGTTATATGGATGGCATGCTTATTTGTT
Organism: Pituophis catenifer annectens; assembly: GCF_029215685.1. Lineage (NCBI taxonomy): Eukaryota > Metazoa > Chordata > Lepidosauria > Squamata > Colubridae > Pituophis > Pituophis catenifer. Next base: position 49,325,450 of record NW_027256884.1, on the reverse strand, counting down.
GTATGAAAAAAAAGTGGATAAAGTGTTTAAGGGTCATATACTTAGAAATGCATTGTTGAGGGTTTGGAAAAAGTACCAATATAAGTTGAACTATAAGATACCTATATGGGCAAATCCCAGACATGTAATAGAAAATATAAGTACAGAACAAAAAATAGAGGTGATTACCTATAAAGAGCTTCTTCTTTTGGAAAGGGGTAAGTTGCAATTGAAATCTCTAGATGAATTAAAAGAAGAAGGGATAATTTATACTTGGTTTCAGTATGGTCAGCTTCAAGCTAGATGGAGGGAGGATCAAACAATTGGGGTTATGCAAAATGAGGAAAATTTGGTGAAACAGATTAGAGATCAAAGTCAGATGCATATTAAAAGGTTGTATAATGTATTACTGGAAATAGACTCAGAAACTGAATTGGTTAAGGATTGTATGATAAAATGGGCACAAAACTTTCAGGAGCCAGTGATGATGGAAACGTGGGAAAAGATTTGGGTCAGAAATGTTAAATTTACGCAAGCACAAAATTTGAGAGAGAATTTTTATAAAATGTTTTATAGATGGCACTTAGATCCTAAGAAATTATCATGTATGTACTCGAATTTGAAAGCTAAATGTTGGAGATGTGAATGTAACAATGCAACCTATTATCATATATGATGGACTTGTAAGAAAATCAAGGTATTTTGAATAAAAATTGGTGGGTGATGCAGAACATTTTGAAAAGAAGTTTGAAATTTACTCCTCAATTGTTTCTATTGGGTATAATTACAGACTGTACGGTTTCAGAGACTAAATTGATTTTGAATTTAATATTAGCAGCTAGGCTGCTGGTAGCTCAATATTGGAAGAAGGACTCTTTGCCTACTATTGAAGAGTGGATATTAAAAGTAACTAACCTAGCAGAAATGGCGAAAATCTCGGCATACTTGAAGGACCACACGCAAGAAAGATACGTATCGGAATGGAGAAGATGGATTGATTATATTCAAAATAAGTATCAGACAAGAAAATATCAAATAGCTTATGAATGATTCTTTAATTGTATAAGCGCTACATGAGTGATATTAGAAGTATTATGTCTAAGAAGTAGGATTTTATCTATGGGGGGTTAAGAATTATTTTTTAGAGGGTGTTAGTTTAATGGTTGGTTAAGCAATTTAGTTTATTGTTAAAAGTTAATAGAAATACCTTGTGTTACCTTAATTAAACAATTAAAAACAGCTAAAGCTCCTGGAACTGATGGCTTGACAGCAGTGTATTATAAAACTTTGCAAACAGAAATGGTGGAACAACTTAGAGATTTGTTTTGTTATATTCAACAAGGGGGTAAAATACCCCCATCATGGACAACAGCATATATTTCTTTGATACCAAAAGAACAAGCAGGTCCTAAAAAACCGGAGAATTATAGACCAATATCTCTTCTTAATACTGATTATAAAATTTATGCAAAAGTACTAGCCAACAGGCTGATGCCAGTAATTCAAAAGGTGATTCATGATGACCAAGCGGGATTTATCGAGGGTAGATACATGAAGGATAATGTAAGGCAAGTAATAGATTTATTGGAATATCTTGAGAGGAATAAACAGATACCTGCAGTGCTGGTCTTTTTGGATGCGGAAAAGGCCTTTGACAGAGTGGATTGGAATTTTCTATTAAAGACTTTAAAAAAGATGGACTTTGGGGACCAATTTATACAGGCGGTCTCAGCAATTTACCAAGAGCAAAAGGCACAGATTATTATTAATGGAAGTTTGACAACAGAGTTTAAAATTGAAAAAGGAACAAGACAGGGATGTCCGTTATCCCCATTGTTATTTATTTTAACACTAGAAGTCTTGTAAAATACAATACGGGACTCTAATATCTTGAAAGGTATAACGATAAGGCAAGAGGATTACAGAATAAAAGCATTTGCAGATGATCTGGTTGTTACCCTAACACAGCCAATGGAATCAATAATCCAGATGAAGGACATTATACAAGACTATGGTAAAGTTTCAGGTTTTAGATTGAATCAGAAAAAAACTAAGATGATAGTTAAAAATATGACACAAGATCGTAAACATGAGCTTGAAAGGAGGGCAGGTTTTGAGATTGTACCAAAGGTAAAATATCTAGGAATTCAGGTTGCAGAATTAAATATGAAATTGTTTCAAAATAATTATGAGGTTTTGTGGCGAGAGGTGCAGAAAGATATGGAGACTTGGAAAAAACTGCAGCTGTCTTTACTTGGAAGAATAGCAGCAGTTAAGATGAACATTTTGCCAAGATTTCTTTTTTTGTTTCAAATGATTCCGGTGCTCAAAAGCGATAAGCAACTGAAAGTTTGGCAAACTGGAGTGAACAAGTTTGTCTGGAACGAGAAAAAACCGAGAGTGAAATTGAAAATTATGCAAGATGTTCCAGAAAGGGGAGGTCTTAAACTTCCAAACCTACAGTTATATTACGAAGCAGCAGCTTTGACTTCAGCAAGTGATTGGTTTGGAAGGAAAAAGACTAGAATATTGAAAGTTTTGATCTTGAATTTGGATGGCATGCTTACTTATTTTATGATAACAAAGTGGATAAAGTATTTAAAAGCCATATACTTAGAGACTCTTTGATGAGAGTTTGGAAGAAGCACCGATTCAAATGGGATTATAAAATACCGCTATGGCTGGATCTTGGTCATATTATGTGGAATACAAATATAATGTCACTCGGGGGGGGTTTATACAAAGAGGTTCTTTTTACAGATGCGGGCAGATGGCAGTTGAAGACACTACAGACACTGTTGGACGAAGGGATTAACTTAACTTGGTTACAATATAATCAATTACAATTGAGATGGAGAGAGGACCAAAAAACTGGTATTATGTTGCATGAGGAAGAATTGGTTAGACATATAAAAGAGAAAGGTCCAATGCATATCAAAAGGCTTTACAATGTTTTGTTGGAAAGGGATTCAGAAACTGAACTGGTTAAAGACTGTATGATTAAGTGGGCACAAAATTTTGAGGAGCCAGTGATGTTGGAAACATGGGAAAAAATTTGGGTCCAGAATGTTAAATTTACACAGTCGCAGAATCTGAGGGAAAATTTCTATAAAATGTTTTATAGATGGCATTTAGACCCCAAAAAATTATCGTGTATGTACCCTAATGTTCAGTCAAAATGTTGCAGATGTGATTGTTTAGATGCTACATATTATCATGTTTGGTGGACTTGTAGGAAAGTTAAGGCTTTTTGGATAAAAATTTGGTGGGTCATGCAGAATGTTTTGAAGAAAAAAATTCAATTTTCTCCACAATTGTTTTTATTGGGTATAGTTAAGGGTTTTACTAAGGGTGAAACAAAGTTGATATTGTACATGATAACAGCTGCAAGATTATTGATAGGTAAATATTGGAAGAATGAAGTTTTGCCCACGATTGAGGAATGGACTTTGAAGATGGCCAGTTTTGCAGAGATGGCGAAGATCTCAGCATTTTTAAAAGACTGTTCACAAGAGACTTATGAATGGGAATGGAAAAAGTGGATAGATTATGTTCAGAACAAATATCAAACTAGGAAGTACCAAATAGCTTTTAATTGAAAATAATATCTTAAGATAGAAATATTTTAGTGTAATGAAGATGAAAATTTACAAGGAGGAGGGAGGGGTTCAAGTTTTATATAAGTTTTATATCAAGGTTTTTTTTTACCTGATATAAGTACATTGTGTGGAAGTCCGGGGGGAGGGGAGGGTTAGGGAGGGATAGGGAGGTTGGGAAGTTTGGGGTGGGTAGAGGGGGGGCGAAAAAGGGGTGAAAATGTAATTGTAAAACTTTTGCAATAATAAAAAAAAGAAAATATCAAATAGCTTATGAATGAATGTTAGTATTAGAAGTATTTGGTTATCTGTAGTGGAGTTAAGTTTTCAGTGGGGGAGGCAATACTTTGAGGATAAGTAGATTAATCTAGTTTATGTTTGATTAAATGAAATACCTTGTATTTTCCTTTGGGTAGTCGGGGGGGAGGGGGGATGAAGGGGGGAAAGGGTGTGGGGAACGGGGGGGGGAATTTTGTATTTCTTTTTTGTAAAACTTTTCAATAAAAAAAAGAGAAGGAGCAAGGGCAAAAGAAGTTAAGGAACTAAGGGAGATAAGAATGACTAGATCGACAAAACAAATAAATAACGAAGAAATGGAAGAAGAAATTAAAATAATATCTTTGAATATAAATGGATTAAATTCAGCAATAAAGAGAAGGAAAAAATTCAATAAATTAGATGAAGAAGGAAAAAGAAAGGAAACTGATAACTCAATTATTAGATCAAGAGGGAAAGGTATGTTACCGAAATGAGGAAAAAAAAATAATAATTGAGAAATATTATAAGAAATGATATCAACAAGAGCAGATACCAGAAGAAAACATAGAACAATATTTGGAAAAGGTAATGACCCCTAAAATACCAGAACAATTTTAAAAAGCATTAGAAGAAAGAATATCAATGATGGACTTGATGAGGGAATTAAAAGGCAGAAGAATGGAAAAACCCAAGGACCAGACGGGCTACCAGCAGAAGTATATAAAAAGTTGCAAGATGTACTAAGTAATATATTGTTACAAGTATTTAATGATTTATTAATAGAAGCCAAGGCACCGAACTCATGGATGGAGACATATATAACTCTTATACCAAAAGAAGAAACAGATTTACAACAAATAAAGAATTATAGACCAATTTCACTATTAAAAGCAGATTATAAAATATTTGCATCAATTATGGCGGAAAGATTGAAGAGGCTGTTAAATGAATTTATATACCCAGATCAAAATTTTTTGCCTAAAAGACAAATTAGAGACAATATAAGAATTATTTTGGATACATTTGAATATTATGAGGCACATTCAGAGAAACAAATGGCATTGTTATTTTTAAATGTGCAGAAAGCATTTGATAACGTGAATTGGCAATTTATGATTTTACAATTACAAAAGATGGACTTTGGGGACAGATTTATCAATATGGTTAAGACTATATATAAAGACCAATCGGCTAAAGTAAGTAAGTAAGTAAAGTAAAGTAAATGTCCTGCTGACTTAGAGTCATGAGTGCCCTTTAATATGGTGCCCCTTAAACTTGAGGGCACATATAACTTGGCTCTGACCCAAGCCAGTCCATCACACATGGCACAGTCATTTTTATGAGTAGTAAGCCATTCATCAACATATAGTGCTTCTTTAAGCTTCTCACACAGTTCATTTGGAATCTCAGGCTTCTTCTTCCTCTGAACTAGTGGTTACCAGGGCTGCTAGCTGCTTTGAGGGGATAACAGGTTAGACCATTTCAGGTTTAATGCTGTTGTATTGTGGCAATCTGCCACAAAATTCATCTGCCATAAAATTCTTCCCCCTGGGACATAACGTGGGGTGAAGTTGAACCCAATGGATTTGTTTAGGAGATAGCCTGCACGGAGTTTTCAGGGCTTCCAGATTTTTATGGTCAGTCCATACTTCAAACAGGGCCCTTGCCCCTTCCAGGAAATGCCACGAAGTAAGTAGGACCACCGCACTGTATACGACTCCTTCTTCCATATCATCCACCTCTGTTCAGTCTCTGTGAGTTTCTTAGAGGTGTATGCACATGGCTGTAGTGACCCACAGGCATTCTTTTGCAATAACACTGCCCCTAAAGCTACATCACTTGTGTCTCCTAAATTAAAAATGGAGCATTTGGGTTGGGGTGCTTCAGCATGGGCTCTGCCATGAACAGTTGTTTGAGTTTTTCAAAGGCTTCTTGGCACTCCATGGTCCACTTAGGTGGCTTCCCCGGCTTTGGCTTCCCCTCACCCTTAGTTTTTAAAAGGTTGGTGATTGGCAATGCTATCACTGCCAGTAGAAATTGGCAAAACCCAAGAAGCTTTGCAATTGCCTCCTAGTACCGGGAGGCACCCACTCTAATATTGTCTTTACCTTTTCTGCATCCATTTCCACTTTTTCATTTGAGATACAGTAACCCAGGTAATCAATTTTATCTTGGTGAAATTCGCACTTGGAAAGCTTTGCATACAGTTCAGTGGCTCAGAGCCTTTTAAGGACTGCCCGCACAATTTCACATGTTCCTCCATAGTTTCAGTGTATATTAAAATGTCAGCAAAATACACCAACACTCCCTTGTACAAAAAGTCATGCTGCACCTCATTGATCAGTTGCATGGGGGTCCCTGTAGGCCAAAAAGGAGCACCCGGAATTGGAAACATCCCAGAGGGCAATTAAATGCAATTTTCCATTCATTGCCCTCCTTGATTTGAACCTGGTAATAAGCTTCCCACAAATCTAACAGTGAAGATTTTTCCTTTGGCTAAATGCCCCAACATGTCTTTCATCAGGGGCAGTGGGTAGACATTTTCTATGTGTTTAGCCCTGTATAGTCAATGCATAGATGAAGAGTCCCATCTTTCTTCTCCTGGAACAAAACCAGGACAGCCACTCATGGCTTTGCTGGTTGGATAAATCCACATTTTAAGTTCTTGTCTATGAAGGTGCGAAGCTCTCCTAGCTCGTGTGGAGTCATTGAGTAAAGTTTAGGCTTTGGGAGTTTAGCCCTGGGAAGGATTTCAGTACTGTAGTCTGTGGGGAGATGGGGCAGGAGGACATTGGAGCCTTTCTCACTAAATACATCTTGCAAGTCCCAATACTCCTTCGTGATTCTGAGTGACCCCGAGCTCCTGCCCCCAGCTCCCTTTGCCCTTTGTTTCTCTTAGCCCTGGGTTTTGGGATCTTTTCCTCTTTCTTGGCCACTTTCTTTAAAAGCCCTCTCCTCCAATTCACATCAGGGTTCCATTTCTGCAGCCAAGACAGTCCAAGTAGAAGGGGCCTCTCCATCCCTGGTGCCACTCTTTATGCTTTCCCATTCTCACCTCTATTGATTCATTTATAAAGTGAGCTGGGTCCTCTCCAGCTACTGTCCCATCTAGCTGGCAAAATGCTATGGGCAGCCTCAGCCATTTGAATCTCAGTCCCAGCTTTTCAACAACTTCAGGGCTAACTAGAAGAGCCTGTAGTACAGTGGACTAAAGCACTGTTCTTAACATCTGCTGCTTGCAATTACTGCAAGTTCAAATCTCACCAGGCTCAAGGTTGATTCAGCCTTCCATCCTTTCTAAGGTAGGTAAATTGAGGACCCAGTTTGTGGGGGCAATAAGCTGACTTTGTATAAATATACAAAAGTATGAAGGCTATTGCTTAATGCATTGTAAGCTGCCCTGAGTCTCCGGAGAAGGGCGGCATATAAATTAAAGCAAAAAGAAAACAAAAAAACTACGCACCTAGTGCAGCCCAAGTCCAATAAAGCCAGTATCCTCCCTTGGGCCCCTGAAGAGGGCAACACTAGTTTCACAGGGATACTTACAGGGGCCACATGTCGACTTACCAGGGGGTCGTCGTCGTCATTGCTTTCAGTCTTGCCTGAGCTGGTTGAGCTCCCCACTCCTCAGATCCAGGAGGGGTGAACTATATGACCTCCACACCAGTGGTGGGTTGCTCCCAGTTCGCACCGGTTCACAAGAACCGGTAGTAAACATTTGTAGTAGTTTGGAGAACCAGTAATAACATTGGCTGGCCACACCCCCAAACCGGTCCCCGGCCCAGTCACCACTTGCTTCCCCCCCACCTCATCAGAGGCTTTTTTTTTTACTTTTAAAAGCATTTGTTCTACAATCTCTTCAGCCAAAAAAATGCTTTTAAAAATTAAAAAAAAAGCCTCTGATGATTGCACAGCTTAGCTGGGATACAACCTGAAGAAGTTGTAGGAAAAAAAATGCCTTTAAAAGCCTCTGGCGATCCCAGCTGAGTTGCTTGATCGTCAGAGGCTTCTAAAAGCATTTTTTCTGCAACTCTTAAGGTTGTGGGAAAAATGCTTTTAAAAGTTAAAAAAAAAAAAGTTGGCCGCGCCCACCCAGTCACATTACCCCCCCACCACCAAGCCACACCCAAAAATAAGCCATGCCCACAGAACCGGTAGTAAAAAAATTTAGAACCCACCCCTGCTCCACACCTTTCAACACTGTCTCTTGGGTCTTCCAAACTTGTTTCATTGCTTCCTTCCTTGGGGTTGAGTGGCGCTGAGGCTTGCTGGATTGGCATGCCGCAGCTCAGTGCCCTTCTTTCCCACATCTGAAGCATGCTGTGGTCCCGGGGTGTTTTTTATATGTGAGAGGGAAGTACTCACCCTGTCCACCAGCCCTCCAGCATTGGTCCCAGGTGAGGTCGATCTCCACTTCCTCTGCCAACACATACCAGCATTGTAGGGTTCTTGAGGCCCCACACGAGACACAGGTGTGGTAGACGTCGTCATTGAGGCCATCTTTGAAGCAGCTGGTGAGGATATATTTAGTCCATGTGGCTAAGTGGCCTGCCAACTCTCAGAAGTCCTGGGTGTATATGGCCACTGACCGTTGCCCTTGGGTGATGGTTTTTATGCAGATCTGAGCCTTGTGCTTGGCCAGTGGATTCTTGTGCTCAGCCAGTGGATCCTCGAACCGTTGGCAAAGGGCTGCCATAAAGTGGTCATAGTTCTGTAGTTCTGCATTGTTATTGTGGAGGAGAAGACCATCCACTCAGCCGCCACCCACTCCAGAGCCATGGTTACCCATCTTATTTGGATTTCTCCCATCTCCAGTTCAGCTCCATACTCCTGCATGTATTTCCAGACTTGCACCAGAAAGAACCCCAATTGCTCGGGGTCTCCCCAATACATAACTCCCAAGGCTGGGACCTTTGGGGCCAGTGGTCCCTGCAGGTGGAGTGGCTTGCGCAGCTTGGTCTGGAGTGAATGAGGAACCTTGGGTAGCCATCTGTGCAAGAGTTTCATGGGTTCTTTGATTTCTCCTCACCTGTTGTATCAGGAACAGGAGCGGGTTGGCTTCCCTCCGGGGGGGTTGTTTCCCATTTACCCCATGCCCCTTGCCCATCTGAGCCTGATGGGCTTCTGGTTGAAGTCCAGTTCCTCTTGCCATTCTGCCTCATTGCAAGCATGGTGTCTAGTGGGGGACCCGGACATAGCTCCAGTTTCCTCCAGATGATTCCATGGTTGGACATTGGATGCTTGCTCCACATGGTAGGGTGATGCCTCCGGGTTGACCATTAGAGCAGAGCTTGCCTAATGTCAGGGCTGCCTCTGTCCATTGCCTAGGAAAGAAAAATCCTTAGCTCCATAGATTTAGAGAAAGTACTTTTATTAGGAACGAACTGAAAGCAAGAAATTCCAAGCAAGCTCTGAGGCAAAGCACACAAAAACAGCAACTTGAAACAAACTGTACAGCCCAACCTCTACCAGAGCTAACAGAATGGCCTTCAAGAGACAGGTGAAATCCAGGCCGTAGTTGCATAGCTACAATGAAAAATTCTCCACTGATCCCATAGGGGCCCTTTTCTATGGCAGCAAGCAGCAAGCTAGCTAACAGTAGCGCAAAATTTAGGAGCCCAGGGAGAGATGAAGGTACCCATAGATTCAGGCTGCATCTGATGCTTAATGAACATGCAAACAGTGCTGAAGCTGTGAGTGAAATAGCTTTGTGTTTTAAAGAAAAAATGAAGCAACCATCATCATTACAAATTATATGGGATACGGGTAAAGCATACCTAAGGGGTATTGCGATAGCCTATATAGCAAATAATAATAATAATAATAATAATAATAATAATAATAATAATAATAATAATAATAATAATATAAAAGGAGAAAAGGTAAAAGCATACTACTATTCAGGAGGAGATTAAAAAAGTAGAATGTAAATTACAAAGGGAGCCCCAGAACGAAAAAATCAAAGAGAAAATGGTCCTAGCTAAACATAAATTAAGTATTGTGGAGCAAGAGGAAAGGGCAAGGGAATTGAAAGCAGTAAAACAATTTCTTTTTGAACATGCAAATAAGCCCGGAAGATGGCTAGCCTACAAATTAAAAAAGGAAAGGGAAAAAAAATTGATCCAGGAACTACAGGATGATAATGGAGAGCTACACTATAAAATGGAAAAAAAGAAAAAAATAATTCAAAATTACTTTGAGGAGCTATACAAAGAAGAAGAAATAGATGAGGATAATATTAAGGTGACCAGACGTCCCGCTTTTGGTGGGACAGTCCCGATTTTTAGCAATTTGTCCCGCGTCCCGCGGCGTTTCAAAAAAGTCCCGATTTTTCATTCGGCCTCCTGAGTCCCGCTGCCTCTTGAGCCCCAGCTGATGGCTAGAAGAAAAAAAAACTGTTTAAACTCTTGCCCGGGGCTTCAAAGGGCCGCCCTACAGGCAATCAGTGTAAAGAGTTCCTGAAGCAGTTTTTTTTTCGCCTAGCTAAGCTGCAGAAACGAAACCGAAACCAGGATCGTTGGTGCAACGTGACAAAATGAGGCAGAGAGAGATTTATTTTTATTTTTATTTTTCCTCCCCAAAAAAGGTAGGTGAAAAACTGCAAACAATGGGAAATTTAGGAGGAGAGTTCAAGATTTTAAAACACAAAAGAAAAAAAAGCTGTATTTAACTAGGGAATTGTAATAATTGAGATACTATTAATTGTATATTGTGTTGAAAGCAGAAATGGTTAAGTTGTGGTGCAGAGGAATATATGGGGGAAATTATTTGGTTTATTATTATTGGTAAATATAATTAATTGATTTGTAAGAAATTGGATTGCATGGAAATAATTGGAATATTCATGTTCATATTGATTAATATACAAAAAAGATAGTTTTATAACTAATTGATTTATATTAAAATGTTGAATTTGTATTAAACAACTGTATTACATAATTACATAATTAAACAATGTGAGGATGGATATAAAAATAGATGACAATGGGAAGGGGTATAATATAGAATAGAAGGGAAAAATTGAATTTGATTAAGATTAGAGATGAGGATGAAGGGTAATATTGGTTTTTTTAAAAAAATAGATGAGGAATAAATATGGCAAAAAGGAAATATAGAAATTGTAAATTTAATTGAAGTGACTAAACACTGTTTAAATTTGTGAACCGGCCAAATAGTCTGTTCAAAGAAAATAAATTGTATGTTTGTATGTGTGTTTGTAATTACTGCTATTTATTCATATTTGTTCTCTTTTATTCTTTAAAGTTTAACCATTCATTCTTTATCTTAATATCTTTTTATTTGTTTGGGGTTGGCTTTCTTCCCTTTCATCTTTTTTATTGTACAGCAATCTTTCTCCTCAAACCTACCATCTCTCTCTTTTCTTTCCTTCTTACTTTCTCTTCCCACCCTCTTCTTCTCCTCCCTACTTCCTCTTCCTTTCTCCTTCTCCTCCTCTCTTCCTCCCCCTCTTACCCTCACTCCTACTCTAATTTCCCTTCCCTTCCTTCATCCCTCTCTATTGCTGTATCCTTTTATGCATATGGACTACTCAGAGGGCTGAAAAAGTTATTTTTGACTGGTCCTCGCACTTTTGACCAGTCCTCGAACTTATGACTGTCCTCACATTTTACGTTTTTTGCCCTATCTTATCACCATGGTGAAGAGAAGCAGTTGTGAAATGAGTGACATGGTTGTTAAGGATGCTGCATGGGCATAAATGTGAGGATGGTCATAAGTGTGAGGACCAGTCAAAAATGCGAGGACCTGTCAGAAATGACTTTTTTCAGCCCTCTGGTTAGTCCTTTTGTGCATATGGACTACTCAGAGGGCTGAAAAAGTTATTTTTGATTGGTCCTCGCACTTTTGTCCAGTCCTCAAACTTACGACTGTCCTCACATTTTACATTTTTTGCCCAGTCTTATCACCATGGTGAAGAGAAGCAGTTGTGAAATGAGTGACATGGTTGTTAAGAATACTGCACGGGCATAAATGTGAGGATGGTCATAAGTGTGAGGACCAGTCAAAAGTGTGAGGACCTGTCAGAAATGACTTTTCAGCCCTCTGAGTAGTCCCTATACACATAGCCATGGCCACCCGGTCACATGACCAGCTAGCCACGCCCACCCAGTCACACGGCCAGCTAGCCACGCCCACAAAATAAGCCACACCCACAATGTCCCTCTTTACCAATGTTAAAATCTGGTCACCTTAATAATATAAAACAATATTTAAAGGTCAATGGTTTGCCAGAACTAAAAGAAGAGCAGAGGGAAATATTAAACAAAGAGATAACAGCCACAGAATTAAGAAGACCAGTGCCAAAACAAAAAAGTAATAAAACCCCGGGGTCAGATAGACTTCCAGGGGAGGTATATAAGAGCCTATATGAGGATTTTGAATTGATATTATTGGAAGTGTATAATGATGTATTGGAGAAAGCCAAACTACCAAACTCCTGGACAGAAGCTTATATCTCTCTCATTCCAAAAGAAGGTACAGACCCCAAAAAGATAAAAAAATTACAGGCCAATTTTGTTGTTGAACACAGATTATAAAATTTTTACTATTATAATTGCGGAAAGATTGAAAGTAGTACTAAACCAAATAATACATTCGGATCAAAATGGTTTTCTACCCGCAAAGCAAATTAGAAACACTATAAGAATGGTGTTAAATGTCTTAGAGTACTAGAAAGCACATCCTGAAAAACAGGTGGCACTGATATTTTGGGATGCCCAGAAAACATTTGACAATCTTAATTGGCTGTTTTTGTTTCAACAGATTAAAGATATAAGATTTGGAGGGAAGTTTGAGAAAACGGTTAAGGCAATATACACGATGCAAAGAGCTAGAGTGATAATTAATGGAGATAACACAGAGAAATTCAAAATAAATAAAGGAGTAAGACAGGGACATCCAATGTCACCTCTGCTTTTCATTTTGACATTAGAAGTGCTGCTAACCCAGATTAGGTGCAATGGAGAGATAAAAATTAAAGATTAAAAAAGAAGAAAATAAGACACAGGCATTTGCTGATGATGTAATGTTCTTCATAGAAGAGCCGCTAGAGACAGAAAACAATCTAATGAGTGAAATAGAAAAATATGGGACAGTGGCAGGACTGAAAATTAAGATGTTAGTAAAAAAATTTAACCGAAAAACAAAAGACAGAATTAGAAAAGGAACTGGGATTGCAAATTGAAAAAAAGATTAAATATTTAGGAATCTGTCTTACAGTAAGGTGTTTGTCAATAAAAGATGATAATTACAAAAAACTGATACAACAAATGAAAAAAAGATTTGGAGAGTTGGGAAAAATTGCAGTTATCATTATTAGGAATGATAGCTGTTATTAAAATGAACATATTGCCAAAACTATTATATTTATTTCAAACAGTCCGTATAAAACTAGAAAGGAGATTCTTTGAAGAACTAAATAGAATAATTTTAAAAAATTATATGGCTGGGTAAGAAAGCATAGATAAATATGAAAATGCTACAAAGTAGTAGAAGCAGAGGTGGCTTTGGACTACCAGAAGCCTGGGTGGTGCAGTGGACTAAGTGCTGTTAAAGTAGCACTAAGTTACCAGCTGCCTGCAATTACTGCAAGTTCAAATCTCACCAGGCTCAAGGTTGACTCAACCTTCCATCCTTTCGAGGTAGGTAAAATGAGGATCTGAATTGTGGGGGCAATAAGCTGACTTTGTATAAAAAAGAACACCACCTGGGGGGGCCGAAAGCCCTACTAAGCAGGTATATACAAAAGTATGAAGGCTATTGCTTAACGCATTGTAAGCCAGAGAAGGGCGGCATATAAATCGAACTAATAAATAAATAAATAAATAAATAAAATGAGAACTTTACCATCAAGCAGGCTATTGTGGACTAGACTGGATAAATTTAGATAATAAAAGGGTTTTAACAATTGAAGAACATGATTTACAGGCAGGGTGGCATGCCTTCCTATGAATGAAACAAGGCACATTCATATTTCTACCGACATCATATAAGAGATGCACTGATAGAGACATGGGGGAAAGTGAAAAGGAAACATTATATAAAACTGCAAAGGTGGGTTTTGCCCATGGAGGCAACAATCTATCCGAATACATTGGATAAAAAAAAGATGATAAGATATAAAGAACTATTAGATAGCCAGGGGAATCTTAAACCAAATGAAGAATTAAAAGAACAGGGTATAATTATAGATTGGTGGCCATACCTGCAGACACAGTTGAGATACAAAAAAGATATGGAAGAATATGGAATCCAAGGGGCACCACAACAATTAGACCAAATTTTGACAGGAAAAGAAGAAAAATTTATTTAAAAAAGTATATAATTATCTGTTAGAGGTAGAAATGAAAGAAGAAATAGTGAAAGGTCCAATGATAGCATGGGCACAAAATATAGACCGTAATATAAAATTAGAGGAAAAAATATGGAGCAAAAATTATAAATTAACACTGTCAACTGCATAGAAAGAAAATCAGTACAAAATGTTTTACAGGTGGCATTTAACACCGGCAAGATTGGCTAAAATGTATGCAAATATGAAACTGTAGTGCTGGAAGTGTAAGTGCAAAGATGGAACATTTTATCACATCTGGTGGCAATGCCCTAAAGCAAAAAAATATTGGGAACAGATAAGGAGATGGCTGCAGGAGATAACAGGAGAACAAATTGAATTTAAAGCTGAATTATTTTTATTAGGAATGATTAACCAAAAGATCAAGAAAAAACTCCAATACATTATTCTACACATAGTAACAGCAGCGAGAATTGTCTATGCTCAATGTTGGAAATTAAAAAATATACCAGCCAATGAGATGATTATATACAAGATACTAGAATATGCTGAGATGTATAGGCTCATGTTAGAAATGAAAGGCAAGGAAGAAGCAGAATTTTATGAGGTGTGGGATAAGTGGTATAACTGGTTAGAACAGAGAAATAAAAATGTATAGGAATAAATGTAAATACCTGTAAGAGACATATGACACAGTACTGTTAAAAATGTTTATTGTTATGTAATTTGAAAATAAAAAAGAAAATTAAAAAAAAGAAAAAGCTGTCCCAATCCATGAAGTTTGAGCAGGTGGGTGGCTTGTTGATAGGGGGATCCCCAGTGATGCACCTGACAAAGCCCATGCGGCCAGGAGTGAAATGTAAAATTTGTTACTACTGGTTCTGTGAGTGTGGCTTGGTGGTGGTGGGTAATGTGACTGGGTGGGCGTGACCAACTTTTTTTAAAAAAAATCTTTTCAAAGCATTTTTTTCTGCAAATGCAAAAAAATGCTTTGAAAAGGCTCTGCCAATCAGGCAACACAGCTGGGATCGTCAGAGCCTTTTCAAAGCATTTTTTTAACCACCTCTTCCGCTGAAGAAGTTGCAGAAAAAAATGCTTTAAGAGTCTCTGTGATGTTCCCAGCTGAGTTGCCTGATCGTCAGAGAGACTTATAAGGCATTTTTTCCTGCAACCTCTTCCGGGGAAGAGGTGGTTAAAAATGCTTTGAAAAGTGGCTTGGTGTGTGTATGTGTGTGTGTGTGTGTGTGTGGGGGTAATATGACTGAGTAGGCATGGCCAACTTTCTTTTTTTTACTTTTAAAACCATTTTTTCTACAACCTCTTCGGCTGAAAAAACAATTCTGCCTCTGCCTACCAGCATCCATCGGTATTCATCTGGCTAGCATCCTTGCAGCAAACAGCAAACAGCCTGGTCAGCTTCAGCACATTATTGCAGCCTGATTCAGCCTGATTCAGCTGATTGGCGGTTGGATCAGCCTCCCAGAATACCACCAATCAGCTGTTCTAGGCTGCGAGGATCGCCACAGCCTGTTGCCGTCTCCACGCATCACGTTTTCAGCCTCCGCACACCCCACTTTTGGCTTCCGTTCATCACATTTTGGCTGATTCCAGGTGGTGAGGATTGATGGCAGCAGCGATCCCCGCTGCCTGGAACTGGCTGAAAATGCAATGTGCAGAGGCCAAAAATGGGGCATGCAGAGGCCGAAAACGCGATGCACAGAGGCCAAAAACGTGACGCCCGAAGGTGGTGATAGGTGGCGATATGCTGTGGCAAACCCTGCAGCCTGGAACAGGTCTAAAATGGAGCATGCAGAGGCCAAAAACACAATGCATGGAGGCTGAAAATGGCTGAAAGGTAGGGGCCGATGGGTGGGCGGAGCTTCGGCAACATTTGGTGTATAAGATGCACTGCAATTTTCACCCACTTTTAGGGGGAGAGTGCATCTTATACTCTGAAAAGTACAGTATGTTAGAATAAGCATCTGCAAAAGTTGCTGACTTGAGAATGCATTGTTCCAGAGAATTTTGGAAAATCCCATTTTTTTTAGAGCGTACCAAATCAGGGGTGATTGGGCTATTTCAGCAAATAAATCTTTTGATTCAGAAGAACCCTAAAGAGCTGTGGTGGTGCTGTGTTTAGAATGCAGTATTGCAGGCTAACTCTGCTGACTTCCAGCTGTTCGATCCTGACTAACTGAAGCCTTCCATTCTTCTGAAGTTGGTAAAATGAGGACCCAGATTGTTGGGAGCAATATGCTGACTCTGTAAATCACTTAGAGAGAGTTGTAAAGCATTGTGACATGGTATATAAGACTAAGTGCTATTGCTATGCTATTGCTATTGTTACCTTGATGTCCATTCCTGAATTGGCGAGTTTCGCATTCCCCCATATTGTGACATATCAACAATCTTTAATTATGATAGGTTCAATTTTTCTTTTTCCCTTTGCAATGCAATCTTGCAGTTCCTTTGCCTTCAGCATTCATTTATCTTTTAGATAAATATGAGTTTTTGATAAATGAGTTTTTGATAAATGTGAGTTATGTCAATTTCAGTGAACTATATCTCTGTCTGTAATTAAATTACTATCCTAGCAGTGACAGTACATATCCCTTTAAAATGTTTTTCAAAGTTAGTTCCAGAAACTTGCCTTTTATCAGGATGATAAAATTTCTTTCTGGCAGCTTTACTTTTGCTGTCCCTCAGTGAATAATTTCCTTTGAAATACAGTACTTTGTGTGACTTTTTTTTCCTGGCACATCTAATTTGCATATATTGAGGATTGCTAATATCTTCAGTTTACTGTTTGGCTTTAAATACAGTTTCTTTTTTCCCTTCTGACTTCTCAGCATTCAGCACCCAGACTCTTCCAGTTGATCAATTGCTTGAGATCTCATGCTGAATATGCTTGCTCTCACAACATCCTTTCTTTGCACCTTTTATAAAGAATTTTTCACATTTATTTATTTATTATTATTTATTAATCATATTTGTATGCCGCCCACTCTCCAAGGACTCTGGACGGCTTACACCAAAGACAGTGTACTAAATAGCATATTGTCCCCTAACAATCTGGGTCCTCATTTTACCCACCTCAGAAGGATGGAAGGCTGAGTCAACCTTGAGCCGGTGAGATTTGATCCGCTGATCTGCTGAACTAGCAGTCAGATGAAGTAGCTGCAGTACTGCACTCTAACCACTGTGCCACCTCGGCTCACTTCGGCTCATTTCAGAGGGAATTCTCCACTTTATTCAACATTCAACAAGTAAAGTTGTTCTGATAAAAATAACATTTCTGCAGGCTTCCCATGTTCATGGTGGGAGAAAAAAGAAAAGGAAGAATGTATATTTTTTCACATAATTATGTGAAAAGAGAAAGGAGAGTCAGTTTGGTCTAGTGGTTAAGTTACCAGGCTCAAACCAGCAGACTGTGAACTCCTTAAGCATGAAAGCCAGCTGGATGACTTTGGGTCAATCTCTTTCTCTTAGTCAAGATGTCAGACTCAGGTAGCAAGCCAGTCAATTTCTATCACAATCAATGGATTAACATTCAGTTGATCCAAAACAAGCAGACCCTAGATTTGCAGGAAAATGTTGTGTAAAAAAATGTGAAAGTCTTCTAGGCAGGAAAAAACAGAGAAAAAATAAAGATAACAATACAGCCTCAGTCCCTCACTTTTTACCTCTACTCCAAATGCCTATAGCAATAGCACTTAGACTTATATATTATTTCATAGTGCTTTACAGCACTCTCTGAGTGGTTTACAGAGTCAGCATATTGCCCCCAACAATCTTGGTCCTCATTTTACCAACCACGGAAGGATGGAAGGCCGAGTCAACCTTGAGCCTGGTGAGATTCGATCTGCCAAACTGCTGAGAGCCGGTGATCAGCAGAAGTAGTCTGCAGTACTGTACTCTACCCACGGTGCCACCGCGGCTCATTAATCAATAGCATGAAAAAACTGCATCTCTAAAACATTTTGGCTTTAGAATTGCTTTCATATTGTCTGAACCTATAAAGCTACAAATGGACCAATCACACTCTTATTATATTTACAAGGTTCCACAAAAGCACAGGCTTTGGTGATAGATAATTTATTCCAATACTGCCATGTTGCAGTGTAAAAGTAAAAGGTGAAGGAGTTTCTGTGCATTTTATTCTGTTAGTCATTGCTGACTATAGGGGCAGTGCTCATGTCCTTTTCAAGGCTATTAAACTAGCGTTGTCTAAAGACATTTCCGCAGTCATGTGGCCAGATGACATCATGGAGTGCTGTTACCTTCCCACTATTTATCTACTTGCATTTGTATGCTTTTGAATTGCTAGGTTGACAGGAACTGGGGTGAGGATGGGAGCTCACCCTGTTGCATGACACTCAGATCTCGAACTTCAGCTGCCAGCTTTCCAGCCAACAAACCCAGCAACCATTAAGCATGTTGCAGTGTATCAATAGGGAAATTATAGTAATAATAATAACAATAGAGATTGACAGAAAAAACACTACATGATTTCATCCTTCTCCTCTTCCCATCTTATATAAATATAAAAAAGTTTATTCTACATTTGTTAAGAGAATATTTATGATAAAGAATTGCATTTAAGTTTTGTACAATTGGAGTAGAGGTCAGTAGCTGATTGCAGTAAGAGTATCCAACACTCCATTTAGGCTTGCGTAGGCCTAACTGCGCAAGCCTAAATGGAGCATCAGAGGGCCTCCCCTCTGAACCTCCATTTTGGCCTGCAAAGTGCCGAGCGAGGCCTGTGCAGGCCTAAATGGAGCTTCATTTTGGCCAGTAAAGTGGAGGACGAATGTGGCAGAGCTTCTGCCATTGTTCATAAGGGTGAACAACTGTCATGGTGCTGCAAGATTCGTAATTTTGGGACTTGTTTGTAAACACTAGAGGGCACTGATCATGTAACTTCGAACATTTGCTAAGGGAATTCTCATAATCCGGGATTAACTATATAACTATGATTCTTCCCAACTTATTATATAGAAGTGAGAGCTACATATTTTGTAATGACTGAGTACAAAAATGAAAGAGCAATAAGAAACAAGTGCACTGAGAGAGAATGAATAAGTATCAAATAATGAAATAAATAAATGAAGAGAAAGTGGGTGGAGTGAAAAGGGAAGAGCAAGACAGTCAAGATTGAATGGAGTTGATGAGATCCTGCAAAACTGTGAAGTTTAAACAAAAAGATGAAAATTATGTATGGAGGTGGTAGAAATCAAGACTGTTAAGCCTAGAAAGATATGGAAGCCATAATTAATAATATTGGCGTGAATTACATTTTCTCCTCTTATTTCTTGCTTATAAATTATTTTGCTTATTTCCTCCCACTCTTTATACAATTTGTTCCACATTGCTTACTCAGAATGAGAAGAGTATGAAAAGAATGAGTGTATTATTCATTGTCTCAGTTGACTAGGATTATAAATTATATACACTATCCAAACAATATACTGTGTTTCCCTGAAAATAAGGCTGAGTCTTATATTAATTTTTGCTCTAAAAGACGCATAAGGGCTTATTTTCTGGTTAGATCTTATTTTTGGGGAAATATGGTACTAAATAAACCCATCTGGCCGACAATCTTAACTAGGGCTTATTTTGGGGGTAGGGCTTATATTACGAGCATCCTGAAAAATCATGCTAGGACTTATTTTCTGGTTGGGTCTTATTTTCGGGGAAACAGGATATAAAAACCAAATATCAATAAATAATGTAATATAATACTGATTGGCAGTTGTTTGAGCAATATATGAAAAGGACTGATCATTTTATTAGGAATTATTCCAGAAACATACAACAGAGAATTGAGATATTTGATTGTGAATGTATTGACAGCGGCTAAAATTGTGTTTGCTAAAAACTGGAAAAATGAGAAAATAACAACGCAAGATGACGTTTATTATTTATTTATTTATTTATTTATTTATTTATTTATTTATTTATTTATTTATTTATTTATTTTTATATGCCGCCCTTCTCCGGAGACTCAGGGTGGCTTACAATGTGTTAAGCAATAGCCTTCATACTTTTGTATATTTTACAAAGTCAGCTTATTGCCCCCAGAAACCGGGTCCTCATTATTAAGGACATTATTAAGAAAATCATGGAATGTGCTGAAATGAGTAAATCGACATTTGAAATTAGAGAACAAGAAGATAAACAATATTACAAGATATGGGATTTATTTTATCAATGGCTAGATACTAAAACATGGAAATGAAATATGAAACCTAAAATGAGTGTTATAACATAATATGTGAAGATAATTTTTTTTTTTTGGAATGATAATGCCATTGTTAGATAAATGATAAATGAGGATAATGATACAAAGATATATATTAGATTGATGATATGAGAAATTAGATCATTAGTAAAATATGAATATGGGGACGAAGCACAAGGGACTGGTAACCGACCGACACACTGTTTGCAATTGTTATGGAAGATGGATTTTTTATGTTTTTTTAAAAATAAAAAAAATTCAAAAAAAAAAAAAAGGAGAGAAAAGGACTGATTATCACTGCTGGAGAAAAACACTTGAACACAGGGCCTTCATTAGTACCAACCATTATGATTACTGTAGTCAAAAAAATATTTCCCCAAATGAAACTGGTGGCATCTTCAGCGCTACAGATATACTGTATTGGGCGTTAAAGCAGAAGGCTTTTATCAAATATATTTTAAAATACAAAATTTATTTGACAGTATAACTATTGATATTTAATATGCCATGGTCTACAAATATGTGGATAATCTCAGGATTTTTGCTGGTGTGTGAAGCCAGCAAATTCTACTACTGCTTGTCCAATTCATGAACCATTTATTGTACACTAATAAAATCCAGAGTGGCTGGTCTGTGATGAAATACTTCATTTTTTTCTTTCTCTAATGCTCAGTGTACATACATGAACTTGTATCTGTTTCTTATATCATTTTATATGTAATAAATCCCTACCCATGTTGAATGACTATCCAGATTTCCAGAATAACTGTGCATGTTAAGATATTTAAAATTTAATAGCTGGTGAGTTCCGGTTGGTGACATTTGGACAAAGAAAGGGGTTGAGGAGCTAGCTCTGTTCTTCACCCCTTTTTTCTGGTGCTGAAGCGCTCCTGAAAGGATACACGAAGCCTGAAGGGAAGCATTTTGGAGCGGGGATACTCAAGGAGCAGTTTGGCAATAAGCGATCGCCAGCGCGACAGAGAGAAACCCCATTGAGCCCGGCAATTGAGAGGTTGACATTTTTCAATGGTGGCCCCAAAGTCTTGACAGCCAGTAAAGTGGGAAGCAAGATCGAATGACAGCTCATGGTGAAGAGTAACGAGAGGTCAGTGCAAAAGAATTTGTGTTAGAGAAGATTAGCAAGAAAGAAGGTTCGCACCTCATTGTGAAGATTGATTGATAATAATAATAATAATAATAATAATAATAATAATAATAATAATAATATTATTATTTTATTTCTATACTGCCCTTCTCCCGAAGGACTCAGGGCGGTGTACAGCCTATTTAAAAACACAAGACAAAACATTGATTAAAAATTTAAAATAATTAAATAAATTTGGCTCAATTTAAAACCCCACAAATTTAAAATACCCCAATTTAAAATTATTATGTTGATAGCCCAGTCTGGCGGAACAACAGGGTCTTCAGTGCACAGCGAAACACCCGGAGGTCGGAGATCTTACGTATTTCCAGGGGCAGTTCATTCCACAGGGCTGGGGCTCCCACAGAGAAGGCCCTCCCCCTGGGTGTCACCAGCCGACATAACTTGGCTGATGGTACCCTGAGGGGACCCTCTCTGTGGGAGCGAACTGGCCGGTGGGAGGCTATTGGTGGCAGAAGTCGGTCTCGAAGGTACCCGGATCCAGTGCCATGGAGCACTTTAAAGGTGGTGACCAACACCTTGAATCGCACCCAGAAGACCACTGGGAGCCAGTGCAGCTCGCACAGGAGGGGTGTCACACGGGCACAACCACCCGCGCAGCCGCATTCTGGACCAGTTGGAGCCTCCGAGTGCTCTTCAAGGGGAGCCCCATGTAGAGAGCATTACAATAGTCCAGCTGGGAGGTGACAAGGGTGTGAGTGACTGTGCGCAAGGCGTCCCGGTCCAGAAAGGGCTGCAACTGGCGAATCAGGCGAACCTGATAAAAGGCCCCCCTGGCCACGGCCGTCATATGCTCTTCTGAAGACAGCCATGCATCCAGGAGGACACCCAGATTGTGAGCCCTCTCTGTGGGGGGTAAAGATTCACCCCCAATAGTCAGCGATGGCACCTGCTGACTATATCGGGACGCCGATAGCCACAGCCACTCGGTCTTGGACGGGTTGAGTCTGAGCCTGTTCCTCCCCATCCAGACCCACACAGCCTCCAGGCAGTGAGACATCACATCAAAGGCATCGTTGGGGTGGTCTGGGGTGGAGATGTACAGCTGAGTATCATCAGCATACAGATGACACTTCACCCCAAAACCACGAATGATCTCATCCAGCGGCTTCACATAAATGTTGAACAGAAGGGGCGAGAGGACCGACCCTTGCGGCCTCTGCCCCCCTGCCAACACGAACTGTGAGCGGTCGGAGAGGAAGGAGGAGAACCACCGCAGAACGGTGCCCCCTATTTCTAACCCCCTCAACCGCTGCAGCATGATACCATGGTCGATGGTATCAAAAGCCGCTGAGAGATCTAATAGGACTAGGACAGAGGAGCAACCCCTGTCCCGAGCCCTCCAGAGATCATCCACCAACACGACCAATGCCGTTTCTGTGCTATACCCCTGCCTGAAGCCTGACTGGCACGGGTCCAGATAGATAGCTTCATCCAGGTGTCGGGGAAGCTGTCTTGCCATCACGTTCTCAACAACCTTCGCCACAAAACAAAGGTTGGAGACCGGACGGTAGTGGGCTAATTCAGCCGGATCCAGGGAGGGCTTCTTGAGGAGAGACCTCACTACCGCCTCTTTCAAGGTGGCAGGAAAGGTACCCCCACTCAGTGAAGCACTTATAATTCCCTGGAGCCAGCCTCGTGTAACCTCCCGGGAGGCCAGTACCAACCAGGAGGGACACGGGACAAATAAACACGTGGCAGCACTAATCTTACCCAGAACTCTGTCCACATCCTTGGGAGCCACAGGATCAAACTCCTCCCAGATAATATTCTCAAGACCTTCCCTCGTCTCCTCCCCTGGACTCATCCAATCGGAGTCCAAGCCATCCTGAATTCGAGCGACTTTATAATGCAGGAATTGCACAAACTCCTCAGCTCGATCCTGCAAGGGATCTTCCCGCACTCCCCCCTGAAGAAGGGAGTGGGTCACCCTAAAAAGGGCGGCTGGGCAGTTCTCTGCAGATGCAATAAGAGCGGAAAAATGGTTAGATTTCACCGCTTTTATTGCCACTAGGTAGGTCTTGATATAAGACCTCACCTGTGTCCGGTCGAAATCAGATTGACTAGTCCTCCAAATGCTCTCTAGGCGTCTTTTCCGACGCTTCATCTCTCTCAACTCCTCAGAGAACCAAGGAGCCAATTGAGATCGGCATCGGGTCAGAGGCCGCAAAGGCACGATGCGATCCAAAGCTCCGGCGGCTGCACTCTCCCAGGTGGCCACCAGCTCTTCAGTCGAGTCATGTGTCAGAGTCTCAGGAAACGGCCCAAGCTCCATCAGGAACATTTCGGAATCCATCAGGCACCTGGGATGGAACCATTTGGTCGGTTCCGTCTCCCTGCGGTGGGGGGAAGCGGTAGGAAAGTCCAAGTGAAGAAGCGAATGATCTGTCCATGACAAGGGTTTAATATCTAGGTCCCCTCTACCAAGATCATTCAACCACTGACCAGAGATGAAAATCAAGTCCAGAGTGTGCCCCCTATGTGAGTGGGGCCTTGAACTAACTGGGTCAGGTCCATGGCCGTCATGGAAGCCATGAACTCCCGAGCCACCTCTGACGCCTCACCCGCGGATGGAAGGTTGAAATCCCCCATTGACAATAAGTCTGGGGGTATCAACCGCCACCCTGGCAATGACGTCGAGTAGCTCAGGCAGGGTCGCCGCCACGTGGCAGGGAGCCAGGTACGTAGTCAGCAAACCCATCTGCACCCCACGGCCCCACTTCACAAAAAGGGACTCACATCCGGCTATCTGAGGAACAGTGGTCTCCCTTGGACAAAGACTCTCCCTAATAATCACCGCCACTCCCACACCCCTCCCCTGCGCTCTTGGCTGATGAAATGCATGGAAACCTGGTGGGCACATTTCAATGAGGGGGACCCCCCCCCGTTGGCCCAGCCAGGTCTCCATAATACCTGCCAGGTCCGCACCCCCCTCCAAAATAAGATCATAGATGAGGGGGGCTTTATTAACAACTGACCTGGCATTACACAACATCAGCTGCTGATTGATCATAACCTGAGAAAGCAGCTAAGAAGTGGAGGTGAGAGTGAGTGGAAAGTGGGATAATCGCACCTTGATTAAGAGGAGTGGATTGAGACCTTTCCTTGCCAGCATACTTTAAGAAAACAAAACCCGAAGATATATCTTCTAAGAAAACTCATTTATTTGTTATAAAGAAAATAAAACATCTTACTAATCTAAAAAAAAAATTAATTGTTACATTTTTGCAAAAGTTTCTACCGGCTATTTCTCAGCCGGACCTTTCTGGCAAGAGAACAAAGAAAAAGTGTTAAGAGGAATATGGGTGGAGGACATGCGCAGTTTAGCTTACTGATAAGGATTCTTGGCAAGCTACAGAAAGTCTGATAGTCCAGAAATGAGAGCTCAGCTGGTAAATAAAAAAAACGCAGTGACAATCCCCTTCTTTTGCCAGTTAAGCGAATATCAGGTACATCATCAAATAAGGCACATCTTCTTACACAGATACTCGTGTTGAGCTGCTGGAAGTGGTTTGTTGAGCATATCAGCAATTTGATCATGTGTAGATACATACTGCATTTTAACAAAACCTTTTTTCACTAAATGTTTTATGTTTCAATAATGGATGTCAATGTGTCTGGACCTAGAACCTGTGAAATGTGATTCAGAAATATAAACCACCAATTCATTGTCTTCCATCACTGTGATCGGTCGGATCGGGTGTGTCCAGATATCTGTGACTAAAGCATCAAACCAAGTTAGAGAATTACATGCATCTGAAACACAAGCATATTCAGCTTCAGTAGATGAACAAGAAACAAAATTCTGTTTACGCACTTGCCAATAAACAGGACATCCATTTAAGAACATCATATAACCTGAAGTACTTTTATGTGATTTGTTATCACTTGCCCAATCAGAATCTGCATAACAACTTAATTCTGCATAATCAATATGTGTTGGTTCTAACAATAACTTCATGTGTTTAGTGTGTTTTAGGTATCTCAATAATTTCTTAACGCATGTCCAATGAAACTGTTTTGCCTTACCTACGTGTCGAGACAAGAGATTAACACTAAGTGCAATGTCGAGTCTGGTCCAACTACTAATATACAGTGGTGGGATTCTGCCGGTTCTAGGGGGTTTGGCCGAACCCTTTGTTAAATTGCTGGCTCGCCCCGCCCCTTGCTCCGCCCCTCCGCACCACTATTTATTGCCAATAAATAGTGGTAGGCGAGGGGCGGGCAAGCCAGCAATTTAACAAAGGGTTCGGTGTTTTTTTGTAATGTTATTGGCCCGCGGTGCTTCAGCATAGGCTAATTAGCCCTTGCTTAGATCGGCTCCCAACTCTCAGCTGATTTGCTCTCAGCTGTTTTGCTCAGGGCTCTGCTGCTTGCTTGCAAAGAGTGCTGATTTTTTTCCCCCTAGCTATGCTGAAAAACGAAACAGAAAGTAAAGCAGGCTGTTGGCTTTGCTGTTGTTGCAAGGTTGGAAAATTAGGCAGGCAGATTTCTTTTCTTTTTCCTCACCAAAAAAGGTAGGTGCAAACAATGGGAAATTTAGGGCAAAAGAGGAGAGTTCAAGATTTTAAAACACAAAAGAAAAAAAGCTCTATTTAACTAGGGAATTGTAATAATTGAGATACTATTAATTGTATATTGTGTTGAAAGCAGAAATGGTTAAGTTGTGGTTTGGAGGAATATATGGGGGAAATTATTTGGTTTATTATTATTGGTAAATATAATTAATTGATTTGTAAGAAATTAGATTGCATGGAAATAATTGGAATATTCATGTTCATATTGATTAATATACAAAAAGGTAGTTATATAACTAATTGAGTTATATTAAAATGTTGAATTTGTATTAAACAACTGTAATATTACATAATTAACCAATGTGAGGATGGATATAAAAATAGATGACAATGGGAAGGGGTATAATATAGAATAGAAGGGAAAAATTGAATTTGATTAAGATTAGAGATGAAGATGAAGGGTAATATTGGTTTTTTACAAAAATAGATGAGGAATAAATATGGCAAAAAGGAAATATAGAAATTGTAAATTTAATTGAAATGACTAAACACTGTTTAAATTTGTGAACCGGCCAAATACTCTGTTCAAAGAAAATACATTGTATGTTTGTATGTGTGTTTCTAATTATTGTTATTTATTCATATTTGTTCTCTTTTATTCTTTAAAGTTTAACAATTCATTCTTTATCTTAATATCTTTACATTTGTTTGGGGTTGGCTTTCTTCCCTTTCATCTTTTTTATTGTACAGCAATCTTTCTCCTCAAACCTACCACCTCTCTCTTTTCTTTCCTTCTTACTTTCTCTTCCTCCCCTTCTTCTCCTCCTCCCTACTTCCTCTTCCTTTCTCCTTCTCCTCCTCTCTTCCTCCCTCTCTTACCCTCACTCCTACTCTAATTTCCCTTCCCTTCCTTCATCCCTCTATATTGCTGTATCCTTTTATGCATATGGACTACTCAGAGGGCTGAAAAAATTATTTCTGACTGGTCCTGGCACTTTTGAACAGTCCTCGAACTTACGACTGTCCTCACATTTTACGTTTTTGCCCTATCTTGTCACCATGGTGAAGAGAAGCAGTTGTGAAATGAGTGACACGGTTGTTAAGAATGCTACAATGGGCATAAATGATGACCAGTCATAAGTGCGAAGACCGGTCAAAAGTGCGAGGACCAGTCAGAAATCACTTTTTTCAGCCCTCTGAGTAGTCCTTTTGTGCATATGGACTACTCAGAGGGCTGAAAAAGTTATTTTTGACTGGTCCTCACACTTTTGACCAGTCCTCGAACTTACGACTGTCCTCACATTTTACGTTTTTGCCCTATCTTATCACCATGGTGAAGAGAAGCAGTTGTGAAATGAGTGACATGGTTGTTAAGAATGCCGCAACGGGCATAAATGTGAGGATGGTCATAAGTGCGAGGACCGGTCAAAAGTGCGAGGACCTGTCAGAAATGACTTTTTTCAGCCCTCTGTAGTCCCTATGCAGATAGCCACGCCCACCGGTCACATGACCAGCTAGCCACGCCCACCCAGTCACATGACCAGCTAGCCACGCCCACCCGGTAACATGACCACCAAGCCACACCCCCAACTAAGCCACGCCCACAGAACCGGTTGTTAAAAAAATTGAATCACACCACTGCTAATATACAACAGTGACCCAATAACTGAACGATAAAGTGTTTGATCCTTGAACTCAGGACTTGCTTCTTGTGTCAAGTTATAAAAATCTGTTTGCATGGGTGTCTTTGTTGTGTTAGCATCTTTCATGTTGCAATGATGCAAAATTTGTTCAATTTTATCTTCTTGTGAAAGACTAAACCCCTTCTGTGTTTTTTCAATCTAAACACCTAAATAAGTGCTAATATGACCTAATGATTTCAATGTGAAGTATCTCTGCAAAGCTTTGGCAAAAATTTCACTCATTTGCTTATTTGGACCAATATAAACAATATCATCAACATAAACAAGAACTATCTCATATGCATTGTTAGATGTTTTAGTGAACAGGCACTCATCAGTTTCGGACTTAATAAAGCCCATTGAATTTAGTTTGTCAGTAAGACATAAATACCACATTAAACCAGACTGTTTCAGACCATAAAGACTTTTGTTTAGAAACTAGGTATTCCCTTCTTGCTGTCGGAATCCTGGAGGACTTCTCACATAGATCTCTTCATCTAGGTCTGCATGTAGATAAGCTGTGTCAACATCAAACTGGAAAACTTCTAAACCAAGAATAAAGCAATTTTTACACTTTCAGTTTGAACTGTCGGTGAATAGGTATTTGTGTAGTCCTCAGGATAACGTTGAGCGAAACCCTGAGCTACAAGTCTGGCCTTGTACAGTGACTCACCATTTGGCTTCCTTTTGATTCTGTAGACCCATCGAATGCCAATGACCTTTTTGTTTGCTGGGGGTTTTGCAGGTGTAAACACTTTAAGTTTCTTTAGACTGTCCATTTCAACCTGCATTGCTTCATACCATTTGTCTTGCTCTGAATCAGGAAGCTGCTTGATTTGTGTGAAATTATCAGGTGGAAGTGTAACATTGCAAATCAAAGGCAAGAGTGCTTTTGTCAGTTGCCAAGAATATCGTTGTGGAGGGATTCCTTTTGTGGCCCTCTTGGAACGTCTTGGAACAACAGTCCAGTCTTCTTCTGCTTCGTCCTTGTCCTCACATTCGTCGCTAGCGTCAGCATCCACGGCTTGCGAAGACGGAACATCGGGTTGAGAAGAACCAGTGGAATCTTGACTTATCAAAGTAACAAGCAAGGAAAAAAGCCATCATTTCAACCGCCCTCTGCTACCAGGTGTCAGGGCGCTGATTAATCCCATTCTGCTTTTGGGATAATCGCACCTTGATTAAGAGGAGTGGATCGAGACCTTTCCTTGCCAGTATACTTTACGAAAACAAAACCCGAAGATATATCTTCTAAGAAAACTCATTTATTTGTTATAAAGAAAATAAAACATCTTACTAATCTAAAAAAAAATTAATTGTTACATTTTTGCAAAAGTTTGCAAAAGAGAACAAAGAAAAAGTGTGAAGAGGAATGTGGGTGGAGGACATGCGCAGTTTAGCTTACTGATAAGGATTCTTGGCAAGCTACGGAAAGTCTGATAGTCCAGAAATGAGAGCTCAGCTGGTAAATAAAAAAAACACAGTGATAAGTACCATATCATATTAACACGCCAACTTTTAAGGAAAATAATTTTAAGTTGTATAATAATAATAATAATAATAATAATAATAATAATAATAATAATAATAATAGTAATAATTTATTTATTTGATTTGTATGCCGCCCTATCTCCATAGGACTCAGGCCGGTTCACAACAATTAAAATCAAACCAGATAAAACATGTTAAAATACATATTAAACACATGTTAAACATATTAAAATAATCCAAACCCCATCAGTCCAGGCTGGGCAATTTGAACAACCATGTTTTTAATTCGCAGCGGAAAGTATGAAGGTCAGGGGCCAACTGGAGCCCCAGGGGGAGTTGATTCCAAAGGGTGGGATCACAGAGAAAGCTCTACTTCTGGGGTCGCCAGCTGACATTGTCTAGCCAACGGCACCCTGAGTAGGCCCTCCCTGTGAGAATGCACCAGACAATGGGGAGCTGGTTGCAGATGGTCCGACAGATATCCTGGGCCTAAGCCATGAAGGACTTTATAGGTAATCACCAGCACCTTGAATCTCACCCGGAGAGCAACCGGCAACCAATGCAAATCGCGCAGGAGAGGTGTAACATGGAAGTATCGGGACCCTCCATCACAACCCACGCGGCTGCATTCTGTACCAGCTGAAGCCTCCAAGTGGTCTTCAAAGGCAGCCCCAAGTAGAGAGCATTGCAGTAGTCAATACAGGAGGTGACTAGCGCATGAGTAACCATGCATAGGGCATCTCGGTTCAGATAGGGGCGCAACTGGCATACCAGGCGAACCTGGGCAAACGCCCTCCTGGTCACGGCTGTTATATGATCTTCTAAGCTCAATCGTGAATCCAGGAGGACACCCAAGTTGCGTGCCTTGTCTACAGGAGGTAAAACTTCACCCCCTATAAGCAAAGATGGAACCTCTCTATCAGACCCAGATGCCAGTACCCATAGCCACTCGATCTTGGCAGGGTTGAGCCGAAGCCTGTTCCTCCCGATCCAGACCCATACTGCTTCCAGGCACCAGGACATCACGTCAAGGGCATCACTTGGCTGATTTGGGGTGGATATAAAAAGCTGGATATCATCAGCATACTGATGATACCTCACCCCGAAACCGCAGATTATCTCTCCCAGCGGCTTCATGTAAATGCTGAACAGAAGAGGCAATAGTACCGACCCCTGGGGCACCTCACAAGTGAGGGGCCTCAAGGCCGACCTCTGCCCCCTGCCAACACTGCTTGCATACAACCTGAGAGGTAAGAGGAGAACCACTGAAAAACAGTGCCTCCCACTCCTAACCCCTCGAGGTGTCGCAGCAAGATACCATGGTCAATGGTATCAAAGGCCGCCGAACGATCTAATAGGACCAGAACAGAGGAGTAACCTCTGTCCCGAGCCCTCCAGAGATCATCCACCAGTGTGACCAATGTCATCTCCATGCTATATCCGGGCCTGAAACCCGATTGGAATGGATCAAGGTACTCCGCTTCATCCAGGGCCACTGGGAGCTGATGTGCCACCATGCTCTCAACAACCTTCACAAAAAAGCGAAGGTTGGAGACTGGACAAAAGTTACCCAAAATAGCTGGATCCAAGGCAGGTTTATTAATGCCAATTTGGGACAACATGTATAATATCCTTAAAAAACAGAAAGAGATACTAGAAGAGATTACTTCTACAAACACCACAATAACTAAGACAGGAAAAAGACCACACTAACCCTAACACCCTCAGCAATAACAGCTTCTCCG
Organism: Pituophis catenifer annectens; assembly: GCF_029215685.1. Classification (NCBI taxonomy): domain Eukaryota; kingdom Metazoa; phylum Chordata; class Lepidosauria; order Squamata; family Colubridae; genus Pituophis; species Pituophis catenifer. The sequence goes on along the minus strand of NW_027256884.1, from coordinate 49,294,467 downwards.
ATGACACAAAAAACAATAGAAGGAATGCTGGCAGCTGAGAAACAAAACACCATTTTGAATGTTAATATTCAAACCTCGCTACTCACATTGCAAGAATTGATGGTTAAACTCCAAGAAATAATGGTAAAGAATCATTTAGAGACAAGAGCTGATATTAATGAGCTGAAAGAGGAAATGGGGAAACTAAAAATGAAAATGAGATCAGACATATCAAAGCTTGATGAAAAAGTAGGGTCAATTCAACTAGCATTAGAAAAGAATGAACACACAATAAAGGAAGTAGAGAAAAGAACGGAACAAACAGAGAAGAAACTAGAAAAGGCGGACCAACAAATAAAAATGGTGAGCAAAGAAATGGAAGATTCTTTGATCTATATTGAGATGGATAAAGCAGCGTCATACCTAAGATTCCAAAATATAATGGAAAATAAAGCTCTAAAGATAATGAAAATCTGGAACTAGTGATGGCAGAAATTTTAGCTGAAGCACTAGATAGAGATAAGGAGGAAATGTTGAAGGAAATGGATGACATTTACAGGGTCAACATGAGATATGCAAGAAAAAACAAGCTCCCAAAGGAGGTCCACATTCGATTCATGAGGAGGAAAGTTCGAGACATAATATATAAGATATCAAGAAAAGAAGCAATAATATATAAAGGAAAAGAGATTCAGATCCTCAAGCAAATCCAGAGAAGAATAAGAGAGCAGAGAAGGGATTATAAATTCCTGGCTAAACACCTGAACAAAAGAGATATTCTGTTCCGATGGCTGATTCCAGAAGGGATGCTGGTCACTTGGGAAGAAAGGAAAATTAAAATAGACACTCTGGAAAAAACACAGGAACTTTATGAGCAACTGGCGGGGTCAGAAGACCAAAGCAGCAGAGAAGATCTAGATTCAAACTCTCAAGAAGAACAAGACCAACCAAAAAATAAAGATGAAGAACAAGAAGTAAAATATACCAATCAACAACAACAAGAAAGAGAAGAGCCTAAGACAGTGAACAGAACAGAAAGGGAAATAAGAGCAAACAGAAGACAAAAAATGAGATACAATTAGGGTTATGGAAAAAGAGGTGAAACTCTTATCTATCAACATAAATGGACTAAACTCAATGACAAAAAGAAAAAGGATTTTGGCAAACTTAATAAAACAAAATGCAGGTATTATATGTTTACAGGAAACACACATCTTAAAAACAGACAAAAAATATTTAGATTGCCCCAAATTAGGGACTCTGTTTACGGCTTCTGCAAATCAGAATGTTTACATTAAAGAAGCAATAAAGGCAAACTTAATATTTGCAGACCCCAAAGGAAGAATTCTGGCAATAGAAATACAGATAAATTTTATTATTTTTTTATTAGTGGTAATTTATGCCCCCAATGACAATCAAAAAGAATTTTACAAAGCCCTATATGATAAAATTATTGAATTAGAAAGAAAAAATATCTGCATCATAGGAGATTATAATGTGATAACAGATTATCAAAAAGACTACAATGGGGGAAATAACAAAGGGGGGAAAAAGGGAACTACCCAAAATATATGTAGAAATGACCAAAGAATTAAATTTAATAGATATATGGAGAAAAACTAAATTCAGAAAAGAAACAATTTACTAGCTATTCAAACTCCCATCAGTCATGGTCACGCATCAACATGGCTTGGATGAGTGGAGAACTAGCAGAAGAAGTGACAGAAGTAGAAATTTTACCGAACTCATGGGCAGATCACAACCCACTCAGAATTAATTGGAAGGGTAAAAAAAAACCAAGGAGAAGATGGACGCTAGATTCTCAATTATTGAAAGATGAGGAATTGACCAAGAAAATTAAGGAGGAATTAAATTTTTATTTTAAAGAAAATAATAACCAATATACAATGATCCAAAACTTATGAGATACTATGAAAGCTGTTATACAGGGAATTATAATATCCTATATTGCAAAAAAGAACAAAAAAAATATGCCCAACAAAACAATCTACTTCAAGCAATCCAAAATTAGACACCAAATTACAGAACAGCCCACAAAATTCCCAATTACAAGAACAATTGATTTTTCATAAACACAAACTCAATTTAGTTGATCAGGAAGAATTGGTTACAAACTTGAAGCCAACCAAACAAATATATTTCGAATAAGCAAATAAGCCAGGAAGATGGCTATCTTATAAACTTAAAAGAAAGAGAGAGAAAAGAACCATCTACCAACTACAAGATGAAAATGGACATTACCAACACACAATAGAAAAGAAAAAAGAGATTGCACATAAATATTTTAAGGATCTCTAAGAAAGAAAGAGTAGATGAGGATCAGATTAGGGAGTATCTAAGAGAAAAAAGAACCAGAGAAATAAAAGACGAACTGAAAGAAACTCTGACTAAGGATATAACTAGGATGGAATTAAATCAAGCAATCAGATCCCAGAAAAGTAACAAAAGACTGGGCCCCGATGGTTTTCCATCAGAATTTATAAGGTAATAGAAGAACAAGTAGGGCCAATAATGGTTGATCTATACAATAAGGTATTAACATCAACTAAAATGCCGGATACGTAGAGGGAAGCATTAATTTCGCTAATCCCGAAGAGGGATACAGATGCCAGACTGATACAAAACTATAGACCAATCTCTCTGTTAAACATAGACTATAAAATATTCACTACTATTATTGCCAATAGATTAAAGAAAATTTTGAATGACTATATACCCTTAGATCAAAATGGATTTCTTCCAAATAGACAAATCAGGAATAATTTAAGAATAATAATGGACAGTTTAAAATATTATGAAACCCACCCGGAGAAACAAGTAGCCTTTGTTTTCTTGGATGCCCAAAAGGCATTTGATAACCTCAATTGGCAATTTATGATTCAACAAGTTTATGATATGAATTTTGGCACTAAATTTGAGAATATTATAACGGCAATATATTCGATACAAAAAGCAAAAATTATAATTAATGGAGAAAACACCCAAACTTTAAATATATAGAAAGGAGTTTGACAAGGTTGTCCTCTATATCCTCTGCTCTTCATACTGTCACTAGAAGTATTATTAGAATGAATAAACAAAATTCAGAAATAAAAGGATTGAAAACCAGAAATGAAGAATATAAATTGCAAGCATTTGCAGACGATTTGGCTTTTATTATCGAAAAACCAATAGAGAAATGACAAACATTAATTAAGGAATTAGAAAGATATGGAGCTGTAGCAGGACTGAAAATTAATAGACAGAAAATGAAAATTCTAGCAAAAAATTTAACAGAACTACAAATAACAGAATTGGAAAGAACACTTGGACTCCAAACAACAAGAAAAATCAAATACTTACGTATATGGTTGACAATGCACTACAAATTGATAAAGGAGAAAAACTATAACAAACTATTATAACAAACAAAAAAAGATTTAGAACTATGGACTAATATGCAACTGTCACTTTTAGGAAGAATAGCAGCCATTAAAATGTCTATATTACTAAAATCTCTATACTTGTTCCAGACCATCCCAGTTAAATTAGAAAAGATTTAATGACCTTAATAAAAAAATAGCAAAACTTATTTGGCAGGGAAAAAACCCAGAATAAAAATGAAACTACTACAAGATCTGAAGAGCAGAGGAGGATTTGGATTGCCAAATTGGGAATTATATTATAGTGCAGCAACATTAGTTTGGTTAAAAGATTGGATCAATTTGAAGAATAAAAGAATACTAGCTATAGCAGGTCATGACATGCAGAGAGAATGGCATGCCTTTCTGTGGGAAACAGGACTTACAAAACAACAATACTTCCACAGACACCTGATTAGAGATTCGCTAATAAATAATTGGATTAAAATTAAAAAGAAACACTACATAAAAATCCCAACTTGGCTATCCACAATGGAAGTGATGATCCACCCAAATAATTTAGATTTGAACAAAATGTTAAAATATAAAGACCTATTAGATAACCATGGAAAATTAAAAACAATACAGGACCTCCAAGAACAAGGGCTACGAGTTGACTGGTGGGCTTATCTCCAATTATAAAACCGATATAAACAAGATATAAAAGATTATGGAATATATCTTAAACCACAACATCTTAGACAAAATTTTATTAGGACCAGACAAAAAAAACATTACTAAAATTTACAAATACCTTCTGGAAGTAGAACTGGAGGAAGAAGTAGTGAAAGGTTGCATAATTGCATGGGGTCAAAATATTGGATACAACATAAAACTATCAGATTGAGAGAACATACGGAACAGAAACCATAAACTAACAAAATCAGCAGCATATAAAGAAAACACATATAAAATGTTCTACAGGTGGCACTTACCCCCTTCGATATTAGCGAAAATGTACCCTAAAATGAGCCTCATATGTTGGAAATGTAAAAAGAAAGAGGGAACACATTACCATATGTGGTGGTCCTGTCCTGAGGCTCGAAAATATTGGCTAAAAATTAAAGATTGGCTATAGGAAATTACTAATGAACAATTAGACTTAGAACCGGAACTCTTTCTATTGGGGATCTTAAAAAAAAAAATATGTGAAAGGCACAAAATATCTAGTACTACACATATTAACCGCTGCCAGGATTGCCTATGCTCAATGTTGGAAACAGCCATGCACACCCGCAGAGAAACTGGTCATACAAAAGGTCATGAATTGCGCAGAAATGGACAAATTAATGCTGAGTTTAAAAGATAAAGAGGCATCAATATTTTACAATGTGTGGGAACAGTGGTATAACTGGATAGAACAGAGATAGATTAAAGATAGATAGTTATTAAGTATAAGTAATAGATAAAATAAGAATGTAAATACGCACAATTTAATTTTTGTAAATAATGCATGAATTATCGTCACAAGAAAAACACCACAAATAGCTGTTGTTGAGTGAAATATTTTTTTATGTTTTTAATGTAATAAAAGCTTAATAAAGTATTGAAAATAAATAAATAAAATTTAATAGCTGGAGCAGTGAAGGGTTGGACAATGAGTAAGAACACATAGTTGATTTAAGGGAGATGGTCATTGCATGAAGGAATCTGAGCTCTAATTGGTTGCTGTGAGGGTAAAGGGGAAGTTTCCTTGTTTCTTGCCTTTTTTCCTCTGTGTGCCCTGTGTGCTCTGTGAATTACCTCATGATGTTCCTACTGTGTTGATTTACCTGATGATGTTCCTCTTTGCCTATCTTATTTACTGTAAATATATTTATTCATATAAAACTGGTTCAGGTCAGCATCTCTGATTCCATTTGGACACCAGCTGTGCAATTCTGTCAGGTTATGGGCCCAAAAGCACCCTGAAGAGCCAGTAGTATTCTTCTGAGATAAAAGTTTCTTTGTGAGCCTGAGGGAGATTGAGGACTATTGGCCTCTAAAGACAGCATGATGCTATCTGTTACAGAAATGGGAGGATTTCCTGTGGCTCATCTTAATGAAACGAATTATCTCTCATGGAGCCTAAAGATAGAGATCTTTCTGTAGAGGGAGGATTTGTGGACAGTTGTAAGCAATCCTCTAGCAGATCTCAATGAGGAGGAGCAAAGAAAAAAATTAAAAGACACTAGCCAGCATAATTTTAGGTTCCTGATAGGTTCCAGATGGAGCTTGGGCCATTTCCTGAGACTCTGGCTCATGACTCGGCTGAAGACCTGGTGGCTGCCTGGGATAGTGCGGCTGCCGGGGCCTTGGACCGTGTCGTGCCTTTGCGGCCTCTGACCCGGCACCGAACTCACCTAGCTCCTTGGTTCTCCGAGGAGCTTAGGGAGATGAAGCGCCGGAAAAGATGCCTGGAGAGTAGTTGGAGGACCAGCCGCTCCGAATCCGACCGAACACTGGTGAGGTCTCATATTAAGACCTACCTAGTGGCGATAAAAGCGGCGAAATCTAGCTATTTTGCCGCTCTTATCGCGTCATCAGATAATTGCCCGGCCGCCCTGTTTAGGGTGACCCGCTCCCTCCTCCATCTGGAAGTGCGGGATGACCCCTTGCAGGGCCGAGCTGAGGACTTTGTGCAGTATCTGTATGACAAAATCACTCAGATTCGGGAAGGGCTGGCCTCTGACTGGGTATGTCCGGACGGGATGACTGAGACAGGTCTTGAGAGTGTTATCTGGGGGGAGTTCGATCCTGTGGCTCCCGAGGACATGGACAGGGTCCTGGGACGGCTGAACGCAACCACATGTTTATTGGACCCGTGCCCCTCCTGGTTGGTACTGGCTTCCCGGGAGGTGACACGAGGCTGGCTCCAGAAGATTGTTAACGCTTCTTTGAGTGAGGGGGTCCTGCCGGCCGCTTTGAAAGAAGCGGTTGTGAGGCCCCTCCTCAAGAAGCCCTCTCTGGATCCGGCTGTTTTGGCTAACTATCGTCCAGTCTCCAACCTTCGCTTTGTTGCGAAGGTTGTTGAGAGTGTGGTGGTGCAACAGCTTCCCCGGTACCTGGATGAAGCTGTCTATCTAGACCCGCTCCAGTCCGGCTTCCGGCCTGGGCACAGCACGGAAACGGCATTGGTCGCGTTGGTGGATGATCTCTGGAGGGCTCGGGATAGGGGTTGCTCCTCTATCCTGGTCCTGTTAGACCTCTCAGCGGCTTTTGATACCATCGACCATGGTATCATGTTGCACCTGTTGGCGGGGTTGGGGGTGGGGGGCACCGTTCTGCGGTGGTTCTCCTCCTACCTCTCTGACCGGTCGCAATCTGTGTTGACAGGGGGGCAGCGGTCGACCCCGAGGCACCTTGCTTGTGGGGTGCCACAAGGGTCGGTCCTCTCGCCCCTTCTGTTCAACATTTATGTAAAGCCGCTGGGTGAGATCATCCGTGGCTTCGGGGTGGAGTTCCATCAGTACGCTGATGACACCCAGCTGTACATCTCCACCCCAGGCCACCCCAACAATGCCCTTGAAGTGATGTCCCAGTGCCTGGAGGCCGTGCGGGCCTGGATGGGGAGAAACAGGCTCCGACTCAACCCCTCCAAGACCGAGTGGCTGTGGCTTCCGGCGTCCCGATATAGCCAGCTGACGCCATCGCTGGCTATTGGGGGCAAATCACTCGCCCCCACGGAGAGGGCTCGTAACTTGGGCGTCCTCCTGGATGCACGGCTGTCGTTAGAAGATCATTTGACAGCCGTGGCCAGGGGAGCTTTTTATCAGGTCCGCCTGATACGCCAGTTGCGCCCCTTTCTAGATCGGGACTCCCTACGCACAGTCACTCAGGCACTCGTCACTTCCCGCCTGGACTACTGCAACGCTCTCTACATGGGGCTCCCCCTGGGGTGCACCCAGAGGCTCCAGCTGGTCCAGAATGCGGCCGCGCGGGGGATTATGGGGGCGACGAGGCGCTCCCACGTAACACCTCTCCTGCGCGAGCTGCACTGGCTCCCGGTGGTCTTCCAGGTGCGCTTCAAGGTGTTGGTGACCACCTTTAAAGCGCTCCATGGCTTAGGGCCGGGGTACTTACGAGACCGCCTTCTGCCACCAATAGCCTCCCACCGGCCAGTACGCTCGCACAGAGTGGGCCTCCTCAGGGTGCCGTCCGCCAGACAATGTCGGCTGACGACCCCCAGGGGGAGAGCCTTCTCTGTGGCGGCGCCCACCCTCTGGAACAACCTCCCCCCAGAGATACGTACAATAACAGACCTCCGGATTTTTCGTCGGGCCCTGAAAACCCATTTATTTCAACTAGCGGGGCTGGCCTGAGTTAATTTTAAATTGATTTTAAATTGGGTTATTTTAATTTACGGCCAATAATATTTAATTATTTTAAATTGTTTTTAAATTTTGTATGTATTGTTTTTTACTCTGGCTGTTCACCGCCCTGAGTCCTATTCTGGAGAAGGGCGGTATAGAAATTTAAATAAATAAATAAAATAAATAAATAATTTTGTGTTTGGAAGATAGTCAGGTAATACATGTGTGTGGGCTTACATCTGCTAGAGTAGTGGTCACCAACCTGTGGTCTGTGGACCACCGGTGGTCTGTGAGAAAATTTTGGTGATCCGCAGAAAAATTATTTGCATTTTTTATATTGCACTAAATCAGGGCTCCTCAAACTAGGGGCCGGATATGTGGAATTAATGTTTGTGTTGTAGCCAGCCCAGGCACTAGATTGGTCCCTGCAAACTCTGTCTCTCAAGGAGCCTGGCTGAAGTTTCATGTGTCACTCGCTGAAGCGCCTGGACTCCCAGTGACAGATGGGGTCCTTCAGGCACTTAGCTTGGCCTCCTGTTTAGTAGCTCCAGCCCATCCCTCTGTCACAGGAGATCAGGTGCCTCAGCAAGCAGTGCACGAAACTCCTGCCACTTGGGAGAAGAGCATGCTGGAGCCCAAATGCTGCACCTCGCCAGCCTCAGAAGCCAGGGATCCTGCAGGCATCCTAGCCATGTAAAAGCCACCCAAATCCATGGGTTGTTCACTCCACCCATCCACCTGCCCACCCACCCCACCTGGGTCTGCCAGGCACCATCCACCTCAAACCAAGTTGCAGTGACGGGCTGGCCGACTGAGGACAGCACCCTTTGAGTGCCCACCACCCTGGTAAAGGCAAAGTGGAAGCAAGTGGCGGTGGTGACCCGATCCTGGCTGCTAACACTGCGGGCAAGAACTGGCCAAGTGCTGGCCTTGCACTCCCGCAGATCTTCTCTCTGCTTGGAAATCCTATGCTTGTAGTCCTCAGTGAAGTGTTTGTTGAGTCCTGCCGGAGCTCGCCATCGATGGGGGGTGTGGGAGACGAAGGAGTGGAGATAAGCAGCCGCAGCGAACACACAAACAGTTCTTGGATAGCAGCATTCAGGGCAATGATTGATGACGTTGCTGGGCCTCTCCGATTCTGCTGTCCTCGCTGCTCACAGCTGTTACTGTTAAGGGAGTGGGGGGTGCTTGATTGATAATCACCGGATGTATGTTTAAGGGGCTGAGTTTTTGTTAAATAGCGCTGTGGTGTGATTACACCCAGCGCTGACTTTGAACCAAAACACCGACTTGTACTTTACTTTTGACTGCAAGCTTATCATTGCCAAAGTAAACCCTGATTCTCTGTGTGTTACTGGTGATTATTTCCTATCGCAGTTCTGAACGAACGACAAGCCGAGAGAAAGTCAGCGCTTGGTTCCTTTTCGCAAGAGGTGAGGAGTCCCTGTGGCTTTGCAGCAAAGGGGGATATGGCAGAAGGGACGGCCTTGGAAGAGCAGGAGTGTGGTGGAGATGTGGAGGGGGAGGAACCACTGATAGAGGAGGTGAAGGAGAGTGTGGAACAGTTGGCAGTGAAACCAAAAGTCAAGCAACCCAAGAGCGCCCCGCCCCGACCGGAGGAGGAGAGTTTTCCAGGACAACGGGCTCGGACGGGGGATTGGTGGCACAGCTCTGTTCTCCTCGGGCCACGGATGCCAACACCTCCTCGCTTGGGAGCATCTTTCCAGGGCTGGAGGGAAAGACGATGGACTGAGGAGGATGAAGGGGATTGGGGGTATCCTGCCTCATCCGGTCCCAGCACCATGGATACGCTACGTGAGCATTTTGGGGAATCTGGATTTCGTGACGCCCCATCCTGGCAGCCCTGGGTTGCAGGGCTGGAGCCTCCAGGTTCTTCTTGGCAGGATACAGGGGTGACCGCTTCGGAGACCCAATTCCGGCTCACAAGTCCTAAATTGAGGATGGAGCGGACCTCTAGACGATCCATGGACCAACCCCCTCCAGAACAAGACCAAGGTGCCTCGTCGGGAGACCTTGGAGCCGGTCCTGAGCCCCAACCAACGCAATTGGCAGGGGGCTTACCTGTTGGGGGTCGTGGGGCGACGAGGGACCAACCTAGGCAGGACAGGAGAGCGACTGGAGCAGCGAGGACCCCAGGCCCCATGCCTTGGCCTCCGGGGGCCCCGCCGGGGCTGTGGGTCCCGCAGGCCGTTTGGGGACCACCTGCCCTGCAGACTTCCTTTGACGGAAACCCTGAACGAGTGGCTATTTTCTTAAGCCAGGTGATAAGCCATATGGACCAATATGGACAGTGGTATCCCTCCCAGTGGGCTATGGTGGTTGCTGTTACGGGGGTCCTGACGGGAGAAGCGGCTGAGTGGGTGGCAGGCCTCCATGCTAAACATGCAAGGGAACTCGTGGACCTGGGACGATTTCTGGAGGCTCTTCGTGCCAGATTTGAAGACGAAACAAGCGCCCAGGTTGCAGAGGGGGATTTGTTTGCGCTTAAGCAACGGGGCATACCAGCAAAGGAATATGTACAGGAGTTCCGAAAGATTGCGGCTCGGTTGGTGGGGTGGCCAGAACGTCTTCTGGTGCACCAATTCCATAAAGGACTAGACCGTGATTTACGGCAAGCCTGCGTGTACCGGGGCTTGCCCCCCAAGTTGAGTGTGTGGTACAAGGCAGCCATCGAATTGGACGTCGGTCTCCGAGAATTCCGTATACGGGGTGAAGGGGTTGCAAGTCAAGGAAGACGACCAGCAGAACGCACACAAACACCCAAGGAGACTAAACCGAATGCTGGCTCCGGCTTGGGTGAAAGGATCCAGCGGCCTGCGTTTCGTTGCTTCAGATGTAATCGCCTTGGTCATCGAGCAGCCGACTGTCCTCATCCCATGCCCCGCAACTTGGACCAAAACCCCCCTCCTAGAGCTGTGTTGAGAGGCAGAGGCCGACCAACATCCGAACGGTCCCAAATGACTCGAACGTCCTGTATGGAGAGGGATCCCCTGGCTACAGATACTAAGAAAGTGGTGGCGGAAAAGTTCCCGATTGTGGCTGGGGATAGTGATGACGACGATGAGGACCCACATGACCCGATGGTGAGCGACCCCATCCGACCTTTTGTGGTACCAGTCGTACTCCGAAACCCACGGGCCACCACTGGACGCCGATATGAGGCATTGATTGATTCAGGGTGTACTCGTTGTTTAATTCGTAGGGCGATAGTTGACGAACTTGGGCTGCGGGTTGTGCGGTTGAGAACCCCTATTACCTTTGAACAAATGGATGGTTCATTGCTGGGAGGGGCACCAGTGACTCATATAACAGAAAAGGTGCACCTCGATATTGGGGAGCACACCGAAACTATTCGGTTTATTATAGTGGAGAAAATGTTAGAACCAGTGATTTTAGGATTAGCATGGTTGGACAAGTGGGCTCCTACGATATGGTGGGAAGGGGGTTTTCGCAAACTTCGATTACCGTTGGGACCTCCCCCTACCAAGGAGGAAAAGGAGCCAGCAGGGGGAATAGAAGCAGAGAGCCCACCAGTAGACACGACGTATCCTGATGTGTATAGGGATCTCGCCAGAGTCTTTAGTGAGGAGGAATGTGAGACCCTGCCCCCTCACCGGCCTACGGATTGCAGTATTGAGTTAATACCCGGGGCGAAGCTACCCAAGCCCCGGATGTATTCAATGACACAACCCGAACTAAAAGAATTACGAAAATATATAGACAAGAACTTGGCCCGGGGTTTTATCACACCTAGTCGATCAAAGATGGCTGCCCCTGTCCTGTTTCGTGGGAAGAAAGACGGGGGTTTACGCTTATGCGTTGACTTCAGGGGTCTCAATGCAGTGTGTGTGGAGCCCCTCTATCCACTTCCCTTAATGAAGGACCTGTTAGCTGCCCTAGCCACCGGTCGTATCTTTACGAAAGTCGACCTACGCGAAGCGTATTATAGGATACGAATCAAACCAGGGGATGAGTGGAAAACAACATTCAATTGTCCCTTGGGAAGCTATCAGTTCCAGGTCATGCCGTTCGGACTACAGGGCGCCCCTGCGGTGTTCATGCAGTTCATCAATGAAGTGCTGCATGAACATCTGTACAGGGGTGTCCTTGTATATTTGGATGACATCTTAATTTACACGCAAACTGAAGAGGAACATATATCTCTGGTCCGACAGGTCTTAGACAAATTATTAGCTGCTAAGCTGTACGTGAAACTATCCAAATGTGAGTTTCACAAAAAGAGGATAGATTATCTAGGCTATAGAATATCAGAGAGCGGGGTAGAGATGGATCCCAGAAAAGTCCAGGCAGTGCTTGAATGGCAGGCCCCTAGAACCAGAAAGCAATTACAGAGCTTTCTAGGCTTTGCAAACTTCTATCGGCAGTTCATTCCCAGATTTGCTGAAATAGCCCTACCACTAACGGATCTGTTACGGACCAAACCGGCCACAGCTAAACCAAAGCCGGGACAAGCGTTGACGTGGTCGTCAGCATGTCAAATGGCTTTTGAGCAGTTAAAAACACTCTTTGCTCAAGAACCAGTACTCAAGCATCCAGACCCAACGCAGGCATTCGTAGTCCAAGCAGATGCTAGTGACGTGGCTGTAGGAGCAGTACTCCTACAAAGAACACAGCAGGGAGGGTTACAACCTTGTGCCTATACGTCTAAAAAGTTAACCACGACAGAGCGGGCATGGGCGATCTGGGAAAAAGAGGCATTCGCGGTCCGTTGGGCGTTGATGACATGGCGACATCTCTTGGAGGGGGCGTCTCATCCTTTTGAGGTATGGACGGACCATAAAAACTTAGAAGCCTTACAAACGCCCAGGCGACTATCTCCCAAACAGATAAGGTGGGCACAATATTTTCAGCGTTTCTCTTTCCGGTTGCGGTATGTTCCTGCTGGGAAAAACTTCCTGGCTGATGCGCTGTCCCGGATGCCACAGTATAATAGCAAGCGAGAGGAAGTGATAGAACCTCTAATTGCACCTTCCCAAACCCTATTAAGACTTACAGAAGTAGATGGTCACTTACGTACCGAGTTTAAAACAGCTTTACAACAGGATCAATGGGTAATCCAAAACCCCTCTATGGTTAGCTATAATGATGGAATAGCGTGGAGGGAGAATAGAATATATGTTCCAGAACGTTTACGGAACGTAGTGTTATGCAGGTGCCATGATGCCAAATCAGCAGGCCATTTTGGGTATTTAAAAACTCTACACCTTGTGAGGAGGCAATTCTGGTGGCCACGAATGCATAAGGACATAGAAACATACGTAAAAGGTTGCACAACCTGTGCAACCGCCAAACCCTGGTCTGGACGACCGTTAGGACTATTACAGACAGTCGCGAATCCTAGCAGGCCTTGGGAAGAGATCGCTATGGATTTCATAGTCGATCTCCCCCCTAGCCATGGCCACACTGTAATTTGGACGGTGGTAGATCTGTTTTCGAAACAGGCCCACTTTGTGCCATGTAAAAGCATACCATCCGCGCGACAATTAACCGAACTCTTTTTGCAACATATCTATCGTCTCCATGGAGCACCTAAGAGGATTATATCCGACCGCGGTGTTCAATTCACCTCTAAGTTTTGGAGACGATTTGTCCGTTTAATTGGGTCCTCTCAAGGGTTAAGTTCAGCATTCCACCCGAGCACTAACGGGGCGGCTGAACGGGCCAATGCCATGGTCGAAAGATATATCAGATGCTACGTTTCATACCAGCAGACGAATTGGTCAGGACTCCTGCCTTTCGCCGAAGTGGCATATAACAACATACCCCACCGCAGTACTGGATTCTCCCCTTTCCAAGTAATATATGGCCGAGAGTTTTCAGCCATTCCAGAGTTAGATCCCCCTATGACAGACGGTGACACGCCACGCAGTTGGGCCGATAAAATTAGTAATGTATGGCCAAGTGTAAAAACAGCATTACAAAAGGCAGCAGACGAGTACAAAAAATATGCAGACAAGAAAAGAGCTGATCCAAAACCATTCCGGATAGGAGACAAAGTATACTTATCTACGAAATACCTTAAACTCCGACTGCCCAGTAAAAAATTAGGACCTAAATATATAGGACCATTTCCCATAACACAAGTCATCAATCCTGTAACCGTAGCTCTTAAACTTCCCCCTCTGTTCAGTAGGATACATCCCGTATTCCATAGCAGTTTGGTGAAACCGGTGACGATAGAAAGGCCAGGTACCTCAACTACTCCACCGGGTCCCGTGCATACCAACCAATATGAGATAGACCGAATATTGGACTCCAGGGTTCGTAGGGGGATGTTACAATATCTTGTGCGGTGGAAAGGATACCCTGTAACACAGGCCTCGTGGGTGGCAGCACCCGATGTTCACGCTGCCCGATTGATACAACGGTTCCATCGGAAATACCCAGACAAACCTAATGCAGGATCGTAACAGTGACTAACATCTGTATGCTTTCTATTTATAGGTGAGCTCCTGGTAGGGGGGGCCGCCTGTCGAGTCCTGCCGGAGCTCGCCATCGATGGGGGGTGTGGGAGACGAAGGAGTGGAGATAAGCAGCCGCAGCGAACACACAAACAGTTCCTGGATAGCAGCATTCAGGGCAATGATTGATGACGTTGCTGGGCCTCTCCGATTCTGCTGTCCTCGCTGCTCACAGCTGTTACTGTTAAGGGAGTGGGGGGTGCTTGATTGATAATCACCGGATGTATGTTTAAGGGGCTGAGTTTTTGTTAAATAGCGCTGTGGTGTGATTACACCCAGCGCTGACTTTGAACCAAAACACCGACTTGTACTTTACTTTTGACTGCAAGCTTATCATTGCCAAAGTAAACCCTGATTCTCTGTGTGTTACTGGTGATTATTTCCTATCGCAGTTCTGAACGAACGACAAGCCGAGAGTGTTTCTGCTGAGCCTCCTTCTCAGTCAGATTCAATTTGAACTGAGCCAGTTGTTTTGCCAATTCTTTCTCATGGTGGCTGCTTAGCTCCAACAATTGCCTCCTTTTGGGGCCATAAGGAGCCTGGGTGGGGAGGCGAGGAGTGGGTGGGATGGGAGGGGCAAGTAGAGGCCGATGAGGTGCCCCTCAATGTGAATGACATTGAGTTGGCCATGCCCACCCAGTCACATGACCATCTAGCCATGCTCACCCAGCTGGTCATTAGGTAGACTATATTAGTGGTCCGTGGGATTTAAAATTATGAATTTAGTGATCCCTGAGGTCCAAAAGGTTGGTGACCCCTGTGGTAGAGAATGCTGGCTGGCCTTATGCATAATTTATATAATGGACATTGCAAGCAGCAAAGGGAATGAAGTAATTTTTGCAAAGGGTACATGCAAGGTCATAAAGAATAATAGGGTATGTGCACAAGTGTTGTCCCCAAATCAGGTCTGAGCCTGGTGCTGAAGCTGATGAAGAACACCAGATACAAGGTGCAGGTTTTGTTTCCTTTTACTGAAGTGCTCCAAGAAAAGAGGTCCTGACCAAAAATGCCAAGGAACCCTGAACAATAAAATTAAGAAAGCTTCAGACAATTTCACTAAAGTGGAAGATGGGATAAGGTGGGATATATAAGGAATATCTTATATAAACATTTTAGTAATGATCTAACAATTGATCTATTCATTTCTATCCTTCCCTATTCCTAAACCTTGGCTAATGAATGCTTCAGGAGTGATCACATTCCATTTGCTCCAGGCCATCCCTATTCCTGACTTCTAGCTGTGGTATGTGGGATGTCTAACTTTTGTTACTGTTATCAGTCCTTTAACCACCCAGAGTTGATACAAGTTTTACATGTGTATATTCTCTGTGAATAAGCATTCTTTGTTCTTGCCAGACAGGCTCTACAATTACAGGCTTCCTGGTTTTGTTTCAAGTGTACACCATACCCCCAGACAACCCATCACAAGGTTTGAAACTGAACAATTTATATGTTTTGAACCACAAGAAAACGGGTGGCAGTGCATAGACACATGCACACCAAGGGTGGGTTCTACTTACCTTTACTACTGGTTCGCAACGGGACCATGTGGCACGCTCTTCTGCGCAAGCGCAGAAGCTTCTGTGCATGCCCAGAAGTGTTTTGATGACATCAGGGTCAGTGGGCGGAGCCTCTCACCGGTTTTACTACCGGTTCTATAGAACCAGTGCGAACCAGGGGCAATCCAACACTGATGCACGCCCACGAGCGAACTGGTAGCGAATGCAATTGAAACCCAATACTGGTTTGAATGTAAAAGATTGTGACAAGTATTTGGATTGTGCTATTTGCAGAGAGGCCAAATCAAAAATATACCCTGACAGCAAAATAAGTGAAAGAAAATCTGAAATAATTTTTGCCAGAGTTTGTTGCAGAAAGCACACACAGGTAAACTGATTCAGCAAGATTCATTAACTCCTTTATATACATAATAACACATGAAGTAAATTTACAATACCAACAGCAGATTCTTCCAAAGTGGTAGCAGTTACAAGCAAAACACAAGCAGAGTAGAGCAGACTGGTTTCAGTTCTCAGCACACAAACTGGACCAGAGTTGTTTGCTAAGCCAAGCCCAGACTCCCAACTGGTTTCAGCTCCCATTGGCTGACTTAGTTGCTATGCCTATTCATTGGCTGATCTTGTTACTATGTCTCTCTCTCTCTCTCTCTCTCTCTCTCTCTCTCTCTCTCTCTCTCTCTCTCTCTCTCTCTCTCTCTCTCTCCCTCTCTCTCTCTCTCTCTCTGTGTGTGTGTGTGTGTGTGTGTGTGTGTATGTGACTGTTTTCGTAGATTTTCATGGGTACAGGTATGCAAGTCTTGGCGTATTTGGGTTTTTTCCCATGTAAGATTGAGAGTATCTTGGCGATGTTTTGACAAGGTCCCACTCATCATCTTCGGCTGGTGTCTTCGGCTTCGTGCTTGTGCAAGGAAAGTGTGACCTGAGATGCCGTCTCTCTATAAATACTGGTGGGGAAATGGGGAGTGCTGGCTTTGTTGTTGTAAGCGGGTTGTTGGCTGTGTTGTTCTTGATTAGTTGATGAGTTGATGTTTGCAGATTAGTTGGCTGTTTTGTAACATCCTGTGTGGGCGAGGTCCTAACTGGGTAATGGGTTGTGTGGTAGCATCCTGAGTCCTATTGTTGTGACATCCTGAGTCCTGTGCTTCAACATCCTGGGTAGTTGGCTGTGTTGTAACATCCTGAGCTTCAGTGTTGAAACATCCTGAGTTCTGTGATGCACTGTCTTGAGCAGATGGCTGCAATGCAACATCCCGGGCTTTGGTTTGGCTCCAAGTCTGAGGTCTTGTCATGTGCTCATGGCGTGTGTTAGTTTGCTTTGTGCGGGGATCAGAGGGGGAGGCAGCAGCTGGCGATGCCGCCATGGTCCAGCCCCTGGACAATGGTTGCATTTCGTCTATGGGATGGGTTTTGGTTTGAATCTGGTGAGAATGATTGGTGGTGGCATCATGTGTTATCCTGGGTCCGGTGTCAATGTTTGTGGCTGGGGCTCTTTTGTTGACTAGGGCTAGTTTTCAGATGTCTGGTAGGCGGGAGGTATCGTCATGTTTATTCATGTTATGGGGGTGTTTCTCTATTTCGATGGCTTCCATAATTATTCTCTTGTTGAAGTGTTCAGTTTTGGAGATTAATTTGGTTCCTTCAAAATCAATTTCATGTCCTGTTGTTTTAAGGTGCTGGAAAAGGGAGGAAGTTTTTTTCTTCTTTTCCAACTGCGTTCTTGTGTTCTGTGATGCATGCATTTATTCTCCTTTGTCCAATGTATGTGGCTGGGCAGATTTTGCATGGTATTTCATAGACTCCTTGGTTTTCTAGCTGGATCTTGTCTTTGGGGTTTCTTAAGATGTTGGCTATTTTTTGGTCAGGGCAGAAGGTTGTCCTGATGTTGTGTTTGTGGAGAATTTTGCTGATTTTATCTGTGGTCCCTTTGATGTAAGGGAAGAGGGCGATGCCGTTGTCCTGTTCTGTGTCTCAGTTCTTGGGGGGGTGTCTCCCTTTGGATTAGGTTGGTAATTGTGTTTCTTTGGAATCCGTTAGAGATTAATACATTTGTGAAAGTGTGTAATTCAGTTTTCAGGTGGTCTTTGTCGGCTAGGCATTTTGTTCTGGAGATGAGAGTCTTGGCTATGAGTTGATCTGTGCAGGGTGGTGATGTGATTGAGCGTTTAAGTAGTGTTTTGTGTGTGTTTTTTTCTGGTAGATGGTGTGTCCTAGGAAGCCGTCGGGTTTTCTGTAGACTAGGATGTCTAACAACACTCATTTTCTAGTCTGATGTCTTAACCACTACTAGACCAATCTGGCTCTCTGCTTAATTAGTGTGAAATTAGTGAAATTAATGTGAAGTGTTAATAAAGCAAGGTGAGAATTCTGAATAGAAATGAAAGGGTCCCAGAAGAAGAAACCAGAAACTACTGGTAATGATACTTTTGTTCTGAAAGTGCTAACTGTAGGCAGACACTGGATAGCTTACAAGGATCTTAAGTGAAATGATACTAATCTAATGTTTCAAATATGCAAGCCGGAAGGATTTTCTATATTTATATTCAGGGTCTTATGTTCAAATCTCTGACCTGCCATAACATACAGTACATGTAAATCCTTTATAAGAGAAGTCATTTCAGCCCAAGTTAATAACTTATCATAGAATGAAATTTATGTTTTGCATTGGCTTTACACAAATTGCCATTTTGTGCCTTTTTTCACTATCATTCTTTGTCTGGTTCTTCCTGCCTGTTCTTGACAAAAGTGGAAAATGAAAGATTCTGGAAGCCTAAGTCTGCCCACTCATGACAAAGAGATTAATTTGTGCTGCAGAAGCTATACCAGTGGTGGGTCGCTCCCGGTTCACACCGGTTCACTAGAACCGGTAGTAAACATTTGTAGTAGTTTGGAGAACCAGTAATAACATTGGCTGGCCACGCCCCTGAACCGGTCCCCAGACTGGTCTCTGCTTGCTTACCCTTCCCACCTCATCAGATGTTGTTGTTTTTTTTTACTTTTAAAAGCATTTTTTCTACAATCTCTTCGACCGAAAAAATGCTTTTAAAAGTAAAAAAAAAAAAAGCCTCTGATGATCGCATGGCTCAGCTGGGATCGTCAGAGGCTTCTAAAAACATTTTTTTTCTGCAACCTCTTCGGCTGAAGAGGTTGTAGGAAAAAATGCCTTTAAAAACCTCTGCCCTGGGGGCGTGTCCATGGCTGTGGCTTAGAAGACATTGTCTTCGTCTCTCTGCAGCATATGGAAAATTGAAAGTGGACGAAAATAAAATAAACAGCATTTTTAAAGTCCGATAACAACTAAATGTGTTATTGAAGAATTCCTGCTTTGGTCGGATTAAGATTGATGTGGTAAGCCACCCTGAACTGCTTTTAATTGAGGCTTTTTTTAAAAGTGCTTTCCCTTCGGGGAATAAAAGTGAGCAGAGGGGGTGATGAAACGGCGAAACGATGATTTAAAGAGGTCTGAAAAACAATAAATTTGAATTTAATTGTGAGCTGGATCCGCAAAAACGTCCTCAGGGCGAAGGGCAGCAAATTAAGTTTTATGGCTATGTTTGAATAAGATAAAATAAGATATATGAGAGCTGCCTGAATGTGAGAGTCAACATAAACGTGGAGAACAGGAATATTTAAATGGCTTGTTTGTGGGATCTGAAAATTTGAAAGCAATTATCCCCTTTTTTTGAAGACGCTGAAAGCAATTATCCCCTTTTTTTGAAGACGCTGTGAAAATTGTGGACTAAAAGTTAAAAGTTTTAAAGTAATCTAAAGCATGTTTGCTGTCTGAAGTTCACAGCAGGCAATATGGCGCTGAGGAGTGCAACTGATCTTGATTAAAGTGACTAAGGAATTTTACTGTTTGTATTTTACACTGCCTCTGGCGCAAGAAGCAATTGTAAGCAAGCCTTCAATAATTTGGACTTTCAACTTTTTTAAATTTGGGACTTTTTAATGCTTTATTTGTCGTCTCTGGCTCCTTAAAGTGAAAGTAAAATAAGCCCAAATCCTTCTGAAAAGACCCTTCTGAGTATCTGTGGTACAGAATTGATGGTTAAAGATTTTCCTCTACAACAATTCAACATTTTAAATACAAGTTGATGACCCATTGATTTTGAACTGTGAATAAGGTTATAGAAATATTTGGCCAAAAATTATAGGAGTTATTAAGATGGATCCTTCTAAAGATGAATTGGTGCGATCTAAGGTCAAACAGATTTCTCAAGCTAGTATTGACTCAGCTCAAATTGTGTTGGCATTAAACAAATTAAGTGATAAAATTGAGACAATGGATACAGAATTTCAAAAAATACATTTAAAAATGGATGAAGAAAAGAAGGAAAGATCCAATCAGCTGGAACAAATTGCTCAAGAAATTAATGTTAATTTTGCTAAATACACAGCAGAAGTAACAGTGATAAAAGATAATGTAGCTCAACTACAAGTGCAAACAAAAAAAAATTGATAAGCAAATAACTGAAATCTTTTTTAAAAATGAAAAACAGGATAGAAGAATATGTATTCTGGAAGAAGAAGTTAGGAAGTCCAACATTGTTATAAGAGGTATAGTGGAAGAAAAAGTGGACAATGTTAAACAACGTGTTTTGAAATGGCTTAATGAACTTGGATTGGATAAAAATTTTACAACTACAGATTTGATAAGTGTCTATCGAATTGGATTTAGAAGACAACGTGAAATAATAAGAAATGTTTTGGTGAGATTTGCAAGTGTTAATGATAAATTACAAGTAATGGCAAAAATTAGAGAAAATGGTTATGTTGTGCTGAAGCTTGAGGGAAAACAGGTCCAAGTCTTTCAAGATATCTCAAGAGAGGAAAGATCGTGGAGATATTATCTGAAGCCAATTACCAAAATATTAAGAGATAGAGGTATTAAGTATAATTGGAGACCACCACAGCGAATGAAATTTTTTTATAAAAATAGAATCCATATATTTACAATAGAAATGGATGTGGTTCAATACTTCCACGAGCTTGGTTTTTTGGAAAAAGAGGAAGAACAAAGTGAATTAAGATATACATCAACACCAGAGGAAGAAGGAGGGGTGGTCGGAGGTTTGGGTCCAAAACCAAAGAGGAAAAGAAAACCAATGAAAGATATTTCTCCATCCTTGGTGGAGGTACAGAAGAAAAGTCGAGATCTTACTGGTGAAGGAGTGGAAAGGATGATTACATTGGACTCTGAACGTAAAAGGGAAGATGAGCCCGAGTACGGGGACGAAGAACCTGTAGTTGTTCAATTGAAACCAGAATTATGCCAATGAAGAGACGACCCAGCTGATGGACGGGGTCCCCTCTCCCCCACTCTTGGAAACGAGGCGTGTCTTAATGAAGATGGTGGGAGATGAAGATTCTATGTGGTTGTGTGTTATGTCAGTTTTTGTTTTATGTTGTTTGTACGTTTTATATTATTATTATTATTTTATTATTTTTTTATGTTATGTGTTGTCTATATATATTTGTTTGGGTTTTGGGTTACGGAAAGGAAAAAGAGGGAATAGTTAAAATTAAAAATATTAATGGGGGTAATTAAGGTAATGACTTGGAACGTTAAAGGTACTGGGAATCAGATTAAGAGAAGACGTTTAGAATTTAAGATTAAAAGAGATTCTCCTGACATACTTTTTATGCAAGAAACTCATCAGAAATCTGAGGATATAAGCAGGATGTATTTAAAAGGGATGCAGGTTTATGAAAAAGCTTTTGGGTCCTCAAAATCTAGAGGTGTTGCAACATTAATATCAAATAGAGTCCAATTTGAAAAAAACAAAGTAATAGCAGATATCGATGGACGATATTTGATAATAACAGGATGTATTAACGAGGAAAAAATAACATTAGTTAATTTATATGTACCAAATGTGAATCAAAAAGATTTTTTGAATAAAATTACCAATTTGTTGCAAACTGAAAGGGTAGGGAAGGTAATTATTGCTGGTGATTTTAATTTAATTAGAAACCAGATGGATAGTACCAATCCTACCCGATATGGTGGAATAAGAAAAATGGGGATACTTGATAATTGGATGTTGCAAAATGGTGTAGTAGATGTTTGGAGGGAGATTAAAGGTAATGAAAGAATGTATACTTTTTACTCAAAGGTATTTAATTCATATTCAAGAATTGACTATATTTTTGTATCCAAGAATCTGATGGATAATGTGGATAATATGGATGTTGGAATATTTAAAGACTCTGACCACTCAGAATTGTTACTAGAATTAGATATGTTTTTGGAGAAAAAAGAAAATTGTTGGAGATATGATGAAAAATTGTATAAAAATGAGGAAGATAAGAATCATATTCTATAGACTTCCGGTTTTTCTGGCTCCGGTGAAGACGGTGCCTTTTTTAAGGTCCGCCAGCCCCGCCGTTTGTAGAGCCGCTTCGATCGTGAGAAGCGGCTTGAAAACTCCAGAATCTGTAGGATTTGAAGGAGAGAGTTGGCAAGGCGCAGGTTGAGCCCCTGTGAGCCCCCAGAAGTCTACTACTGGGGAGGAAACAGGCGCGGCTCCCTTTCAACTTGCGAAGACTCCGGACAGCGTGGGACGACTCTGCTTTTTGCAGAGCAAGCCGGCAGCAGCAAACAAATCGATTGAATTTAACCCTACCAACTAACAGGGAAAAAAAGCCTGAACCCTGAAACCAAGGAATTGCAAGTATTTTCCTTTCTTCATGACTTCTTGATCTGATTAAAAATTTAAGTGAGTGGAAGCGGCTTGAAAAGATGGCGCCGCTCCAGTGCTAACAAGTTAACAAGCTGAAAGGGAAAGTGACTTTCTAAAGCCATTCTAATAAGTTACATTGTAGCGCTGTTTGTTACGAGCACAGGAGAAGAGGGGTGAAAAAATCCCTTTCTAAAATAAGCTGACTTTATACAAGTTTACTTCTAATTTGATTAAAGCTGGGGGATTTTTTTAGAGGACTTTGTGGTGCTGGAAGAAGAAAAAGGATTTCTCTTTTTAGAAAATCTAACTCACGTGGCAAAATGGCTTCTAAAAAGCAGGAAAGCAAGGCAACAGGGGGGGGATCTCCTACACATAAGCCTGAAGAGCAGTTTGATTTTGAAAGTTTAAAAAAATTTATCACGCAGGCTTTGGATGATAAATTTCAAAAATCTCAACAGGAAATTAAGCAGGAAATCACTGAAATGAAAAATTTGGTGAAAGAGAATTATGACAAGGTGACTGATAAATTATCAAATGCAGTTTCTGGCCTGTCAGAAATTATTATCAAAGTGGATTCCAAATTGGAAGAATTTAAATCAGAAGTGAATGTCAAAATAAAGGATACTGATTTTAAAATTTCTGATGTGGATAATAAAATGCAGAGAGTTGAAGACGAAATCACGATGATGAAATTCCGGTCTATGGAATTTGCCATAAGAATTAGAGGGATTAAGGAGAGTGACCGGCAAGATTTGAGACAGGTTTGCGCTGATGCCTTGGCTGTGTTGTTAAAAATTAATCCTGATGAGATCTTTTACAAAATAGATAAAATTTACAGAGTGAACTCATGGGTGGCCAGACAAAGACAACTACCAAGAGATGTGGTGATATATTTCACAGATAGAAGAATGAGAAATGATATTCTGCAAAAATCTTTCCTTTCCTCTGTGCAAGTTGAGGGAACTCAGGTTGGAATTTATAAAGAACTACCACCAAAGATGCTGAAAGATAGAAAAGATTTTGGTTTTTTAGTAAAGGAATTAAACAAATTAGAGATTCCATTCAGGTGGGATGCTCCAACGGGCATAATTTTGAAGTATCAGGGGGAAAGACATCGACTGAATACTGTTGAAAAAGCGGAATATTTTTATTATAATGTTTTCAAGGAGAGATCACCATCTCCATGTTCATCTACTGTATTGGAGATAAAGGAGAGTGAGAAGGAGAAGCAACCCCAGCAAGAGTTGGAAGTGCAGCTTAAACAGATTGAATTAGACCCAACAGAAGCGCAGGGTGCTGTAGGAGGTTTTCTGGAGGAGCCCCTGTTAGAATCTTCTCCAATTCTGACTACAAGAGATGTGGCATTGGACCTAGAGCGTATGGCTGAAGCTAAAGACCAGCGAATAACTCGTGCAGTTTCAAAACAACTTAAAGAAAAACAATTGCAAGAAAGAGCTACGGCACAACAATATAAAAAAGGAGCTAAGAGTACTACAGAACAAAGGGAAGCCATGGGGAGAGCAAAGTCGGCGGCCTTGGAAGACATCCGGCAATCTTGCTCGTTGCTTCAAAAAGGTATGCATGATGGTTAAGTTTTTGTCTTGGAACGTGAATGGACTGAACTCACCACAGAAAAGGAAGAAAATATTTACATATTTACAACAATTTAATAATGATATAATTTATTTACAAGGAACTCATATTAGAACGCAAGATCAAAAATATTTGATAAACTTAAAGTTAGGAATACATTTCATAGCCTCAAATTTGGAAAAAAAGAATGGCGTGGTTATTTATATAAATAAAAGATTATCAGCTAAAATTATAGAAGCAGATGAAGGTGGTAGGTTTGTAGCAATTGAACTGTGTACTGCATATGGCCAAATTCTTGTGATTGGGATTTATGCTCCTAACCAACAGCAGGATCACTTTTATAAAATTTTGCATACTAAAATATTGCAATGGGATTATAGATCAATTTTGATTATGGGAGATTGGAATGGAGTAATTGATCCCAAACTAGACAAAAAAAGTCTGGCGAAGTCAAAGATTAGACTACCACAAACTTTTTTTGAAATGAAAGAAGATTTGGAACTAAAGGATGTTTGGAGAATACATAATTTAAAAGACTTGGACTATACTTTCTTTTCTGATAGACACAGATCTTTTTCAAGGATTGATTTCATGTTAGTATCAAATGATTTACTTGTTAAAACAAAAAGGACTAAAATCTTTCCAAGAACTTTATCTGATCATAGTCCAGTATGGATAGAAATCGAGACTGCAAAAATTGAGAGAAGATCATGGAGACTAAATGAAAATTTGTTTAGATATGAAAAAAATATAACAGAACTTAAGAAGCAGATGAAAGAATTTTTTGATATTAATTTGAACAAGGGTACCCCTATTGAAATTGTGTGGGACGCGAGTAAAGCATATATGAGAGGGGTACTCATTCATATGAACTCTAAACATAAACTGAATAGACAAAAGAAAAGATCTGAAATTGAAGTAGAAATAAAGAAAAAAGAACAGTTACTTATTAAAAATCCAACAGATGAAAGAACACGTAGTGCTATAAAACTTTTGAAAGACCAATTCCAAATGCTTATGGCGGACCAAGTTGCAACAAATTTACAATATGCAAAGCATAATACATTTTGTAATGCTAATAAACCGGGCAGATGGCTGGCTTACACTTTAAGGAAGAAGCAGAGTATGCGGACCATCGACTATATTGATATTGGAGGGACAGAAATTTATCAACAAAAATTAATTAAAGAAGTTTTTGTAGACTACTATACTAAACTATATGCTAAAGAAGACATACAGAATGGACTTATAGAAAAATATTTAGAAAATAAAAGAGTTACAAAAGTTACTAATCAACAAAAGGAAAGACTGAATCATCCTATAACAGCTGAGGAGATAATTGCAGCAATAAAACAACTGAAAACTGCCAAAGCTCCGGGAACAGATGGCTTGACTGCAGTGTATTATAAAACTTTGCAAGCAGAAATGGTGGAACAACTTAGAGACTTATTTTGTAATATACAACAAGGGGGTAAAATACCCCCATCATGGAAAACAGCTTATATCTCTTTGATACCAAAAGAGCAAGCAGGTCATAAAAAACCGGAAAATTATAGGCCAATATCTCTTCTGAATAATGATTACAAAATTTATGCAAAAGTATTAGCCAACAGGTTGATGCCAGTAATTAAAGAGGTGATTCATGATGATCAAGCGGGATTTATAGAGGGTAGATATATGAAGGACAATGTAAGGCAAGTGATAGATTTATTGGAATATCTTGAGAAGAATAAACAGATCCCTGCAGTGCTGGCTTTTTTGGATGCGGAGAAAGCCTTTGATAGAGTGGATTGGAATTTTCTATTAAAGACTTTGGAAAAAATGGACTTTGGGGATCAATTTATATTGGCGGTTTCAGCAATTTACCAAGAGCAAAAGGCACAGATTATTATTAATGGAAGTTTGACAACAGACTTTAAAATTGAAAAAGGTACAAGACAAGGCTGTCCGTTATCCCCTTTGCTATTTATTTTAACATTAGAAGTCTTGTTGAATATAATAAGGGATTCGACTAGCTTGAAAGGTATAGTGATAAGGCAAGAAGACTACAGAATAAGGGCATTTGCAGATGATCTGGTTGTTACCCTAACACAGCCGGTGGAATCAATAATCCTGATGAAAGACATTATAAAAGATTATGGTACAGTATCAGGATTTAGACTGAACCAGAAAAAAACTAAGATGATAGTCAAAAATATGACACAAGATCGACAACATGAACTTGAAAAGAGGGCAGGTTTTGAGATTGTTTCAAAGGTTAAATATTTAGGAGTTCAGGTTGCAGAATCTAATATGAAACTGATTCAAAATAATTATGAGGTGTTGTGGCGAGAGGTACAAAAGGACATGGAGACATGGAAAAAACTGCAGCTTTCTTTACTTGGAAGAATAGCAGCAGTGAAGATGAACATTTTGCCAAGATTTCTTTTTTTGTTCCAAATGATTCCGGTGCTTAAAAGTGATAAACAATTGAAAGAGTGGCAAACTGGAGTGAATAAGTTTGTCTGGAATGAGAAAAAACCGAGAGTGAAATTGAAAATTATGCAAGATGTTCCGGAAAGGGGAGGTCTTAAACTTCCAAACCTACAGTTATATTATGAAGCAGCAGCTTTGACTCAAGCAAGCGATTGGTTTGGAAGGAAAAAGACTGGAATATTGAATATAGAAAGTTTTGATCTCGAATTTGGTTGGCACGCTTACTTGTTTTATGAAAACAAAGTGGATAAAGTATTTAAAAGTCATATACTTAGAGATTCTCTGATGAGAGTATGGAAGAAGCACCAATTCAAATGGGATTATAAAATACCGCTATGGCTGGATCTTGGTCATATTATGTGGAATACAAATATAATGTCACTCGGGGGGTTTTTATACAAAGAGGTTCTTTTTACAGATGCGGGCAGATGGCAGTTGAAGACATTACAGACACTGTTGGATGAAGGGATTAACTTAACTTGGTTTCAATACAATCAACTACAATTGAGATGGAAAGAGGACCAAAAAACTGGTATTATGTTGCATGAGGAAGAACTGGTTAGACATATAAAAGAGAAAGGTCCAGTGCATATCAAAAGGCTATATAATGTTTTGTTAGAAAGGGACTCAGAAACTGGATTGGTTAAAGATTGCATGATTAAATGGGCACAGAATTTTGCAGAACCAGTAATGTTGGAAACATGGGAGAAAATATGGGTTCAGAATGTTAAATTTACGCAATCGCAAAATTTGAGGGAAAATTTTTATAAGATGTTTTACAGATGGCATTTAGATCCCAAGAAATTATCCTGTATGTATCCTAATGTTCAGCCAAAATGTTGGAGATGTGATTGTTTAGATGCTACATATTATCATGTTTGGTGGAATTGTAAGAAAGTTAAGGCTTTTTGGATAAAAATATGGTGGGTTATGCAGAATGTTTTGAGGAAAAAAATTCCATTTTCTCCACAATTGTTTTTATTGGGTATAGTAAAGGGTTTTACACTGGATGAAATCAAGTTGATATTGTACATGATAACTGCAGCGAGATTATTGATAGGTAAATATTGGAAAAATGAAGCTTTACCCACTATCGAAGAATGGACTTTGAAGATGGCCAGTTTTGCGGAGATGGCGAAGATCTCAGCATATTTAAAAGATCGCTCACAAGAGACTTATGAATGGGAATGGAAAAAATGGATAGATTATGTGCAGAACAAATATCAAGTTAGAAAGTACCAAGTAGTTTTTCATTGAAAGTATTATATAAAAATAGAAATGTATCAAAACTGTGAAGATAAAAATTTTTTTAAGGGGGTCTGAGGGGTTCAAGTTTTATAAAAAGGGGATTTTGATGGGATTATATTTTGTGGAAGTCAGCGGGGGAGGGTTAGGGGGCGTTTGGGGGGGTTAGGGTGGGGTGTGGGGGGTGGGATGGGGGGGGAAATGGGGTGAAAATGTAATTGTAAAACTTTTGCAATAAAAAAAAAGAATCATATTCTTAAGAAATGGGAAGAAAATTGGGATTGGAATGATAATGGAGAAGTCAATTATGGAACAGTTTGGGACACAATGAAAGCAATTTTTAGAGGAGAAAGTATTAAATTATCAAGTAGGAAGTATAAGAATTATAAAGTAAAAATAGAGGAAAAGAAGAAATTGATAAAAGAACTGGAAAATAGATTCCTAATGACTAAGGATAGAAAACTATGGGAGGAACTTAAAAAATTGAAAAATAAACAAATAGCGGAAGATACAGAAATAGTTAAAAAAAATTTAAGCTATTTAAAAAGAGAATTTTTTGAATATGGTAATAAAAATTCAAAATTATTAGCAAGAATGGTGAAAGATAAAAAAGAAAAAAGAGAAATAGGTGTCCTAATAGATGAAAAAGGTAAGAGATGTTATAAAAAATTAGAGAAATGTGAAATTGTTAAAAAGTTTTTTCAAGAATTATATCTTAAAAAAGAAATTGATAATTGTAAATTAAAAAATTTCTTAGAAAAATATGGTCAGAAGAAAATTGATAATAAATATAAAGAAAAAATGGAAAAGGATATTACCTCTGAGGAAATTAAAGATGTGATTCAGAAGCTAAAACTTGGAAAATCTCCAGGTGAGGATGGGTTACCAGCAGAATTTTATAAAGAGTTTAAAGAAACTTTGATCCCAAAACTACAGAAATTGTATAATAAGATATTACATGGAGATGATATTCCCATGTCCTGGAATAGAACAATTATATCCTTAATCCCGAAACCAGGTAAAGATTTAGAAAAGATTGAATCCTATCAACCCATTTCCTTGATTAACCAAGATGCTAAGATATTTACTGCAATTCTAGCAAATAGATTGAATAATTTTATAGATAAATATATAAACTATAATCAAGTAGGTTTTGTTAAAGGGCGTTATATGTGTGATTTAGTTAGAAGAGTATTAAATGTTATTGATATTGCTGAGAATAATGGTGATAAGATAGGTATTCTTGCCTTGGATATTTTTAAAGACTTTGATTCTATACAATGGGATACTATAAAAGAAATGATTTCTGTATTAGGATTTGGTAATAAATTTATTCATATTATTTCCAAATTGTACCAGAGGGATACGGCAAGAGTGAAGGTAAATGGTATATTTACGCAAGATATAAATTTGAAAGCAGGGACAAGACAGGGTTGTCCCCTGTCTCCGACCCTATTTTTATTAGCAATGGAAATTTTAACAACTTTGATTGAAGAGGATTCAGAATTAATAGGTTATAAAGGCGTCAAAGTTAATTTATATGCAGATGACACTCTTGTCATTTTAAATAATATTACAAATGATATAAAAAGAGTTCAAATACATTTGGAAGAATTTGAAGTTATGACTGGTTTGAAAGTAAATTGGGCAAAATCAGAATTATTAATGGAAATTGATAGGGAAAACAAATTAGAAAAATTACAAAATCAATTTGGAATTAGGATAAAGGATAATTTAAGATATTTAGGTATTATACTTTCACTGAAAATTAAAAATTTAAAGAAACTAAATTATGACATAGTAATAAAAGAAATTGAAGAGAAAATTGGGAAATATAAAAAACTTAAGTTATCTTGGTTTGGTAGAGTAGCTTTATGTAAAATGATGTTACTTCCTAAATTTAACTTTTTATTCGAGATGCTTCCGATTTTTTTAACCGAGAAGGACATTGAAGTATATCAAAAAAAATTAGATAAATTTTGTAATGGTGATAAAAAACCAAGATTGATTAAGAAAATGTGGTATCAGAACCAAAAACAAGGTAGTTTAGGAATTCCAAAATTATTAAACTATTATAGAGCATTTAATATAAAAACAGTAGTAAAAATTTTAAAAGGAGATGTTAAACTTTGGGGTAACTTGGAAATGAAGGAAATAAAGAAGTTTGGTTACAAATGGTTTTTGGAAAATCTTAAAGGTAAGGTTAAAATTTGTAATTATTGGTTAAATAGTTTGACTAAAAATTGGGACAGAGTAGCAAAAAAATTAATACCAGACACATTGTATTTAGGTAAACTGAAAGAGAATTGCCCAATGAAATTAAATAGTAACAGAGAGAGGATTATAATAGAAGAGAAAGTGGAAACAATTAGTGAATGGTTGAAATTTATAGAAAATGAAATGAGGAAAGAGGAAATTTATGGAAAATTAAATATTAATTGGTTTGAAAGAATTCAAATGAATAAATGGAATAGGAAATGCAAAGAAAGGAATGATGAGAGTAGAAAGGAAATGGAATTTGAAAATTTGACATCTCGAATAATAAAAGATGAAATTGGGCCAAAGGGATTAGTTAGTAAAATTTATAAAATTATTAACTTTGATAATAATTCACAAAGGGTAATGAAAGAGAATTGGGTAAAAGAACTGGGTATTGAAATTTCTGATCAAAATTGGAATATGAACTGGGTTAGTAGAATAATGAGGACATTATCAATAAGGATTAAAGAACATAACTATAAAGTTATTTGGAAGTGGTATTTGACCCCAATAAGACTTTTTCAAATGGATAATAAAGTGGATAAAATGTGTTGGAGATGTAAAGTGGAACTCGGGACATATGCTCATATGTGGTGTAAATGTAATGGGGTTAAACTTTTTTGGTCTAGGATAGAAAATGAAATATTTGAAATGATTAAGAAGAGGGTCAAATTGAAATTGGAAACCATATTATTATTAATATTGAATGAAACAACATTAACAACTGGAGAAAGAGAATTGGTGAGGATTTTGGTTATAATGGGGAGAATTATAATTGCTAGATATTGGAAATTAAATGTTGACTTAAAATTAGAAGAATGGTATAATGAAACATGGAAATTTGCATTAAATGATAAATTGACTTGTGATATTAAAATTAGAAGTGGTATATATAAAGAAAATGTTTTTTGGAACACTTGGCAACCATTTGTGGACTTTGCACTTGGGAGATTGGATGAATCGGCACCAGTACCTTATCAAAGAGATTTCTGGAAGAATTGAAGACTTCAATTTCCTAAAATTTCCTTTCCGTTTGTATAGCATGTTGGGGGGAAAAATTTTTTTCTTTCCTTACTATTCATTTTTGTATTGATTTTTTTTCTTTTTTGTTATTCTTTAACAATAAAAATATAATAAAAAATTAAAAAAAAAAAAAAAAAAAACCTCTGCCCTGAGACTGAAAGGTTTGAAAGAAAAGAGTGGTGAAAATTTAAAGGATATTTGCTCCAATGCTTTAGCAGAGTTGATTTCAGAAAGGCCAGAAGATGTGGCAATTCAAATGGACAAAATCTATAGGGTTAATTCTTGGCTGGCAAAACAAAGGCAGCTGCCAAGAGATGTGGTGATCTATTTCACAACAAGGAGAATTAGAAATGATATCTTGCAAGCTTCTTACAAAAACAAGATTCAAGTGGATGGACAAGAGCTGGTGGTTTTGAAGGAGCTTCCTCCTAAAATGTTAAGAGACAGAAAGCAGTTTGGTTTTTTGGTGAATGAATTAAGAAACCAGCAGCTCCAGTATAGATGGGATGTCCCATTTGGGATAATAGTGACATACGCTGGGCAAAGACATCGCTTAAACACAGTTGGAAAGGCAAAAGACTTTTACGCCAATGTCTTAAAGGCTGGATGGCCACCCTCACCAGGGGGTGCTAGAAAGCAATTGGAAATGATACAACAAGAGAAAGATGGAGGGCAAGTACAAACCTATGCTCAAGCTTTAGCTGGAGGAGCTAATTTGGAAGAAGACTTATTGCTGAGTGGGGGTCCACCACCAACCCTTGAGCCATTAAAGAAGATAGAGATGCCAGGAGAACAACGACTGACAAGAGCCACTTACAAACAGCAACTGACACAACAGCCTCAAGATTCAACCCAACAAGTCCAAAAAACACAAGCAGTGGGAGGAGCTAGGCCGAAGACCAAAATGGCGGAGGAGATTCAGCTGATGCTCTCAAAGCTTGGAGGGCCTAGAGATGGCAAATAAATTTTTATCTTGGAATGTCAATGGTTTAAATTCTCCACAAAAAAGAAAGAAAATATTCCACTACTTGAAGCAATTTCAGAATGATGTTATTTGTTTGCAAGAAACGCATATTAAATCTTCAGATCAAAAGTACTTGATAAATTCGAAATTAGGTACACATTTTGTGGCATCAGCACCAGAGAAGAAAAATGGCCTAGTTATATATGTTAAAAGAGGCCTATCGGCCAATTTAATTGAGGCTGATGCTCAAGGTAGATATATTGCAATTGAATTAACAACACAGAACGGGAAGCTGCTTGTAATTGGAATATATGCACCTAACCAACAGCAAGATAAATTTTTTAAATTTTTACATACTAAAATACTACAATGGGATTACAGATCTTTACTTTTAATGGGTGATTGGAATGGGGTAATAAATACCCAGAAAGATAAAAAAAAGTTTATCCAAGATATCTATGCGTGCTAAGCTGCCCAAATCTTTTTTTGATATTTTGGAGGATATGGAGTTGAGAGACATTTGGCAAGAAAGGAATGTATTGGAAAGTGATTTTACTTTTTTTTCAGATAGGCATCAATCTTTTTTTAGGATTGATTTTATATTAACCACAAATGATCTTTTTTCTAGGGTGAAGAAGACGAAGATATGTCCAAGAACGTTAACTGATCACAGTCTGGTTTGGGTGGAATTAGAACAGGAAAGAGGGGAAAGGAGGTCTTGGAGGTTAAATGAGAATTTATTTAGATACGAAGATAACTTTAATGAACTTAAAAAACAAATGAAAGAATTTTTTGTTAACAATATGAATAAAGGTACCTCGATGGAAATGGTATGGGATGCAAGTAAGGCATATATGAGGGGAACATTAATTTTTCTGAACAATAAATATAGATTAAAACAACAAAACAGATGGAAAGAAATAGAGGAGGAAATTAAAAAGAAAGAACAATTGCTTATAATTAATCCGGGAGATAAAAAGGCAAAAGATATGATAAACATTTTAAGAGAGCAATTTAATATGTTAATGGCTGGGCAAGTAGCAACCAGCATACAATATGCCAGACATAATACATTCTGTAATGCCAATAAACCTGGGAGATGGCTGGCTTACACGATGAGAAAAAAGCAAAAATCACGTACTATAGACAAGATAGAATTTAGAGGTAAGGAGATTTACCAACAGAATTTAATAAAAAAGGCTTTTTTGGATTTCTATACAAAGCTATATGCTAAAGATTCAATTCAAGATGTTGATATTGATAGATATTTAAAGATGGGTATTCCTGAACTAACGCTGGAACAGAGAGAAAGATTGAACCAGCCAATAATTTCCGAGGAAATTGTTGGGGTAATTAAACAATTAAAAATAGGTAAGGCTCCGGGAACAGATGGACTAACAGCTGTTTATTACAAACATTTACAATCTGAAATGCTAGAACCACTTAAAATCTTATTTAATAAAATACAGGTAGGAGGAGTACCGCCTTCTTGGAAAACAGCTTTTGTCTCATTAATTCCAAAGGAGGATCAAAACTCCATCAAACCTGAGAATTTTAGGCCAATTTCACTTTTGAATACCGACTATAAGATTTTTGCTAAGATATTAGCTAATAGATTAATGCCAGTTATGCAACAAATAATTCATAATGACCAATCAGGGTTCATAAAAGGGAGACAAATGAAATATAATGTTAGACAAATTGTAAACCTACTGGAATATTTGGAAAAAAATAACCAAGTCCCTGCAGCGTTTATATTTTTGGATGCAGAGAAAGCATTTGATCGCTTGAACTGGCAATTTTTGTTTAAAATAATAGAGAAAATGCATTTTGGGGAGTATTTTACACAGTCAATTAGAGCGATATACCAGCAGCAAACAGCACAAATAATAGTTAATGGAGGTTTAACAGAGGTTTTTAGAATTGAGAAAGGAACAAGGCAGGGGTGTCCTCTGTCCCCATTGTTGTTTATCCTGACTTTGGAAGTGCTATTGAATAAGATACGTGACTCAGAAAAATTGAAGGGTATTGTAATTAGACATCAAGATTATAGATTAAGAGCATTTGCAGATGACTTGGTTGTTACCTTATCTCAACCCATAGAGTCGGCTCCATATATATTGGATATAATTGATCAATATGGGAAAGTATCAGGATTTAAAGTTAATTCACATTAGACAAAGATGATAACTAAAAATATGTCTGTACTTGAAAGGGATGAACTAGAAAGAATAACGGGGTTTGAAATAGCTAAAAAGGTTAAATATCTAGGAGTGTATATAGCAGCTTCAAATACAAAATTATACAAAAATAACTATGAGGATCTCTGGCAGAAGGTACAGAAGGATATGGAGAATTGGAAAAAATTACAGTTGTCTTTATTGGGAAGAATTGCAGCAATTAAAATGAATGTGTTACCTAGATTCTTATTCTTGTTCCAAATGATATCTGTGCTTAAGAAAGATGAAAATTTGAGAGAATGGCAGAAAGGTGTTAATACCTTTATTTGGGCTGGGAAAAAACCCAGAATAAAGATGAAAATTATACAAGACACACGTGAAAGGGGTGGTCTTAAAATGCCTAATTTAAGATTATATTACGAAGCAGCGATCTTATCACAAATTAGTGATTGGTTTAACTTAACTGAGGGGAGAATTTTGAATCTGGAAGGTTATGATTTACTATATGGATGGCATGCCTATTTGTTATATGACAAAAAAGTGGATAAAGTATTTAAGGCCCATATACTTAGAAATGCTTTGTTGAGGGTTTGGAAAAAATATCAATATAAGTTAAATTATAAGATACCTGTATGGACAAATCCTAGACATGCAATAGAAAATATAAGTATAGAACAAAAACAGGAGGTGATTACTTATAAAGAGCTTCTTATTATGGAAAGGGGGGTATTGTATTTGAAATCTTTAGATACATTGAGAGAAGAAGGTATAATTTATACATGGTTTCAGTATGGTCAGCTTCAAGCTAGATGGAAGGAAGATCAAAAAACTGGCTTTGTGCAAAATGAGGAAAATTTGGTAAAACAAATTAGAGATCAAAAACAAATGCATATCAAAAGGTTGTATAATGCCTTATTGGAAATAGACTCTGAGACGGAACTGGTTAAAGATTGCATGATTAAATGGGCGCAAAATTTTCAAGAGCCAGTGATGATGGAGACTTGGGAAAAGATTTGGACTAGAAATGTGAAATTTACACAAGCACAAAATTTAAGAGAAAACTTTTATAAAATGTTTTATAGATGGCACTTAGATCCAAAAACATTATCCTAATGTATGTATCCTAATGTGCAAGCTAAATGTTGGAGATGTGACTGTGATGATGCAACTTATTATCATATATGGTGGACTTGTAAAAAAATCAAAGCATTTTGGATAAAGATTTGGTGGGTGATGCAGAATATTTTAAAAAAAAGATTGAAATTCACTCTGCATTTGTTTCTACTGGGTATAACTACGGACTGTACAGTTGTAGAGACTAAACTGATTTTGAACTTGATAACAGCAGCAAGATTGTTGATAGCACAACATTGGAAGAAGGACTTTTTGCCTACTATTGATGCCTGGATATTGAAAGCAACTAATTTAGCTGAAATGGCTAAAATTTCAGCATATTTGAAGGATCATACACAAGAAAGGTATATACAGGACTGGAGAAGATGGATTGATTATATTCAAAATAAGTATCAGACTAAAAAATATCAAATAGCTTATGAATGATTCTTTAATTGTATAAGCGCTACATGAGTGATATTAGAAGTATTATGTCTAAGAAGTAGGATTTTATCTATGGGGGGTTAAGAATTATTTTTTAGAGGGTGTTAGTTTAATGGTTGGTTAAGCAATTTAGTTTATTGTTAAAAGTTAATAGAAATACCTTGTGTTCTGCTCTGGGAAGTCGGGGAGGGGGAGGGGGGGTTCGGTGGGAGGGTTGTGGGAAAACTGTTTTTTTTCTCACTAATAAAACTTTTTCAATAATAATAAAAAAAAACCTCTGGCGATCCCAGCTGAGTTGCCTGATCATCAGAGGCTTTTAAAAGTAAAAAAAAAAAAAAAAAAGTTGGCCACGCCCACCCAGTCACATTACCCCCACCAAGCCACACCCACAAAATAAGCCACACCCACAGAACCAGTAGTAAAAAATTTTAGAACCCACCCCTGAGCTATACTACATATCTCATTTTCTTCCCAACTTGCTGATATGACACTTTCCATGTAGCAAATGATGAAAATATGATTCACATTAACAGTATTTACTGTATGCTCAATCTAAGGAAAGTGTAGTAAGAACGCACCCCCCCCACACACACACACACCAATCCTTTTGACTATGTCCCAAAATTGCAAGAATAAAACTCAAAGTCAGGAAAAGAAATATAAAAGCTGCTAAAAGTAAAAGAACACTGTGTTTTTTAACTTCCCTTCCCCAATAGAAAGAAGCTGCAGGCAAATAGAAAGATGTGAGCTGAAGCTGTGAAAGAGAAACAATGTTGCAATCATGAACTTGAGTAACCCCGGTCATTGAGAAACAATGACTCAAGCCTGCTGATCTATTAAGAAAGGCATGCTAGAGGCAATAGACAAACCAAAGACAACAGGATTAAATCAATTACACATGCGTGGCAGGATTAGGAACAAGGGAAACTGATAATTAAAATCCATCAGGAGCCTTTGTGAAACAAGTAAAACCAATCAAATAAAAGCACACAAAGCAAACCTCAAAATTACAAAATATTTTTTTTTATTAAAAAGTTTTACAAAAAGTTTACATATTTCCCCCCCCTTCCCTACCCCAGCCTCCCCCCTCCCCCTCCTCTTCCCAGAACAAATTACAAGGTATAACCTTCAACAATCATGATCAATCCTAGTCTAAATAATTATAACATTCCACATCTCTTGTTCCTTCAATTCCCTAATTACCCGCCTAACTTGATTACTTAAAGACACACCAAATATCTATATAGTCATTCATAACCTATCTGCAATTTCTTATTCCGGTACTTGTTTTGAATATAATCTATCCATCTTCTCCAGTCTCTTAAATATCTTTCATTTGAATGATCCTTCAAATACGCTGAAATTTTTGCCATTTCCGCTAGGTTTGTAATTTTCATTGTCCACTCTTGGATTGTAGGTAAATCTTGCTTCTTCCAATATTGTGCCACCAACAGTCTTGCTGCAGTTATTAAATTCAAAATCAATTTAGTCTCTATAACTGTACAGTCCGTAACTATACCCAGCAGAAACAGCTGCGGTGTAAATTTCAACCTCTTTTTAAGAATATTTTGTAAAATCCACCAAATTTTTATCCAAAACGCTTTAACCTTTTTACATGTCTACCAAATGTGAAAATAAGTGGCATCCTCACAATTACATCTCCAACATTTTGGTTGTACATTCGGATACATACGAGATAACTTTTTTGGATCTAGATGACATCTATAAAACATTTTATAAAAGTTCTCCCTTAAATTTTGCGCTTTGGTAAATTTCACATTTGTCACCCATATTTTTTCCCAAGTTTCCATCATTATTGGCTGTTCAAAATTCTGCGCCCGTTTTATCATACAGTCCTTAACTAACTCTGTTTCCGAGTCTATCTCTATCAATATATTATACAATCTTTTTATATGCATTGGGCTTTGGTCTCTAATTTGTTTAATTAAATTTTCATCACTTTGTATAACACCAGTTTTCTGATCTTTTCTCCATCTGGCTTGTAATTGTACATATTGAAACCAAGTTTGAGTTATTTTCTCCTCTTTCAACACATTCACAGGTTTTAATTTTAATATACCTCCCTCCATAATGAGAATATCTTTATATGTAATTACATCCTGTCTACTTTCTATACTCGTATTCTCTATTGCGTGCCTGGGTGCTGTCCAGATAGGTATCTTTTCATTTAACTTGTATTGATATTTCTTCGATACACAATAAAGCATTTCTCAATATATGACTCTTAAATGCTCTATCCACCCTTTTTTCATATACTAAATAAGCATGCCAACCATAGACCAGGTCACGCCCTTCAATATTCAATATCCTTCCATTTGTTAGATTAATCCAATCACTAATTGCTGATAAAACAGTTGCTTCATAGTACAATTTTAAATTTGGCATTTTCAATCCTCCTCTTTCTCGTATGTCCTGCATTATTTTCAGTTTTATCCTTGGTTTCTTACCTTGCCATACGAACTTATTAATACCTTTCTGCCATTCTTCCAGGTTGGCATCCTTTTTTAGTATTCGTATCATTTGAAAGAGGAATAAAAACCTAGGTAAAACATTCATTTTTATAACTGCTATTCTACCCAACAAGGACAGTTGTAATTTTTTCCATTTATCCATTTCAGCTTGTATTTTATGCCATATCAGTTCATAATTATACTTATACAATTTACCATTAGAAGATGCAATATAAACTCCTAAGTATTTAACTTTTTTAACTATTTCACATCCTGTTACCCTTTGTAACTCCTCTTTTTGATTTGTTGTCATATTTTTAACTATCATCTTTGTTTTTCCAATGTTTATCTTAAACCCAGATACTTGACCATACTGTTTTATTATATCCATCAAAACCTTTGCTGATTCCACTGGATGAGTTAAGGTCATAACCAAATCATCTGCAAATGCCCGTACCTTGTATTCATAGTCTCTAACTTTAATTCCCTTTATCTCATCTATATTACGTATTTTGTTTAGTAACAATTCCAAAGTTAATATAAATAATAATGGCGATAAGGGACATCCCTGCCTCGTACCTTTTTCAATTTTAAAAGTTTCTGTCAAACTGCCATTAATAATTATCTGAGCTGTCTGTTCCTGATATATTGCTTTTATGGACTAATAATAATAATAATAATAATAATAATTTTATTTCTATACCGCCCTTCTCCCGAAGGACTCAGGGCGGTGTACAGCCTATTTAAAAACACAAACAAAACAATGATATAAAATTTAAAATAATTAAATAAATGGCTCAAATTTAAAACCCCAATAAATTTAAATACCCCAATTTAAAACTATTGTATTGATAGTCCGGCCTGGCGGAACAACAGGGTCTTCAATGCGCAGCGAAACACCCGGAGGTCAGATATCTTACGAATTTCCGGGGGCAGTTCATTCCACAGGGCTGGGGCTCCCACAGAGAAGGCCCTCCCCCTGGGCGTCGCCAGCCGACATAACTTGGCTGATGGCACCCTGAGGAGACCCTCTCTGTGGGAACGAACTGGTCGGTGGGAGGCTATTGGTGGCAGAAGACGGTCTCGGAGGTACCCGGGTCCTATGCCATGGAGCGCTTTAAAGGTGGTAACCAACACCTTGAATCGCACCCAGAAGACCACCGGGAGCCAGTGCAGCTCGCGCAGGAGGGGTGTCACATGGGCATAACGGGTTGCGCCCATAACCACCCGCGCGGCCGCATTCTGGACCAGTTGGAGCTTCCGAGTGCTCTTCAAGGGGAGCCCCATGTAGAGAGCATTACAATAGTCCAACCGGGAAGTAACAAGGGCATGAGTGACCGTGCGCAGGGCGTCCCGATCCAGAAAGGGCTGCAACTGGCGAATCAGGCGAACCTGATAAAAGGCCCCCCTGGCCACGGCCGTCATATGCTCTTCTAAAGACAGCCGTGCATCCAGGAGGACACCCAGATTGCGAGCCCTCTCCGTGGGGGGCAAAGATTCACCCCCAATAGTCAGCGATGGCACCTGCTGACTATATCGGGGCGCCGGGAGCCACAGCCACTCGGTCTTGGAGGGGTTGAGTCTGAGCCTGTTCCTCCCCATCCAGGCCCGCACGGCCTCCAGGCAGCGGGACATCACATCAAGGGCATCGTTGGGGTGGTCTGGGGTGGAGATGTACAGCTGGGTATCGTCAGCGTACAGATGACACTTCACTCCAAAACCACGGATGATCTCACCCAGCGGCTTCACATAAATGTTGAACAGGAGGGGCGAGAGGACCGACCCTTGCGGCACTCCCCATGCGAGACGCCTCAAGGTCGACCTCTGCCCCCCTGCCAACACGAACTGCGAGCGGTCGGAGAGGAAGGAGGAGAACCACCGCAAAACGGTGCCCCCTATTCCTAACCCCCTCAACCGCTGCAGCATGATACCATGGTCGATGGTATCAAAAGCCGCTGAGAGATCTAATAGGACTAGGACAGAGGAACAACCCCTGTCCCGAGCCCTCCAGAGATCATCCACCAACGTGACCAATGCCGTTTCTGTGCTGTACCCCTGCCTGAAGCCCGACTGGTACGGGTCTAGATAGATAGCTTCATCCAGGTGCCGGGGAAGTTGTCGTGCCACCACGCTCTCAACAACCTTCGCCACAAAACGAAGGTTGGAGACTGGACGATAGTTGGCTAATTCAGCCGGGTCCAGGGAAGGCTTCTTGAGGAGGGGCCTCACTACCGCCTCTTTCAAGGCAGCAGGAAAGGCACCCTCACCCAAAGAAGCACCTATAATCCCCTGGAGCCAGCCTCGTGTAACCTCCCGGGAGGCCAGTACCAACCAGGAGGGACACGGGTCCAATAAACACGTGGCGGCACTAATCTTACCCAGAACCCTGTCCACATCCTCGGGAGTCACAGGATCAAACTCCTCCCAGATAACATTCTCAAGGCCTGCCCCGGTCTCCTCCCGTGGACTCATCCAATCGGAGTCCAAGCCATCCCGAATCCGAGCGACTTTATCGTGCAGGAATTGCACAAAATCCTCAGCACGACCCTGCAAGGGATCTTCCCGCACTCCCCCCCGAAGAAGGGAGTGGGTCACCCTAAACAGGGCGGCTGGGCGGTTCTCTGCAGATGCGATAAGAGCGGAAAAATGGTTAGATTTTGCCGCTTTTATCGCCACTAGGTAGGTCTTGATATAGGACCTCACCTGTGTCCGGTCGGAATCGGATTGACTAGTCCTCCAAATGCTCTCTAGGCGTCTTTTCCGACGCTTCATCTCTCTCAGCTCCTCAGAGAACCAAGGAGCTAATTGAGATCGGCATCGGGTCAGAGGCCGCAAAGGCACGACGCGATCCAAAGCTCCGGCGGCCGCCCTTTCCCAGGCGGCCACCAGCTCTTCAGTCGAGTCGTGTGTTAGAGTCTCAGGAAACGGCCCAAGCTCCATCAGGAACCTTTCGGGATCCATCAGGCGCCTGGGACGGAACCATCTGGTCGGTTCCGTCTCCCTGCGGTGGGGGCAGGCGGTAGGAAA
Source organism: Pituophis catenifer annectens (assembly GCF_029215685.1). Lineage (NCBI taxonomy): Eukaryota > Metazoa > Chordata > Lepidosauria > Squamata > Colubridae > Pituophis > Pituophis catenifer. The sequence goes on along the minus strand of NW_027256884.1, from coordinate 49,253,274 downwards.
GTCTAGTTGAAGGAGTGAATGATCTGTCCATGACAAGGGTTTAATATCTAGTTCCCCTCTACCAAGATCATTCAACCACTGACCAGAGATAAAAATCAGGTCCAGAGTGTGTCCCCCTATGTGAGTGGGGCCTTGAACTAACTGGGTCAGGTCCAAGGCCGTCATGGAAGCCATGAACTCCCGAGCCACCTCTGACGCCTCACCTGCGGATGGGAGGTTGAAATCCCCCATGACAATAAGTCTGGGGGTATCGACCGCCACCCCGGCAATGACGTCGAGTAGCTCGGGCAGGGTCGCTGCCACGTGGCAGGGAGCCAGGTACGTAGTCAGCAAACCCATCTGCACCCCACGGCCCCACTTCACACAAAGGGACTCACATCCGGCTATCTGAGGAACAGTGGTCTCCCTCGGACAAAGACTCTCCCTAATGATCACCGCCACTCCCCCACCCCTCCCCTGGGCCCTTGGCTGATGAAATGCACGGAAACCTGGCGGGCACATCTCTACGAGGGGGACCCCCCCCCTTGGCCCAACCAGGTCTCCGTAATACCTGCCAGGTCTGCACCCCCCTCCGAAATAAGATCACAGATGAGGGGGGCCTTATTAACCACCGACCTGGCATTACATAACATCAGCCGCGGACCCTGGGCCTGAGGCTCTACACAACCCAGGACACGAGTCACGCATTGGGGGCCGGAGTGCGCAATCGCTCGGAGACAGCGCGTGCGCACCCCCGACACTTGATATGACCCCCTGCGCCCGTCGTACCTGCCCCTCCCACTCATGATTTCAATTACACAGCCCTTTCTATCGTCCCCCTGCCCCCCAGTTAAATTTCCTGTCACGACCCCTCTGCTGCAGCTAATCAACCCCTCATCCCGCACAGTCGCTATCTGGACCCCCCCAGGTCCACTTTTACAACTCCCACCCATCCTCCCGGGTCCCCTTAAAATTTTCCTTAAAAATTTAGCTAAAAAACCCCTCAGCCCCCTCTTTGCTGCATAAAGCAATTCCCAAATTGCATCCTATTAACCACTCTCAATAAAAATTGCCAATCTAATCGATCAAAAGCTTTTTCCGCATCCAAAAATATAAGCACCGCAGGGATTTGGTTATTCCTTTCCAAATATTCCAATATGTCAACAATTTGTCTTACATTATTTTTCATTTGTCTACCTTGTATGAAACCAGTTTGGTCAGCATGAATCATTTTTTGCATTACTAGCATTAACCTATTTGCCAATATCTTAGCAAATATTTTATAATCTGTATTCAATAATGATATGGGTCTATAGTTTTTGGGATGTGTCAAATCTTGATCTTCTTTTGGAATTAACGAAATAAAAGCTGTTTTCCATGAAAGTGGTACCCCTTCACCCAACTGAATTCTATTAAATAATTCTTTAAGAGGTACAACCGTCTCCAGTTGTAAATATTTATAATACACAGCTGTTAATCCATCCGTGCCAGGAGCCTTACCAGTTTTTAACTGTTTAATTGCTGAGAGGATCTCCTCCTCTGTTATTATTTGGTTTAACAGTTCTCTTTGTTCCTCTGTAACTATAGGAATATTCTGTCTATCCAGATATGTCTCTATCTCTGCACCTTGTATTTTATCTGCAGTATACAGTCTTGCATAAAATTCTAAAAATGCCTTTTTAATCATATTTTGGTGATACACCTCTTTACCTTTATACTCTATTTTCTCTATGGTACGAGATTTTTGTTTTTTCCTCAGCATGTATGCCAACCATCTACCTGGTTTATTTGCATTACAAAAAGTATTATGTTTAGCATATTGTAGATTGGTTGCCACTTGGTCTGAAAGCATCATGTTAAATTGCCCACGTAATAGACTAATCTCTTCTTTGATTTTCTTATCCCCTGGGTTATCAATTAACACCCTTTCTTTTTTCTTAATCTCTTCTTCTAATTCCCTCCTTTTTTCCATCTGTCTATGCCTATATGCATTATTCATATTTATCAAAACTCCTCTTATGTATGCTTTACTAGCATCCCATACCATATCCATAGATGTTCCCTTGTTCATATTAAAAACAAAAAATTCCTTCATTAGTTTTTTACATTCTATTACGTTTTTCTCATATCTGAAAAGGTTTTCATTTAACCGCCAAGATCTCCTAGATCTTTCCCCACACTCCAGTTCCATCCAAACTGGACTATGATCAGTTAAAATTCTGGGACAAATCTTTATCTTCTTTACCCTAGAAAAGAAATCATTTGTAATTAATATAAAATCAATTCTTGAAAAGGATTGATGTCTATCTGAAAAAAATGTAAAATCTTGTTCTCTATAATTCCGTTCACGCCAAATGTCTCTTAATTCCATATCATGTCGAAAAAAATCTTAGGCAGTCTGGATCGCAATTTAGTAGATTGTACTATTCTTTTCTTATCAATACTAGGGTCTATCACTCCATTCCAATCTCCCATCAATATACATGAATTATAATCCCAATGTAGTAATTTTGTATGTATCAACTTATAAAATTTCTCTTGTTGTTGGTTAGGAGCATATATCCCCAATAAGAGTGTTTTCTTTCCTTCTATCATTATCTCAATTGCCAGAAATCTTCCTTGTTGATCTGCCTCAACTAATTTAGCCATCAAATCTCTTTTCAAGTAAATCACTATTCCATTCTTTTTTTCTGCGGCTGATGCAACAAAATGTGTTCCCAATTTTGTATTTATTAAATATTTTTGATCAGTTGTCCTTATATGTGTTTCCTGCAGGCATATTATTTCATTTTTAAATTGTCTCAAGTGGTGAAATATTTTCTTCCTTTTTTGTGGTGAGTTTAAACCATTAACATTCCAGATTAAAAACCTAGAAGCCATCCTCAGATTCTCGAAGCTTGGCAAGAACCGCTTGATAATCCTCTTGGAATTTTCTTTTGGGTCTCACCCCTCCCACAGCTTCTGCGCCAGTATTCACTTCTTGTGATAAAGCCTGCTCTTGTAACTTTTTTAACTCTTCAACTTTACGTTTAGTAGCTGCTCTGGTTTGTCTTTGATCTTTGCCTTCTTCTTGTTTTTCAACTATATCCCATGCTTGGACAGCACTTGAAAGTTGCAGTACCTCCTCCTGCATACTCATAGCTCCGCCTTCCAATCGCTTCTGCAGGTCCTCTTTCCTCCCCTCTGTCGCCTCTCTTGCTTTTTTAACTCCCGGCACTGGTGGTTGTCCAGCCTTTAGTATGTTACTATAAAAATCTCTTGCTTTGCATGTTGTATTGAGACGATATTGCTCTCCTGCATAGTCCACCGATAATCCAACTGGCACTTCCCATCTGTATTGTATCTGTCGATTCCTCAGCTCATCTGCCAGAAAAGCATACTCTTTCTTGGATTTCAGCATTTTGGGTGGTATTTCTTTAAATACTGCAACTTCTTGTCCTGCCACTTGCAACTTATTTTTATAAGCAGCTTGTAAAATCTCATTTCTAATCCTTCTGGTGACAAAGTAGATCACAACATCTCTTGGTAGTTTCCTTTGTCTAGCTACCCATGAATTAACACGATAGATCCGGTCAATTTGCCATTCAAGTTCACCTCTGGGCTGTCCTATAAACTGTGCCAGAGCATCTTCAAAAATCTCTTTCAAATTTTCCTTAGAATTTTCTTTCAAGCCTCTTATTCTCACAGCAAATTCCATCATCTTGTATTGTGTCAACAACATTTCAGCTTCTATTTTGTCAATCTTAGTTTGTGATTCCTCAACTTTACCATCTAAAATCTCATTGGCTTGAACAACCTCATCAATTCTATCTTCTACATGACTAACATGTTTTGCCAGTCCCTGGAGTGCAAGAACTATATCTTCCCTTATATGTTGATTTCTTGTCTTAATTATGTCCTTCATTTCTTCCATTTGTTCTGAGACTCCTTTAAATGCAAATGCAATGTCCTCTTTAAAACCTTCTTTAATTTCTTTCATAGCTTCCTGAAACATCTCAAGTGTTAACATTTGTGCTTGTGGTTGTGATTGTGGTTGTAATTGAGTTTGTGTATCTGCTGGAGGCAATAAAGTTTGCAACCTGCTAGTTTGAGCTGAGGAGCTTCCCGCACTCCCTGCTTTAGGCAGCACCAATTTTGTCTGCTTTGAAGCCATTTTAAAATCACACAGGCTCAGAAACAGTTCTTAAAGTTCTTATAGCCAGCGAGGAAAAATCAGAAAATCTTTAAAATCTTTAAATTTTGATTCCCAAAGTCCAAGATATAAGGTTAAATCCAAAAAGTTTTAAGCGGAGTTGTTAGCTAATAGGCATTAATGAGTTAACAAGTCTGTAAGAACTTTCTTCTTAACTTTCACTTTCGTCTCTTTGTCTTAACGAGCCAGCGCCATCTTCCCCTCCCTTTCCACTCCAGCTCCGCTCTTAGAGGCTCGAAAAGAAGTGATGTTCAGAGGAATTAAAGTATAAATACTTGCAATTATGTAGTCTCCTGTCTTTGTTCTGCCTGCTTCAATTTTCACTTTGTATCAATTTGTAGCAGTTGCGGATGTGGCGTTTTGCTCTGCCTTCTGGCAGAGGCGTCCCGGCTTTGGAGCTTTCCCAGGTTCTTGGGGAGCTCACACCTTTCAAGCCCCAGAATTAATTCTAGGGCTCTTATGGAGCTCTACCCTGCACCTGGCTGCTCGCTTCCCCCTCTTCTCCTGGGGGGTAAGGTTCTTCGCCACTAGACAGCTGATTTTCTGCTGTTCTAGCGGCTAACAAAGTCGCGGGGCTAGCGCTCACCCAGGGAGCGTCGTCAACGTCCTACGGAGCCGCCGGAAGTACCCTTACAAAATATTGTAAACTGTATAAAACTCTTTGCACTCACCAAGCTAATTCATCAGCCACCCCAGAAACATGCTGTCACTGAAGTTTCTAGAAAACCAAATAAACAGAGACCTTCTTTCCTTGCAGCAAGCCTCCATTTTATTTCTCTCGGCTTAGAACCAGACTGGATTTTTCTTCCAACAACAGTATGATATATGTTGGTGATGCTATGCTTGGAGGCAGTTATTTTCAGACAGTCATGTCATTGGATGTCTCCTGAAATAAATATTCAGGGTGTGAAATATTACCAAGCTTCTTCAAATCAATTTGAAACTGATTTATCTGACAATTAAAAAAATCTTGTCAGAATTAAATAGCCTTCCACTGGATGAGGTTTTGGTGGCATACTCTAAAGCAGTGCTTCTTAGGTTAAATAAATGGACTTCAACTCCCAGAATTCTCCAATCATCATACTATTCCCATACCCAGACTGACTGGGGAATTCTGGAAGTTGAAGTCCATATATCTTAAAGTGCTGAGGTTGAGAAACACTGCTCTAGACTGCTGATACTCCTCTGAACTCTGTTCAACCATGTAATATATTTGGCCATCATGGAGAACTTCAGACTTTAAGAGTATGCAAACATTAGGATTTGAAACATTTTGAGGTCAAAACACTCTACTGTGAATTTGAAACTGTTGAAACTCTAGAAATGTTTAAGCCTCAGAAACACTTAATATATTACTTTTATTCTTTCAAGCATTCCTCTGTACTTTTTACTTTAAAAAAAACAAAACCCTGTCATGGTCTTTTTTATGCTTCCAAAACAAGAAGATGATTGTAATGGTCTGTGAGAATATCCTTGAGAGACAGGATGAGGAGGAGGAAAAGGGGACTGAGTAACAATCAGATAAGAGGCATCTGAACCCATAGAAGGAATGGAGGCATGGCAAATGTCTCAGAAAGAACTCTCCCTAGTTACTTGGATTATAAAGATAAGGAGGGAGGGGGACATTTACTTTCATACTTGCTAGACTGATGCCACTCCTAGAGGTAATACAGACAAGAAACACTAATCTTATACTAACACTGCTTTTATTGTAAGGTTACAACAACAAAGCCTTACAAATCTGAAAGTACATCTCTCTCCTCTCACCTTTACAGTCGAATAAACTAAAGAGGGTCCTTTCTGTGATATCTGCTATGTTCCCATTGTGTTTGTGGCCTAAACTGCCTCTTATCTGACTATTTCCTAGTCTGCTACTGCTCCTTTCTTCCTTCTGTCTCTTAATGACACTCTTGAAGACTAAAGTAATTTAGTTTAGAAGCAGTTTCCAAGTAGAAACTAAATTATAGTCTTTTCTTTAATTAAAGCCTTTAATATGGCCATCTGTTCTAAACTACTATTATTCAATTACCTTTGGGTGCCTCTATATGTAATAATTCTTTTAGGTGGGGCTGCAGTGGCTCATGTGGCTAGCATGCTGAGTCAGAAGGCCATTGAAAGGTTGACAGTTCAGCAGTCTGAAACCCATGAATGTGAGGCACATATCCCAGCTCCTGCCAAATCAGCAGTTGGAAAGCATGCAAATGCAAATAGATAAATAGGTGCCACTTTTGGGGGGAAATGAAGGGGACATGAAAGCAGCCCTGTCAGGACTTCCGATGGTGATGGCAGCATGAATGGAGCAAGGGAACGGGGCTCTGTTCCTGAAGCCCAAATTTCCTAGCCAGGAAGCCTAAAATAGGCACTATCAATCCTGGAAAGATTGATAGAAAAAAAGGGGATCTTCGAGGACCTTGGGGGGAAAGGCAATTCCCCTGAAGGTTCAGGAGTAACCCCTTGATTCTGGCAGGGAAGATACCAGCCTCTTTGTCTGGCTCGAAGCACTGATAGCCAAGGAGTAGGAAGCAAAGATTGAGAAAACAACATAACTGCAATCAGTAGGAGAGAAAACCCCAAAAGGAGGTACAACTATATTGTCAAATGATGGAGCTGAAATATTGAGATTGTAAAACTGGAGGCAGGAATACTGCCAAATAAATGTGGTGACTAGTAGGATGGAGAGGAGCGAAGGAAATAAACTGACAAGCAGTGACAGCGCAAAAAGGAGAAGTAACAGATGAAAAGAGGAAAGAAACTCCAGCTGGATACATCTTTGTGACTGAATGAATTGGTGACTATAAACTCTATACATGTATCTCTTTATTGTTATGAGTACTGTGAAACTTATGGAAGACTTTAAAGTTGCTTTAAAGATATAAAGTTATATCAAAAAGATTTGATATAATTAACTGTGGAATTTGAGCGGCGATTGAAGACATGGTGGATTTAATGACTGTCTAGAAGGAATAAAAGCAGAAAACAACAGGATTAGTTATTGCTAATTAAGACTGTTGAAATTGGATATTGTGGATATTTTTGGAGACTGATAAAAACTACAATTGGAGAGGAGGCTAAAGGACAGATAGGATAAAAAAGGGGGATAGACAGAGAATGATGCAAGACTGAATGAAGATTACACAGACTTAATAAAAAAAATACAAGAGATTTCACTTTGTGGAATATAAAAACTTCAAGAAACAAATTCAATTGTGAGATGAAATAAATATTCAAGTGAAAGTAATCAAGATAAAATTGTGGAATATATAAATTAATAAGTCTATAAAGTTTTGTATGGTTAAGTAATTATTGATATATACTTGAATGTTGATATTTGAAAATTAATTCTGGGTAATCTAGATTAGCTATAAGCAATAAAAGAGAGGAAACAGGGATGAAATGCTCCCGGTTCAGACCGGATCACTTGATCCGGTAGCGATGGCGGCAGGTGGTTCGGACAAAAATCCCTGCCCCCTCCCCATGCCTAGCTGAGCCGCAAGATCATCAGAGGCTGCTTTTTTAACTTTTAAATGCTTTTAAAAGCATTTTTTCCTGCAACCTCGGCTAAAAAAATGCTTTTAAAAGTTAAAAAAAAAAAAGTCTCTGATGATCACGTGGCTCAGATCGTCAGAGGCTTTTAAAAGCATTTTTTTCTGCAACCTCTTTGGCCGAAGAGGTTGTAGAAAAAAAATGCCTTTAAAAGCCTCTGGCGATACCAGCTGAGTTGCCTGATCATCAGAGGCTCCTAAAAGCATTTTTTTCTGCAACCTCTTAAGGTTGTAGAAAAAATGCTTTTAAAAGTAAAAAAAAAAAAGTTGGCCATGCCCACCCACATTACCCCTCACCACCACCACTAACCCATGCCCACGGAACTGGTAGTAACAAATTTTACATTTCACCACTGAGAGGAAATATAAATTTGTATGTATACAGATAGATATAGCTATTTAAAATAAGAAGTTTACACTCACAGTAATATATATATATTTATATAATATGTAGGTCTTTGGTTATTCAGGTTTTCTCCCGCGTAAAATTGGAAGTACCTTGGCAACGTTTCGATGAAGTCTCATTTGTCATCTTCAGGCTGGTGTCTTCGGCCTTGTGCTTCTAGGAGCAATGTGTGATCGTGGTTGTATCTTCTTTTCAACTGCCAGTGGGGGTATGAACTGATTGGGTGGGAGCATGGCTGTGTTCTGATTGGGTGGAGGTGTGCTCTGATTGGGTGGGGGTTGGCTGTGCTCTGATTGGCTGGGGGCATGTTCTGATAGGCTTGACTGTGGTCAGATTGGTCTGAGTTGCAGGGGGATTTGAACTCGTGACCTGCATTGCTGTTGTTTGGCTCCGCGTTTGTGGATTTATATATTTATTATAAATATTTTTATAATTAGACTATATATTTATATATAAATATATTTATAATTAGACGTACATCTATATTTATTACTATATTAAGTATTTTTATGTATCTTTATATATAAGTAAAGCTATACATAGTCTTAAGTAACTATATAGAATACAGAAAATAAGGATTTAAGAAATATAGTAAAATATATACTCTTTTAGACTTTCAGATCTATAGCTATACTTGTAGTGAGATTTATATTTATATTTAGGAAATTAATACTAACATTGTATAGATTAATCTTAAAAACTATATAGTAGTGGAAATTTGAAGAAGAAAAAAGGGAAGGAAAAGGAAAAAAGAAAAAAAAAGTAACATCTTTATAGCTAATATGTTTAATATCTCCAGAACTAACATATTATATGATATTTTGGAAAAATTTACTTTGGATATGAAAAATGATAAGCACAACAATGGTAACCAAAATAAGTAAGAAAACGGCCCCAAACCCCACATCTACTACATCTTCACCAGCACATCAACATTCAATAGAAAGTATGCTTGGAACAGATAGAGCAGGCTCAATATCAAATATACAAAGCATCCAAACCACTTTAGTGATGATACAAGAGGCAATGACTAAAACACAGGAAGCCATTGCAAACAATCACGAAGGGACAAAAAATGACCACGAAGACCTTAAATCTGACATGGGAGAAATGAAAGAAGATATTTAAAAAATGGATGATAAAATAGGAAAAATTCAACAAAACATCTTCAAAAATGAACAAAGGATCCAAACAGTAGAGTCAAAAATGGAACAAACAGATAAGAAAATAGAAACATTGGAACAAAAATATATGACAACTAATAGAGATTTAGAAGAATCAATAGTATTTCTGAAGATGGAGAAAACATCCTTCTACCTCAGATTTCAAAACATTAAGGAAAATAAAGAAGAGAATTTAGGGGAGATTATGTCAGAAACCTTAGCAGAGGCAGTACAAAGAGACAAACAAGATATAAGGAGAGACATCGACGAAGTGTACAGAGTACACATGAATTATGCATGCAGGCACAAGCTGCCGAAAGAAGTACATTTTAGATTCACCCAAAAAAAAGAAAAGAAGACAAAATATATAAGAAAATGAGGGAAGAATCGATATTATATAAAGGAAAGGAAATAATAACCCGAGACAAGTGAGACACCAAAGAAGAAATTATCATTTCCTGACATCACAACTAAACAAATATAATGTCATTTCTGATGGTTAATACCAGAAGGTATCCTGATCTCCTGGCAGGAGAAAAAAATTCAAGATAGATACTCTAAATAAGGCTCAAGAATTTTTTGAACATCTTTTTGCATTAAAAGAAGAACAAGAAGTAGAGATGAAGTCAAGAGTAAGAGCCAGGAAGAATACCAAATGGAGGAGAATGACGAGGAACAAGAAGAAAAGAGGAAACAGGAAAAGGAATGAATAGAGAGAGAAGGAGCAAGAGGAAAAATACAAAGAGAAACAAGAGATACAAGAAGATTAAGAACAATGAATAAATAAGAAAGAATATGGAGGAAGAAATAAAAATGATCTCAATAAATATAAATAGTCTAAATTCACCAGCTAAGAGAACTCAGACATTCACAAAACTACAAAAATGAGATATGGACATTATAAAATTTACAGAAAGTACACATCAAGAAACAGCACAGAAAACTACTAGAATACCCAAGAATAGGTGAACTTTACACATCATTGTTGCGTATGGCCAGTCTCGCTGAATCTGATCGAACACTGGTAAGGTCGCATATTAAGGCCTACCTAGTGGCGATAGAGACGGCAAAGTCTAACTACTTTTCCGCCTCTATTGCGTCATCAGGGAATCGTCCGGCCGCCCTGTTTAGGGTGACCTGCGCCCTGCTCCATCCGGGAGTGCGGGAGGATCCCTTAGAAGGCAGGGCGGAGGATTTCGGACAATACCTGTATGACAAAATCGCCCAGATCCGGGGGGATTTGGACTCTGACTGGGTAGATCAGGGCAGGGTGACGAGGAATAGTCTTGAGAATGTTATCTGGGAGGAGTTTGATGCTGTGACTCCTGATGATGTGGACAGGATTTTGGGGAGACTTAGTGCGGCCACATGTTTACTGGACCCGTGTCCCTCCTGGTTGGTACTGGCTTCCCGGGAGGTTACACGAGGCTGGCTCCAAGGTGTTATCAACGCTTCGTTGAGTGAGGGTTACTTCCCCACCGCCTTGAAAGAGGCGGTGGTGAGGCCTCTCCTCAAGAAGCCGTCCCTGGATCCGGCAATATTGGCCAACTATCGTCCTGTCTCCAACCTTCGCTTTATGGCGAAGGTTGTTGAGAGTGTGGTCGCACGACAGTTTCCGCAATTCCTGGAGGAAACATCTTATCTAGATCCGTTCCAGTCGGGTTTCAGGTCTGGGCACAGCACAGAAACGGCATTGGTCGCGTTGGTTGATGATCTCTGGAGGGCTCGGGACAGGGGTTGTTCCTCTGTTCTGGTCCTGTTAGACCTCTCAGCGGCTTTTGATACCATCGACCATGGTATCATGCTGCACCGGCTGGAAGAGTTGGGGGTGGGAGGCACCGTGTTGCGGTGGTTCTCCTCCTTTCTCTCCGACCGGTCGCAGTTTGTGTTGGCAGGGGGGCAGAGGTCAACCTCGAGGCCTCTCATTTGTGGAGTGCCGCAGGGATCGGTCCTCTCGCCTCTCCTGTTCAACATTTATGTGAAGCCGCTGGGTGAGATCATCCGTGGCTTTGGGGTGAGATACCACCAGTACGCTGATGACACCCAGCTGTACATCTCCACCCCAGGCCACCCCAACGATGCCCTTGAAGTGATGTCCCAGTGCCTGGAGGCTGTACGGATCTGGATGGGGAGGAACAGGCTCAAGCTCAACCCTTCCAAGACTGAGTGGCTGTGGCTCCCGGCATCCCGATATAGTCAGTTGACTCCATCACTGACTATTGGGGGCGAGTCATTGGCCCCCACAGAGAGGGCTCGCAATCTGGGAGTCCTCCTGGATATGCAGCTGTCCTTGGAGGAACATCTGACGGCTGTAACCAGGGGGACCTTTTGTCAGGTTCGCCTGATTCGCCAGTTGCGGCCCTTTCTTGATCGGGATTCCCTGTGCACAGTCACTCACGCCCTCGTCACCTCTCGCCTTGACTATTGCAACGCTCTCTACATGGGGCTCCCCTTGAGGAGCACCCGGAGGCTCCAGCTGGTCCAGAACGCAGCAGCGCGGGTAGTGACGGGAGCAGCATGGCGCTCCCATGTAACACCGCTCCTGCGCGAGCTGCACTGGCTCCCAGTTGTCTTCCGGGTGCGCTTCAAGGTGTTGGTTATCACCTTTAAAGCGCTCCATGGCATAGGGCCTAGCTATCTTCGAGACCGCCTGCTGCTACCAACGACCTCCCATCGACCCGTGCGCTCCCACAGAGAGGGCCTCCTCAGGGTGCCATCAGCCAGACAGTGTAGGCTGGTGACCCCCAGGGGGAGAGCCTTCTCTGTGGGGGCACCTACCCTCTGGAATCAGCTCCCCCCAGAGATAAGGAGAATCCAAGACCTCAGTGCCTTCCGTCGCGCCCTTAAAACCCATTTATTTAAACAAGCCGGGCTGGTTTAAGATGAAATTTTTAACTGTTTTTTAAATGTTTTAAACGTTTTTAATTGGTAAATGAGTTTTAATTGGGCCAAATTTATATATCTTTTAATTGTTTTTAATATTTGTTCTGCATGTTTTTTAATCTGGCTGTACACCGCCCTGAGTCCTCAGGGAGAAGGGCGGTATAGAAATCCAATATAAAATAAAAAATAAAATAAATAAATCATTAACACAACAACAACAAAAGTGGAATCGCAGTATACATTAAAAAACAACTAAAATCAAAACAAATGTACACAGATGAAGAGGGAAGAATTTTAATGATCGAAATAAAAACAGAACAAAAAACAATATTATTGATCTCAATATACGCACCAAATGATAATCAAAAAGAATTTTATAGAAAGATACAAAATAAGAGAATTAGAATATGAAAACATATGCTTAATTGGAGACTTTAACGCGATTATGGATGTTAAAAAAGATTATCAAAGAAATAAGAAAAATAAGACAAAGAAAAAGATTTTACCGGATACATTTCATGAAATGACATATGAACTATGCTAACAAGATACATGGAGGGAAATAAACAAGGAAAAGAAACAATATACATTCTATTCAAATCCACATCAATCATGGTCTAGGATAGATATGGTATGGATTACGCCAGAACTCAGAAAGGAAACAGAAGAAGTAAAAATAATGACAAACATATGGGCGGATCATAAACCATTAAGGGTGATATGGAAAGGCCAGAAGAAGAGAAATAGATGGATGCTGAACAAAGAAATATTAAAAGGAAAAGAATATATACAAATGATTGAAAAATAAATGAATATATTTTTTAGGATAAATACAAAAGAGGAAACATCTCTCCAAAAGCATATATAAGAGGGCTTACAATTGCATATACAGGGAAAAGAAACAAACAAACAAACAAACAAACAAAAAACAAGAACAAGATAATTTGCAAGAAGAATTCAAAAAATTGGAGCTAGATTTACAGAAGGAACCTCAAAATAAAAAAGTTAAAGAAAGAAGAGATTTATTAAGACATAAGATAAACTTGGTCTCACAAGCTGATATGGCATGGAAAATTAAACTAGCAAAGCAAAACCACTTTGAACATGCAAACAAAATGGGAAGATGGCTAGCATACAAATTGAAAATAATAATAATAATAATAATAATACATCAGTTACAAGATGAGAAAGGAAAGATACATTATAGAAGAGAAGAAAAAAAAATAGCAAAAACTTTTTTCCAAAATTTATACTCCCAAGAAAATATACCCAAAGAAGATATTAAACATTACTTAGACAAGATGAATATAGTCAAATTAGAGGAGACACAAAAGGAGATATTAAATGGGATAATTAGCATGATGGAATTAGTGGAGGCGAGAAAAAAACAGAAAAATAACAGATGGATTTCCGGCAGAATTATATAAGACATTTCAAGAATCACTAGATGAAACTCTGTGAGAAATTTTTAATGAAGCACTTATGAAGGCCAAAATACCCAACTGTTGGACAGAAACCATTATTACTCTTATCCCAAAAGAAGATACATATCAACAACAAATTAGAAACTATAGACCCATCTCACTATTAAGTGCAGATTATAAACTATTTACACTGATAATTTGGGAAAGATTAAAAAAAGTAATAAATGAATATAGTCATTCTGACCAGAATGGCTTTTTGCCAAATAGGCAGCTAAAAAAACAACATGAGAACCATAATAGATGTATTAGAATATTATGAGGTAAACCCAGACAAACAAGTGGCATAAATATTTTTGGACACCCAACAAGCCTTCGATAACTTAATTTGGAGATTTATTATTTTACAATTAGAACATATGAAATTTGGAGAAAAAATTGTAAACATAGTAGAAAAAATATACTCAACTCAAACAGCAAAGATAATAATAAATGGAGACACTACCGAACAATTCAAAATAGCAAAAGGAGTGAGACAAGGATGTCCCCTATCCCCCTTATTATTTATATTAACATTAGAAATATTGTTAATTAAAATTAGAAGTGAAAATGAAATAAAAAGATTGAAAATAAAAAAAAGAAGAGTATAAAGTCCAAGCCTTTGCTGATGATCTGGTTTTCATTTTAGAACAACCAATACAGACAGGACCCAAATTAATAACACATATAGAAGAATATGGAAAAGTAGTGGGACTTAAAATTAATAAATTCAAAACAAAGGCATTAACGAAAAACCTCACCAAGAATCAGGAGAAAGAATTAGAAGATAAAATGGGCATCCAAATAACTAAAAAAATAAAATACTTAGGAATATGGTTAACAAATAAGTTCATCGATTAAAGAAGATAACTGTAATAAATTAATATTACAGATAAAGAAAGATTTGGAAATTAGGAGAAAATTACAACTATCCATTAGGAAAAATAGCATCGATCAAAATGAATATATTACCATGAATATTATACTTGTTTCAAGTAGTACATATAAAATTAGGAAAAAAAATTCTTTAAAAATCTAAATAAATTAATAGCGAACCATATTTGGCAGGGGAAAAAAAATCAAAAAATGAAGAATTAAAATACAATCATTACAAAATAGTAGGGAAAGAGGAGGTTTTGGACTTCCAGATTGGGAAATTTACTACAAAGCAACAACACTTATTTGGATCAAAGACTGGATGGAATTAAGGAATAAAAGAATCCTAACATTAGAGGGGTACGATTTACAGAGAGGGTGGCATGCTTTTTTATGGGAAGGAAAAAATAGACAACACGTTACTTTCAGAGACACTTAATTTGGGATGCATTACTATAAACATGGCAAGAGATTAAAAAAATCATTATTATAAAATTCCAGAATGGTTGTCCACAATGGAGGCACTAATTTTCCGAATGTACTGGACATTGACAAAATTAAAAGGATTTTAATTTATTAAAGGATTTATTAAATAGTCAAGGTGAATTGAAAACAAGGCAAGAATTAAAAGAACAGGGTACAGACATTGATTGGTGGCCTTATATGCAAATACAATCTTGATATAAGACAGATTCAATACAATACGGATTCCAAAGAGAAATACATGAATTAGATAAAATTCTTCAAGGCACAGAAGATAAATTGATTTTTAAAAATTATAATTATTTATTAAGATATAAAATGGAAGAGGAAGTAGTTAAAGAAAATGTGATAATTTGGGCAAAAAAATTCGGATATAACATTGAATTGGATAAATGGGAGAAATTATGGAATAAAAATTATAAACTGTCTGTATCCTATAGAGAAAATATGTACAAAATGTTCTATTTGCCACCAGCAAGACTGGCTAAGATGTTTCCCAATACCCCATCAACATGGTGGAAATGCAAACAACAAAGGGGAATGTACTACCACATATAGTGGATGCCGGAAACGGCATTGGTCGCGTTGGTTGATGATCTCTGGAGGGCTCGGGACAGGGGGTGCTCCTCTGTCCTGGTCCTGTTAGATCTCTCAGCGGCTTTTGATACCATCGACCATGGTATCATGCTGCACCGGTTGGAAGAGTTAGGGGTAGGAGGCACTGTGTTGCGGTGGTTCTCCTCCTTTCTCTCTGACCGGTCGCAGTCTGTGTTCACAGGGGGACAGAGGTCGACCCCGAGGCCCCTCATATGTGGGGTCGGTTCTCTCGCCTCTCCTGTTCAACATTTATGTGAAGCCGCTGGGGGAGATCATCCGTGGTTTCGGGGTGGAGTACCATCAGTATGCTGACGACACCCAGCTGTACATCTCCACCCCGGATCACCCCAACGATGCCCTTGAAGTGATGTCCCGGTGCCTGGAGGCCGTATGGATCTGGATGGGGAGGAACAGGCTCAGGCTCAACCCATCCAAGACTGAGTGGCTGTGGTTTCTGATGTCCCGATATAGTCAGTTGACGCCATCACTGACTATTGGGGGCGAATCATTGGCCCCCACGGAGAGGGCTCGCAACTTGGGCGTCCTCCTGGATTCACGGCTGTCTTTAGAAGACCACTTGACGGCCGTGACCGGGAGGATTTTTCATCAGGTTCACCTGATTCACCAGTTGCGTCCTTTTCTGGATCGGGACTCGTTACGCACAGTCACTCATGCCCTTGTCACCTCCCGCCTGGACTATTGCAATGCTCTCTACATGGGGCTCCCCTTGAGGTGCACCCGGAGGCTCCAACTGGCGCAGAGTGCGGCCGCGCGGGTGGTAATGGGAGCGACATGGCGTTCCCATGTAACACCCCTCCTGCGCGAGCTGCACTGGCTCCCAGTGGTCTTCCGGGTGCGCTTCAAGGTTTTGGTTACCACCTTTAAAACGCTCCATGGCTTAGGACCCGGGTACTTGCGGGACCGCCTACTACCACCAATGGCCTCCCACCGGCCGGTACGCTCCCATAGAGAGGGGCTCCTCCGGGTGCCATCAGCCAAACAATGCCGACTGGCGGCCCCCAGGGGGAGAGCCTTCTCTGTGGGGGCACCTACTATCTGGAACGAGCTCCCCCCAGAGATACGGAGGATCCCAGATCTGCGCACCTTCTGCCGCGCCTTAAAGACCTTACTATTTCACCGGGCCAGCCTGGCCTAATTTCCCCCCTCTTTTATAAAGATTTTTAAAATTTTAAATATCTTTTAGTATTTATATATTCAATTTTAAATTGGTTTTAAAAGTTTGGGGTTTTAAATTTGTCGGGGCCAAAATTATTTAATTTGATTTTATTCTATTTTTTAAATTTTGTATTGTATGTGTTTTTATTGTTTGGCTGTGCACCGCCCTGAGTCCTTCGGGAGTAGGGCGGTATAGAAATCTAATAAAATGAAATGAAATGAAATGATGTGCCCCAAGGCAAAACAATATTGGAGTAAAATTAGATTACAATTAGAAGAGATAACCAAACAACATATGGAGATGAAACCAGATATATTTTTATAAGGAATACTCCCAGGGTCTTATGAAAAAAAATATAATATTTAATTATTCATATTATTACAGCAGCAAGAATAATATACGTACAGAATTGGAAAAATAATAACATACCAACCAATTAGAAAAGTTCTGGAATATGCAGTAATGGACAAACTTACAAAGGAAATACAAGAAAAAGAGGAAATAGAATATTATATAGTGTGGGAGAAATGGTATGATTGGTTAGAGGAAAGAGATAAAAAGCAAGGAAAAATCAGTACTACTTTGAGAACGCCAATAAATCAGGCAGGTGGCTGGCCTATAAATTAAAAAAGGAAAATGAAAAAGGGACAATTCAGACACTAGAAGACGCTGAGGGAAATCTTTTAAATAAAGAAGAAGAAAAATTAGAAAGAGTGAGAGAGTATTATGAATCCCTATACAAAGAAGAGGAGGCCTTGGAAGGAAAAATAGACCAATATCTGGCAAATGCGGAGCTCTCACAAATAACGGAGGAAGAGAAGGAGATGTTAAACGCTAAGATAACAACTGAAGAATTCAAAAAAGTCCTCTCCAAACTCAAAAACAACAAATCGCCAGGCCCAGATGGATTCCCAGGAGAAATATACAAAAAATTGGAAGAAATTCTACAACCCAAATTAATGGAAATTTTCAATGAGGTTTTGATGGGCTCCAAAATCCCCGACTCGTGGAGGGAAGCACATGTTACACTGCTGCCGAAAGAAGGTGCTGACCCAAAAAAAATCCAAAATTACAGACCGATCTCGCTTCTAAACACTGACTACAAACTATTCATGGGTATAATGGCAGAAAGAACCAAAAAAATATTAAACAACTGGATTCATAAAGATCAAAATGGATTTCTCCCGGGGCGACAAATTAGGGATAATTTGAGAATTGTGTTAAATACTCTAGAATATTATGAAGAACACCCAGAAAAGCAGTTGGCCATAGTTTTTTTGGATGCCCAAAAGGCATTTGACAATTTAAATTGGAATTTTATGACCAAGCAAATTAAAATAATGGGATTTGGGCAAAACTTCGAAAAGATGATAAAGAATATCTATGACAATCAGAGGGCGAGCATTTTGGTAAATGGAGATAGGACAAGAACATTCCAAATCAAGAAGGGAGTAAGACAGGGCTGCCCCCTGTCACTGTTATTATTCATCCTGGCCCTAGAAGTGTTGCTACGAAAGATTAGAAATAACGAGGAAATCAAAGGCCTAAAGATTAGAAAACAGATTTACAAAATGCAAGCCTTTGCGGATGATGTGGCGCTAATACTTGAAGACCCATTAATATCTGGACAAAAAGTATTAGAGGAATTGGGTAAATATGGAGAGGCTGGCTTTAAACTGAACAAATCTAAAACCAAAATACTAACTAAGAATGTAACTGAAACGCAGAAGAAAAAGATAGAAGGAGCTTTGGGCCTACAGGTTGTTCCAAAAATAAAATACTTAGGAATCTGGCTAACCAAAAGGTGCTCATCTCTAAAAGAAGATAATTATACCCCATTAATTAATAAACTAAAACAAGATTTGGATAGATGAAAAAAGATTAAATTGTCACTTATAGGCAAAATTGCGGCAATTAAGATGAACATCCTCCCCAAGATGCTATTTCTATATCAAAATTTACCAGTGACCTTAGAGAAAAAAAATTTTTTAGAATTAAATAAGAATATCAGGGAATTTGTTTGGGAGGGAAAAAAATCGAGGATCTCACTCAAAATCTTACAGGAAAAAAGGAATGTGGGAGGATTTGGACTCCCGAATTGGGAAACGTATTACAGAGCAGCAAAACTGATATGGATAAGGGAATGGATCACTTTGGAGAATAAGAGAATCCTAACGTTAGAAGGCCATGACTTACAGAGAGGGTGGCATGCGTATCTATGGGACAAAGACAAGAAAAAGAAAACCTACTTCCACAGGCATAAAATTAGGGACTCCTTAATACAAACGTGGGCGGGGATTAGGCAGAGATATTACTCAAAAGTCCCAAATTGGCTCTCTACGGTAGAGGCATTGATTTACCCCAACAGGTGGAGAATGGAGAAACTGTGCAGATACAAAGACATTGTCGACGGAGGGGGAAACCTCAAATCAAATGATACCCTGAGAGACCAAGGTATAACTCTAGACTGGTGGACTTACCTGCAAATAAAATCAAGATACCAGAAAGATAAGGATGAGTATGGTTTAGAACTAGGAATTTAATTTAATTTAATTTAATTTTAATTTTAATTTAATTTAATTTCCAATTTATATACCACCCTTCTCCCTGAGGACTCAGGGCGGTGTACAGCCAAGATAAAAAACATAGAATTCAAATATTAAAACATTTAAAAATATATATAAATTTTGGCCCGAAAGTTAAGAATCACAAACTAATTAAAAGAATTTAAAAATTTCTTCTAAGCCAACCCGGCTTGCTGAAAAAGATAGGTTTTCAGGGAATGACGGAAGGCATTGAGGTCATGGATTCTTCTTATCTCCGGGGGCAACTGATTCCAGAGGGTGGGAGCCCCCACAGAGAAGGCCCTCCCCCTGGGGGCCACCAGCCTACATTGTTTGACTGATGGCACCCTGAGGAGGCCCTCTCTGTGGGAGCGCACGGGTCGATGGGAGGTCGTTGGTAGCAGCAGGCGGTCTCGGAGATAGCTAGGCCCTATGCCATGGAGCGCTTTAAAGGTGATAACCAACACCTTGAAGCGCACCCGGAAGACCACCGGGAGCCAGTGCAGCTCGCGCAGGAGCGGTGTTACATGGGAGCGCCATGTTGCTCCCATCACTACCCGCGCTGCTGCATTCTGGACCAGCTGGAGCCTCCGGGTGCTCTTCAAGGGGAGCCCCATGTAGAGAGCGTTGCAGTAGTCAAGGCGAGAGGTGACGAGGGCGTGAGTGACTGTGCACAAGGAATCCCGATCAAGAAAGGGCCGCAACTGGCGAATCAGGCGAACCTGATAAAAGGTCCCCCTGGTAACAGCCGTTAGATGTTCCTCCAAAGACAGCTGCCTATCCAGGAGGACTCCCAGATTGCGAGCCCCTTCAGTGAAACAACGGATTAGACAAAATTTTGATGGGACCAGGAAAAAAAGCATTGGCCAAGCTATATAACTACTTATTAGATGAAGACAGAGATGAGGATACAATCAGAAACCAATTGAGAGCATGGGAGAGTAACATTGGGCACAGTTTGAACTTTAATGAATGGGAAGAGGCCTGGAATAAAAACTATAAATTAACTAGAGCGGCCACATACAAGGAAAATCATTATAAAATGCTTCATAGGTGGCATTTAGCACCTGCAAGATTAGCAAAGATGTTCCCCAATGTACACCCAAATTGTTGGAAATGTGGCCATGGTCAGGGCACCTTCTTTCATATGTGGTGGACATGCCCCGAAGCAAAAAGATACTGGAGCAAAATTCGGAGATGGTTGAAAGACATAATTAAAGAAGAAATCGATTTGAATCCAGAAATATTTCTCCTGGGAATGGCAAAGAAAGGGTATGGAAAGGAAAAGGTCCACCTCCTAATACACATAACTACAGCTGCCAGACTGGCGTACGCTCAATACTGGAAAAAGAAAGACCTACCACCAGACGACCTTATAATCAGCAAAATATTAGAGTGTGCAGAGATAAGTAAATTAACACATGAGATAAACGATGATGAAAATTCAGATTATGATACTGTGTGGGGAAGATGGTACGAATGGATAAATGATAGAATCAAAGAAGGAGTAAAAGGTGTAGAAATCAATTAGAATTAAGGAAGGAGTAAAAGGTACAGAAATTAATTAGAAATTAATTAGAAATGTATAGTATAAATGACACCAGATATTTTTTCATGTATATATGTATAAACACTGCGAATCCAATGTCAAACAGAATTGTTATTATATTTTATTTGTGTAAAAAAAAAAACCAATAAAGTGTAAATAAAAAAAAAGCAAGGAAAAATCAAATAAGGAAGATATAGGAGTAGAAATGTAACAACAAACAAGAAGAAACAGAAAAAATGCAGATTGTAGAAATGAAATTGTGTACACTGTTATTTATATGTATATAAGTAAATAAATCAATATTAGAGTTATACGTATAAAGGATACGTTGAAATAAGGGAGAAAAAATGGATAAGTAAGAAATGTTTTACCAATGTGAAATTGTTAGAAAGAAAAAATTGTTAAATTCTTTTTTGTTTTTTTAAAAAAGTTCAATAAAAATATTTTTTTTTAAAAAAAAAGAAAGAAGCCCCGTCAGGCACCCCAGGGTAATGGGGATGTCACTGGCTAATCTTTTCAACCTAGAAATATCTTGGTAGCTGCTTCTGACTTGAACATAGTAATATTAGTAGTATTCTTTTAGACTCTGGGATTAGTTTCATTAAAACAAGCAGCAGAAAAATCTACTCACCTATTCCTTTCTTTGCTTGCATTAGATTTATATCCTGCTTTTACGTAATCCAGCAGCTCCAGGCAGTTTGCTTGGGCTTGCATGATATTCCTATCAACTATTTTTCTCCTCAACAACAATCCCAGGAGATAGGTTGAGTTACTGTCTTTTGCTTGATCAGTGGGGAAAATAAACAGTAGTAGTGATAAAGTGAAATCATTAAAAAAAGCCTCTCAGACCTTTCAAAACATCAAACAGAGGAAGAATACTGCTGAATTGTCTGCAGAAAATAAAGACAAAAAAGTGAGTACAGCTGGATGACTAGCTTTCTTGGGGAAGATGAATGTGTTCAATACTGCAATAAATTACTAGACTTGAACACTTTTTTGAGGTGAATGAGGTAGTTGCAGTTATATTGAGCGTTTTGGGGCAAAGCATACTGTGTTATGAGGAGGCAAAGCCTACACTATTCAATTCTACAGCACAAATAGAAATAATGCAGCAATATTTGGCATCAAAATGTGTACTGATTGCAGAGTTTTTGAGTCCCAGAAAGAGGGAGAGTTCATTGCAGCATATGCAGCTGGCGTCAAAAAGATATCTGAACATTGAAACTTTGGCATAGAAAGAAACGAGGGCTTGAAAGTTGAAATAGTTTGTGGTATTCTAAAAGACAATGTTGAAAAGACACTTCTGACATAGACTGTTTTAACATTTAAGAAAACATTTGAATTTGAAACATTTCCATGGAAACTGATGCTAGAGATATTATAGATCTGTTATGAAGGGGTGACATGGACTCAATATTTCCTGTGTGGTGTTAAAAAATTTATAAAGGAATGTAGGAAGATGTTGAAATTAATTGTAGGAAGCCCTCCTGTGGGAAAGTTTTGTGGATTGGAAAATAAACAGATGATAACACGGGACTTGAAGCTAACTAGAGGGAATGGGAGAGAACAATTACAATTAAAGGAGAAGAGATTATTTGATTATAGAAGAAATTAAGGCTGTTTGGAAACAATGTATTCAAAAATTACTTACAAGTTTGATATGATAAAAGAGGATATAGATAAACAATATATTTTATTGTATAAAAAAGTGAGAGTGATTTGAATGCAGATTTGGAGTAAAAAAATGCTGAATTACAAAAGTGATCTGAAAATATTTTTTAAGAATGTCAGAATATAAAATTGATATGGAAAAAGATGCCAACACAGATTTAGAAATGAAATCAGCTAATGATTAAAGTAGACATAAAAATAGTATATCAGAAGAGTGATGTAGGAAACCAAGGAAACTGTTTCTAAAACAAAACAGAGTCTATTGAAGCTGTTCCTGAAAGGAGACAAATAGAAGATTGATTTATGGGACAATATTTGATGGAATTAAAGATCAAGCTTTAATTAATGAGGTGTACAAAGTGTGTATGCATGTGTATGTGTGTGTGTAGAATGAACTGGTCTCTCGAGTGCTAAACCACATTCGGGAAGCTAAAGCACCTCTTTGCTGTGGAAGCTGGTCCTAAAACACCCTGACCCAGATGAGGCTTTTGTGATGCAGGCAGATGCTAGTGATGTAGCTGTAGGTGCAGTCTTCAAAAGAATGCTAAGAGGGAACTGCAGCCCTGTACTTATATGTACCCACTGTACCCACAAATGTTCTGAAACTGAAAGGCGGTGAGCTATTTGGGATAAAGATGGGCCTTCCTAATGTGGAGGCAGTTCCTAGAAGGCAGCAAGTTTCCATTTGAGGTATGGACAAACCACAAGATCCCAGAAGCATTGAGGGCTTCCTGGAAATTGTCACCCAAGCAAGTCTGGTGGGCTCAATGCTTCAACCATGTCAACTTCACCCTTCTCTATCTACTGGGGGGGGGGGGATTTTCTGGCAGATGCTTTTTCCTAGATGCCACACTATAACAGTCCCAAAAAGAGGTTGTTAACTCTATCATCCCATCCAGTTCACAGGCAGCAGAGGGCACCACTGTTGCAGCCAGCCAAAGATCTGGTTTGAGTGGTTTCAACAGCATAGAGGCAATCTGTCAATGAATGATGGACTGGCATGGATGGGGAATAAGGTATATGTCCCAGCTAGCCAGAGGACTCTAAACCTACAGTGGATTCATAATGCTTGGGCAGTGGGGCATTTTGGATTTGTAAAGACTCTCCACCTAGTGAAGAAGCAGTTCTGTTGGCCAAAGATGAAGAAGGACGTAGAGGCTTACGTAGCCAGTTGCCTGTGTGTGCTTCAATGAAACAGTTGCCTGGCAAGCCCCCAGGACTGTTGCAGCTAGTGGCCGATCTCACAAACCCCTGGAAGGAAATCTCTATGGACTTTATTGTAGAGCTGCCAGAAAGCACTGGGAATACTGTGATCTGAACCAGGGGTGAAATCTAAAAATTTTCCCTACCGATTCTGTGGGTGTGGCTTAATTGGTGGGCATGGCTTGGTGGTCAGGTGACCAGGTGGGCATGGCCAATAATAATAAATAATAAAAATAATAAACAAAGTACACAAAACAATAAGAGGTACCAAAAACCAACTTTCACACTTTACACACACACAACACAACACAACACAACATAACTGACTCACACACAATGTAAAAGCAGCTGCACTTCACCCAAAATGGCCCCTGCAACAAGCAGGAAACTCACACAGCCACAAAAAGCTCAAAAACCAACTTTCATGCTTTTTCCACACAAAATGCCACATACAGCTTTGTGAGATTTTGTGTGTTTGTGTAGTTAGAGTGAAACACTACAGAAACACACCAAATCTCAGAAAGCTGCACAAATATTTTTTTTTTTAAATACTTTATTGAGTTTTCCAATATTTAAAAAGACAAAATACAATCTCAATCTTGATCCGGGGTACGGTGTTTACACATTTCATAAGTCAAATATTGGATGGATTCCATCCATAACTATCACTATACATTATATTATACAATACTATATAATTCTCTACATTTCTATACAATTAAGTCCATTTCTGGTGTTTAAACAACTATAGCCTATTATCATACTTTTATCCTATTCTTTAACCAATTATACCAAATTCCCCATACTTCATAGTGCTTAGAATTTTCTTCATTTTTTAGCTCGTTTGTCAATTTAGCCATCTCTGCGCACTCTAGGATTTTATTTATTAATGTTTCCTCAGAGGGGGTAGATTTAGATTTCCAAAGTTTCGCAAAGGCTATTCTAGCCGCAGTAATTATTTGAATTGCCAAATGGGTTTTATTATTGTTGAGACCATCTTCCGTCATACCTAAGAGAAAGAATTCCGGGGCCAGGCCTATCTCCTGTCCCATTATTTCAGAGAGCCAGAGTCGGATCTTTAACCAAAACTTTTTGGTCTCAGGACAAGTCCACCAAAGATGATAAAAGGTGCCGACCGTTTTTCCACATTTCCAGCATAAAGCAGAAGAGTTTGGGAATATTTTAGCCAGCCTGTCCGGGGCTAGATACCACCTATGCAACATTTTGTAGTGGTTTTCCCTGAATGTTGCCGATTTTGTTATTTTGAGATTCCTATTCCAAGCTGTCTCCCAGTCATTGAAATTAAGGCCGTATCCTAAGTTTTTCTCCCAAATGCTTAACTGTTTTTTAGCTATCATCTCCGCTCTATCCTCATCTAATATAAAGTTATAAATTTTGGATAGCATTTTCTTATCTGGACCCCAAATAATTTTATCAAAATATCCATATTTCATTTCAATACCCCTTCTATCTCTATCTTCTTGAAATCTAGACTTAATTTGGAGATAGTTCCACCAATCCAGATTGAACCCCTGGTCCCTCAATGCTTCCAAAGGTTTGAGCTTCCCTTCTTCGTCCAAGATATCCTTATATGTGCCCATTTTATAGTTTCCTCTCCTATTTGGGGCCACTAGAGCTTCCATAATCGACAACCAGCTAGGAACCTTGGTATATATCTTCTGTCTAATTTCCAGCCACGTACAAATCAATGTCTCTCTTATTTTATGTTTATGAAAATACGTTTTCCTCCTATCCTTTATATCCCAGAGGTAAGCATGCCATCCTTCATGGAGGTTATGTCCTTCTAGTGTCAGAGTCCTCCCTTCTTGTAATTTAATCCACTCCTTTATCCAAATTATTTTTGCCGCCTTTTGGTATAATTCCCAATCAGGGAGCCCAAACCCTCCCAAATTTCTTTTCCCTTGAAGTGTCTTAAGAGAGATCCTTGATTTCTTACCCTCCCACAAGAAATTCCTGATATATTTATTCAAATCCAGAAAGAATTTTTTATCCAGTGATACCGGTATGTTTTGAAATAAAAATAGAAATTTCGGTAAAATATTCATTTTGATCGCCGCAATTTTCCCAGTCAGGGACAATTTAAGTCTCCTCCACCTATCGAGGTCTTGATTGATTTTCTGCAATAGGGGAATATAATTATCATCTTTTAATGAAGATAGTCTTGCGGTAATCCATATTCCCAAATATTTTATTTTCTTAACTACCTGGAGGCCTAGTAGATCTTCTAATTCTTTCATTTGTAGGTTTGTCATATTTTTCACGATTATTTTAGTTTTGTTCTTATTAAGTTTAAGGCCCGCGACTTCTCCGTAGTTCTGAACTTCCTGCATTAATTTTGAGCCGGTGTCTAATGGGTCTTCAATTATAAAGGCGACGTCGTCCGCAAAAGCCTGGGTTTTAAATGTTTCCTTCCTAATCTTTAAGCCTTTGATATCTTCATTTGCTCTAATCTTTCTAAGTAGGACCTCTAGTGCTAGAATGTAAAGTAAGGGGGATAGGGGACATCCCTGCCTGACTCCTCTTTGGATCTGAAATGTCCGGGTTCTGTCTCCATTCACTAGTATGTTTGCCCTTTGATTATGATAGATATTCTCTATCATCCTCCTAAAGTTGGTCCCAAATCCCATTAGATCTATTTGATTTATCATGAAGGTCCAATTTAAATTGTCAAATGCCTTTTGGGCATCAACAAACATTAAAGCCATCTGCTTTTCAGGGTGTTGTTCATAGTATTCAATAGTATTTAAGACTGTTCTCAAGTTGTCTCTAATCTGTCTCCCAGGGAGAAAACCATTTTGATCCTTGTGTATCCATCGGTTTAGAATTTTCTTAAATCTCTCCGCAATTATAGTCATAAATAATTTATAATCTGCGTTAAGCAGTGAGATGGGTCTATAGTTGGAAATCTGTTTCGGGTCGGCACCTTCTTTCAGAATGATCGTCAGGTAGGCTTCCCTCCAGGAGTCTGGGATTGTTATACCAGCAATAACATCATTTAAAATTTCTAGCAGTTCCAATTTCAGGGCATCATCAAATTTTTGATATAGTTCCCCAGGGAGACCATCAGGGCCTGGGGTTTTATTCTTCTTTATTTTAGATAAGGCAGATCTTAACTCCTCTATGGTGATCTTTTCATTTAACATTTCCTTTTCTTCTTCCGAGGTTGGCTTCCAACAAATACTGTTCTACCTTATTTAACTCAATTCCTTCGTTTTTGTAAAGACACTCATAAAATTTTCTTATACTTTCTAATTTATCTTCTTCCTTTGTCAACAAGATGCCCTGCGGGTCTTCTAAAGCTAATATTTGGTTTTTTTCCTTCTCTTTTTTTAGTTTATACGCCAACCATCTCCCCGACTTGTTAGCATTCTCGAAACAATAATGCTTAGATCTTCTTATTTTTTGAGCCATCTCCTCCTGGTCCAATAAATTCAATCGGTGTCTCAACATCAACCACTGTTGTTTCGTCGCCTCGTCTCCCGGTCGTTGCTGTAATTCGGCCTCAGTTTGTAATAATTTTTGAGTAAGTTCTTCTCTACTCTTCCTTTTTTCCTTATTTTTAAAGGCAGTATATGAAATAGCTATTCCCCTGACATACGCCTTCATAGTGTCCCACACAATTTCTTTGGCTGTCTCTCGATTCCCATTTTCTAAGAAGAAGCGTTTGATTTCTTCATTCAATTTTAGTGTAAACTCTTTTTCGTTTAAGAGATTGGTCCTTAAACTCCATCTCTGTTGTATTTTCTTCATATCGTGGGACCAACTGATTTCTAGGAGCTTATGATCTGCCCAAGTATTAGAGCCCATATTAACTTTCTTTATTTCTAACGCCAATTTTCTGGTAGCCCAAACCATATCAATTCAGGACCAGGAGTTCTGTGGGATGGAATAAAATGTAAATTGTCTGTCCTGGGGATGTAAGGTACGCCACATGTCAATTAAATTTATCTCATCTACTAAGTCAAAGAAAGTCTTTGGTAGGGGAGATCTTTTATTCTTTTTTGTTATATCGCTCTTATAATCAAGCTTTGGATCCACAATTCCATTAAAGTCCCCTAGCATACAAATTTCAAGATGTGCCCAATTTGCCAACTGTTCCTGCAATTTCCTGTAGAATTTCCCTTGTTTTTTATTCGGTGCATAAACCCCTACCAATAACAGCCTAGCATTGCCTCTCGTTATTTCAACTATAAGTATTCTCCCTTTTCCATCTTTATATTTGCATTCTGCCATTATTCCTTTCTTAACATAGATGGCGACCCCCCTTTTCCTTTTCTCAGCTAATGAGGAGAATACTTTACCAAATTTGCAATAATTTAGATAATCAGCCTCATCTTTTTTTATATGAACTTCTTGAATGCAGATAATATCGGGGTTTTGTTTCGCCAATTTTGACAATATTATCCTTCTTTTTTTGTAATCATTTAAACCGTTCGCGTTTACCGATATGATCTTAGTATCGTTCATTTCTAAAATTAGTTTCTAGTCTCTTGTTCTTATTTGCCTTTTAAAGTTACGGCTCTCACTGGTCTTGATTTTTTTCCTCTTTCCTCAGTATCCTCCTTTTTCTTCTCCTCTTCTATATCTTCTCTAGTAATTTGCTCTTGGGATATCTCTTCTTCCGTATTTACTATCTCGTTATCCTCCTTACTAGTTTGTTCCTCCTCTCCTCCCCTTAGTTGTTCTAAAAAGTCCTGAGCATCACTTAGACAGTCAATTCTTATTTTCCTCCCTTGCCAGGAAATTTGCAATCCTTCTGGCAAAAGCCACCTAAAAATTATATTCCTCCTGTTTAGGTGGTTTGTCAAGAACCTATAATTTTTCCTCCTTTCCCTCACTCTTCTCGGAATTTGTTTCAGAATATTAATTTCTTTTCCTCCATAGGTAATTTTTTCCTCCCGGGCTATGTTATACAGGATGTCCCTAACTTTTTTCCTAGCAAAACGCACATGGACCTCCCTGGGGAGTCTGTTCCTTCTTACGTAATTCGTCTGGACTCTGTACACCTCGTCAATCTCACGAATTATTTCCTGCTTATCTTGCTGCAGAGTTTTTGCAATCAATTCCGCCATCTTATCACCTAAGTCCTCCTCTTTTTCCTCCGAGATGTTCTGGAAACGCAAGTAAAACGAGGCCTTATCCATCTCAAGTTGGATCAGCGCGTCTTCTGTTTCTTTGTTTTGTGCCGACAAGGTTTGGTCCACTGTGTCCAGTTTTTTCTCGTTTTTTTCAATTCTTTGTTCTGCTTTTAAAATTCTGTTTTCGTTACTAGCAATAGCATTTTGGATTTCGTTCATTTTAAAGTCAAGAGCATGGATGTCTGATTTTAGTTCAGAGTGGCTATTCAAGAGTTTTTCTTGCATCACAAGCATTGTTTCTTGGATTGACTGGAGGGATGCTTGCACCGTTTGCAATGTAGGAGTTGCAGGGGGTTTGTCTAGTTTCTGAAGACCTTCCACTGATTTCTGAGTAGCTGGGGAAGACATCACTAGGGTAGGTATAGATGTCGCTTTTTTACCGGTTTTCGCAATTGTGGAGGTCAAACTTGCCATATCTTTCAGGACCGATTTTTGGTCTTTTAATATCTCCTCTATCTTTCTCCAGATTCTCATCCAGTGGCGCTAGCCACTTTTTCTCTGAGGAGCTTTCTTATATCTTTATTTCACTCCTTTGTTAGTCCTCCCTACACTCTCAATAATTTCCACTTAATAGTAAGTTCTAGATTTCTAAATTACTGTGGTAGACTACTATACACTTTCCAGCGATTAACAGTCACTAATTATATAATTATATAATTATGTAATTAAAATTATATAGTTCTCCTCTAAATAGATTAAACAAGATATCAATCCTAATCAATTAATCACTTATAAGAATCTAAATTCACTCTTAATATTAAATAAGTAATATAAATAGATTGTACAAATAATTCTTTTAAGTTAATAAATTCTAAGTTCTAATTTCTAATCCTAGTAAAGAGTATTGGTATAGGTAAGTACAAATAGACATTCTGGGTTATATAAGTTGACCAAAATAAGATAATAAGTTAATGAAGTCTGAGTTCAAATCTTAATAAAAATTGAATATAGATAAATATGATAAATATAAATAGGAATAAATAGATTACAATAAATATAAATAAATATGAAATACTATATAATACTGTACTATGAATATAAACACTATATAGTAATTAATTAGTAGGATACAATTCCCGATTCTTGTATATGATCAGACCCTTTTTTTTTTATCTAGTAATACTTATAGAGATCTGAATTCTCATATATAATCAACCCCCTTTTTTATTTTATATTAAATATATATATATATATATATGTAATTTTTCCCTTTTGTATATATCTATAAAATAGCTTAACAAATCTAATTATTAATATTTATCAATTTGAAAAGAGAAACAGAGTTCAACTATTACTAACTCAGATATTCAAGAGAAGGATAAAGAAAATGTTGACATATATGGAAATGTGGGTATAAGTATGTTATTTTACGGAGTTATGGGATTTAAATAGGAGGTCTTCAGTTTCTTCAATTTCCCGCTTTGCTGGGATCCAGCCAAACTCTATGATATTAGTCTCTGCCAGAACGTCTTCTTGTTCAACCACTGCTCTTCCACTCTTCCGGATTAATGGACGTACTTCCTGTTTGATAGGAGCCTCAAACAGCCAGTCACTGCTCCTGCTCTCTTCCACTCGATCCCGATATAACACGCCAGTCCCAGCAATGGTCTTTCTTTTCTCCTTTACTCCCTCGCCACACCACACCTTCCAAAACTCCTTACAGGTACGATCCACTCCCTCCGTTTTCTCGTCTGCTCTTCGGCTTTTCAGATCGGATCGCCGGGAGTACAGGCTGCTCTGTCCTCTCTGTCACTGCCTCTCGCCGCTCCGAGCGCTCCTCTCCCAGCTCCACCGACCTCCTCCTTACCACACGATCTCAGGTATAGGGAAATAGGCTTGAGTCGGTCACCGCACCTCCGATCTTCTTCTAAGCTTCCCGTCTTTGTCGGTTATTGCTGCTTCGTGCCCGCCATGAATGGCCGCTCACCGCGTTGGCTAGGCAGAGCCGCCTGGTCCGGCAAGAGGTGATCGCACCCACCTCCCGCTCGTCCGGCTTCCTCTTTTGCCCGCAGGGCTCTCCGGGTCCCGCGTCCCCCAAGGGGATCCCCAAAACGCGATGCTAAAGGGTGTTGAGGAGCAGCAAGCACTCACTCACACCCTGTCACAGCAAATCGCCAACCGGAAGTCCAAATATTTTATTTTATTATTTTATTTTATTTTATTTATATTTTTAAATAAAGGCAGCTAAATTTAAAACTTCCTTAACTTTAAATTGCTATGTCTAAAAAAAAATAAAACACCTAAAAAAACCCCCAGTTAACTATTTTTTTTAAAGCTCCCAGTTACTTACCAAATTGAAGGCACAAGGCAGACAGGCTGAGTTGTTCACTGATTGGATTGATTGCAGACAGGCAGATAGAGTTGCTAGCTGATGCCTTGGTAGTACAGGGGTTTAAGGCACCCTGTTATTAAGCTGGTTATTAAGACCAGCTGCCTGCAATTACTGCAGGGTTCGAATCTTGCCAAGGCTCAAGGTTGACTCAGCCTTCCATCCTTTCTAAGGTAGGTGAAATGAGGACCCAGTTTGTGGGGGCAATAAGCTGACTTTGTATAAAATATACAAAAGGATGAAGGCTATTGCTGAGCACATTGTAAGCCACCCTGAGTCTTCGGAGAAGGGCGGCATATAAATCAAATTAAAAAAAAAAATTGATTGCAGCAGCCAAAGCAAGGCAGGAAAAGCAAGCGAGAGAGCCCGAAAGAAGCAGCAAGCTGCCAAGTGGTCAAGTGGGGACTGGGAAGTTGGGTGGGTAAGGGCAGGGGGGAGGGATTTTTGCTACCGGTTCTCTGAACTACCTGCCGCCATCGCTAACAGATCGGCCGATCCAGTCCGATCCAGGAGCATTTCACCCCTGATCTGGACTATTACTGACTTATTTTCCAAACAAGCCCGTTTTATGACATGCTCAGGATTCCTTCAGTTCAGTCCTTGGCTAAGCTATTTATGCAGC
The DNA here is from genome assembly GCF_029215685.1 of Pituophis catenifer annectens. Taxonomy (NCBI): domain Eukaryota; kingdom Metazoa; phylum Chordata; class Lepidosauria; order Squamata; family Colubridae; genus Pituophis; species Pituophis catenifer. The sequence goes on along the minus strand of NW_027256884.1, from coordinate 49,221,419 downwards.
AAGTACAGGTATATCAACTGCATGGGGTCCCAAAGTGTATCATCTCAGACCAGGGAGTGCAATTCATGTCAAAGTTTTGATGGTAGTTCCTGAGTTTGATAGGCTCCTCCCAGGGAGGTGTTGGGGCATCTAGACTTATTCACAAGTTCCATGCCAAACATCCCATCCAACCCTGGAAGATGTCAGAATAGAAAATATTTTGTACTGTAACCTCATGTATGTCTACTTTTTTTGTAGGACTAATCTTTCTTCTGGAGAGTCAGCATGTGCAGGTCAACTCGCTCTGCACTTTTGCTCACAGCCAGACAACAGAAATTGGGGAGAGGGGAGGAATGCTTGGAATATATGGGTGGCTGGGAGGGAATTGAGGAATTGATGTGCTCCATCTGTGGTCTGGGAGAATCTTGACACCTCAAGGTCAAACGATGAGCCCAGCAGACTGTTTCCCAAAACAAAGAGATTGAATTGCATTGGTGGACACTGGACAGTCGGTGGCCTAGGAGAGAAGGGGGATTGTAACTATGCAGTTTTCATGTGAAAAGTCAGAATTGGCTTTGCTTTCTTCTGTGCTTATATGGATCTATCAGTAAAGTTATACTCTTGGTAAAATAATGTCCCAGAAGTTTCTTTTGCTGCATATGCCAATGGGATGGTTAACAGTAATTGTCTAAGATTGAATCACCAGACTTTTTACTTTTGTTTGAGTTTATGTTTCTATATACATTTTTATAATATTATTGATCTGTTCCCGTCCACACACACACACAAACACAGCCAGCCGAGGGTTAAGGAAACACTTTGGCACACACCCAGGTCTTATCTCCAACTTGGCAGCGATTTACACACCATCTGCCAAGTGCGTTTATTTCCACAAGACAGAAAGATAAGATACTTAGCGTACAAAAAGTCCAATCAGAATAATATTTCTCTCAGCAGTTCCGGATGAGGCTTTAGTGACTATCCAAGGTTTACTTTTGTTCATCACAAGGATCACTGGCCACCACCCTCTATTATATAGTCTCTGGGGTGTGGTCCAGTGACTCAGTTCTAATCCCTAGCATGCCTCCTGAGCTGCTGCAATCGTTTATCACACCTTCGGAGGTGTGCGTCCAGGAATGATGTTTCTCCCTCACTGTCATCCGAGCCACCTGTCTCCCTGTTAATCTCCTCTCCCTCGGCCGGCACCTGAGACAGTGCCAGAGGGGAGGGGCCTGGAGAGGGAGGCCTGGCTGACTCCTCTTCCTCATGCTCAGAGCTTTCTTCCTCCAATGGGACAGGCTCAGAGGGCGGGGCCACAACAATTATAGTTTTGATTCCATTCAATCATTTTTGCTATTCTGGATATAAATTCTGTGACGGTACCAGTTGGGAAAGGCTGAATTGGATGAACAAGAGTTTTAACAATATGTTGTCTTTCCCAAGTTTTCTTATTGACATAGCCTGAAATCAGATTGCTTTTGTGTTTTAAGAAGAATGCTCATTATCTTTTTGTACGCATTCCAACAATGCAAATATTTTAATAATTGCTGAGGTATATTATTCTCCTACACTGAGCTATTTCCCAAAGGATTTCAAAAATTGAGGTTAGCTTTCAATTTTATGCATTGAAAAATATCAATCTAAGACTGCAAAATTTATTTAAAGGCAAATGCCACTGACATTTATGAGAAAATTTCCAGGTAACATAGGATTGGACAATGTAGTGTGAGCAAATTGTTTGGAAGGCATGTGTTAGTTAGTGATTGTGAACGTATGATTTAGATTAAAAGTCCACCCAAAAGTCAACCTAAATCTCGTAAACGGGAGAGGAAAGTATTTGATTCAGGATAAATACAGTAGAAGCTAAATATTTAAATTTCTAGCACAAACAATGAATGGCCATTGCAGAATATGCATGTGTTAAATGGGTCAGTATGTCCTGTAAATAGTGACTCTAAGAAAGAAACATTTTTGGGGGCTTCACATAAACTTTATATGATCAACTTATAAAATCCTGCCCCAGCTTTGAGTTGTTCCTGGCATTAATGAGATTAAACCAAACATGAAATGGAATGGAATGGAATGGAATGGAATGGAATGGAATAGAATAGAATAGAATAGAATAGAATAGAATAGAATAGAATAGAATAGAATGGACCTTGGAGGTCTTCTAGTCCAGCCCCTGCTCAAGCCCCTATACCATTTCAGATGAGTGACTGTCCAGTCTCTTCTTAAAAACTTCCAGTAATGGAGTGCTCACAATTTCTGAAGGCAAGCTGTTCCACTGGTTAATTTCCTCACTGTTAGGAAGTTTCTCCTTAATTCCAGATTGCTTCTCTCTTTTATTAGTTTCCAACCATTGTCTCTTGTCCTGCCCTCTGGTGCTTTGGAGAATAATTTGACCCCCTCTTCTTTGTAGCAGCCCCTCAAATACTGGAATACTGCTATTAATTCTTCTTTTCTTTAGACTAGCCAAACCCAAAACCTGCAGCTGTTTTTCATATAGTTTAGTCTCCAGACCTTTGATAATCTTAGTTGCTCTTCTTTGAACTTTTTCCAAAGTCATTGTGGTCTTAGAATTCTTCCAATTTTTGTGGAGGGGTGTTTGTGAGAGAATATTTTTGGAAGTATAGATATTTTTCTCTTTGTTAAGCATGTAGTCAAGAACAAAATGGGCATTTAGGTTCAATTTAGGCAATAAACAGTTTTTACCTGTTGAGTATCTGAAGCATTTCTTTCCATAGCATGATAAAATAATGAATATTACTGAATGCCTTTGGATTCCTCTCCTCTTCTTTTATTTCTTCAGAAAGTGGCTGAATGAAAGATTAGGAAATGTTTGTTAATGTAATGTTTTAACGAACCTTTTACTAGATTGTGCATTAAAGCAATTACATTAAAAAGATTTAGATAACATATGCTCTAATTCTTCAATTTCTTTGCCGAGTCATTCAGTGAGTGGTACCTTTATCATATTCTTATACTATATCTTTGTTAACCATGCAATTCTTTTTCCAATGTCAGTACAATGTTAATAATTGTTATCCAAGGTCAGGAATCTAAAATTGGGAGTTTTCTACATTTATTGTTTGCCAAAGGAACGCAGTTACAAATTAATCAGAATCATAAGAAAAGATAGGTCATTCTATTAAATTACAGCTCATGCCTAGGAGATGTCTATCCCCAAAAGCCTTTGCTTATACAGGAGCTGTACTTTGTCAATAATATTTTACCATAATATTGAATGAATTATATATGTATGAATGTGCTTTTGTTGTATTTATTTCTGATATGCTTAATAATTTTTCCCCCCACAACACTTCCTAACAGTGAAGACAATTAGCCAGTGAAACAGCTTGCCTTCAGAAGTTGTGAATGCTCCAACACCGGAAGTTTTTAAGAAGAGATTGAACAACCATTTGTCTGAAATGGTATAGGGTTTCCTGCCCAAGCAGGGGGTTGGACTTGAAGACCTCCAAGGTCCTTTCCAATTCTGTTATTGTCAGGCCCCTGCTTCTCCTCCTTTCCCAAGAAAGTATAGACTCTTGAAACATGGTATTTCAAAAGGAACCTTTTATTGAAAAGAAGTGATAGCAGAACAGGCAAAGGAGACTCTAGTTTCCCTCCCAAACTATACAGTTAGAAATAGGGCTTTAGAATCCCTCCCTCCAATTTGAATGTGGAGGGAGCCTTCTCTGTGGCTGCCCCAGCTCTCTGGAACCAGTTACCTCCTGAGGTCCGGACCATCCCCACCCTATTGGCCTTCTGAAAAGCGGTGAAGACCTGGCTTTTCCAGCAGACCTGGGGCTGTTAATCTCGCTCTTGCGATCCGGCAAGATCCGGCCATGAATGGTATGAATGAGTTTTAATGTTTTTAATGTTTTTAATTTTTAAATGTTTTTTATTAGGATTTTAAATGTATTGTGAGCCGCCCTGAGTCTTCAGAGAGGGGCGGCATATAAATTGAATTGAAATTGATTCAGCCAATCCACAGGTGTGAAGATATTATTGTAACGGCCATCCTGAGAGGCAGATAAGGAGCCATTCCCAGGATCTTCTTCTGCTTTCAACAAACTGAAACAATCCACATGGCCCTCCCTCCTTATTACATTCCAAAGAATGTGAGAATACTGCAGGGCACTTAGGCTCCAGGAAAAAGGTTATAAAAATACAGCTTATCCCCATGCTCCCCCTCCCTCCATTTGAATGGCAGTATCACGTTAGGGATCTGACATGCTGCCCTCCTTAGAAAAAAGATAGACCCACCTGTAAGAGATAAAGTGAGCCATTATAGTATTTTAGCAAGGTTTGTGCAGGTATTGGGTGTGGAATTTCTTTAAGAGTGTGGGAGCAATGACATGTTTTTTGTCCACCCACTCATTTTGAGAAGGGGGTAGGTGTTTCCACGCTACTAGGTATTGGGTTTTCCCTCGATAGATTATAGAATCAAGGATGTCTTTGATTTCAAAATATTGCTCACCCTCAACCATTATGGGTGTGGGTGGTGCAGGGGTTTGAGGTCTAAGTGAGGATGTGATTTCTCTTTTTACCAGGCTAATGTGAAAGACTGAGTGTACTTGTCTGAATGTTTTGGGGAGTGCTAATTCTACTGTCACTGGGTTGATGATCCTAGTGATTGGAAACGATCCCACGAATTTTGGGCCTAATTTCTTTGAGGGTTGTAGTGTTTGCAAGAATTTTGTGGATACTTGTACTCGGTCACCTATTTGGAAAGGTTTTGGTTGTGTTCTCTTCTTGTCTGCTTGGCATTTAAATGTTTTTCTAGCGTCCTTTAGTGCTAATTTGACTGCAGGCCAAGGGTTTCCATCCATTCCTTCAAGGAGGGGATGGTGGGTGTTTCTGTTGGTAGTTCTGGCATGAGGGTGAAATCTTGGCCTATGGCTACTTTAAAAGGGTGCTTTAGCCTGTACTAGAGTGTACAGAGTTGTTGAATGCCACCTCTGCAAAAGGTAATAATTCAGTCCAGTTAACTTGTTGATAATTAATAAAACACCTTAAAAATTGCTCTTACACCCTGTTCATTTTTTCACAGCCCTGATTGGTCATCAGATGATGGGAGGAGCTTAAGCCTTGGGCGGTGCCAAGTAGTGTTAGGAACGCCCTCCAAAATTTTGATGTGAATTGGACCCCCCTATCAGAAATGATTCTCTGTGGAGCTCCATGTAAATGATAAATGTGTATCAGGAATAATTTTGCCAAGGCTTTGGCTGTTAGGAACTTTTGACAAGGAATAAAATAAGCTTGTTTAGAAAATAGGTCTGTTATGACCCAAATAACAGTGTTCCCTGTGCTCTCTGGCAGTATAATATAATATCCATAGAGATCTCTCTCCAGGGTGCTGAAGGTTCAGCTACCGTTTATTACAGTCCTGGGGTTTTCCCTTGCCATCTCTTTGCTGCAGCACAAATAGGATAGCTAATTACATAATTTTCGATGTCCTTTTTCAGTGACGGCCACCAGAATTGTCTTTTGATGAGGTGCAATGTTTTGACAAATCCAAAGTGACCAGCCAGTTTAGAGTTGTGGCAGCATTTCATAAGGTCCAATCTTTGGCTGGCTGGCATGTATAACTTTCCTCCCACCCATGCTAAGTCCTCTTTGATGAGCAGAGGTTTTTGTGGTTTAGGAACCACTCGTTGTTGCTTAAGGCTTGCTTAAACGCTTGGGTGGTTGCGTTATTGGTGGTCCCTTCTTGTTTGGTTTGTGATTTAGTGATTACTTTAGCTGCTACTTGATTATCTTGAAGGATTGGTCTGATTACTTCAGACTTTGGGCTATTGTATTGCGGTTTCCTTGATAGGGCATCTGTTAAGAGGTTTTTTCCCCCCAGGGATATACTTAAGGGTAAAGTCAAACCATTTGAAATATTGAGCCCACCTGACTTATTTTGAGGAGAGTTTCCTTGGGATTTTTAGAGCTTCCAAATTTTTGTGATCAGTCCAGACTTCAAAAGGGATCTTACTTCCCTCTAAGAATTGTCTCCATGTGAGGAGTGCCCAACGTACTGCATAGGCTTCCTTTTCCCAGATAGCCCACCTCTGCTCAGTTTCTATTAGTTTTTTTTTTATGTGTAGGCACAGGTTGCAGCTGTCCCTGCTCATTTGTTTACAATAGGACTGCTCCTATTGCCACATCACTTTCATCTACTTGTATTACAAACAGTTTCTCTGGGTCTGGGTATTTTAAAACTGGTTCGGCTGAAAAAAGCCGCTTGAGTTTGTCAAATGGCATTCCATTGTCCAGTTCAATGGCTGTTTAGGTTTTGGTTTCCCCACCTCTTTTGTTTTTAGGAGGTTGGTTATAGGAAGGCCGATTTGAGCAAAGGAATAAATTGGCAGTAAAAGTTAGCAAATCCCAGGAACCTTTGTAGTTGCTTACATGTGCAGGCATTTCCCAGTTAATTACCTCTTGGACTTTTTGGGGATCCATTTCTATTCATTGGTGTGAAATGCAATATCCCAGGTAGTCCATCTTTTCTTGGTGGAATTTGCATTTAGAGATCTTAGCATAGAGTTTTGCTGTGTGGCGTGTACTTAGGACTGCCCTGAGTATTTTTACATGTTTTTCTTTTGTCTCTGTATAGATTAAAATGTCATTCAGGTAAACCAGGACCCCTTTATATAAATGTTCATAGAGCAATTCATTATTAGCTGCATGAATACAGCTGGGGCTCCTTGTAATCCAAAAGGAAGTACATTAAATTGGTAGCAACCTAGTGTTAAATGCCATTTTCCACTCATCCCCCTCCCTTATTCTTATTCGATAATATGCCTCTCTCAGGTCTAGCTTTGAAAATATTTTTCTTTAGGAGAGGTGTGCCAACATTCCTTCATAAGGAGGAGGGGGTACATATTTTATATGCTTACTATATTTAAGTTCCTATAGTCTATGCATAATCTCATAGAGCCATCTGTTTTTTCTCTGAAAAGTACTGGGGCTGCGATTTTCGGGCATGCTGGTTCAATGAACCCTCTTTTCAGGTTTTTGTCAATGAAAGCTCTTAATTCTGTCAGTTCTCTGGGGGTCATGCAATACATATTTGATTTGGAAAGCTTTGCCCAGGCAGGATTTTGATTGCGCAGTTAGTAGCGCAAAGGGGGGGGGAGTTCATTGGAAGCCTTTTCACTGAAAACTTCAGCTAGGTTTCTGTATTCCTTTGGTATATCCCCATTTGGCATTCCCCAACCAGGCATCGCCGCTTTGCAGTCAAGCCCCCCTGTCCAGTCTTCTTTTTTCTCATCAGCAAAAGTTACCCGTAACTGAAATCTGATTGGTCCTGAAACTCGACAGTTGCCTTGGTTCACAGGACAGTTTCCTTCCTTCTGGGGTTTGGCTTTGTGGGTTTCCCCCCGACAGGTAGTCTGATTTTCTCACCGGCATCTTCAAGCAACACTCCGAACCTCGGCGCCCTTCCTTCTCGCACTTAAAACAAGCCGACGACCTCAGGGTGAAGGGGCGTTGGTGATTTGAATTGCTCTCTTTTCCCCTGGGGTGGGGATCTCTTCCAGCCTTGGCTCTGTCGGTACAGGTTCCTAACCATGTCGATCTCAGCTTCCTCTGCAGAGAGGTACCACTCAGGCAGGCGATTTGGTGCTCCTCTGCCTGATGCAGGCATTGTAGAGGTCATTGTTTAATCCACCTTTGAAGCAGCTCACCAGGATATCTTCTGGCCAGTTGATGTGGCAGGCCAAGTCCCGGAACTCCTCAGTGTATTCAGCTATGGACCCTCCCAAATTATACAGTTAGAAATAGGCTTTAGAATCCCTCTCTCCAGTTCTAATGTGGATTCAGCCAATCCACAGGTGTGAAGATATTATTGTAATGGCCATCCTGAGAGGCAGATAAGGAGCCATTCCCAGGATCTTCTTCCACTTTCGACAAACTGAAACAATCCACATGGCCCTCCCTCCTTATTACATTCCAAAGAAAGTGAGAATACTGCAGGTCGCTTAGCCACCAGGAAAAAGGTTATAAAAATACAGCTTATCCCCATGCTCCCACTTCCCTCCATTTGAATGGCAGTATCATCTTAGGGATCTGACAGTTATTTTATTTGTGATTCTAATGACTTTTATATGATGTTTCTGTATATTACTTCAGCTCAGGTGTAACTGGCCTAACTCTCTTCTTACTTTTTGGATTATGACTTCCAGAAGGCCCATTTGGCATGGTCAGTGATAAAGGCTTCAGGGAACTCTTGTCCCAAAAGGTTGCCAATTCCTTCTGCATCAGGTAAAAGGGAATGAGTTCAGGTAGGTTAAAATAGCCATTTGGGTGCCAGGGACTAGTTCCGTGGAAAGAGTTTTTTCCACGGACTGGAGGGAGCATGGTTTTGTGTGCTGCCTGCATCCCGCACATGCGTGAATGGGGCTTCACTCATTTGTGCCTGGTTTCTAGTGTGCTGTGGACTGGTGCTGGTCCACAGCCTGGTGGTTGAGGACCCCTCAGTTAAAAGATAACATTTATATTTGTTCAGTGATGAAAATTGGATTGAAGAAAGGAGTTTTGAAAAAATATGGGAAAAGATTTTACCTGTGTACAATTTCACAACTGAACCTAAGACAAATAATGTCCATGAACCAATGAAATATATTGTCTGTGCTGTGTATTGTGCAGCTAAATAGTCATTGTTATAGGTTTACCTATTTTTCAAAGATAAAATTGTTATTATTTGATAAATAGGACATGCAACAATTCAGAATGCATTATCCAGTTCCTGTTTAATAATGAACTATGGTGATCATTGTTGTTCAGTCACTAAATTGTGTCTGACTCTTTGTGACCCCATGGATTATAGCATTCCAGCCCCTCCTGTTGTCCACTGTCTCCTGGAATTTGCCCACATTCATGTTCATTTGCATTGAGACACTAACTATGTCATCCTCTGCCATCCTCTTCTAATATTATCATATAAAATTATTCAAAATTATAATTTTGAGTATTATAATTATAATCCTACTATATTAATTTTTATTAATTTATTATTACTATGGTGCTAATCTGATTTTAATTGAACATAATAATGATTATTGGTCAAGAAGAAACAGCATCCATCAAACATAGGAATATGTTTATGAGTAACTTTGGTTAGTACAAGAGATATGATCCCAGCTTCTTTGTCAATTTAAATCAAAGCTCTAGTATTTCCTTCATAGAATTTTTGCCTTGACCTTGTGTATAATGCAGAAAAGTAAATGTCAATAAATATTATAAATGATAGCTACTAAAAGCACATACATACTGCATTCTGAAACACATTAGCTAGGAAATAAGTCCTGCTGAACACAACAGATCTTGCTCTGAATAATCATCTACTTACTTGATCCAGTCTGGTATCCTCCAGAAATATTGGTAAAGTATCCCTTGAATTCATTTATAGAAGACTGATATATTAGATTGCACTATTAATCTGCTGTTCATTATATTACATTAATAGTCTATATTGGAATAGATCTGAAATTGCACAGACTTCAGGATTCATGATTATCAACATACTTTTAGTCAAAATTTTAGAAGCATATAACTTCAGAATGGCATTTAACTTCAGAATGGCTCACACCTTCTAATGTGACTTTTTCAATCAGGGTCTTTGAGTGAATCTACTTTTATTTTTCTTTCTTTGCACGAGATGTTTTCTTAAGATGTCTTAACAAAAAAAGACATTAAAACTGATGGGTAAGATATAAAGAAGAATTATTTATTTTATTTTATTTTATTTTATTTTATTTTATTTTATTTTATTTTATTTTATTTTATTATTTTATTTTATTTTATTTTATTTTATTTTATTTTATTTTATTATTTTATTTTATTTTATTTTTATACCGCCCTTCTCCCGAAGGACTCAGGGCGGTGAACAGCCATAATAAAAACAATGTACAAAAATAGAATTTAAAAATAGATTAAAATAATTAAATCATAGGCTGAATTTAAAACTCTCATTTTAAAATCAATTTTAAAACCCCATTAAAACCAAATTAAAATCATTTATCCCATCAGAGCGGCTTGCTGGAATAGCAGGGTCTTCACTGCACGACGGAAGGCGCAGAGGTTGGGGATCCTTCGTATGTCCAGGGGTAATTCATTCCAGAGGGCAGGGGCCCCCACAGAGAAGGCTCTCCCTCTGGGGGTCGCCAGTCTACATTGTTTGGCTGACGGCACCCTGAGGAGGCCCTCTCTGTGTGAGCGTACCGGTTGGTGGGAGGCAATCGGTGGCAGAATGCGGTCTTGTAGATAGCCAGGTCCTAAGCCATGGAGCGCTTTAAAGATGGTAACCAACACCTTGAAGCGCACCCGGAAGACCACTGGGAGCCAGTGCAGCTCGCACAAGAGGGATGTTACATGGGAGCGATGGGTCGCCCCCATTATTACTCGCACGGCCGCATTCTGGACCAGTTGGAGCCTCCGGGTGCTCCTCAAGGGGAGCCCCATGTAGAGAGCATTACAATAGTCCAGATGGGAAGTGACGAGGGCATGAGTGACTGTGCGCAAGGCATCCCGATCCAGAAAGGGGCGCAACTGGGAAATCAGGCAAACCTGATAAACCCCTCCCCCGGCCACGGCTGTCATATGATCATCCAAAGACAGGCGTGTGTCCAGGAGGATGTCCAAGTTGCGAGCCCTCTCTGAGGGAGGTAAGATCTCATCCCCAATAGCCAGCGATGGTGTGAGCTGGCTATATCGGGACGCTGGAAACCACAGCCACTCAGTCTTGGAGGGGTTGAGTCTGAGCCTGTTCCTCCCCATCCAGATCTGCACGGCCTCCAGGCAACGGGACATCACGTCAATTAAGCTTTTCATATACATTCCCATGAGCTCCAAACTTGGGATCACTAAAATTTATTTAGTTATTAGATAAATAAAAAGTTAACTTATTAAACAAATAATTTTCCACTCCTATGTAGCTTTTTACATAGGGAAACAAAGAGGCTGTGCATGTATTCACATATTCTATACCTGCTGTCCAAATTTAGGAAAAATAAGACTAGTTTAATGGTTTGGAAAAATAGGTACTTCATATATACTTTGGAGAATGGCAGACAAAAAGCATTGTAGAATGTCTTTGGAAAGCTTCTCAGGTCTTCTAAAACATTGTGAGAATGAGACACTATTTGTAGAACAACGTGGTCTGGTGCAGTAAGCAGCTGCTTTGTATAGGGCCAGGCCAGATACACCTTGTCAACAATGGGAGAAAAATGACAAAGGTCAGCTGGGTGTGGCAGGATCTGGGGCACAGGATGTTTGAGGGCTTTGCTCTGAGGCACTGGGATGGCTGGCCATGGCACGGGATTTAAGGTGGTACACCTCAGCGGTGGCAGCAAGGAAATTTCTGAAGGCCCTGGGCTTCTACATCAGCTTCAGTGCTGCCACTGAGGAGTGCTGCTGTGTAGGGCAGCTCAAAGGACAAAGGGCAAGAGAAGAGGGTGTGTGAATTAGAGTCCTTGTGGTATAAGTGGACTGCCAAGCAACACAATTTTGATTGTGTGACTGTAATGGTGCTGTGGTGATGCTGGAATGACCAAAACTTCCAGGACCAGGCATAATTAACATTCATTCAGTGTTACTGTAACTTTGAATGGTCATACCTTTCTTATACCTCACAGCTACATTAAAGTGTTTTTGCCAGTAGAAAGGACCTGGCATTGGCTTCCCCAATAACAACCAGAATTCAATTTGCCACTTGGCTGCTCTTTTCAGTGAGAATTTGTGGAGCCTGGGAGATAACAGTAAAACACTGATTAAGGTAGAATCTTAGTAGAATATGAAGATCTTGGTAACCTTCATATTCACTAATGTATAGACACAAAAGGAGACTTGGGTGATCCTTAGTCCTGACAAAGCTGGAATCTCTGTTCTTACCACTGTGTATTTTTCAGAAAACACCTTTATTCCTTTCCTTTTAGTTGACAAGTCAAGGGTAATTTCAAGAAAAGTTGTAAATTTTACTTAATTGCTTTTGTTTTCCTTTGTTTAAAATTGTAATCCTATTGCTTATTCTATATAATCAAATTCTGCCGTTTTTGTATTGATGTATGTACAGTATTTACCAATCAATAAAAAATGGTCTGCTGATCTCTTTCTGTCTCTCTCTGTCTCTCTCATATCTCCCGTATATCATCCATCATCTATCTCTATGTCCATCCATCTTTCTTGTGGGTTTTTATGCACTATCCAACTCTGCAGTTGTTGTATTGACATTTGTATTGTGGTCTTTATCCATAAAATTAGATTGGTAGGCCTGCCTGCCTGCCTGCCTGCCTGCCTGCCTGCAGGCAAATTAATTAGCTGAATACCAGGGGGGAGAGGGGCAGGAGGAAAGTAAAATGACACTTTCTATTTACATTGATTCTATTGCAAATTTGTCAAGATCATTGGAACCTAATTCAAGATTCAGAAACAGGCATGAGATAAAGCATCAACTAGACTGAGAAGCACCAAATGAAAGAATGTCACTACCCAGCCACTGCCAGAGGAGTGTTATTGCTAGTATGCTGCACATCAATTACAATTAAGAACTCTCTTATTTTCCAAAAGTGCTTTATTGAAAATACATTTTCCAGTTTGGTTTAAGAAAACACTTACATTGACTGATATAGTCAGGCACAACACTGAAGTAATTTGGGTACATTTAAAATGTAGATATGCTCAAAAAAAAAAAAAAAGATTCATGCTTCATGTAGCAGATGGGCTTTTTGCAGCATCTAATTGGCATTCAGTCTAGCAGGTACCATTAAACAAGAGTAGCCATCTTTCTAGTCTCCAGATGTGTTAGAATACAGTTCCCATGATATCCAGCTGGCATACTAGCTAGAAATAGTGGGAGTTGAAGTCCAAGCTGCTTGGAAGGGTCCAGATGACCTAATCCTGCCATAAAAAAATGAAAACAACACCTTCAACAGAATAGACAGGGCTTTTTTCGTGAATCACAGTTCTCTGGACTCTGTGAATATGTTCCAGTGCTCTGGAAATGTTCTTATTTTCACGCTTACACTTCACCAAGATCAACATCCAACAGATATTTGATAGATCTTTATTTATTGTCATGGATGTATACATTGTTAGCTTGTAGCATACAACCACATGCAATTTTTCAAAATTGTATGTATAAAAGAGGAATTTTTTTCATAGATATAATGAAAATATATTTCCTTTTCATTTAAATGTTAATTCAATTAAATAAATTTAGTTTTTGGTCTTGGCCACATCTAATTTTGGATTGTAGCCTAAGGCACCTAACTCAAAGGCATATAGCAAACATTTAGCTTCACCTCAAAGGTTGTAAATCCCTAGCTTGCCCCTTATATGTTCTTAAATATTTAAAGCATTTCATTTATTATTATGTTTTAATTTTCACAAAAACTCTGGTATTAGAAACATTAGAAATCAAATATGCAGGTATGGGATGGAGAATAGCTGGCTTCTGTCAAATATCTATTGGTTGATTAAGTTGATTACAAACCCATTATGATGGAACTATGTGATATAGTCACTGAAATAGCCATGTGTTAGGGGGAAAGCCAACAGAATCATAACAAGTAATAGCAAGTTCTACATTATGTGTTGCTCAGAACCCACATTGGTCAGAGCCCACATTGGTATTATTTCCAATCCTGGAAAGTACATTTTAAGAAAGACTAAAAGAAAGTGGAATAAACTTTAAAAGTAGCAAGTGAGGATGTTCAGAAATTTATAAATCAGTCTCCCAAAGAGAGTGTTGGGAGAGGTTATGTAAAATTGGTTTGAAGAATAAAAATGACTGAAGGAAAATACGATAAGTCTCTTCAAAGGACTGGAAGGATATTACTTAGAAGAATGTCAGCTGCTGAAATATACAGGTAGTCCTCAGTTAACAATGGCAATAGAGATCAGAATTTCTATCGCTAAGTGATGCATTTGTAAAGTGTAAAATCACATGACCACATCACTTAGTAACAGCAACCTCCCCATTGCTGTCATTCATTGGAGATCATAGGTTATTAAGTGAGTTTCAAGCAGCTTGCAAGCAGGCAAATAAGTTGCTGCAGGACCAGATTTGGCTGTTGCTAGGTGGGTAAGTGTGGCCACTGAATGAGTTGTTATTAAGTAAGACTTTGAACAGTCAACAAGAAGTGGTTGTTAAAAGTGGTCTACTTGTAACTTAAAGGAAGGCATATTCAGCTGGGTGACCTTATGTCAGTCACTCTCTCTCAGCCAAACTCATCTCATAGGGTTGTTGTTGTGGGGAAAATAGGGGAAGGGATTTTTGTTGGATATGTTTGCTATCAGTTATTTGTAAAAATAATAAAGGTGGGATATAAATGAATAAACATTCTAGCCGACAGAAGAAACAAAATTCTAATGGTAACAATGATTAAGTAGTGCAACAAGCAGAGTAGGAATAAGTTCACACTTATTTGGATATATTAAAGCAGAAGTGAGAATGCTTTGTACCCTGACCAGGAGGTTGGATTTGATGGCCTAAGTAGCTCCTACAAATTAAATCATTTTCATGATTGTATGAAAATTGACTTTCGACTTCCGGTTGGTGACCCGCGGCGAAATAGTGTTGAGTGAGTGACCGCTGCTCCTCAACCCTCTCAATCGCTGTGTTTTGGGGATCCCCTTAGGGGCGCGGTGCCCGGAGAGCCCCGCGGACAAGAGAGCGAGTCCGGCGAGCGTGAAAGCGGAGCGCAACGCTGATCGCAAGACCGGGCGGCTCTGTCGACTCAACACACGCGAGTCAGCCTGTCAATGGCTGGCCTGAAGCTGCGGAAGCCAACAACTGAATAGGAAGCATCAGAGATCGGAGGCTGCAGTGCGAGATGGATTTGGGTGATTAAGCGATTTCCCCATTGTGGTGCAATTGACATCTGAAGAAGGAGCTGGTGGAGACAGGAGAGAAGAGCTCGGAGAGGGAAAGAGCAGCGATTACAAGGAGAGAGCTGATCGGAAAGATAAAGTGCTGACAAGCCGGCGAGGAATTTTTTTAAAAAACTGAGGTGGTGAAAATACGCACACAGGGAGAAGATCGGTGAGAAGAACAAGGAATTTAAGAAATACTTTTTTTTCCTCGGTGAATCAGAGCTCCAGAACGATCGGAGGCTGTTGCTTGGAGTTTGTGGATTGTGGATTGTGGATTGTGGATTGTGTCTGATTACCCCAGAGACCGGAAGCACAGCCCTTGCAGAGACTGGCTTGAAGAATTGAAATTGCTGACTCACTGACAGTCTTGTTCTAAGAAATATTACAGAGCTTAGGCTGTGACAAGTTGCCTTTGTGGGGGAAAAAAAAAAGGTTCCTATCTATATGCACAGTTAACTTTTATATTTATATATTTACATTAATGTGATTAACTTATAGTATATTATCATAATATTTAGTATTGATATTTTTGATATTTTTATACAGATACTGATCTTTTACACATAATATATTAATTGTTTATGCTTGTAGGTGATTATTTTGTTAGGAATTAATTAATTAATTAATTAATTAATTAATTAAGAAAGCTAATTCACTATTCTATTTAAACATTTTCTTCTGTGAACTTTTATAGTAGGTACTTAATTACATTGAATCTATCTTATTTATTTAAGTTATTAATAGATTTAGGTTAGAATCAAGTAAAACCTTAAGATCTAAGTATAGGTATAATTTGATAATACAGGACTAGATTGACAAAAGAGATCGTTGTTTGTTGGAAACCTTAAACTATTCTACTATATTTTAATTGAGAAATTAAGTATTAACTATAATCTATTAAGAGTCTATTGGGAATTAATAAAGAAGGTTAACTAGGATTTAAGGAAGAGTCCCTGAACAAATAGTGGCAAGTGCCACTGGATGATTATCTGGAGAAATATAGAGAAAATAATAAGAGACCAAAAATTGACTTTGAAAGAAATGGCAAGTTTGACATCAACAATTGCAAAAACTGGTAAAAAAGTGCCATCCAATCCTATGTTAGCAATGTCGTCCCCAGCTACCCAGAAGTCAGTAGAAGGTCTCCAGAAAACAGATAAACCCCCAGTAACCCCAACGCTGCAAACGGTACAATCTTCTCTGCTATCAATCCAAGAAACTATGCTTGCAATGCAAGAGAAATGACTGAACAGTCATTCTGAATTAAAGTTGGACATACATGACTCTACCAGACTCTAAAATGAATGAGATTCAAATCTCTATTGCCAGTAACGAAAATAGAATCCAAAAAGCAGAACAAAGGATTGAAAAAAACGAGAAGAAATTGGACTTAGTTGACCAAACCCTGCTGGCGCAGAACAAAGAAACGGAAGACTCCCTGATACAACTTGAGATGGATAAGGCCTCGTTTTACCTCCGATTTCAAAACATATTGGAAGACAAAGAAGAGGACCTAGGGGACAAGATGGCCGAGTTGATCACGGAGACCCTCCAACAAGATAAGCAGGAAATAATTAGAGAGATTGATGAGGTGTATAGAGTGCAAACAAATTACGTGAGAAGAAATAGGCTCCCTAGAGAGGTCCATGTTCGGTTTGCTAGAAAAAAGGTGAGAGATATTCTGTATAATATAGCCCGGGAGGAACAAATTATGTATGGGGGAAAAGAAGTGAACATTCTAAAACAAATCCCAAGAAGAGTGAGGGAAAGGAGGAAAAACTACAGATTTTTGACAAGTCAACTAAATAGGAGAAGCATAATATTTAGGTGGCTCTTGCCAGAAAGAATGTTAATATCATGGCAAGGAAGAAAAATTAAAATCGACAGTTTAAGTGCTGCCCAAGATTTCCTTGATCAGCTAAGGGGAGGAGAAGAGGAACAAATTAGCAAGGAGGAAATCGAAACAGCGAACACGGAAGAAGAAACATCCCAAGAACAAAGCACAAGGGAAGATATAGAAGAGGAAAAGAAAAAGGAAGACACAAAAGAAAAAGGGAAAAAAACTAGACCAGTAAGAGCAGTAACTTTAAAGGCAAATAAGAACTAGGGACCAGATACCAACATCAGGAATGAATGATACAAAGATCTTATCATTAAATGTTAATGGCTTAAATGATCATAAAAAGAGGAAGATAATATTGTCCAAATTGGCGAAACAGAATCCCGATATAATCTGTATTCAGGAGGTGCATATAAAAAAAGATGAAGCCAATTACTTAGACTATACCAAATTTGGCAAAGTATTTGTTTCACTAGCCGAGAAAAGAAAAAGGGGGGTTGCTATTTACGTCAAGAAAGGAATAGAAGCAGAATGTAAATACAAGGATGAAAAAGGGAGAATACTAATAGTAGAAATAATGAGAGGTAATTCCAAGATGTTATTGGTAGGGGTTTATGCCCCAAACAAAAAACAAGGGAAATTTTATCGGAAATTGCACGAACAGCTTGCAAAATGGGCACATAATGGGGACTTAGGGGACTTTAATGGAATTGTTGACCCAAATAGAGATTATAAAAGTGATACAATTAAAAAGAATAAAAGATCTCCCTTACCAAAAAGTTTCTTTGACTTGGTGGACGAAATAAATTTAATAGATATGTGGCGTACTTTACATCCCCAGGATAGACAATTCACATTCTATTCAATGCCGCAGAACTCCTGGTCCAGAATAGATATGGTCTGGGCCACTAGGAAATTAGGACTGGAAATCAAAAAGGTTGATACGTGTACAAATGCCTGGGCAGATCATAAGTTTCTTGAAGTTAGCTGGCACCATGATACCAAGAGAAAACAAATCTGGGATACAGATTAAACTTTAATGACTGGGAGGTGGCCTGGAATAGGAATTATAAAATGATGAAATCGGCAACATTCAGAGAAAACCATTATAAAATGCTACACAGGTGGTATTTAGCACCAGCTAGACTAGCGAAAATGTTTCCAAATCTCTCAGCCACGTGTTGGAAATGTGGAAAAGCGGTCGGCACCTTCTATCATTTATGGTGGACCTGTCCAGAGACAAAAAGGTTCTGGTCCAAAATTCAATATTGGCTATGTGAAATAACGGGACAGGAGATAGTTTTATCTCCAGAAATCTTCCTTCTGGGTATAATCGGAGACGGCTTTAACAACAACAAAACTCAACTCATAATCCAGATAACAACAGCGGCTAGACTAGCCTTTGCGAAATACTGGAAAAATAAAATCATACCACCAGAAGAAATATTAATAAATAAAATCCTAGAGTGCGCAGAAATGGCAAAACTGATGAGTGAGATAAATAATGAGGAGAAATCTAAATACTATGAAGTATGGGGAAATTGATACAATTGGTTGAAGTACAAGACAAAAACATGATTTTAGGATATGATTTGTTATACATTTGAAATACGAGCTATACTGTTTAGAATCTTGAACAGCTAAGGATGAAGTTTATCTGATGTATGATTTCGCAAAATGTATAAACACTGTGCCTCTGAAGGAGGTAGAGATTGTATATTTTCTCTTTTATAACGGAAAAATTCAATAAAGTATATTTTTTTAAAAAAAGAAAAGAAAATTGACTTTCATTTTTTTTTTCTTTCTTCAATAGTAGGACAATGCCTAACACAGATCAGAAAGGAGTAACATAGCCAATGTATTAGTTCTCATCTTCATGTCCCATTAACCAACATGAGTATCAGAATCAGAATAGAGCTGGAAGGGACCTTGGAGATCTTCTAGTCCAGTCCCCTGCTCAAGCAGGATATCCTGCTTGACTGGACAAGTGACTGTCCAGTCTCTTCTTAAAAACCTCCAGTGATGAAGCAGGCACGATGTCTGAAGGCAAGATGTTCCATTGGTTAATTGTCCTCACAAATGTCTCCTCAATTCCAGGTTGATTCTTTCCTTGATTAGTTTCCATCCATTGTTTCCTGTCCTGCCCTCTGGTGCTTTGGAAAATAAATTGACCCCCTCTTCTTTGTGGCAGCCTCTCAAATACTGGAATACTGCTATGATGTCCCTCCTAGACTAGCCAAACCGAAATCCTTCAACTGTTCTTCATATGTTTTAGTCTCCAGGCCTTTAATCATATTAGTTGCTCTTCTTTGCACTTTCCCCAAAGTTTCAACATCTTTTTTTGTAATGTGATGATCAAAACTGGATGCAGTATTCCAAGTGTGGTCTAACTAAGCCTTTATAATCACTAATACTTCATGTGATTTTGATTCTATGCCTTTGTTTGTACAACCAAGAATTGTATTATGGTAGCTTTTTTGGCTGCTGTGCACACTGCTGACTGATGTTTAAGTTATTGTCCACTAAGACTCCAAGGTCCCTCTCACAGTTACTGTTTGGAGCCAGGTTTTGCATAATCTGTACTTGTACCTTTGGCTTTTCCAGCCCAGGTGTAAAACTTTGCTTTTCTCCACATTAAATTTCATTTTATTGGATAGGGCCCATTGTTCATGTCTGTCAAGATCTTTTTGGATCCCGAGCTTGTCTTCAGAGGTCTTGGCTATGTTTAGTGTCATCTGCAATTTTGATGAGTTCCCCTTCTATTCCCTCAAGTAAGTCATTTATGAAGATATTGGACCTAAGACAGAACCTTGTGGTACCCCACTACTTTCTTCCTTCCATGTGGATGTGGTGCCATTAAGGACTACTCATTGAGTATGGCTTATCAGCCAGTTACAAATCCATCTGGTGGTGATGCTGTCTATCCCACATTTTTCTAGTTTACCAAGTAAACTAGGTTGTGGTCTACTTTGTCAAAAGCTTTGCTGAAGTCTAAATATACTATGTCCACAGCATTTTGCTGGTCTATTACCGTTTCCCAGAAATTAGATTGGGTCTTATTTTCTTTGGAACTCTGAAATAAGTGCTAGGTCATATCATCACCGCTATCGGCTCGGTGGAACTGGGTGGAACCGGGAGGAACCCACCACTGGCGGGGGAGATAGTCCAGTTCTGCCCCAGCGCTCTTCTTTCCTCAGAAATGGAGTCTTGGGAGGGGGAAATGGCAGCCCCAAGCAGGGTGGGTATGTTGGTAGGTGTATAAAATGCACAAAGTGAGGGAGCCAGCAGCCTCACTCACAATTAAGGAGCTTTGTGAAACTTCATGCCTACACGCAAAGTTTGATGAGGGAGAGGGAAGAGATACACTTGGCAGTGTTTTGCTTGAAAATATTTGAGAATCCGACCAGAGAAAAGGGGTACGGATTTCCATGCCTCCCTTTACAGGAGGTCACTTCACGCCTGTGACATTGGAAGGAGCCCTGCAAGGAGACACCACTGATGTGCAGGAAATCTCCTCCCCCCCGCAGATCATCCTTTCAAAGAGGAGTTTCACCATGACAAAGAGGTGACTGGAGACAGCATTTGCGTCAGGTTGGACTTTCTTCATGAGGGGTATGATCTGGGTAGCAAGAGATTTAGGAAGCCTGGGCTGGCGTGGGGTGTTTTCTCCAACTAAGCATCTGATTCATCCACAGGAGTGAGCATCTTGTGGGCTGGCCAGAGAGGGAGTGTCTTTAATGAACTTCACTCTGTTTGTCTCTGTGTCTATGCGGGTCTCGTCGTCTCTTCGCAGGGCTCCTTCTGATGTCGCAGGTGAAAAGCGACCTCCCGTAAAGGAAGGCATGGAAATCCATACCCTTTCTCTCTGGTTGGATTCTCAAATATTTTCAAGCAAAACACTGCCAAGAGTATTTCTTCCCTCTCCCTCGCCAAATTTTGCATCTCTGCTGTTTCTGTTTTCCTTTCTTGCAGCCAGAAGTTCACAAAAGGCAGGAAGGTGAAATGCCAAGCTCAATCTGTACCCACAACTCATGTATGTGCCACCCCCAAGTGGCGCCAGGCCTGGGAAGGCCATTGGAGGAGCCCCGCATGTCCCCTGCCTGCTTCCACTTTGCCTTTGCCAGGGCAGCTGTCCAGAAGCCTCTAGAAGGGCGCTGTCCAGAAGCCTCCCTGCCACTTGGTTTGGGGTGTACAGTGTCCTGCAAGCCCAGGTGCAGTGGGTGGGCTGGCAGATGGAGCAGCTGTGCCGCTCGCTTGAGTTGCAAATAACTTGGGGATTTGGACAGCATTTATGTGGCTGGGATGCCTGCAGAATCCCTGGCTTCCGAGGCAAGCGAGGCCCAGATAGGAGGTGCTGTGAGGGAGCCCATTTCTCACATGGACTGTGCAGGGGTCACAGGGCAGGCCTTGGGGCACCATTGTGAGTAGGCACTAAGCTCCCTGTCTCTCAGTCTCACAGAGAGACATTTGATTTCTTGAAAGGGACAGGCTGTGCTTGGCTTCTATCATAAGTGCACGCTTCCCACAATCTTTCTTAATTGCCTGTCCTTTTCTCAAGTAGCAGCAGCTGGGTAGAGGCGGTGGCGGGAGCCGATTCTGATGGGCCACATGGCTTTCTGCCTCATTGTAGCAGCAGCCTAAGCAACACCTGAGTTCCAGGACTGGTGGAACACAAACCTGCTCCATAGCTACAAGGTGAGCTGCAAAACAGAGGGGCCCTCGGCTGCAAGGTTGGCTGTTGCTGTGGGCAGGGATGGGGCTAGCAAAAGTGCACTGGAAACATCTCCAGGCACCTGGAAAGACAGAACTCTCTGTTGAGGCGAGACAGTCAGAGAAATAGCGGGCTCTGACAAGCGCCATGAAAACCCAGGCTGACAAGCCGCTGCTGAGGGGTCTTCGGACCGGAACCGTCTCGTAGGGACGGAGAAGAAGGAGAGGCACCTCAAGACCAAGAGGAACAGGCAAGTTCCTCGTGGTCAGAGGAAATTCTCTCCGACTCGGCAGTGGGGGCAGTGGCCATTGCAGCTGGCAAGAAGCTGGGGCAACCGGACCAAGTGTTGAGCAGGAGTGGTGATTTGAATGGAGTTTTGATGCCAAGTGAGTGATTGCCAACTCATAGGCAGAAAAAAAAAGGAAAAGTTCTTTAAATTGGTTGAAAGTGCCCCAGCGGAGTAACAGTGGCTAATGGGCATGGGGGAAAGGAAGAAAGAAGAAGATTAAAGTGGTAATTTAAAGTGAAAAAACCTGAAAAGAAAACTGACTTTTGGATAAAAATATTCGGAGACTTTAAAAAGCAGAAGAAATAAAATCCCACAAATGTGTAGAGGACTGGAAAGAAAGTAAGCAGATCCTTTTTGAATGTTGGAGAAAAAAATTGAAAGAGAAACTGAAAATTAAGCCCTGTAATAGAGGTTTTGTACCCAAAAAAAAAAAAAAGGACTTTGCAATTTGGATTGAACGTTAAATTGATTTGGCGTATATAAAGGTAAAAAGAAGAAAAGGGAAAAATGAGCAATTGTTAATGTGGATTACAAACAAAATGGATACTTTTTCAGGCTGCTGATTGGAATTGTGGATGGTAGAGAGACCATCCTCCATCCTCCTATCTTCAGGAGAAATAAGATCACTACAACGTTGAACTTTTGTTTTGGAAAAAAACCTTGCATTTGGATAGTGATAACAGCTGTGATAACTTCTAAGGAGGGTTTGTTTGTCTGTAAGCGGCTTGACTTTGATAATTAAAAAAAGATGATTATAACACAATTTTAAATTGGAATAATACTAACCCAGAAAAAATAAAATGGCACAGGAACTTATGGAAATGATGAAAATGATGCATTTATCACTGAAAATGGAAGTAAGGGAAATAATTACAATGCTGCATGGAAAAACGAAATCGGATGATTCAAAAATTGTGTTAGAATACACTCAAGTTGACAAGGAAATAACGAATGAGAAGCAAGAAATAGAAATTGAAAATAAAGAGGAAGACAAAGACAATGAGACTGACTATGAAAAATTAAATGATCATGTGGGTAGTAACAATAAAAAGGAGAATTTTAAAGATTACATTAGGATTAACAATGGAATAAATAGAAAGGGTGGAAAGAGACTAAGAGGGAAGAAAGGGTGCAACAGAAAGAATATAAAAAATTTAAATGATTACACTGGGGTTAACAGTGGGAAAACAAGACAGAGGGAAAAGGGATGGAAAAGAACGGGAAATACAGAGCAAAATAGAAGAGTCCAGGATTTTAAAATACAAAATGATTACACAGGGATTAACCATGAAGAAATAAAAAAAAGGGAAAAGAGATGGAAAATAATGGGAAATACAGGGCAAAACAGGAGAGTTCAGGATTTTAAAGCACAAAAGAAAAGAAAGGGGAAGAAAAGGAGAAGGGCGGCATATAAATCAAATTTTAAAAAAGGGAGAAAGAAGTGAAGAGATATATGGTGTATACATTTAGAATTGAAATATGAATTGAAGCAAGATTTGTTAGAAAAAGATGAGATTGTGATATTAATTAAGTAGTATAAAATAATGGAAAATTATATGAATATATTAATGAATTGAAATAAATTTTAAAATATGAATAAGTTTATGGTAATAGTTGGAATATTCTACTTAAAATTAGGGAAATTGTAATAATTAATTGGAATATTTTAAATTGCATTGTTGGAATTAACAGTTGGAATATTTTTAAATTTAAGGGAAGCTGTAACAACTGGAATATTTTTAACTGCATATTTGGAATCTAATTTAAAAAGAAAAAAGTTGAAATGATATTGCATTATGAATTAACTAGGTTGTGGTGAAAGTAGAAATGATTAAGATGTTGTTTGAAGAGGTATAAATACATATGTTTGACAAAGTAATTGAAAATTAGAGACAAGATTCAAGGAAAGCAAATTGATTTATGATTACTGGATAGAGAGAAAAGATTGTTACATAATTAACTGATTTCTACTAAGATGATGGATTGTGTCATTTGGAATAAGATTTAAGGAAATGTATGATATAAAAAAATTTGGTTTATTATTCTTATAAGAAATGCATGATTGTAATTCTATATAATTAATTGACTTTTATTAAGATGCTGGATTCTATTATATTGAAATAGTTATTGAAAATACTAGTGATTATATTAAGGGAATACAAAGAAATATTAAGAATTACATTATGTGGTGAGATTTGAAATTGAAGGGGTTTAATATAGAAAAATTGAATTTGGTTAAGATTAGAGGTTAGGATGAATGGTATTCTTGGTCTATAAAAAAAGCTAGAGAGAATAAATACTATGGCAAAAAGGGAATATATAAATAAATATATTGTTGCTGATCCTGACGACGAGGAGGCTGGTGTGGTGTCGCGCCAGCAGCCTGTGCAGCCGGTGCTTGAGTCGGATAGCAAGGAGGCTGAAGAAGATGTGGTGTCATAGGCAGGGATTCAGCCAGGGTCTTCAGAACCTCTAGAAGCTCCTTTAAGTGAAGAGGATGAAGTGGAGGAGCCTCTTCTCAATGCACGAGCACGCAGAGCTGCCAAAAGGCAGGAGTGGTTACTCAGGAGAAGGTCTCCTCGAGAGTAAGGCTTGGGGCTACTTGGCCACTCCCTTAGCCTATTTAAGTTTGCACACAGCTTGTAAAAAGCTGCAGGAAACAACGTGTATTTGTTCGTTCGCTGATCATTGAGTTTGAATTTTCTCTGCAAACCTGGCTTCTGGGCTTTCTGCCAACTCTAGTAAGACTATTTTATCTGTGGAATTTCTGGCAGGTTGTTAAGAACGTTTTATTAACAGCCTGCATTTGCAAAAGACTGTGTTCTGAAGTAAACTGAGTTTTGTTCAGAGTTTGTGTGTGCTATATTCTTTGGGATTCGTAGTTGGGGCAGAACACAGCAGCAGTGGCGCGGTCTCCTCATGTGAGGCTGCAGCTCACTTTGCCCTTCACCACCTCTCTGCCCCAGCTGCTGGAAGACTATCTGCCCCGGCTCCCGGAACACTTGGCAGCAGGCGGCTGGCCCGACCAGCATCTTCCCTGATTCTAGTGGTTCCAGCCTGGATTTGGAAGCCACAGAGGAAGCCATCCTCAATGCTGGGTGGACACCATGTGGCAAGAAGTGCCGGACAGCTGCTCTCTTGTGAGCGGGGCAGGAGTTTGCAGGTGAGGGGGATGGATGGGTGAATGAATGGATGGGAGGCGGGAGAATGCCAAAAACGCTGGGGAGAGAGAGAACGAGAGGCAGCTCCCGATCAGCTGACCCATGAGTCGCAATTAAGGGGCCCAGCTACCATTAGCTGACCAGGGAAGGAAAGGGTTGCCTCTGGTGCTGGTCATGCCCACCCTTCACTGGGGCTTATTTTCAGGGGAGGGCATATATTTACACACACCCCAAAAATCAGGCTTGGCCTTATTTTCAGGACATGTTTTATTTTTGGGAAAACACAGTACCATCCAACATTTTAATAAATCTCAGTTAAGTATATAACATTCCAATCATTCATTTCTTTTCTATTATTTTTTCAAATATATGATCTCTTCTTATTAAATAACAAACCAAATTAGTTTGTACAATACATTTTCTTAAGTTTTAACTCCAATTTTCAATTACTTTGTCAAAAATATCTTAATCATTTCTAATGTCATAACATCAAATTAAAAATATTCCAATTACTACAATTTCCCTAATTACAATAAAAAATGTTTCATCTATTACAATCTCATATATTAAACTTATTCATATTTTTAAATCTCATCTCAATTCATTTATACATCCATGTAATTTTCCATTATTTTATACTTACTTAATTTCATTATTACAGTTCAATACCTTCCAAGTATCACAATCTTAATTATAACATTTTCTAAAATTCATTGTATCTATAAGTCGTACTTCAATTCATTTTTAATTCTAAAAGTATACAACATATTCCTCTTTTATTTCTCCCTTTCTCCTATTTTTTAAATTTTTCTTCTTTTTCTTCCCCCATCTTTTTCTTTGTATTTTAAAATCTTGAACTCTTCTGTTTTGCCCTGTATTTCCCATTATTTTCCATTCCTTTTTCCTCTTTCTTATTTTCCCACTGTTAATCCCAGTATAATCATTTGAATTTTTCTATTCCGCCCTTTTTTCCCTCCTTGTCTCTTTCCACCTTCTCTATTTTTCCCATTGTTAATCCCAATGTAATCTTTAAAGTTCACCTCTATTGCTAAGTTTTTCACTTTACTCCCTATTTTCCTCTCCTTTTCATTATTACTACCCACATGATCATTTGATTTTTCATAATCAATATCTTTATATTTATCTTCATCTTTATTTTTGGTCTCCCTTTCTTGCTTCTCATTCATTGTTTCTTTATCCACTTGAGTATACTCTGACATAATTTCCAGTTCATCAGATTCCGGTTTTCCATGCAGCACTGTAATTATTTCCCTTATTTCCATTTTCAGTGATATATGCATCATTTCCATAAGTTCCTGTGCCATTTTATTATTTCTCAGTTGATGTTATTCAAATTTTAAGTTCTGTTATAATCCGCCTTCTTTTATCATCAAAGTCGAGCCGCTTGCAGACAAACAAACCCTCCTTAAGAATTCCCACAGCTGTTATCACTTCCAAAGTTCAAAGTTGTTTTTTTCTAAAATAAAAGTTCAGTATTGTAATGATCTTATTTTGCCTGAAGGTGTCTCTCTACAATCCACGATTCCAATCAACAGCCTAAAAAAGTATCCATTTTGTTTGCAATCCATGTTACCAATCTTACTAATTTCTTCTCTTCTTCTTTTTTAATTTGTGTTTCCCCAAATCAATTTAAAGTCCAATCCAAATTACAAAATCCGTTCCCCCCCGCTTTTTTTCTTTTAATAAGAGACTTCTATTACAGGGCTTTAATTTTAATTTTAAGTTCCTCTGTTTTTTCTTCAACATTCAACAGAAATCGGGGGGGGGGGGGTTCCTTCCAAAATCCACAAATTTTAATCCAAAAGTTAATTTTCTTTTTGGGTTTTGTCACTTTGAACTTCCGCTTTAGTCTTCTTCCTACTTTTCCCCCATGCCCATTAGCCGCTGTTATTTTGCTGGGGCAGTTTTAACTAATTTAAAAATCTTCCCTTTCTTTTTTTTTTTTTTTCTTCTGCCTATGAGCTGGCAATCACTCACCTGGCATCAGTACTCTGCTCAATTCACCACTCCTGCTCAATACTTGGTCCAGTTGCCTCTGCTTAATGATGGCCGCAATGGCCACCCTGCCCACTGCCGAGTCAAAGAGTTTCCTCTGACCTCCAAGGAACTTGCCTGTTCCTCTTGGTCTTCCAAGGTGCCTCTCCTTCTTCTCCATCCCTACAGGACAGATCTGGTCCAAAGACCCCTTGGCAGCGGCTTGGCAGCCCGGGATTTCGCAAGGCTCATCAGAGCCCGCTATTCCCTGACTGTCTCGCCACGATGCTTCCGGTCAAATCCGATTTAAATTAATAACTGATGCTTTGGTGTAACCTACTTGTCCAAAGTAAAGAAGAACTTACTCAAGGGACCATAAAATGAATAGATGCTGATCTAAGAGCCTCTATCTTGAAAATAAAAAAGGCAGACATATTTGTTCACACATTACTTAAGTCATCATTTGGTTGTCTACAATGCATCCATTATAGCTTGACCTTCAAGGTTTATTGTTAAGTGTGATTTAGGAATTCAATTGTGTCTTATGAAAGAAATTTTAGTTAAGCAAATTGTAGCTTAATGTACTATAAATTGAGATTCTTTTTAATATATCATTTGTGTCTAAATCAGTATCATCTGCAGTTTACTATTAAGCTATGGCATTTCCCATAATTATTTTGTAATATTTGTACAATGGTTGTCAGATTTCTCTATTTTCAAGGAACACTTTCCAAAACTGTATCTGCCAAGAAACAGCTGAACATATGCCATTATCCTAGATCTTGCAGAGGTTCTGAAATGAAACTGTTATATGAAAACTGTTAAAGTAATGATTTAATAACTGAACAGCTGCTGTAATGCTGTAATACTGAAATGATGATGCAATGAGAATGAGTCAACAGGGTTATTTGCCTGGTACGTGTATGTATATATTCCTTGTAGATAAACCACTATTTGAAAGACAAACCTCTGTTTACTGTATTTTGCTCCTGGGTTGTCTCAAAATAGTCACTCTGTGTGCACTTTGATAGCTTATGGGCCCAATCCAGAGAGAAGGCCAGAGTGACTAGAGAAACCAGAGAGAAGGGAAACTCAGTGAGAGCTTGCACCAGAGTTAGAGGGGTTGTGCATTGTGGTGTGTTAGTGATTAGTGCTTGTAACAGAAACATGCAACATGGCTTCCGTCAGCATAGTGGGAGGAGGTTTCGTAGTGTCTCATGTCAAGGTTCTGACAGATTCCCTAATTAACTCATGAGTTGAGTTGACATCTCGGCTGAATGAGACAAACTACCTCTCCTGAAGTGTAAAGATGGAGATGTACCTATGAAGGGAGGAGTTGTGGATGATAGTTACTGATCCACCAGCAGTCCTGGATGATGGGGACTGGAAAAGAAATGAAAAGGCATTAGCCAGCATAATTCTGGCTTTAGAGGACAGTCAGCTGATACATGTGGGGCGGGGGTCTCCAGTCTGCAAAAGAGTGCTGGGAGGCATTGAGCAGTGTCTATGTTAGCGAGACTGCAGGCAGTAAAGTGTTGCTGACAAGGAGATTGTATAAAGCACAACTGAAGCTGGGGAGAGCATGTCCACACATCTGCAGGCTATGAGAAAGACATTCCTAAAATTAGAAGAAAGAGGAATGACGTTTACTGAGACACACAAGATATATGTGGTGCTCAGTTTGTTGGACGCTTCATGAGACTTTCTTGTAACTAGCTTAGAGTCCATCCAAGAGAGGGACTTAACTATAACATATTTGACTGGCCAATTATTGGAGGAAGAACAGCAATGGCTGGAGGGGCAACTAGGAAAGGGAGGGGATAATGCTCAGCACAGGCCAACATCAGAGCAGCCAAAACTGTTTACACAGTGAAGTGTTGCTACATGTGTGGTTCTATAGAGCATCTCCAGAGACACTGCCCTGAGTGGAGAAACAGAGGAGCAGCAAGACAAGGGCATAGGGCTATTCAACACATGAGGAGTGCTTCTTCATTATTGTTTTCCCTGGCAGCAACAGCATTTGAAAATGCCAGGAACACTTGGGTGTTGGACAGTGGGGCAAGTCAGCATATTGCTAATAATCCACAAACATTTTCTGGTTTAAGACCAGCTAAGCAAACATTTGTTAGTTTGGCCAATGGTCAATAATCTGCTGTTAAAAGGGAAGGTAAAGTCTATGTGCCTGAGATAGGAGAAACATTAGACAATGTCTTATATGTACCTGATCTAGATCATAATCTGTTGAGTGTTTCCAGGTTAGACAGTCAAGGTTATGAAATACTGTTTGCAAGAGGACAGTATTCCATCAGAAAAGGTGGAGGAATTAGTGCACGAGGGGTTAAGAGGTATGATCTGTACATTCTAAGAAAGCAGGAGAATAGTTGTGCACAAACACTTACAAAC
Source organism: Pituophis catenifer annectens (assembly GCF_029215685.1). Classification (NCBI taxonomy): domain Eukaryota; kingdom Metazoa; phylum Chordata; class Lepidosauria; order Squamata; family Colubridae; genus Pituophis; species Pituophis catenifer. The sequence continues at coordinate 49,192,179 of NW_027256884.1, read as the reverse complement.
ACTCCCACTCCCAATTGTGTACATTTATTGCATAGGAGATTGGTGCATGCAAGTTTTAGAGTAATGCAGAAGATGCCAGACCTAGCTGAGGGACTTAGGATAAAGAAATGCAATGTGTATTTACATTACACTTTTGGAAGGAGTCAAAGTCCAGGGTGTATCCTGTAAGTAAGAAAAACTCAAGGCAAACAGAGTTATACCTAGGAGACCTGAAAGGTGTAATAAAGGTATACCTCCTGAGTGGTTCACTACAAGTGAGGTTAGAATAGGTAGTATTCATAATGATCCTCATAAGTACCAAGAGATATGGTCATAGTCATTGCCTAAGGAAAAACAAGATAAATGGAGGAAGTTAAAGAGAATGTCAGGCAGACAGAGAAATCAAACTGAGGAAACTGAGCTAGTGAAAAGAGAAAGTGAAGGTATTCAACCAAGAGATGATAAGCAGGATGTAATGGAAATTAATGAGACAGATTGTACAGAGTCATTAAAAAATGAAATTAGAAGCAGTTCCAACAGCAGCAGTAGTAATGGTACTAGTAGCGTTTGTAGCAGTGAGAGTAGAAACCGAAGCGGGAGGCGTGAACATAATAGAGATAGAAAGCATCATGAATATGTTTATTTGCTTATTTATTTATTTGTTTAGACTTATATGCCGCCCTTTCTCCGAGAGGACTCAGGGCGGCTCACAGCAATAAAACAGAAAAATAAAACAAAAACTCCGGGTTAAAAGTTACACATAAAATCCCTAAAATCAATTAAAATCCATTTAAAAAAACCCCATCATTCCAGGCCGGCCATGCGAAATAGCCACGTTTTTAATTCGTGGCGGAAAGAGCGAAGGTCTGTTAAAGTTTAGTTTTAAATGGGAGGGGTGTTAAGATAATGATTTAATAACTGAATAGCTGCTGAAATGCTGTAATACTGAAATGATGATGCAATGAGAATGAGTCAGCAGGGTTATTTAACTGATACAAATTTAAGAGGCTGTATATATAAGAGAGGCCCTGTGAGGGCATCTCTCTCTCAGTGTGTGCTTATGATCTATAGTTGATGATTGATTGCATGACTGCCTATTATGTGTATGTATATATTCCTTGTAGATAAACCACTATTTGAAAGACAAACCTCTGTTTACTGTATTTTGCTCCTGGGTTATCTCAAAATAGTCACACTGTGTGCACTCTGACAAATACATTTGAAAAGAGGGGAATTAAATCAATACATTGCTGGAATAAAATTTTGGAAGATTTTGTTTAAGGAGAACGAATTGACTATATGAAGAATGTAATAAAACAAATTTATATTTTTAGATTTTTCTCTGCATCTTCCTCATTTACTTATTATCCTTTCAAAAGGATCTAAATTTTGAAAAAACAAGATCTGTTACTCATGGTGATGTTATATAAGGAGGAATGAATGAAGCAAAAAAAAAAACAATTTGACACATTGGTGAGAACTGTTTGATGGAAATTCTTGCACAGTCATGGATCTAAGAATAGCTATAATGAAATCTTCCTAGTTAATTAATTTGGTAAGAACCAATGTCCTACAATTTATTGTTAAATTGGTTGAATTAATTTGTGGTTTAATTTCATTCAATTCAATTCAATTCAAATCTTTATTATTAGTGCACAACATATGTACAATGAGATTGGTTGAGCTCCCAACCAATTATGTAACATAATTGTCACAAGTAAATGCCTTATTCTTCATTATGTAAATAGTACATGACCAGGGTATCAGGGGTTAACTTATTCTTCACTACTTAATATATTCATATTTAACCACTCCCATATCTAGCTCCACCCCTTGTATATATAAGGAGCTGTATGCATTCCTTCTGTGATTATTCAGTGAATATAGAATGCCTTCTGTAAATAAACAGTGCTTTATTTGAACATCTAATTCTTAATTTATTTATTGAGTCTGATCCTGAAAATATCGTAACAATCTGGTAGCAGAGGATGGTTGAATTGACTCAATAAAAATTTAAATATGTCTGAGAGAGAAAACTCCAGAAACAAAAGAGAAAGACCCAACACCAGGGCATACAGCAAAGAAATGGAAGCAGATCAAGAAATAATCGATGAGTCCACGAATGCAATATCGAGAGAATCTGAAGACTGCACTACGGACAACGAAGAAATAATGGATGAAACTGATGACCAAGAAGAAAACGAAATAGAAAACAACGAACTCAGGTCAGAGATACTAAAACTCTTAAAAAGCCAAAAGAACGATGAAAATCTCATCGCGAACCTCCAAGACATATTAAAAAACAACGGAGCAGCGAGAGAGAAGCACATCGTTACGGATAAATCTAAAGACTCAAAAACGGTGAGCGATCTGCCTGCAGTTAAAAATACAGCAAAAAAGAAAACTAACAGTCCCGCGCAAAATTTTGAATGGCAGCCATCTTGGTTTCAACAGACCCCTAAGATGAGCGAAGCAGAGCCAATCAGAAAGCAGGATTCAAAATATCTGGCGCGAAAAGCCTTACTCGATGCAAGAAATGAAAGAGAAAAAATTTACACCTCAGAAAAATCAGACACAGAAATCGAAGAAGCTTCAATAGATATGCAGCAATGAAACGCTCTTTGCAGCATTTGGACCAAAATTGAAAATCACTAAAGAATCAACGAAAAGACAAGCAAGCAAGCAAACATCTCAAAATCTACCCGCTTCTATCCAAACGACAAGAGCACCGACGCCTGAACCCAGAGAGCCCTGCAGATACCACCCCATGCCACAGACGATCCCAAGGACCAGCGTCCTCAACGAAAGAAAGCGAGCGCCCGCTATCACCAGGACTCCCAAGATCGAGCCGGAGACCGATTCCTCGGAAGAAGAGCAATGCGAGGGAGCTGCAGCAGCGAGAACCTCTCACGACGGCTTCAGGAACGAAATGAACAACGCGCATGTGCAAGACTACGCAGACAGCTTCGGAGGACATGAGGAACGGAGAGAACCATTCAGACTCGTTGCAAGCATTCCCACGCCATTTTGCAACTTTCAACATTTACAAGATCACGGACTACCCCCAGTTGTAAGTAATGGATCCAACAATATTGGGAATTTGCCCAATGACTTCCCAAAACTGAGAATAGATGGTATTAATTTGCAAGAATGGTGTCAGCAGCTCCAGGTTGTCTTTCTAAAAGAAAACTTATTATTTTTTATTACTAACCCCCCAAAAAGACCTTGGACTCTAAAATTGGACTGCCTACACCATAGAGCATTTTTCTTATTAATTTCCAGTATATCTCCTGCCATGTATCACAGTATTAAGCAAAATCTGACTGTCTCAGAAATTATTCAATGCATGTTTAAATTGTTTCACAGTGAAAGTGTAGCCACTACAACAAGAATGTCTAAAGATTTCTTCTCAGCTAGGATAAAGCCAGGGGTTACCATAAGTGAACATTTAATATCTTTAAACAAAATTAGAGCAGAACTGCATTTAAGGGGGGAGATAATTTCAGATCAAACAATGAAGAGTGTTATCATTAACTCACTAGACCCATCGTGGGATAACTATATATCACATTTAGACACAATCAATTTAGGATATTTATCCATAGAAAATCTATCTAATAAGCTAATAGCTGAAGACAATTCAAGGAGGAGTCGTTGTAACAATCACATGGAACATAAACAATATAAGAAGGTAGCATTTCAAGAAAGATATCATGAACCAATTGGATGCCACAACTGTGGATCCAAGGAACATAATAGGAGAGATTGTCCTAAACTCCTCAGAGAAAGACAAAAATCAGACTATAGAAATAGATACCACAACAGACAGTCATCCATTGATAGACATAGATATAGAAGTCCACCCAACTATAGAGAACATAGAGGGGGCAAGGATAATTCAAAGGATAGAAGGTCTGGTTCACTGAATGGGTTAAACAAACATGACAACACTAACATACAACAGCCAGAGAACAACGATTGGCTTATCGATTCTGGAGCAACTAATCACACTACAAATAATAAAAATATATTATCTTCATTTGTAGAAGATAAATTTGTAATTAAAGTAGCTAATCAAGAAAAGGTCCAAGTCATAGGTAGAGGGAATATAACCTTACCTGACCTAGGAAAAATAGAGGGGGTATTGTTAATACCTGAAATACCTCATAACATACTTAGTGCAATAAAACTAAGCAGAGATTCTGACATAAATATTGTTTATGTCAATAAACATAAATTATGTTTATTCCTTTTGAGAATAAATATTCTCAAAAGGAAGAGCAACATTAGAGAAAAACAGAATAAGCATAGGTACTGTGGTTATCAAAGGAGGTCTACCTTATTTAATGACAAAAGAGAGATGGTTACACAACATTGATTCCAACATGGAAGATAACAATGACATAGATAATGGAGACAATAGTAATAGTGACAATGAGGAACATGAGGTAATTCATAATCACAAAGACACACCCAATGACAAAAAACCTAAAATTGGTAAACCAATTCATGATGAGTGTGCTCATGTCTTACATAGGAAATTAGGACATGCCAGTTTTCCTGTAGTACAAAAGATGACTGAACATGCTGAAGGTGTTAAAATAAAAAATTGTGAAAACTATTTGGAATGCTCAGTATGTAAATCTACAAAACTCAAAACTAGTTCCAAACCCAGAAAGTCAACAAGATCAACCAACAAAATTTTTGACTTGGTACACATGGATCTAGTTGGTCCATTAACACCATCAATCACATATAGAAAACGTTATTTTCTAACCATTGTGGATGACTATAGTCGTTATGGGTTTGTCTATACATTAAAGCACAAAGATGAAACTTTTCAGAAATTTAAGGAGTTTTACAAACGTGTAGAAACGCAACATAATATTAGAATAAAACAAATTATGACAGATAGGGGATGTGAATTCATGTCAAAGGAATTCTCCCAATGGCTAAAAGACAAAGGAATGTTACATTACACATCTAGCCCTTTCTCTGCATTCCAAAATGGAGTGGTAGAGAGAAAGAACTCAACATTACAAACCATGATTAGATGCACACTAGAAGATGCTGGCTTAGGTAAACAATTCTGGTCAGAAGCTTTACAATATTCCAATTATACACAAAATAGAACTTGGTCCAGCATTGTAAACAAGACACCATATGAAGTAATGTATAGTAGGAAACCAAAAATAGCACACATGCACATATTTGGAGTCACTGCAGACGTACACATACCTAAGCAATTGAGACGTAAAGGTGAGAACATATCCAGAAGACTTAGGTTCATGGGATACGAAACAGGCACAAAAGGGTACAGATTTATCGATAATAATAACAAATTTATAGTTTCCAGAACGGCTGTGTTCCATGAACAGGCCAACTGGTCTAAAATACATCTTAATGAAATATTCCCAAACACTAATCCAGACACTAAACATCAAGAAAAAAAGACTAGAGAAGAATACAATCACAACTCACATAAAAACAAAATCAAAACATGGACAAACAGTCAACACAAAATAAAGACAGATTCATTAACTAAAAAGGAAGCAAGGTATTTACATGACAATGATAGTAAACCAGAAAGAACGATCAGAAGTAACAGAAATCAAGTGCCAAACAAATACAAAGATTATGTAATGTATATGGATGGAGAAACATCAACACCAAACACATATGAGGAAGTGTTAAAGCTTCCCCCCGAAGAAAAGAAAAAGTGGGAATCAGCCATGACTAAAGAGATGGATAGTTTACGAGAATTAAATGTATTCACACCTACACCTGCACCTAAAGACAAAACTGTTATTGGCACTAGGTGGATATATAAAATCAAAAACTTAGAGGGAGGCAACACCTTATACAAAGCTAGACTAGTTACACAAGGTTATGCACAAAAATATCCCGAGGATTATACAGACACATACTCTCCCACAGTAAGAACTGAGAGTGTAAAGACAGCTCTGGTTATAGCATCAGCACTCAACCTTGATGTATTCCAATACGACATACAGACTGCATATTTACATGCAAAATTAGATAAAGAAATATATGTAAGAGCACCTCATAGTCAATACACAAACAAAAATGAAACTTGGTTACTAAACAAAAGTTTATACGGGTTGAAACAATCTGGCAAACGATGGTATGAATGTTTAGTCAAAGTACTCAAAACTATGAATTTCTATGCTACTACTGCTGATAACTGTTTCTTTGTCAAAAAAGAGGGTGATTCTCTAGAATTTGTATTAATTTATGTGGATGATATTTTGTATATAGGTAAACATAAAGGGAGGAGAGAGACATTTGTAACAAAACTAAATGAACATTTCTCTTTGAAATCATTAGGTAAAGTAAATAAGTATCTTGGAGTTCAAATCAGTAAAACAAAAAGGGGATTCAAACTTTCTCAAAGAGACAAGATTATAGAACTTCTGAACAAATGTAATTTAAATAATGCTAAGCCCTGTGACACTCCCATGCAAACTGATTTTTTGAAGAACACAGATGAGTCATCCCCTGAATTTAAAGATAATACACTTTACAGATCAGTCATCGGTTCCCTTCTATATATTTCCAATTGGACTAGACCTGACATTGCTTTGCCTCTCAACTTGTTGTCTAGGCACGTCAGCAAACCATTACTATATCATTGGGAAGCTGTCAAAAGAATATTAAGATATTTAAAGAATAGTTTAGACTTCTGTTTACTATTGGAACCTAATAATGTCAAAGAGCCCATCCTTACATGTTACGCCGATGCGGATTGGGCTGGCGATACCACATGTAGAAAAAGCACATCTGGCTATATATTTTTCCTTAACGATTGTCCAGTTTACTGGTATACTGGTAAACAAGATTTAGTAGCCACCTCAACGACTGAGGCAGAATATGTTTGTCTGTCTAAGGCCTCAAATAACCTCATATGGTTTAATGACTTATTATCAAACACTTGGAAGAAACCTACATTACCATTTATCATGCATGAAGATAACAAGGCTGCTATTGAAATATCTAGATCTGATGCTATTGGACAAAGGTCCAGACATATAGATATAAAATTCAAACATGTGAGGCAGTTATCTCAGGATGGATTTATTAAAGCAGTTCATTGCGAAACATCAGAGCAAATAGCTGACATATTGACAAAGCCTTTGCCTTCTAAGCAGCATAAATACTTGACTTCTAAGTTACAAGTTTTATATTGTTCTGAATCTGAATGTAATTGTTGTAATATATCGAATCGGCATTTAGAGGGGGATTTGTCACAAGTAAATGCCTTATTCTTCATTATGTAAATAGTACATGACCAGGGTATCAGGGGTTAACTTATTCTTCATTACTTAATATATTCATATTTAACCACTCCCATATCTAGCTCCACCCCTTGTATATATAAGGAGCTGTATGCATTCCTTCTGTGCTTCTATCTGTGATTATTCAGTGAATATAGAATGCCTTCTGTAAATAAACAGTGCTTTATTTGAACATCTAATTCTTAATTTATTTATTGAGTCTGATCCTGAAAATATCGTAACAATAATTTCCTGTAGAGGATGTTTCATTTCATGTTTTGAAACTTGCAGTTTGACTTACAATTATGGTGATTAGCCAACATTCTAAGAAAACATGGTTAGAAGGTGAATGCTCCCCAGGCAGTCCAATAAATACATTCTGTTCAATATTTCAAGAACGTTCATAAGGATTCTTGTTGAAGATTCAGAAGGTACTTCGAAAAGCATGAAGGGCAGATGGGTAATCTGCAGCTAGTATATAATTCAAATCTATACAATCAGTTAACTCCCACACATTTGGGCAGATTAATTTTTGCAGATATGATATAAGGAGCATTCTGCTCTAGTGAGAGAACTGAATTCATTTGTCATCACAGAGATCTATGCTGCAGATGTGGCAATTGTAGTTTCACTGCAATAATTTATTTAAAGCAAGAGACATAGCCAGTGATGTGATTTATTCCAAGGACTTGTGTAGACTGGCATTATATATTAACATTTATTTATTGATGTGGAGAGGAGATTATAACTGATATAGCTGCTTACAATAAGGAAACCAGATCCAGGGTGCAAAAATCTGTGTCAATTAGATAGCAAAGAGTTACATTTTTGGAACTACTTTGCTCCAGCCCATATTTTCTAGCCCTATTTTACAATAAAATAAATATTCTACAAATGGAAAAGCCAAAAATATGATTTCCTGTTCCAGAATGCTTGCTGAAAGATAAAGAAATACATAATTAAAACGATAACCGAGCAAACAATTTCTGCATGATGGCTGAAAATGAATCCTTTGTATTTCCTATGAAGTAGGACTTGCTCTTTTTTTTTAATCCCTCATGTTCTTTTCTCTCATGCTGTGACATCCACAATTGCAAGGTTGCAGCTGCAGGCAAACCAACTGTTTATGTGGCTATTATCTGTACAAAGTACCCATATGAGCAAAATAGCTCACAACAGGCTCATACAACTTCAGAGACATTGAATGCGTTTAAAAATGTATTTAATTGAAAATTTGATATTACCAAAATATTTTAAAAATCAAATGTATACAAAAAAATTGGAGTATACTAGAGAATTAGTTGATCATATAATTTCTAGTTAATAGCTTCAGGTTTTAAACAATGCTTGTATTCTACATTCTTAATATTAGTTTGAATTTGTCAACCCTCAACCTTTGAAAAGTTGGTGCCTATACAGAGGCATTATTGAACAATATGATTCCATATAGTGTAGATATAATTTATTGTTTGAAAATGAAATCTAATGCTGATATGTGATTAAAATTGCATGAGTCTGTATAAGACATAAGAATGTTCAGAATTTCAGGTGTGAAAAGAGACATAGAGTTGGCACACTGGATAAAATGATGGAGTTTTACAATCAGCATTTCAGTACTGAAGAGGAACTGGACGAGAGGGAAGCAATAGAAGATAGAGATCAAGGGGTGCCTGCCTCAGAAGAAAAGAAACTGCAGCAAAAGGAAAGTGAAAAATTTGATCCCAGATGGCGCCGCCAAAGGCTGCCTCGGTGAAATGCTCTCTAATGGTTTTTTTATTTTTAATTATTTAATTATTTAATTTTAATTATTAATTATTTAATTATTCTCTGGGACTCACTATGGATTTCTTACACGAGACCATCTGCTACGAATTAAGCAATGTTTCTTTAAGGAGCAACTTTCTGTGATCTCAACCCCCCCCGCCCCGTCTTTACAAACGCGAATGAGATTCTAACACAGGAAGAAGCAATTTTCCTGGAGCTATGGATTACCAAGAAAACAAAATGGAGGAAGCAGAGATGACGTAAAAGGGCGGGAATTTTTAACAAGCTAAGAAATAGGGGAAATAGAACTGCTCTGCCTTCGATCTTCCTGACAAATAAATGCTCATTTGCTAACAAGATGGATGAAATACTCCTTTTAAACAGATGCAACTCTGATTTTCACAGTGCAGCTGTGCACTGTGCTTTATTGAAACCTGGTTACATGAGATATTGATGACAACAGCATGCAAATTCCAGGGTTTCAGATACATAGAGCAGACAGAATTGCAGAGTCATCAGGTAAAAAGAAGGGAGGATGCTTATGCTTATATATCAACAACAGCTGGTCTCAGTATATAACTATAATATATAAATTCTGTGATGAAAAGGGGCATTGGTCCTACCTGAGACACATCTTCTCGTTGGGTGGAGACAGCAGCCAGGATGGGGTGTGCTCGTCTGCTAAGCTGATAGACTGAGCCTATCAACGTTGCTAAGTCCCGCCCTTGTTACTGGGCAGACCCAGCTTTTGGCGAAGACTAGAAGACAGGCTTGGCATGTAGGACACCAACAAGAGAGAAAGGAAAAAGGCAAGAGATAGAGACCAGACTGACAAAGGGAGGGTCTGGCTGCTGTCTCCACCCAACGAGAAGGTGTGTCTCAGGTAGGACCAATGCCCCTTCTCCATTGTGGGTGGAGACAGCAGCCAGGATGGGACATACCAAAGATTCACGTCCCTATAATCAGGTGGGACCAGGCTGATCCAAAACACCGTCCCCCGAAAGAACCCGCTGAAGCACCCGATGACCAAAAGCAGCATCTGCCGAAGCAAATTTGTCCAGTTTATAGTGCTGGATGAACAGAGAAGGCGAAGTAGCCACCCTGCATATTTCGAGCAATGAGTCCTGCGTGGCCCAGGCCACCGATGTCGCAGCGCTGCAGGTAGAATGCGCAGTTAGTCGAGGAGGTCTCGGAAGGGAATGTAACTCGTAGGCCTTGGCTATTGTCTGCCGGATCCAACATCCGATGGTCGACGACGACACCTTACTACCTAAAGAAACCGGCAGGAAGGAAACAAAAAGAGATTCCATTCTGCGGAAGTCCGCGGTTCGCTTAATGTAGATACGTAGCGCCCGTTGGACATCTAGAGTGTGCCACCGCCGTTCAAGCCTGTGAGCCGGATGAGGGCAAAAGTTGGGCAGGACAAGTTCCTGCATGCGGTGGAAGGTGGTATTGATCTTAGGCACAAACGTAGGGTCCAGACGAAATACCACACAGTCCATGTGGAATACACAAAGGTCAGCACGGATGGAGAGGGCGGCCATCTCCGAGATGCGGCGAGCCGAGGTAATAGCTACCAGAAAAGCAACTTTGCACATTAGAAACCGAAGGCTGGTTGTCCGTAGAGGTTCGTATGGAGCAGCCGTGAGAGAATTAAGAACAATGAAGAGGTCCCAAGTCGGGTACCTATGGAGAACTGGAGGACATAAATTGGTAGTGCCCCGTAGAAAACGGTGAATCAAAGGATGTTGGGCCAAAGAAGACAACGATCCAAATATAAGTATCGAGGAGATCACCGCCACCTGCCTTTGCAATGTGTTAGGAGAAAGCCCTTTGGAAAAGCCCTCCTGCAGAAAAACCAGTACATTGACGATCGAGGCTTGGAGGGGTGGAACCCCATTCCAATCACACCATGCACAAAAGGCCCACCAGGTGGCCGAGTAAATGCGATCCGTAGAAGGCCTCCGTGAAGCCTGAATGGTGCGGATCACATCTGCCGGGATGTTGGCCTCTTCTAGTGCGCACCGCTCAACCGCCAAGCGGTCAGACAGAGCCACCTCAAATCCAGGTGCCTCACAGGACCTTGAGTCAGTGCGTCCGCTGGTTGAGGTAGCTGCCAAGGCGGAGCTATTGACAATGATACTAGGTCCGGAAACCAAGGTCTGCATGGCCAATGCGGGGCCACAAGTATGATCTCTGCTGGCTCCAACAACAACTTACGAATCACTCGGGAGAGCAGCGAGACTGGAGGAAATGCATATAGGAGTCCGGAGGCGACGGGGAGCGGAGGGTGTCGATGGCCTCTGCATGAGGTGACGGGTACCATGAGATGAAGTGCGGTAGCTGAGCATTTTTCAATGTGGCAAAGAGGTCGATCACCGGAGTCCCGAAGTGTGCAGCGACTTGGCGGAAAATGTGCGGGTGAAGACGCCATTCCACATGATCCAGGCGCTGGCGGCTTAGCCAGTCTGCTTGTATATTGGTGATGCCAGAAATGTGTTCTGCACGCAACGAGGCGAGGTGAATTTCCGACCAGACTCCCAACCTCAATGCCTCCGACATCAGGGAGAGAGACCGCGTGCCCCCTTGGCGATTGACATGGGCCTTCGCTGTGATGTTGTCCATGAGGACCAGGACGTGGGAGTTGGAGATGAGGTGATGAAAAGCTTGAAGCGCCAGGTAGACCGCCCGCAGTTCCAGCCAGTTGATGGGGCGACGGGTGTCGGTGCTGTTCCAGGTGCCCTGAGCAACTTGACCCAGGCAATGGGCCCCCCAGCCCTGAAGGCTGGCATCCGTTGTCACCACCACTCTCTGTGGATTGAAGAAGAGACAACCTCTGGATATTGCCGGAGACCGCCACCACCCTAGGGACCTGATCACCTTTCTGGGAATGGGAACAGTCGTGGAAGAAGTGCCTCTGCCTGCTTTCTGCAACGGCAAAAGAAACCATTGCAGCTTCCTTGAGTGCAGCTGGGCTCAGGGAACTATCAAGATGGTGGAAATCATCTTGCCCAAGAGCTGAGATAAGATGAGGGGAGACACCGCTCTAGCCCGTACAACTTTATAAATGAGGGACCTCAAACTATCCTGGCGCTCGCACGAAAGGTAGACCCTCCCTTCCACCGAATCAATTAGGGTCCCCAGATGGAGTAAATGAGTGGTAGGGACAAGATGGCTCTTCTCCAAGTTAATAGAGAAGCCATGGGCAGCCAGAGTCTGGAGAGTAAGCTGCAGGTCACAGGAAGCCTGCTGCTGGGTGGACGACAGAATTAGAATATCGTCTAAATAGCAGTATAAACGAATAGATTTATCCCCAAGGGATGCTGCTAAAGCAGCCAGTACCTTGGTAAAGGTACGAGGGGCAGAGGAAAGGCCAAAGGGCAAGGCCCGATACTGGAAATGGCGCCCCCCCGTAGCAGAACCGAAGGAACCTACGATGGGAGGGAAGGATGGGGATATGGAAATAGGCCTCAGTGAGGTCTATGGAAGAGAGGAGATCGCCCCTCTGAACACCGTCGAGGATAGATTTCAAAGACTGCATCTTAAAGTTGTGGTATGTGACATGCCAGTTCAAACGTTTAAGGTCCAGAATAGGTCTCCAACCCCCCCTGATGACTTTGGCACAAGAAAAACCCGGGAATAGAATCCCGTCCCCTGTTCAATCTCGGGCACAGGTTGAATAGCCCTGATTGAAAGGAGATGCTGAACCGTCGAGTCCATAAGGGACCGTTTCTCAATGTTGTTGGACAGCGGACACCGCACAAAGAACATCGGAGGAGGGGAGAGAAATTCAATGGCCAAGCCAGATCATAAGGTGGCCAGGACCCATTTATCCAAAGTGGAACCCTCCCAAACAGGGGCAAAGAGGGCCAATCTGCCCCCTGTAGGAGGATCCGGGATGCAGTTAGCGACGGCGCCTGGAGAAACAACCTCCTCCCCCTCGAAAGGGCCACTTGGAAACAAATGTCCTACCTCTGGACGCTCTGTCCTGAATGCCCCGTTGCCTAGATTGATAACTCCCCTGAGGTCTGGCAGAAGAAGAGGAAAAGTTAGCACCCTCATACAAACGAGAATGGGGTTGGGTCGGATATGGGTGGAACCTTGATTCCCCCCTATGGAAGACAACTGGAAGGATCTTCCTTTTGTCCTTGGTTTCAGTCAAGAAAACATCAAGGGGATCCCCAAACAGTTTGGAACTGGCGAACGGAACCGAAGCCAGATGCTACTTATGCCTGGTGTTGGCTTGCCAGTGGCAGAGCCAGACTAAGCGGTGGGCCGTAATGGAAGAGGCAAGGGACTTAGCCGCAAAGCAAGCGGCAGTGAGGGTAGCATCCGCTGAGAATTGCATGGTGGCGATAATCTTGTTCAGTTCCTGCCGTACACGGACATCTTTCGTAGTCAAAGTCTCCTGTAGATGACGGAGCCATAGGAGAGTTGTGCGATTAAAGAAAGATGCCATAGAAGCCGCTCGAATGGCCCAAGCAGCGCCCTGGTGAGCCTGTTGCAACACGTGCTCCACGCGGCGCTTCTCCGGGTGAAGCCCTTCATCTGGGTCACCTGGAACCATAGTGTGAGGCAAGAGAGCATCCACGGGAGCATCCACGGTCGGGACCTGAAGAAGGGTAGCTAGATCCGGAGTGACGTTGAAATTCCGTCATTCCGATGCCGTAGGGGCCAGGGTCGAACCAGGCGAGGACCACTGTTTCCGGATAACATCGAGGAACAAAGGAGGGGTAGGAATGGATGGTTCAGCAAAAAAGGGGTTCAGAGCCCCTTTAGCCGTACTCGAGGTAGCCAGCAGCGGAGAGGGAGACTTGAGCTGGGCCGTATTAATGACTTTGTGTAGCAGAGATTTGAACAAGGCCTGGGGAAACAAGCCCGTAAACGCTGGTTGATTGGGAGGGAGATCCTCGTCCTCAGAGAGCTCCAAATCCCGAGATTCCTCATCAGCCAGGGAAGATGCCCAGCTTGCCATAGAAGAGACCGGAGAATCCGGGGCGTCGATCGAAAAAGCATCCTCCTGCTCGGCGTCCACTAGAGAATTAGACACCCAAGACTGAACTGAGGTCGCCCTGTTGGCAGGCCGAAATTGAGACGCCAATGACTGTTGCACTGCAGCCATGATGAGCTGTTGGATTTGCTCTGGAGACAAAAAATTAGCTTGTTGTGCCACCCCCGTCCCAGGAGTGGGTGAGGGGGGTGGCGCAGATGCCAATTCAGACAAGTCCAATGACGAATGAGTAGCCGGGGAAGGCTCTGCCGGGGGCTCAGGAGCCGGAGCCGCGGGGGAACCCCAGAGATCGGCATCTGAATAACAGCAGGGTAGTCCTGAAAGGACAGTTGGTCTACCTGCGCCCCAGAGCCCAATGCAGCAGTAATACAGGAGAGGCTGTCTCCTTGGCCGGCGGTTGATGCCCACTGGCCTTGGCACAGATCTTTTGCAGTACTTTATCCCGGCGGGCTTCCGTACGAGAAGGTAGAGAATGAGAAGATGACTTATGGCGGGGCCTTGATGGATCTGAACCCACCAGTTTAGAGGAGCCAGAATTGTCATCTCGCCTGGTAGGGGAAGCCCCCTTATGATGAGGGCTATCAGAACACCCCACCATGCAACCATTCTTCGACTTGTGCGAAGCCTTGGGCATGATTGAAATCCAGGAAGGACCACTCAGATGCAACAATGGACAGAATTCCCAGATGTCAGAAAGGGTCGCAAAGGAAGAAACTGTTGTTAAGAGGCACAGACCAAAGTCTGGAGGCCTCTAAACAGGGCTACTGTAACTGGGAGCGCAGAAGCTCCACTCTTCAAACGTTATGATGTGCCCTGACTTATAACTGGCAAGGATGACAGCTGTTCAAAGGTGACAAGCATAAAGGCGCAGGCCAGCAGAAGGGGGGGGGAGCACAAAGCTCCACCAGCAAAATCTGTCACCGACGGTCTCTATGTTGGTAAAGGGGAGCGCAAAGCTCCACCAGCAAAAAAACCCCACACAGGCAATCGACAGGGCTGTCAAAGGGGAGCGCGAAACTCCACTAATAAAGTTCCCCACACAGGAGTCGGCAGCGTCGCTTATAAGGGGAGCGCGAAATTCCACCAGCCAAACAAACTGCCACACAGGAGAGACAGTTGCTGATAAAAAGAAGGGGGGGCCCAAAGCCCCGCCGAAGCCCTCCCTTCTCCCAGTCGGTGATATACACTTCACACGCTGACAGGGGAAAGCGCCAAGCCAACGATCCCTTGAAAGTCTTTTTTGCGCCAAAAATGACTTCAGTGCTCGAAGCGACGCAACGGCCAGCAATCCATTCAAATCAAAAGCCCCCGCACTACACAGGCTCCAGAGGGAAGTGCGAGGCTCCACTAGCCGGCCCAGAAGGTAAAGAAGCAAACAGTCAACTAAACTGACAAGCAAACGGCAGAACTTAGTAACGGCTGACAGGAATCCAAAATGGCAGCCGGGAGGTTGAAAGGGGGAGCGCAAAACTCCACAGACGATGATTTAGGCGCTCAGGTCTTTGACGGCCAGCAATATCACCAATGGGAGCGCGAAGCTCCACAAAATCCTGAAAATCCCCCAACCGATAGAAAGAAGGATGAGGGAAAGGGATATCCACCCCAGATAACTAGCTAAGCCAGTTACTGGGGTAGAAGATCTTACTATTTGTGGAAAAATGAAGCAAAATCCAATGCAGTCCAAGTCACAGTCCGAGTCAAAATCCAACACTAAGTAACTATCAGAAGAGATACTTACGAGACCGCCTTCTGCCACCAATAGCCTCCCACCGGCCAGTACGCTCGCACAGAGTGGGCCTCCTCAGGGTGCCGTCCACCAGACAATGTCGGCTGACAACTCCCGGGGGAGAGCCTTCTCTGTGGTGGCGCCCACCCTCTGGAACAACCTCCCCCCAGAGATACGTACAATAACAGACCTCCGGATTTTTCATCGGGCCCTGAAAACCCATTTATTTCAACTAGCTGGGCTGGCTTGAGTTAATTTTAAATTGATTTTAAATTGGGTTGTTTTAATTTACGGCCAATAATATTTAATTATTTTAAATTGCTTTTAAATTTTGTATGTATTGGTTTTTTTTTGTTTTTTTGTTTTTTTTACTCTGGCTGTTCACCGCCCTGAGTCCTATTTTGGAGAAGGGCGGTATAGAAATTTAAATAAATAAATAAAATAAATAAATAAATAAATGCCAATAAAGAGAGAAAAACAGCAAGAGGAACAGTTCCACACGCCTGTCTAGGCTGACAGACTGAGACAAAAGCTGGGTCTGCCCAGTAACAAGGATGGGACTTAGCAACTTTGACAGGCTCAGTCTATCAGCTTAGCAGATGAGCACACCCCATCCTGGCTGCTGTCTCCACCCACAATGGAGAACTTAGAGTCTTTACTTATCAACTGTAAACCATTTTACTGTCCATGCGAGTTCTCCTCATTTCTACTAATTGCTATTTATGTCCCCCCACAAGCCTATGTAAACAAGGCATTACGAACTCTAGCTGACCAGATTATGGTGGCTGAAGCCAAATACCCCGATTCACTGGCCATTATTATGGGAGAGCTAAACAAAGCAAACTTAAGGAAAGAGCTACCAAAATACTTTCAGCATGTCAATTGTCCCACTAGAGGCAAGAATACTTTAGACCATTGCTACACAACACTAAAAGATGCTTATCGGTCCTTACCATGAGCAGCTGTGGGACACTCTGATCATTGTATGATTCACCTTGTACCTGCTTACAGGCAAAGACTTAACACCACAAAACCAACAATTAAATCAGTGAAGACCTGGACTGAGGAGGCAAAGTTAAAGCGACAGACCTGTCTTGACTGCACTGATTGGAATGTTTTCAAAAGTACCTTTGCAGAGTTAGATGAACTCACAGAGACTGTAACATCATATGTCAGCTTCTGTGAAGACCTATGTGTACCGACCAAGAACTTGTGAATATACAGTAACAACAAACCTTGATTCACAGCTAAACCTAAACAGCTACGTTGTTACAAAGAGGAAGCCTACAGAAAAGGTGATAAAATGATGTACAATCAGGCCAGAAATGTATTAACAAGGGAGATCAGAGCAGCAAAAAGAAGCTACTCTGAAAATCTAAAGAATCCGTTCTCAACAAATTAACCAGCAAACATGTGGAAAACTCTTAAAAATATCACTGGTTATGGCAAACCTCCTTCCCAGGCTGAAGGAAATCAACAACTGGCAGATGACCTAAACGTGTTTTACTGCAGGTTTGAAAGGAAAGTTCAGCCACCTATCTCCACAACCCCCATCTCAGACACACCAACAACAGCCACACCTCCTACAACTGAACCCATTCCATTCGGTTCACCGCCCCTAGTGATCACAGAAAAGGAAGTGCAAGACCTATTTCACAGACAAAAGCCAGGAAAAGCTACCAGGCCCAGACAAGAAAACTCCTTCTTGCTTAAAAGTGTGTGCTGACCAATTGGCCCCCATCTTCACCCGTATCTTCAATAAATCACTAGAGATGTGCTATTTTCCTTCTTGCTTCAAACGCTCTATTATCATCCCAGTGCCGAAGAAGCCCACCATAAGGAACTGAACAACTACAGACTAGTTGCTCTAACATCTGTAGTTATGAAAACCTTTGAAAGGCTAATGCTGTCTCACTTGAAAACCATCACGGATCTGCTGTTAGACCCCTGCAATTTGCATACCGAGCAAATAGATTGGACGTTGGTCTTACCTGATACGTCCGTTCTCAACAGTGCTGTGGAGTCGGAGTCGGAGTCGGAGTCGAGGAGTCGGAGTCGGAGGAAATTTTGGGTACCTGGAGTCGGAGTCGGAGTCGGCAAACAATGCACCGACTCCGACTCCGACTCCTACTAAATTTAGATTGGAATTTTAAAAAAAGCAAGTTTAAATGTCCCAATTCACAAAAAGTTATAATTAATGACTTCTCTACTGTAAGAATAAAGACCAATGCATGCAGTGCCTCACGTAACCGCAAAATGAACACGTTAAGTGACCGTGAAGAAGCATGCTTTTCATGTGCTTCACTATAAGGCACGCAACGCACAATTAGGAGTGGCAATACTTATACTTTCCATAGTGTTGTGTTCTGCTGTTACAGGGAACGCAGCGCCCATGGGTAACCTAGCCTCTCACTGATAAGGGATTAAGTAAATATGTTTTTTGCAGGACTAGAGACACTTGCATAAGTGAAGGGAATGGAGGGTCAATAGTTCAAGACTGAAGCTGTAAACCATTGGAAAAACTGCTGTCATTCAGCTAAGGCTATAAAAACTTGTAACTCTGATTGTTAGCTTAAACTTTAAACATGACTAAACACTGTTTAAATTTATGAACCGGCCAAATACTCTGTTCAAAGAAAATACATTGTATGTTTGTATGTGTGTTTCTAATTATTGTTATTTATTCATATTTGTTCTCTTTTATTCTTTAAAGTTTAACAATTCATTCTTTATCTTAATATCTTTATATTTGTTTGGGGTTGGCTTTCTTCCCTTTCATCTTTTTTATTGTACAGCAATCTTTCTCCTCAAACCTACCACCTCTCTCTTTTCTTTCCTTCTTACTTTCTCTTCCTCACCCTCTTCTTCTCCTCCCTACTTCCTCTTCCTTTCTCCTTCTCCTCCTCTCTTCCTCCCTCTCTTACCCTCACTCCTACTCTAATTTCCCTTCCCTTCCTTCATCCCTCTCTATTGCTGTATCCTTTTATGTATATGGACTACTCAGAGGGCTGAAAAAGTTATTTCTGACTGGTCCTCTCCCTTTTGACCAGTCCTCGAACTTACGACTGTCCTCACATTTTACGTTTTTGCCCTATCTTGTCACCATGGTGAAGAGAAGCAGTTGTGAAATGAGTGACATGGTTGTTAAAAATGCTGCACGGGCATAAATGTGAGGATGGTCATAAGTGTGAGGACCAGTCAAAAGTGCGAGGACCTGTCAGAAATGACTTTTTTCAGCCCTCTATACACATAGCCATGGCCACCCGGTCACATGACCAGCTAGCCACACCCACCCAGTCACATAACCTCCAAGCCATGCCCACAAAATAAGCCACGCCCACAGAACCGGTAGTAAAAAAAATTAGAACCCACCCCTGGTTGGGGGTCACCACAACATGAGGAACTGTATTAAAGGGTCGCGGCATTAGGAAGGTTGAGAACCACTGGCTTAGAAGAACTTGGTGGAACAGCTTCTTGGATTCAACTGTAAGTGTTTATATTGTATAGGACAAATCATGTCTAGGTTTAGTGCTGGGATATATAGCTTATTTGTTTGTATAAAGCCATGTACGTACAACTTACAAGACTGTGTATGTTGATATTAAAAATCTAATTATATGCCAGTTAGTATAACATATTTTATATTTTAGGGAAAGAGGCATCCTAAACAATGGCAAAAAGACTGCTAACAACAAACACAACAAAGTCTACTGTTTATGAGCACTTTGCATTATCAAGTGATGGAAAACATTACGTGTGCCAATGTATTAGAAAAGATGATGATGGTGAAAAACAATGTGATGCAAAAATTAGCAGTTTCAGTGGGCCTGATAAAAATGCACCTACAAGAGCATCAAATTTGAAAAGACACTTACAGCGTTTTCATCCCAAAGTGTTAGAAGCCGTGAATGAGAAAGATAGCAATGAAAACATTGCATCTACTTCTGTGACAAAAAACGTTCAGAAATCTACTGGAGAACAATCACAAATAAGAAAATTCTTTATATCTGACAAAGTTACCATAAGGATGACACCAGAAAAATTCAAACACCACATTATTGAAATGGTAGTAAAGAATAGTGTACCACTATCCTTCTTTTCACAGACAGCCTTTTTAGGCCTAAATGGAGAAATGGCAAAAAAACTTGGTGTTTCTCTGGAAAGAGAAAGTATAAGGAAACTTATAATTGAGGAGGCCAAATGTAAAAAGGAAGAACTACAGAAAGTTATGAAAGGACGTTTTGTCTTCCTTAAAATGGATGCATGCACACGTCACAGAGTCAATTATTTCGCTATTAATGTTAGATTTGTGGATGAAAATAACAAAACAATAACACGGACCCTCGGAGTAAAGGACACTCAGGCACATCACACCAGTGATTACCTTCAGAAGTTAGTGGAGGGTGTTCTAGAAGATTTTGAAATTAAAAAGGAACAGATTTTATGTGTTGTGACAGATAACGCTTCTAACATGTTGAGCACAATTGAGAAGATGAAGGCAGATGAAGAAGGTATCAAACAGATATTAGACTTAGAGGAAGACAGCTCTGCAAGTATTAGAGAAAGTTTAGAAACTGAAGAGAATGCTGACATTTTTTTAGACAACTTTGTTGAAGAAGCATTGAAGCTTGCTACTATTCATCATATGCGATGTGCTGTTCATACACTGCAACTTGCCATAAGAGATGGATTAAAAGATCGCCATGCAGCTACATTAATTGGCAAATTACGGCAAGTAACTGTTGCAGCCAGGGCCCCAAAAACAGATGCAATTTTGAAAAGACGTGCAGGAAAAGGAGCCATTTTGGATCAAACAACTCGCTGGGGAAGCACTTATTTAATGGTGAAGCGTTTGCTTGAACTTAAAGACTTCATAGAAGAAATGGACAATGAAAATCTTGCATTAACTGCAAGCCAGTGGACACAAACAAAAGAGCTGGAGAACCTTCTTTCTCACCCCTTCACTGTCACCAAGAGGTTGCAATGTGATGATCTAACCCCGGGTAAATTCCTCTTGGAATGGAAGAGCCTGTTATATCGCCTGAACAAAAATGGAGGGTTAATAGCTGAGGGCATTGCATCTTCAATGATGAAAAGAGAGAGTCTTTTGCTGGAAAATGAAATCTTGTTAGCGGCTATTTATGTCGACCCAATGAGCCGACTTTTATTGAACAGTAAACAGATTGCTACTGGGAAAAAGGCCCTCTATGATGTAGCAGTTCGCATGAAGGGATTACGACCTGAAATACCTCCACAGGAGGATGGAGTTCTTTTAAGCAATAGTGGTAACTCAGAATCATCTTCTTCAAACGAAGAATTAGACTTTGATTCCTTCTTAGACAAAATGGAAGTTGCTAAAGGAAAGCGACGTCGCATAAGCGTTACAGAACCAGTAAATGTCCAAATAAAAAAATTCCAACAGGAGTTTTATAAAGCACTAAAAGAAGTTGAAAAGTATGATCGCTCATCAAAACTTACTGTTGAAGAAGCCATCCTTGTTTATCCAGAGATCGTTAGTGATGTGGCCAGAATAGTTACTGCAATGCCACCCACCCAAGTCAGTGTCGAAAGATTATTTTCAGCCCTAAAAATAATAAAGTCTGACTTAAGAGCCTCTATGAAAGAGGATCTGGCAGAGGCAATTCTCTTCCTTAGAACTCTACATTGAATTGATTTGCATTTGCTAAGCCTATAACTACATTTCAAGATTAATATAAACCATTTCTAGGTTTTACAGATTTTGTTTTTGGTTCATATAGATAAGCTTTGTTTTTGTTCTAAAACAACCAAATAATGTGGTTTGTATTTTTGAACTGGTAAAGTTCCTGTTCCTGATGTTTATGCCTGCTGCTACTATCCAGCAACTTGATTAATTAAATTAATAAAAAAAAATTAATAAAACTTTGTTGTTTTCATTGTGTTTGTCTTTTGCTTAAACTGTTCAATACAGTAGACTGTTGGCTTCCCAGCCAGTAGTCCTGTGGTAATGACATGTATGTTGCCTTTCTTTCCTTCAAGGAATGTATAAAATACATTCGCATATTAATACAGAGGAGTCGGAGTCGGGGAGTCGGAGTCGGAGTCGGAGTCGGAAGTACAAAAAACTGAGGAGTCGGAGTCGGAGTCGGAGTCGGAACATTTATCTCCCGACTCCACAGCTCTGGTTCTCAAGTAGTAAGAAACGCCAGTCAGGCTGGGTAATCGGCTCCTTTATCCAGCGATGACCGGGTCTGCACTAATTTGAATAGCTCCGCCCTCTTCTCCAGTGTTTCGGCGAGGGCCATGGCGCAGACCGTCGTGTCTTCCTGAAATGATAGAGAATTAATATCCAAACCCCCCTCCCATCCATTCCGGAGGGCCGGACCAGGGGCGGGGCTGACTGGCGTTTCTTACTACTCGAGAACGGACGTATCAGGTAAGACCAACGTCCATTCTCCGAGGTGAAGAAACGCCAGTCAGGCTGGGGACATACCAAAGCTAGGTGTCACCAGGGAGGGAACTCCGGCCCGCCGGCTTCTATGAACGAAGCACCTCCTGCAGGACCCGGCGACCAAAGGCAGCGTCCGCAGAGGCGAAGGAGTCCACCCGGTAATGTCGAATGAATGGAGAGATCGACGTCCACGTTGCCGCCCGGCAAACCTCCTCCAGAGTAGCTTGGGTGGCCCAAGCCGCCGACGTGGCGGCGCTCCTAGTCGAGTGGGCCGTGATGCGAGGCGGAACTGGGAGATGTTGCTGTTGATATGCTGTGGCGATAGTGGCCCTGATCCAACGCCCTATGGTGACACTGGAGACTCTGGCACCGATGGAAGCAGGTTGAAAAGATACAAAGAGGGCCTCCGTTCTACGGAGGGGGGCCGTCCGAGAGATGTAAATCTTTAATGCTCTACGAACGTCGAGGAGATGCCAAGATCTTTCCAATCGATGCCCCGGCCGCGGGCAAAAATCCGGTAGCATGAGCTCCTGAGCTCGGTGGAATCTAGAGTTGATTTTGGGTAGGAATGCCGGATCAAGGCGGAGGACCACCCTGTCAGTATGAAAAATGCAGAGGTCGCTGCGGATTGATAGGGATGCCAGCTCAGAGATTCGGCGTGCTGAGGTGATGGCAACGAGGAAGGCCACCTTGAATGACAAAAAGCGGAGGGACACTTGACGGAGGGGCTCGAACGGAGACAGAGTTAAGGCATTCAGAACCTTGTTGAGGTTCCATGTAGGGTAGCGATGAATTGGGGGAGGACGGAGGTTGACCACCCCCCGAAGGAAGATGCGAATGTGAGGGTGACGAGCGATGGAATCCGGAGAATTGCAGGATAGAATAGAAGCGATGGCTGCCACTTGACGTCGCAGTGTATTTGGAGTCAAGCCGGAATCAAACCCGTCTTGAAGAAAGCAAAGGA
The DNA here is from genome assembly GCF_029215685.1 of Pituophis catenifer annectens. NCBI lineage: Eukaryota > Metazoa > Chordata > Lepidosauria > Squamata > Colubridae > Pituophis > Pituophis catenifer. The sequence goes on along the minus strand of NW_027256884.1, from coordinate 49,169,010 downwards.
CTTGCAGAACAGAAGCTGACAGTGGATCAATGGAGGAGCGTCTGCACCACTTAGAAAATGATTGCCACGTAGCTTCATAAATACGTGAAGTAGACGGTCGGCGAGCCGCCTGCATCGTGGAAATCACTCTGGTAGGGATCCTGGCTTCCCCTAAGAGGAACCGCTCAGCCTCCAGGCGGTTAGATGGAGCCAAGCGGGATCTGGATGATGTAGAGCCCCTTGAGTGAGTAATATCCTGGAGTCCGGAATGCACCAGTGAGGTGCTATTGACAGCGACAGAAGATCCGCATACCAAGGTCTGCGGGGCCAGTGTGGTGCAATTAGGATGAGTTCCGCTCTTTCGTCCAACATCTTCCGGAGAACCCGGGGGATGAGAGGTAGAGGAGGGAAGGCATATAGGAGTCCTGTTGGCCATGGGGTGCGGAGAGCATCCATGGCCTCGGCCTGGGGATCCGGAAAGCGAGAGAAGAACCTTGGGAGCCTGTTGTTCTGGCTCGAGGCAAAGAGGTCTACTACTGGGAGGCCGAAGCGGTCCGTGATGTCGTGGAATAGAGGGAGAGGAAGGCTCCACTCCCCGTGGTCCAATCGAGAGCGGCTGAGGGCATCCGCTTGGAGGTTGGTTGTCCCTGATATGTGATCCGCCTTCAGTGAGGTGAGATGCGTCTCGGCCCACCGACCAAGGAGGACCGTTTCTGCTAGCAGGGCCCTGGAATGAGTGCCCCCCATTTTGTTTATATGAGCCTTCGTGGCCATGTTGTCGGTTAGAACAAGGATGTCTTTGCCCTCCACAAGAGATTGGAACTGAAGGAGAGCTAGTCGGACCGCACGCAGTTCTAGATAATTGATGTTGTTGCGGCGTTCTAGCCGGGACCACTGACCCTGGGCCATATGATGAAGGAGATGGGCCCCCCAACCTGTCAAGCTGGCGTCCGTTGTGAGGATCAGGCGAGGAGGTTCTCTGAAAAATGAGCCTTTGGAGATAGCGTCCGAAGTCCACCATCTGAGGGAAGAGATGACTAATCGAGGCAGGCGAATACAGGACCGTGAAGAGGCTTGACCCGCTCGTTGATGGGGAAGGAGAAGCCACTGGAGCTCCCTACTTTGTAACCGGGCCCATGGGACAATCCCAAAGGTGGAGACCATCTTACCAAGCAGGCCGGATAACCTTAGGAGGGACGCTGATTTCTGTGAAATGCACAGATCGGCCGAGGCTTTAAGACTGGCCTGACGGTCGGGAGAAAGGAATACCTGGGAAGAAAGGGTGTCAATAGAAGCCCCAAGATGGACAATACGAGTAGATGGGGAGAGATGGCTCTTAGCCCAATTCACAGAAAAACCGTGACTTTGCAAGAGGTTTAGGACAGTAGAAAGGTCAGCGTATGCAGAGGAGATAGAGGAGGACATAACTAAAATGTCGTCCAAATAAAATTGTAAACGAATAGGGAGAGAACGAATATGGCCAATTAGGGAGGCCATAATCTTAGTAAAGACCCTAGGGGCTGAAGACAGCCCAAAGGGTAGGGCCCGGTACTGGTAATGGAAACCCATGTAGTGGAAACGGAGAAATTGGTGGTGAGAAGGGTGAATAAGAATATGGAGGTAGGCCTCTGTGAGGTCTATGGAGGAAAGAAAGTCACCAGGTCTAAGGCATTCTAGAATGGAAAACAACGTGTGCATCTTGAACCGGCGGTAAGTTATGTACCGGTTCAAGGCTTTGAGATCTAAAATGGCTCGCCAGCCTCCCGATGCCTTCTTTACAATGAAGAGGCGGGAGTAAAAACCCCGTCCCCGCTGGTCAGGGGGAACGGGTTGGATTGCCCTGATAGATAAGAGATGGGATATAGCAGAGGAAACCAAGGCCTGTTTAACTGGATCCTTGGAGAGAGGGCAGGAAAGAAAGAGTGAGGGAGGAGGTGAAGAAAATTCTAACAGAAGGCCTGAATTTATAGAAGACAAAACCCAAGCGTCAGAAATGGAAGACCGCCATTGGTCATAAAAAAGGGAAAGGTGGCCCCCAATTGGAGGATCCCCCTTGAATCTATCTGCCTCTCCGGGAAAACCGACCCCGACCCCCCCGAAAGGAGCATCTAGGCGGAAACCGACCCCCCGTTCTGACCTGACTGTCGGGCTGGGATGATCTTGGCAGGAACGGACGCTGGAAGCGGGACTGGAAGGAGGAATCCGATGCCCAAAAGGACTGGAGGCGAGGATAAGGTGAGTAGCGGGAGTCGGAACGTCGATGTTGGGAAGGGAGGAACTTGCGTCGATCCCGAGTCTCGACCAGGAGAGGTTCCAAGGACAGACCAAAGAGATTTCCGGGTGAGTAAGGGGAGGATGCTAGCTGCCACTTGCAGCGCATGTCCGCCTGCCAGTTCCTAAGCCATAAAAGGCGGCGGGAAGTGACAGAGGAACTCAGGGCCTTTGCTGCAAAACGGGTAGCATTCAGGGTTGCGTCAGCCGAGTATTCTAGGGCAGCTGTGATTTTGTTGATGTCTTGTTGAACCCTGGAATCAGAGTGAGGTAAGTGGTCCCGGAGTTGTTTGATCCAGAGGAGTGCGGCCCTGTTGAAGAATGAGGCCGCAGAGGATGATTTAATAGACCAGGCAGCTGCGAGATGGCCCTTGATCAGCGTCTTTTCTGCGCGCTTGTCCTCAGGGCGAAGAACATCCTCTGGTGTTCCTGTAGGATGTGATGGGTTGGCCAAAGCCACGATTGGAGCGTCGACAGTGGGAGGCTGAAGGAGGTCAGACATTGCAGGAGCAGCGTTGTAGAGGCGCTTGTCCAGATTGTTAGGGCTTGGACCGGCCCCAGGCAAGGACCATTGACGACGAAGAACATCCAGAAACAGCTTTGGTGCTGGAATGGTTTCAGGGGCCACAGTCGGCTCAGCAAACAAGGCTGAAGCAGGATCAGCAGAGGAAGATGAGGACTCTGGAAGGGGAACCTCGCCAAGTCGGGTGGTAGCAATGGCCTTAAATAGGAGAGAGCGGAACATCTGAGGGCGGAAAAGGCCTATGAAGGGGGACTTATCTGGGCTCAAACCCTCATCCTCAGATAGAGCGGAGTCAGGGGCCTCCTCGGGCTCGGAGACAGCTGCTTCTTCCGCGGCCAGCTCTAAATCATCCTGATCCATGTCCGAAGAAGGATCAGCTTCAGGAAGATGGCGAAGGTCTCCTGTGGATTGGAGGACTGGAGCTGGGTTAGGAGACTGAAGACCTGCCTGTTGGAGGCATTGGGTAAAGCCCTGGCGCATAGCCCTGATGAGGAGGGCTTCAAATGCCTCTGGGAGAGGAGGGATTGGATCCTGATGAAATGAAGGAGCTGCAGGAGCAGGCAATTGGGAGGATTGCAGAGGGGAGGGTGAAGGAACAGAGCCAGCCTCAGTCTGGAAAAGAGGCTCCTTGCCCGGTGGAAGAGCAGGTTCCAAGGGGGCTGGGCGATCAGGGGAAAGGCTTCTGACACTACGGGCTTCGTCTTGGACTGCCAGCCCTGCCAGCCCTGAAGATGAGGCCTGCCCTGCCAGCCCTGAGGATGAGGCCTGTGGAGGGAGGCGATCAGGTGAAGTGGGCCTTGTTCTGGAGGAAGCCCTGTTAAAGGCCTTCTCCATGGCCTTGTGGCGCCGCTGCTCCTCTCTGGAAGAAACTGGCATGGCCTGGGATGAAGAGGTCTTACTGGCCTTATGAGACCTTGATGGCATGGCCAGGCTTGAAGGCCCTTCTAGGGGATCGGAGGAGGACTTACGAGAGCGATTGCGGCCTCTTTGCTTGTCAGCCATAGCCCGAATTAAGTTATGCCCCTTTAAAATGGCCGCCGTCCCAAGCGCGCCAAAAATAAACGGCCCAGAAACTTACAGACGAAAGGCTCTGCTCCGTAGTTTATTCTCTGCAGCGTTCAGGCAAGCAATTAAGCAGAATCGCTAGCTCGAGGCTATTACTGCGATGTTTTTCAGGGAGCTTGCCGATCGTAAACAAAGGGAGGCTGCTGGGCTAATCGCCTTTGAAATGCAGCGCCGAGTAAAGGAGGCTGGAATTAACCGCTAATGAGGGAATCTGTCAGCCGACAGATTCCAAGCCGGAGCCCCGGCTAGCGGCAATCCAGGAATCTCCAACCAGGAAGAAGTTGATTAAATTTAGCCAGATACCAATTAGATGAAATTAAGTTGAAATTAGGTGGAATTCAGTAGAAATAGCAAGCGAGAGCTGAAGACACGACTATCCAGTCAAGGACCGAGTCGAAACACTGGGGAAGAGGGCGGAGCTATTCAAATTAGTGCAGACCCGGTCATCGCTGGATAAAGGAGCCGATTACCCAGCCTGACTGGCGTTTCTTCACCTCGGAGAACAACAGATGATGCTGTTAATATGACTCTGCACTACATCCTACAACATCTTCAATCTCCAAAGGCTTATGCAAGAGTCCTCTTTGTAGACTTTAGTTCAGCATTCAACACCATCATTCCAGACATTCTTCTAATTAAGCTAAACCAGCTAGCAGTACCTGAACACACTTGTAAGTGGATCATAAGCTTCCTCACAGACAGGAAGCAGCAGGTGAAGCTAAGCAGAATCACATCAGATACCTGTACAATTAGCACAGGGGCCCCACAAGGCTGTGTGCTCTCTCCACTTCTCTCAATATACCAATGACTGCATCTCAAACTATCCATCTGTTAAACTACTGAAGTTTGCAGATGACACAACAGTGATTGGTCTCCTTCGAGGCAATGGTGAATCTGCAAACCGATGGGAGGTTGAACAACTAGCCTCGTGGTGCGACCAGAACAATCTGGAACTGAACACACTCAAAACTATAGAAATGGTGGTGGACTTTAGGAGAAACCCTCCCATACTACCACATCTTACAATACTAGACAACACAGTATCAACATTAGAGACCTTCAAAGTTCTAGGTTCTACTATATCACAAGACCTAAAATGGACACCTAACATCAAAAATGTCATCAAAAAAGCACAACAAAGAATGTTTTTTCTGCGCCAACTCAGAAAGCTCAAATTGCCCAAGGAGCTACTGATACAGTTCTAGAGAGAAATTATTGAGTCTGTCATCTACACCTCTATAACTGTCTGGTTTGGCTCTGCAACCCAACAAGACAGACACAGACTTCAGAGGATAATTAGAACTGCAGAAAAAACAATTGCTACCAACCTGCCTTCCATTGAGGACCTGTATACTGCACGAGTCAAAAAGACGGCTGTGAAAATATTTACAGACCCCCTCACATCCTGGACACAAACTGTTTCAACTCCTACCCTCAAAATGACGCTATAGAGCACTGCACATCAGAACAACTAGATGCAAGAACAGTTTTTTTTCCCAAAGGCCATCACTCTGCTAAACAAATAATTCCCTCAACACTGTCAAACTAGTTACAAAGTCTGCATTACTATTAATCTTCTCATTGTTCCTATCACCTATCTTCTCCCACTTATGACTGTATGACTGTAACCTTGTTGCTAGTATCCTTATGATTTATATTGACTGTTTCCCTATGACTATCATTAAGTTTAGTTTAGTTTAGTTTAGTTTAGTTTAGTTTAGTTTAGTTTAGTTTAGTTGTTTAGTTTAGTTTAGTTTAGTTTAGTTTAGTTTAGTTTAGTTTAGTTTAGTTTAGTTTAGTTTAGTTGATTTGTATACCGCCCTACTCCCGAAGGACTCAGGGCGGTGAACAGCCAAGCAATAAAATACATAAATACACAAAATTTAAAAACCAGACAAAATCAAATTAAATCATTTTGGCCCAGACAGATTAAAACACCCCAATAATTTAAAAACAGATTAAAATTTACATATTAAAAGAGGGAGGAGATTAGGCCAAGCCCGCTTGATGGAATAAAAAGGTCTTCACAGCGCGGCGGAAGGTGCGCAGATCCGGGATCCTCCGTATCTCTGGGGGGAGCTCATTCCAGACGGTAGGTGCCCCCACAGAGAAGGCTCTCCCCCTAGGGGCAGCCAGCTGACACTGTTTGGCTGACGGCACCCAGAGGAGTCCCTCTATATGAGAGCGTACTGGCCGGTGGGAGGCTATTGGTGGTAGTAGGCGGTCCCGTAGATAACCAGGTCCTAAGCCATGGAGCGCTTTAAAGGTGGTAACCAAAACCTTGAAGTGACCCGGAAGACCACCGGGAGCCAGTGCAGCTCGCGCAGGAGAGGTGTCACATGGGAGCGCCATGATGCTCCCATTACCACCCGCGCAGCCGCACTCTGCGCCAGTTGGAGCCTCCGGGTGCTCCTCAAGGGGAGCCCCATGTAGAGAGCATTACAATAGTCCAGGCGGGAGGTGACGAGGGCATGAGTGACCGTGCGTAACGAGTCCCAATCCAGAAAGGGACGCAACTGGCGAATCAGGCGAACCTGATAAAAAATCCTCCTGGTCACGGCCGTCAGGCGGAAGATTGGAAGCGGGTACAAGACAAGGATGTCCCCTGTCTCCAACATTATTTTTATTGGTTATGGAAATTTTGACTAAAATGATAGAAAAAGATGAAGAATTGAAAGGGTATAAGGGATATAAGATAAATCTGTATGCGGATGATACTTTGATTATTTTGAAAGATATAGAGAAAGATTTGAAAAAGATACATAAGCATTTGGAAGAATTTGAGGAAATGACAGGTTTGAAAATAAATTGGTCAAAATCTGAATTATTAATGAATAATAATGGTAAGGAGTGGGAGAATATGCAAGAACAACTTGGGATAAGGATTAAAAAAACATTGAAATATTTGGGCATAACACTTTCACTCAAAGTTAAAGAAATGAAAAAATTAAATTATGATGTGGTGATGAATGAAATTGAGAAAAAGATAGATAAATATAAAATGATAAAGTTGTCTTGGTTTGGTAGAATTGCAATGTGTAAGATGATGTTGTTGCCAAAGTTTAATTTTTTATTTGAGATGTTACCGTTAAACTTGACAGAGAAAGATATTGAAGGATATCAGAAGAAATTGGATAAATTTTGCAATGGTGGGAAAAGACCTAGATTAGTGAAGAAAATGTGGTATCAAAATCAAAAGGAAGGTGGATTAGGAATCCCCAAACTACTCAATTATTATTGGGCTTATGCTATTCGGACTGTGGTAAAAATATTTAAAGGTGAAGATAGTCATTGGAGAGATTTAGAATTAAAGGACATCAAGAGATTTGGCTCAACATGGTTTTTAGATAAAGCAAAATCAAAATGTGTAATTAATAGCTATTGGTTAAAGGGACTGAGTAAAATTTGGAACAAATTTGTTAAAATTTTAATTCCAGATATAATTTTCTTAGGGAAGACAATTGAAAATTGGCCGATTAAAACTAATATAAGTCGTGATAGGGTAATGGAAGATGAAAATATACAAACTATAATAGATTGGTTAAAAACTTCAGAAAATGAAAGGAGGAAAAAAGAAATCATTGAAAAATTGGGTTTAGGCTGGTTTGAAAAAATACAGATAGAAAAATGGACTAAGAAGGTAAGGGACAATTGTTCGATAAGTAGAAGTAAAACTGAATTTGAATATTTAGTATTCCAAATTATGAAAGATGAAATTGGGCTAAAGGGACTCGTTAGTAAGATATATAAGATTATAAATTTTGATGGAAAACCACAAAGGGTGATGAAGATGAATTGGGAAAAAGAACTTAATATTAAAATATCAGATTTAGATTGGAACGTGAATTGGAAGAGTAGAATTATGAAGACTTTATCTGTAAGGATTAAAGAGCATAATTATAAGGTTGTTTGGAAATGGTATTTGACTCCATTAAGATTGTCATTGATGGATAAAAAAATTAGTAAACAATGTTGGAGATGTGACATGGAATTAGGGACTTATGAACATATGTGGTACAAATGTGATAAAGTTAAAAAGTTTTGGCAACAATTGGAGGAAATGATATTTGAAATGATGGGGAAAGCAATAATATTGAGACCAGAAACTATATTACTGTTGATAATTAAGGAAATAGAACCAACAAAATATGAGAAAGAATTGATTAGAATTATGATTATAATGGGTAGAATTATAATAGCCAGATATTGGAAATTAGATGTGAATTTTAGAATAGAAGAATGTTATTGTGAAATGTGGAAATTAGCTTTAAATGATAAAATGACATGTGATATTAAAATTAGAAATGGTGACTATAAAGAAGATATTTTCTGGAAAATTTGGAAACCATTTGTGGACTATGCGCTGGGAAAATTGGATGCTTCGGTACCTGTACCCCGAGAACGTGGATTTTGGCGATCATGAGGAGATATCCAAAGAACCAAATCTTCCTTTCTTATGTATAGCACAGGGTGAAATATTGTATATGTTGTTTGTAATGTTAGTAATTTAAAATATAAAATGAATAATAATAAAAAAAAAAACAATAGTCCAGGCAGGAGGTGATGAGGGCATGAGTGACCGTGCGTAACGAGTCCCGATCCAGAAAGGGACGCAACTGGTGAATCAGGCGAACCTGATAAAAAATCCTCCCGGTCACGGCCATCAGGTGCTCTTCTAAAGACAATTGTGAATCCAGGAGGACGCCCAAGTTGCGAGCCCTCTCCGTGGGGGCCAATGATTCGCCCCCAATAGTCAGTGATGGCGTCAACTGACTATATCGGGACGTCAGAAACCACAGCCACTCGGTCTTGGATGGGTTGAGCCTGAGCCTGTTCCTCCCCATCCAGATCCGTACGGCCTCCAGGCCCCGGGACATCACTTCAAGGGCATCGTTGGGGTGATCTGGGGTGGAGATGTACAGCTGGGTGTCGTCAGTGTACTGATGGTACTCCACCCCGAAACCACGGATGATCTCGTCCAGCGGCTTCACATAAATGTTGAACAGGAGAGGCGAGAGGACCGACCCCTGCGGCACCCCACATATGAGGGGCCTCGGGGTCGACCTCTGTCCCCCTGTCAACACAGACTGCAACCGGTCAGAGAGAAAGAAGGAGAACCACCACAACACAGTGCCTCCCACCCCTAACTCTTCTAACCGGTGCAGCATGATACCATGGTCGATGGTATCAAAAGCCGCTGAGAGATCTAACAGGACCAGGACAGAGGAGCACCCCCTGTCCCGAGCCCTCCAGAGATCATCAACCAACGCGACCAATGCCGTTTCTGTGCTGTACCCGGGCCTGAAGCCCGACTGGAACGGATCCAGATACGTCGTTTCATCCAGGTGCTGGGGGAGCTGTTGCGCAACCACACTCTCAACAACCTTCGCCACAAAACGAAGGTTGGAGACCAGACGATAATTTACCAACATTGCCGGGTCCAGGGAAGGCTTCTTGAGGAAAGGCCTTACCACCGCCTCTTTCAAGGCGGCAGGAAAGACACCCTCACCCAACGAAGCATTTATAATCCCCTGGAACCAGCCTCGTGTCACCTCCCGAGAAGCCAGCACTAACCAGGAGGGACACGGGTCCAATAAACAAGTGGTCGCGTTCAGTCTACCCAGAATCCTGTCCACGTCTTCAGGGGTCACAGGATCAAACTCATCCCAGATAACATTCTCAAGACCTGCCTCAGTCCCTCCCCCTGAGACTACCCAGTCAGAGTCCAGATCTTCCTGAATCTGAGTGATTTTGTCATACAGATATTGAACAAAATCCTTGGCTCTACCCTCCAAGGGGTCCTCCTGCGCTTCCTGGTGGAGCAGGGAGCGGGTCACCCTAAACAGGGCGGCCGGGCGATTATCTGATGACACAATAAGAGCAGCAAAGTAACTACATTTCACTGCTTTTATCGCCATTAGGTAATTCCTAATATGAGATCTTACCAGTGTCCAGTCAGATTCAGAACGACTGGCCCTCCAACTACTCTCTAGGCGTCTTTTCCGGCGCTGCAACTCCCTCAGCTCCTCAGTAAACCAAGGAGCTAAATGAGATTGGTGCCGGGTCAGAGGCCGCAAAGGCACGACCCGATCCAGAGCTCCAGCGGCCGCCCTATCCCAGGCGGCCACTAGGTCTCCAGTCGAGGCGTGTGCCAGAGCCTCAGGGAATGGCCCAAGCTCCATCTGGAACCTATCAGGTTCCATCAGGCACCTGGGGCGGAACCATCTTATTGGCTCCGCCTCCCTGCGGCAGGGTGTAGCAGTTCGAAGGTCGAGACGAAGGAGAGAGTGATCAGACCATGACAAGGGCTCGGTGACTACATCCCCTATCTCGAGATCACTCAACCACTGTCCAGAGACAAAAACCAGATCCAGCGTGTTTCCCCCCGTGTGGGTAGGGCCATGAATTAACTGGGTCAGGTCCATAGCTGTCATGGAAGCCATGAACTCCCGAGCCACCTCAGATGCCTCGCCCACGGATGGTAGGTTGAAATCCCCCATGACCATAAGCCTGGGGATATCAACCGCCACCGCGGCGATGACGTTGAGTAGCTCGGGCAGGGCTGCTGCCACGTGGCAGGGAGCCAGGTATGTGATCAGCAAACCCATCTGAACCCCGTGGCCCCATTTCACAAGGAGGGATTCACAGCCGGTCGTCTGAGGGACAGTGGCCTCCCTCGGTTTCAGATCTTCCTTAATGATAACCGCTACCCCCCCCGCCCCGCCCCTGTGACCTCGGCTGATGGAAAGCAAGGAAACCTGGAGAGCACATTTCAATGAGGGGAACCCCCCCTCCTGGCCCAACCAGGTCTCCGTAACACCTGCCAGGTCCGCACCCCCCTCCTGAATAAGATCACAAATGAGGGGGGCTTTATTTACTACGGACCTGGCATTGCACAGCATCAGCCGAAGGCCCAGGCCCTGAGGGTCTATGCAACCTGGGAGACAGGTGGAGCTTTGGGGGCCGGAGCACGCCATTGCTCGTAAACAGCGAGTGCGCGCTCCCCTAACACGATATGGCCCCCTGCTCCTGCCATATCTACCTCTCCCACCCACAGTATTGATATTCAAAACACTATCCGGATGAGCTCTAACCCCCCCCTCGATCCCGGGCCCACCCCCCCCACCGTGCTTAGCAGCCTGACCCGACCCCGACCCTTCCCCTTGTGGGTTTTCTCCCAAACCCATAACCTGAGTTCTAATTTGACCCTCCCCCTCCCTGAGACCCCTTAAAAATTTAACTAAAAAATTTGATTAAAAAGCCCTCAACCCCCTAGTTTTCACATGCCACCTCTCTGGGTCCCAAAGCCCATCATTGAGGTGGGCCCTCGATAACGATGAGGGCCACATCTGCGAGAGGGGGGAATCTCGCAGCGCAAGAAGATCCGCAGTTGTGTACATCTCCAAGATACAGCGATGGAGGCACGGAGCTCAAACAGGGGACTTCACAAAAGATGTAACACAGCCATTTGTTCATTGATGTATTATTGGTATCTCTACTGTCCTCCCACGACAGTAGGAGGGTCCTGATTATCTCATCCAATGGGAACGGCCTCTGGCCCGCCCTCTCACGGCAGGGCCCCCAAGGGGCCGTAGATCGAAAAAACTTCTCCGACAGACAAGACTCATGATGTAATAGAGGACCCCTCAACAGTTGCATCAATTGGCTGACCCATGGTCAGAGGAAGAGTTTATCAGTCTATCAGTCAGTCAGTGAGTCACTTCAGGGGCAAAGATGGGAAATCCTTGGCATAGTCTTATAATCAAGATCACATCCAAGTAAGTCCCGATGAAAAAAAGGGGGGGAAAGAAAGGAGGGGGAAGAAGGGAAAAGGGGAAGAAAGGGGGGGGAGAGAGAGAACTCACTCAGGGCAAATAATGAGCCCATTTAGGCGGACACAGTACCCGGGAGGGGGAGGAAAAAGGGCTGGTATCCATACGAGGGAAAACCCTCTGTCACCCACCAGCCCTATTTTCCTCAGTTCTTCAAAACCCCAGCCTCCATTAAATGTCACAGGAGGCCTCCAGGTCCTCTGCAGCCACCAGGATATTCTGAGGGGGGTGGTCTCTCTTCTCCAATCCCAAGACCCGTTTATACTCCTCTCAGTTTCTGAGTGGGTTAGGTGGAAATTCAACGGGCTGCCACCACTCACTGCCCCAAAGCCATTCTTCCTCCTTCATCTTCTCTGCCAATGCCTCTGGGCTTATCCAGGGGCGAGGGAGGTCTTTAAAAACCCTCTGACTGAGCCCGCCGCCGCGATAAGCCACCATATCTCCGCTCTCTGCGCTGCTCTGCTCTCTTTTCTCACCCTTCTCCACTCCAGCAGCGCTTCCATTCTCAGTTCTCCTCTCTCGGTTCTCGCCCAATAAGCCACCATGCCTCAGCTTTCGGCTCCGCTCTCTGCTCCCCTCCAGCAGGGCCTCTGCTCTCGGCTCTCAGCTCTTGGCTCTCTCAGCAGCGTCGACAGTGTCGGAGCGGCACAATTTCCACTCTCCCTTGCCGCTTCCGACTCCGGGAACGTCCAGGGGCGAGGAAGGTCTCAAAACCCTCGCCCCGGACCCATCTGACTAAACCAGGGGTTGCTGATGGTTGAGCTCCCCTGTAGTACCCCCTAAGGCCCCGAAAAGTCCTCCATCTCACCGCAGCGCTTCACCACGCGACCGCCATTTTGCGCATGCTTAAAGTGTTGTACCTTATGATTCTTGACGAATGTATCTTTTCTTTTATGTACACCAAGAGCGTATGAACCAAGACAAATTCCTTGTGTGTTCAATCACACTTGGCCAATAAAGAATTCTATTCTATTCTATTCTGAAAAAGAGAAAAGGGATTGAACAGAGAGCAACGGTGCAAGACCCAAAGAACCAAGAGAAATAAGAACAAAGATTATAAGACCCAGATATAGATAGAACAATGCAAGAAGATCTTAAGATACTATCATTAAACATTAGTTGATTGAACTCATCCATAAAAAGGTACAAGGCAAGGCTGCCCATTATCTGTTATTTATCTTAACATTGGAAGTACTAACCAGAAACATCAGGCAAGTCTAAACTCTCTAAAATCAAATGTTTCTATTACTTTCCAAAGATTTCAGACTGAGTGGATCAGAAATATAGTATAATTTTTCAACAAAGCATGCTATGTCAATGTCTTCTTCAGTTAGCAGGTGTATGTATGTGTGTGTGTAAAGAAGAAGAAAATAGTAGTAGAAAAATCAAAGGGGTACACAAATACAAAATACAAATAATATAGACAGAGATAATTTAGTTAAGATGTTAATACTTAAAATAACCATTTATCTGGAATTATTGATAGTCATCCTAAGACCGCTCAGCTTACTTTTGAATATGTTACAATAGAAAACAATTCAATTGTTGTGCAAATAGTTAAAGCTAAGATTACTGTGGACACATTATGGGAAGACCTAGCTATCTGGAGAAGGTTGTATTGTTGAGAAAGGTGGAAGAAACAAGATGAGAATGGTCAGGAAAAACATGGATAGACTCATTTACAGTGAGTACATCAATGGTGAATCATTGAATAATCTGAAAGACCAGGTTAAAGTAGATTATCATGGAGAAAAGCTGTATATATGGTTGCTAAGAGTTTACAATGCCTTGATGATACATTATCAATCAGTCAATCAATCAAAAGGGAAAAGCTAGAAAAAAAGTTCAAGACTGAGAAAACAGCATAATAAAAAAGAAGAATCCTCCTTTTCTGGGGGGTTTTCTGCCAAACATTCATAATTTGGTCAAGGCTGTGACTATTTTTTAATATAAATTCACAGATGACTATAAATAAAGGCTTTGGAGGAGAGGGGGAATAAAATATATCAAACAAATAAGTATAGGCTCAAATAATTAAAAAGGTGTTATGTGCAACTCAGTCAATCAGTCAGCCCATTATTATAATCATTGACTAGCATTCTACTGGATAAAAAATAAAATAGAAATGTAGGCTTACAAAATAAAAGAGGAAAAATAAGCATTAATAACTAAATAATCAATATTATTAGTTACAATAGGTTTTATGAACTATATAGTAAAATTTGGCACATTCCAAGAAACTGAATCATGCTGACCAGCAAACAGCAACAGCATTTTCTGAATGACACAAAATTTTAATGCAATCTTTAATTATTAAGGCAGGAACTCTAGAATATACTCATTCTGAATAGCAATGACCAAGAGACCAATATACTGTATGCTCCAGATATTATCTGGATTGTCTCTAAAAAGGCTTAGCTGGTGTGGGACAAGTGCCAATGTGATTTGGTTGCCTAGAAGTCACACATAGAATCTTGGTAAACAAGAGAATAGTACTTCATTAATGTCACTGTAAGAATGAACAATAACACATTGTCTCCAAAGTACATAGATCCAAATGGCCCATTTAAGGAGTGGAATTACCATTAACAGTATTTACAGTTATGAAACATAACAGACACAGAGCAATAGCTAATTGAAATCTTCTTGATCTTTGCACCTTTGAGCTATAAATTAGTTTAACTCTCTCTATACACCTGACCTAGTTTGGTATCTTCTTAACAAAGTCCTGACAAAGTAAAAAAAAAAAAAAAAAAGCAAAAAGCTATTTCAAAGGATGTTGATGGGGGAGCAGCAGCCTTTCAGATTATTTTAAAACATAGTTATGAGACCTGTAGTGTTTACACAGGAATACTGGAGAATTCCAATTTGGAGAGGCTGAGAAAATACTAAAAGTTTTTGTTCTGATTTTTGCAACATATTAAATTAGGATTAGAACATGGACCAATGTGAAACAAATTCTGATGGTTCTAAGAATTGTGTAGAAGTGTAGAATTAAAATGGAGATAGGTAGTTGTGGCAAATATTTTTGGCCCCTGTAATTATTCAGAAAGAAAGCTTGAAGGTGGAATCTTGATTTATTTTGGAGAGTGTTGTAGTCTCTTTGAAGGAATAGATTCAGAACCAGAACAGTTTTCATTGATTTAATATCACTGATTTGCTTTAGAGTCATAATATAACTTTTATAGATGGAACAGTAGCCTATTATCAATTTTTCCATCATTTCATAGACATACATCAATAACATGATCAGCTGAATAACAGATGGGTTTCAGAGAATCCAGATTTATCCATTAAAATCATAATAGCATTTTTCTTTATTTTGGCCAATCTATCTAGTATCATGATTAAATTATAGTTCAGATATCCTTATTTTGCAATCCCAAGGAAGGTTCTGTAATATTTTATAAGTAACATCATCCCATCCTGGGCAGAAATTGTTAGGCTGATCTAAATAGTTTTCTTAGATTTTGAAGAAGCAGGACAGAATGTTGATATTTTTAAACTTTAATGTAGGAGAAGACTCCAAGAAAACAAATGGATCATAGATGCCTAGGCTTAAATATTTTGGCACATTATGTGAAGACCAGGAGTGAAATGCTACCAGTTCGGGCCGGTTCACCGTAACCGGTAGTAAAAAATGCTACTGGTTTGCCGAACCAGTAGTAAAAAAAGTTTTAAAAAGTTCCAAAAATCAGCTGAGCGACGTGCGACGAACTATTTTTTTAAAAAACTTTTTAAAGCATTTTTAACTACTGGTTCCAGAGAACTGGTAGTAAAAAAATTCTTAAAAAGTAAAAAAAAAAAAAAAAAGTTCCGATGATTGCGCATTGCTCAGCTGATCTTTGGAACTTTTTCTTTCTTTCTTTCTTTCTTCTTTTTTCTTTTTTTTACTTTTTAAGCATTTTTTACTACCGGTTCTCTGGAACCTCTTCTTCTACCACTCTGGATATATTGATCTTCTGAAACTGAATTCCGTGGAAATTCCTTATCTGTTAATAAATAGATAACCACAAACAGCTTTCTATAAAATGTCTCCAACTGTTTCTTTCAACCTTTCTAATAATTCTCTAAACTATAGAATTACACTACCTATATTCCAGGAGATCATCAGTGAAAGTATGCTTAATATTTCTAATGTTAGTCTACTTCTAAACACCTTCAGTTTATTTAGCACTCTACCATGGAGCCAAACATCAAATTTCCTTTATAGGGTTCTCTGTAAAAATATCATAACTGGATACAGTAAAATAAATCCTGTTTTGCTTTTTTGACATTTGACATGGCTTTTTTCTAGTTATCAGTAACTGTGATAATTCTATCACAATTCCATTTTTAACAATTTCAATTTAAAACTACCCAACAATGGGCACTTCAATGCAGGATGTCTGGACTAACTTATGGCCTATGCTGAGAGTATTCTAAACTTTCATATATCTTTGCTGCAGGTATACTGTATATTCCCCAAAACTTTCTGCCTTCAAAATAATCAAGAACTGTTCTAATTTTTTTCGGGTTTTGCTGTACAATAATAACTTCCTTGTAAATGACAGAAAACACCCCTCTTAAACTAACAACAATTTTTTTCCCTAGCTACTTTCACTCAGCTATCAGACATGTGTTTCGGATATGCTTTTATTAACAAAGTAAAACTAACAAACAACACTTATAAAGTGTCTTCAAAGGCAATACCCAGGAACCGGAAACACCTCATAGAGGCACATAGAGATAAAGATTAAAAGCAACACAACCCCATAACATCTCCCCTTTTCTAATAACAGCAACATTTTCTACAAATTGAGTCTATCAGGGGGGCGTGAGCATCTACCACTCCGAGTAACGACCGGCTCTCTCACACCTGACTCTATATTCATTACAGATGGTAATATTCATTACAGATGGTACAATTACTGACAAAATCCTCAATTTCGCCTCGCATATTCGGCCAGTACAATGTGTCACAGGCTTGTCTATAGCATGCCTCCCTACCAATATGCCTTGAATGGATGCGCAATAACATCTCCGATCTCAATAACTTTGGCACTATAACTCTTGGACCCTTATACAGAATGCCATCTTGTACAGCGATCTCATCTCTGAAGGACCAGTATTCCCTTACAATCACGGGAACTGCCTCTTTCACATCTGGCCATCCACTCAGCATGATATTCTTTAGTGTCTGTAGGCAGTGGTGGGATTCTGGGGGTTCTAGGGGGTTCGGCCGAACCCTTTGTTAAATTGCTGGCTCACCCCACCCCTTGCCCCGCCCCTCCGCACTACTATTTATTGCCAATAAATGGGGCGAGTGAGCCAGCAATTTAACAAACGGTTCGGTGTTTTTTTGTAATTTATTGGCCCCGCAGCACCGAACTGTTTGTTAAATTGCTGGCTCGCCCGCCCCTCGCCTCCCACCCGCGCGGCGCCAGCCTACCGTAGCCAGGGGTAGACAATTGTGGCTCTTTTACAACCTGTGGACTTCAACTTCCAGAATTCCTGAGACAGCTTGGCTCCAGACGCAAGAGAGCAGGATGGAGAAAGCAGCTTCCATGCCTTCATTCACCCTCACTCTCTGCTCTGTTGGATCGCCGGCCGTTCGCTTACCCCGCCCACTCCCAATCTATTGCTGCCTCCAGAGTCCCAGCTGATGGCTAGAGGAAAAAAAACTGTTCAAATTCTTGCAGCGGGGCTTCAAAGGGCCGCCCTATAGCCAGTGGTGGGATTCTGCCGGTTCTAGGAGCCGAACTGTTTGTTAAACTGCTGGCTTGCCCCGCCCCTCCGCACCACTATTTATTGCCAATAAATAGTGGTGGGTGAGGGGCGGGCGAGCCAGCAATTTAACAAATGGTTCAGTGTTTTTTTGTAATTTTATTGGCCCGCGGAGCTTCAGCATAGGCTAATTAGCCCTTGCTTAGATCGGCTCCGAGTCTCAGCTGATTTGTCTCAGATGTTTTGCTCAGGGCTCTGCTGCTTGCTGGAGCATTTTTTTTCCTCTAGCTATCCTGAAAAACAAAACTGAAACTGCTTTGCTGTTGCTGCAATGTTGGAAAATTAGGCAGGCAGATTTCATTTCTTTTTCCTCACCAAAAAAGGTAGGTGCAAACAATGGGAAATTTAGGGAAAAAGAGGAGAGTTCAAGATTTTAAAACACAAAAGAAAAAAGCTCTATTTAACTAGGGAATTGTAATAATTGAGATTGTCAGATGTAAATGCCTTATTCTCTAATGTGTAAATAGTATATGAATGGGGTATCAGGGGTTAACTTATTCTTCACTTCTTAATGTATTCATAATTCACCACTCCCACTTATAGCTCCACCCATTGTATATATAAGGAGCCACCTACACCCTTTTCCTTGCTTCTATCTGTGAATATTCAGTGAATATAGAATGCCTATTGTAAATAAAAGGAAGTATATTTAAACCTTTAACTCTCACTAATTTTATTGAGTCTGATCCTGAAAATATTGCAACAAGCTGGTAGCAGAGGATGGTTAATTGACTCAATAAAAAAACTTAAAAAATGTCTAAGAAAGATAGGCCCAACACCAGGGCCTACAGCAAAGAAATGGAAACAGAACAAGAAATAATCAACGAATACACAAACGCAATTTCGAGAGAATCCGAAGAATACACCACTGAAGACGAAGAAATAATAGACGAAAATGATGACCAGGAGGAAATCGAAATAGAGAATAACGAACTCAGGTCAGAGATATTAAAACTATTAAAAAGCCAGAAGAATGATGAAAGCCTCATCGCGAACCTCCAAGAAATGCTGAAGAACAGCGGAGCAGCGAGAGAGAAAAACATCACTAATGAGAAGTCTAAAGACCCAAAAATAGTGAGTGATATGACTGCAGAGAAAGTCATTACGAAGAAGAAAAACAGTGATCCCGCGCGAAATTTTGAATGGCAGCCATCTTGGTTTCAACAGGCCTCCAAGGTGAGCGAAGCAGAGCCAATCAAAATGCTCAATTCAAAATTTCTGGCGCGAAAAACGTTATCAGACAACGAAAATGAAAAAGAAGATTCGAACTCCTCAGAAGAATCAGAATCAGAAAGTGAAGATGACTCAACAAAATCCCAAATAAAATCAGCAATGAAAACACTTTTTGCTGCATTTGGGCCAAAACTAAAAATTACCAAAGAGCCACCGAAGAAGCGAGCGAGCAAGCCGATGCCTCAGGACCTGCCCGCTCCCATCCTGACTTCGAAAGCGACGACGCCCGAACCCAGAGAGCCTTGTCGATTCCGCCCTACACCACAGACCGAAGCAAGTGCCAACGCCCCCAAAGGAAAAAGAAGAGCAGCCGCCGTCGTCAGAACTCCCAAGGTCGAGCCAGAGACCGACTCGTCTGAAGCAGAGCAGAGCGAGCGGGCCGCAATGGAGAGAGCCTTCCGCGGCGACTCCAAAGAAGAAATGGACAACGCGCATGCGCGAAACTACGCAGACGGTCCGGGAAGACATGAACTGGCGAGAGAACCACGCAGACTCGTTGCGAGCATCCCCATGCCGTTTTGCAATTTTCTACACTTGCGAGACCACGGACTACCTCAGGTCGTAAGTAATGGACAAAATAATGTCGGAAATTTACCCAGTGACTTCCCAAAACTAAGGGTTGATGGCATTAATTTGCAAGAATGGTATCAACAGCTCCAGGTTGTCTTTATGAAGGAAAATTTACTATTTTTTATCACTAGTCCCCCAAAAAGACCTTGGACTTTAAAAATAGATTGTTTACACCATAGAGCATTTTTCTTAATAATATCTAGTGTGTCTCCTGCAATGTATCATAGCATCAAACCTAATCTGACTGTTTCAGAAATTATTCAATGCATGTTTAATTTGTTTCACAGCGATAGTGTGGCTACCACCACAAGAATGTCTAAGGATTTCTTTTCATCTAGAGTGAAACCAGGGGTTTCCATAAGTGAACATTTAATATCTTTAAACAAAATAAGAGCTGAGCTGCATTTGAGGGGGGAGGTGATTTCAGACCAAACAATGAAAAGTGTTATTATCAACTCACTTGATTCATCATGGGACAGTTTTATGTCACATTTAGACACTATCAATCTAGGATATTTATCCATAGAAAGTCTATCCAATAAATTGATAGCAGAAGACAATTCAAGAAGAAATCGTTCTAGCAATCACACAGAACACAACCTTATAGGAAAGTAGCTTTCCAAGAAAAATATAATGAAACATTCAAATGTCACAATTGTGGATCCAGGGAACACAATAGAAGAGATTGTCCCAAAATTTCAAAGGAAAGACATAGGTCAGAATATAGGAACAAATACAATTATAGACAGTCTTCCATAGATAGACATAGATATAGAAGCCCACCAAATTACAAAGAGAATAGAGGGGGCAGAGATAATTCAAAGGATAGAAAATCTGGTTCACTGAATGGATTAAATAAACAAGACAACACTAAAATACAGCAAAATGAGAACAATAATTGGCTTATTGATTCTGGAGCAACTAATCACACCACTAATAACAAAAATATATTGTCTTCATTTACAGAAGATAAATTTGTAATAAAGGTAGCTAACCAAGAAAAGGTCCAAGTATTAGGCAGAGGAAATGTAACCTTGCCTGGTCTAGGAAAAATAGAGGGGGTATTGTTAATACCTGAAATACCTCATAACATACTAAGTGCCATAAAACTAAGTAGAGATTCTGACATTAATATAGTTTTCTCAAAGGGAAAAGCGACTTTGGAGAAGAATAAAATAAATATAGGCACTGTGATGATTAAAGGAGGCCTACCTTATCTGATAACGAAGGAAAAATGGTTGCATAACATTGATTCAAATATGGAAGATTGTATTGAAGCAGATGATGAAAATATTAGTAACAGTGACAATGATGAATGTAAAATATCTCATGATCACGCAGATGCACACAATGAAAAAAAACCAAAAATAGGTAAACCAATTCATGATGAGTGTGCTCACATCTTACATAGGAAGTTAGGACATGCCAGTTTTCCTGTAGTACAAAAAATGACTGAACACGCAGAAGGTGTCAAAATAAAAAATTGTGAAAACTATTTGGAATGCTCAGTATGTAAATCTACAAAACTAAAAACTAGTCCCAGGCCAAGAAAATCTACTAGATCAACTAACAAAATTTTTGACTTAGTACACATGGACTTAGTTGGCCCATTAACTCCATCAATCACCTATAGAAAACGTTACTTCCTGACAATAGTAGACGATTATAGCCGTTATGGGTTTGTTTATACATTAAAACACAAAGATGAAACCTTTCAAAGATTTAAGGAATTTTACAAACGCATAGAAACACAACACAATATCAGAATAAAACAAATTATGACAGATAGGGGATGTGAATTCATGTCTAAAGAATTCTCCCAATGGTTAAAGGATAGAGGAATGCTACATTACACGTCTAGTCCATTTTCTGCGTTTCAGAACGGGATTGCAGAGAGAAAGAATTCCACATTACAAACCATGATTAGATGCACATTGGAGGATGCTGGCTTAAGCAAACAATTTTGGTCAGAAGCCTTACATTATTCAAATTACACACAAAATAGAACCTGGTCCAGTATTGTAAATAAGACACCATATGAAGTAATGTATAATAGGAAACCAAAATTAGCACACATGCACATATTTGGAGTCACTGCAGACGTACACATACCTAAGCAGTTGAGAAGAAAGGGAGAGAACGTATCCAGAAGACTCAGATTTATGGGATATGAAACTGGCACCAAAGGGTACAGATTCATTGATGATAATAACAAATTTATAGTTTCCAGAACAGCTGTGTTCCATGAACAGGCCAACTGGTCTAAATTACATCTTAATGAAATATTTCCAAATAAATGTAAAGATACAAAATCTCACGAGAAAGGGACCATAGAAAAACAGGATATCAACAAATATAAAAGCAAAACCAAAACTTGGACAAATAGCCAACACAAAATAAAGACAGACACACTAACAAAAAAAGAAGCAAGATATTTGCATGATAACAATAGCAAACCTGAAAGAGTCATTAGAAACAACAGAAATCAAATGCCAAATAAATACAGAGATTACATAATGCATATGGATGGTGAGAAAATAACACCTAATACTTATGAGGAAGTGTTAAAACTCCCTCGTGAAGAAAAAGAAAAATGGGAATTAGCTATGAAAAAAGAGATGGAAAGTTTACAAGGATTAAATGTATTTACACCTGCAATTGCACCTAAAGATAAAACAATTATTGGTACCAGGTGGATATATAAAATTAAGAACTTAGAAGGAGGCAATACTCTATATAAAGCTAGATTAGTTGCACAAGGTTATGCACAGAAATATCCGGAGGACTATACTGACACGTATTCCCCCACTGTAAGAACAGAGAGTGTCAAAACAGCTCTAGTGGTAGCATCAGCACTCAATCTTGATGTATTTCAATATGACATACAGACTGCGTATCTACACGCAAAACTAGATAAGGAAATATACGTAAGAGCACCTCACAGTCAATACACCAACAAAAATGAAATTTGGCTGTTGAACAAGAGTTTATACGGATTAAAACAATCTGGTAAAAGATGGTATGATTGTCTAGTAAAAGTACTTAAGACCATGGATTTCAACGCTACCACTGCTGATAACTGTTTCTTTGTCAAAAAGGGTGATGATCACATTGAATTTGTGTTGATTTATGTAGATGACATTTTATATATAGGAAAACACAAAGAGAGAAGAGAAACTTTTGTAAATAAGTTAAATGAACATTTCTCGTTGAAATCTCTAGGTAAAGTGAACAAATATCTTGGTGTTCAAATTAATAAGACTAGAAGGGGATTCAAACTTACTCAGAGAGATAAGATTATAGAACTTTTAAATAAATGCAATTTAAACAATGCCAAACCCTGTGATACTCCTATGCAAACTGATTTTCTTAGAAATACTGATGAATCTTCCCCTGAATTCAAGGATAACACGTTTTATAGATCAATCATAGGTTCACTTCTTTATATATCTAATTGGACTAGACCAGATATCGCCTTACCACTCAATTTATTATCCAGACACGTCAGCAAACCAACAATGTATCACTGGGAAGCTGTTAAAAGAATTTTAAGATATCTGAAAAGTACACTAGATTTTTGCTTAGTATTAGAACCTAGTGATAATAAAGAACCAAAGCTTGCATGTTATGCAGATGCGGACTGGGCTGGAGACACATCATGCAGAAAAAGTACATCTGGTTATATTTTTCTCTTAAATGACTGTCCAGTTTACTGGTATACTGGTAAACAAGAACTAGTAGCCACTTCAACGACAGAAGCGGAATATGTTTGTTTATCCAAAGCTGCAAATAACCTTGTATGGTTTAATGATTTAATTTCAGATGTTTGGAAAAAACCTGCTTTGCCTTTTGTTATGCATGAAGACAATAAAGCGGCCATTGAAATATCTAGATCTGATGCCATTGGACAAAGGTCCAGGCATATAGATATAAAATTTAAACATGTGAGGCAATTATCTCAGGATGGATTTATTAAAGCAGTGCATTGTGATACTTCAGAACAATTAGCTGACATATTGACAAAGCCTTTACCTTCTAAGCAACACAAATATTTAACATCTAAATTGTATGTCTTGTATTGTCCTGAATCAGAATGTAATTGGTGTTGTATAATGAATCGGCATTTAGAGGGGGATTTGTCAGATGTAAATGCCTTATTCTCTAATGTGTAAATAGTATATGAATGGGGTATCAGGGGTTAACTTATTCTTCACTTCTTAATGTATTCATAATTCACCACTCCCACTTATAGCTCCACCCATTGTATATATAAGGAGCCACCTACACCCTTTTCCTTGCTTCTATCTGTGAATATTCAGTGAATATAGAATGCCTATTGTAAATAAAAGGAAGTATATTTAAACCTTTAACTCTCACTAATTTTATTGAGTCTGATCCTGAAAATATTGCAACAGAGATACTATTAATTGTATATTTCTGAAAGCAGAAATGGTTAAGTTGTGGTTTGGAGGAATATATGGGGGAAATTATTTGGTTTATTATTATTGGTAAATATAATTAATTGATTTGTAAGAAATTGGATTGCATGGAAATAATTGGAATATTCATGTTCATATTGACTAATATACAAAAAAGGTAGTTATATAACTAATTGATTTATATTAAAATGTTGAATTTATATTAAACAACTAATATTACATAATTAACCAATGTGAGGATGGATATAAAAATATATGACAATGGGAAGGGGTATAATATAGAATAGAAGGGAAAAATTGAATTTGATTAAGATTAGAGATGAGGATGAAGGGTAATATTTGTTTTTTACAAAAATAGATGAGGAATAAATATGGCAAAAAGGAAATATAGAAATTGTAAATTTAATTGAAATGACTAAACACTGTTTAAATTTGTAAACCGGCCAAATACTCTGTTCAAAGAAAATACATTGTATGTTTGTATGTGTGTTTCTAATTATTGTTATTTATTCATATTTGTTCTCTTTTATTCTTTAAAGTTTAACAATTCATTCTTTTATCTTAATATCTTTATATTTGTTTGGGGTTGGCTTTCTTCCCTTTCATCTTTTTTATTGTACAGCAATCTTTCTCCTCAAACCTACCACCTCTCTCTTTTCTTTCCTTCTTACTTTCTCTTCCTCCCCCTCTTCTTCTCCTCCCTACTTCCTCTTCCTTTCTCCTTCTCCTCCTCTCTTCCTCCCTCTCTTACCCTCCCTCCTACTCTAATTTCCTTTCCCTTCCTTCATCCCTCTCTATTGCTGTAGCCTTTTGTGCATATGGACTACTCAAAGGGCTGAAAAAGTTATTTTTGACTGGTCCTCGCACTTTTGACCAGTCCTCGAACTTACGACTGTCCTCACATTTTATGTTTTTGCCCTATCTTGTTACTATGGTGAAGAGAAGCAGTTGTGAAATGAGTGACATGGTTGTTAAGAATGCTACAATGGGCATAAATGTTGACCAGTCATAAGTGCGAAGACCGGTCAAAAGTGCGAGGACCTGTCAGAAATCACTTTTTTCAGCCCTCTGGGTAGTCCTTTTGTGCATATGGACTACTCAGAGGGCTGAAAAAGTTATTTTTGACTGGTCCTCGCACTTTTGACCAGTCCTCGAACTTAAGACTGTCCTCACATTTTACGTTTTTGCCCTATCTTGTCACCATGGTGAAGAGAAGCAGTTGTGAAATGAGTGACATGGTTGTTAAGAAAGCTGCACGGGCATAAATGTGAGGATGGTCATTAGTATGAGGACCGGTCAAAAGTGCGAGGCCCAGTCAGAAATGACTTTTTTTCAGCCCTCTGAGTAGTCCCTATGCACATAGCCACACCCACCCGGTCACATGACCAGCTAGCCACGCCTACACAGTCACATGACCAGCTAGCCATGCTTACACAGTCACGTGACCAGCTAGCCACGCCCACACAGTCACATGATTGCCAAGCCACACCCTCAACTAAGCCACGCCCACAGAACCTGTTGTTAAAAAAATTGAATCCCACCACTGTGTAGGGCCATGTCAGCATCCGTATGTTGCCTCAACTGCTGTAACCGCTGATTCATACCATTAAGATAATCTGCTTGGTTAGGAACAAATATAAAACATATTTGTTCCTGTCACAGCCAACAAACCGTCTGATTTTCATGTTCTCCTCCTGTAGCTGTCTGATCTACTGTGGCTCTACTCAGGGTATTGCTGATATACATTTCACGTCCTGGCTTAAAAACGACATCAAGATTATAATGCT
Organism: Pituophis catenifer annectens; assembly: GCF_029215685.1. NCBI lineage: Eukaryota > Metazoa > Chordata > Lepidosauria > Squamata > Colubridae > Pituophis > Pituophis catenifer. The sequence continues at coordinate 49,143,545 of NW_027256884.1, read as the reverse complement.
GTAAACTGAGCATCATGCTTTGCAAACGCTTCGGGGCATACAGAAGAGGCTTTTTGAATATAGTTATTAACGGTTTGTGATCAGTTTCAACTGTAATTATATCTCTACCATAAAGGTAATAATGGAAACGCTGGCAAGCAAATACGATACTTAAACATTCTTTCTCTCTTTTTTTTTATTGAAAAGTTTTATAGGAAATACAAACATTTTCTCCCCCCACCCTTCCCCCTTCAACCCCTCCCACCCCCTATCTCCCACCCCCTCTTCCCCTCCTTCCTCCCACCCCCCTCCCTAGACTTCCCAGAACAAGCACAGGGTATAACATTCACAAACATAAAGCTAAAATATGCTAACAAATTATTGCATTCATATTCTCCCTAAATCTTTAACTCCTTATAACTCAAAAAAAATTATAAACATGAACTACTTAAAAATATTTCATTCATAAGCTATATGAATCTTCTTGTTCGGATACTTTTTTTGTATATAGTCAATCCATCTTCTCCATTCCAATATGTATCTTTCATTTGAATGGTCTTTAAGGTATGATGAAATTTTTGCCATCTCTGCCAAATGCACAATTTTTAGTATCCATTCCTCAATGGTGGGTGGATCTTCCTTCTTCCAGTACTGTGCCACCAGTAACCTGGCAGCTGTTATTAAGTTCAAAACCAACTTAACCTCTGTTACAGTACAATCCGTAACTATTCCCAGCAGAAAAAACTGTGGTGTAAATTTAATTTTTTTCCTTAAAATATTTTGAATAATCCACCATATTTTTATCCAAAAAGCCTTAATTTTTTTACATGTCCACCATATATGAAAATATGTAGCATCTTCACACTCACATCGCCAACACTTAGGTTGTAAATTTGGGTACATACAGGCTAGTTTTTTTGGGTCTAAATGCCATCTATAAAACATTTTATAAAAGTTCTCTTTTAAATTTTGAGCTTGTGTGAATCTTACATTTCTAACCCATATCTTTTCCCATGTTTCCATCATTATTGGTTCACCTATGTTTTGTGCCCATTTTATCATACAATCCTTGACTAGCTCTGTTTCTGAATCTATTTCCACTAATACATTATACAATCTTTTTATATGCATTTGACCTTTATCTCTTATTTGCTTTATCAAATTCTCATCCTGCTGCAAAATACCAGTTTTTTTATCTTCTCTCCATCTGGCCTGCAGCTGACCATACTGAAACCAAGTCCTAATAATTCCTTCTTCTCTTAATTGCTCCATAGATTTTAATTGTAACCTGACTCCTTCCTTATAAAGGAGTTCCTTATATGTAATCTTATCTTGCTTTTGCTCCAAATTTATATTCTCTATCGCATGTCTGGGTACTGTCCATATTGGTAACTTATCATTTAATTTATATTTATACTTTTTCCGGACACGCAATAGAGCATTTCTTAATATATGACTTTTAAAAGTCTTATCTACTTTCTTGTCATACAATAGATAAGCATGTCAGCCGTAGACCAGACCATATCCTTCAATATTCAATATCTTTTCCTCCATTAAATTTATCCAATCTGTAATTGCTGAGAGGGCAGCGGCTTCATAATACAATCTTAAATTAGGCATTATAAGACCACCTCTTTCTCGGGTGTCTTGCATTATCTTTTGATTAACTCGCAGTTTCTTCCCTGCCCACACAAACTTGTTTATGCCCTTCTGCCATTCCTTCAAATTTTCATCTTTTTTAAGTATAGGTATCATTTGAAAAAGAAATAAAAATTTTGGTAAGATATTCATTTTTACAGCGGCTATCCTACCCAGCAAAGACAGTTGTAATTTTTTCCAATTTTCCATCTCTTTCTGTATTTTTTTGCCATAACGGTTCATAATTATGCTGATATAATTTCATATTTGCAGTCATAATATAAACCCCTAAATATTTAACCTTCTTAACTATTTAAAATCCTGTTAACCTTTCTATCTCTTCTTTCTGGCTTCTGACCATATTTTTAGCTATTATCTTTGTTTTAGCTGTATTTATTTTAAAACCAGATATTTGTCCTTATGAGCAGATTATATCCATCAAGGCTGTAATCGATTGTACCGGTTGGGCTAAGGTAACCACCAGGTCATCGCAAATGCTCATAGCTTATACTCATGCTGTCTAATTCTAATTCCCTTTATTATATCCGTCCCACGTATTTTACTTAATAAAATTTCCAGCATCAAAATAAACAATAACGGAGACAAGGGACAACCTTGCCTTGTTCCTTTTTCTATATTGAAATTATCTGTTAAACCACCATTGATTATTATTTGCGCTGTTTGTTTTTGATATATTGCCTTAATAGATTGTATAAAATGTTCTCCAAGTTTAAGGTGACCAGATTTTAACATTGGTAAAGAGGGACATTGTGGGCGTGGCTTATTTTGTGGGCATGGCTAGCTGGTCATGTGACCGGGTGGGCGTGGCTAGCTGGTCATGTGACTGGGTGGGCGTGGCTAGCTGGTCATGTGACCGGGTGGCCATGGCTATGCGTATAGGGTAAGGTGAACAGATTTTAACATTGGTAAGAAGGACACCATTGTGGGCGTGACTTGTTGTGTGGGCGTGGCTTGGAGGCCATGTGACTGGGTGGGCGTGGCTAGCTGGTCATGTGACCAGGTGGCCATGGCTATGTGTATAGGGACTACTCAGAGGGCTGAAAAGTCATTTCTGACAGGTCCTCACACTTTTGACTGGTCCTCACACTTATGACCATCCTCACATTTATGCCCGTGCAGTATTCTTAACAACCATGTCACTCATTTCACAACTGCTTCTCTTCACCATGGTGACAAGATAGGGCAAAAACGTAAAATGTGAGGACAGTCGTAAGTTCGAGGACTGGTCAAAAGTGTGAGGACCAGTCAAAAATAACTTTTTCAGCCCTCTGAGTAGTCCATATGCACAAAAGGACTAACCAGAGGGCTGAAAAAAGTCATTTCTGACAGGTCCTCGCACTTTTGACTGGTCCTCACACTTATGACCATCCTCACATTTATGCCCGTGCAGCATTCTTAACAACCATGTCACTCATTTCACAACTGCTTCTCTTCACCATGATGACAAGATAGGGCAAAAATGTAAAATGTGAGGACAGTCATAAGTTCGAGGACTGGTCAAAAGTGTGAGGACCAGTCAAAAATAACTTTTTCAGCCCTCTGAGTAGTCCATATGCATTAAAGGATACAGCAATAGAGAGGGATGAAGGAATGGAAATTAGAGTAGGAGTGAGGGTAAGAGAGGGAGGAAGAGAGGAGGAGAAGGAGAAAGGAAGAGGAAGTAGGGAGGAGAAAAAGAGGGTGGGGGGAAGAGAAAGTAAGAAGGAAAGAAAAGAGAGTGGTGGTAGGTTTGAGGAGAAAGATTGCTGTACAATAAAAAAGATGAAAGGGAAGAAAGCCAACCCCAAGCAAATATAAAGATATTAAGATTAAGAATGAATTGTTAAACTTTAAAGAATAAAAGAGAACAAATATGAATAAATAGCAATAATTAGAATTTAGAAACACACATACAAACATGCAATGTATTTTCTTTGAACAGAATATTTGGCTGGTTCACAAATTTAAACAGCGTTTAGTCATTTCAATTAAATTTACAATTTCTATATTTCCTTTTTGCCATATTTATTCCTCATCTATTTTTTTAAAAAAACAATATTACCCTTCATCCTCATCTCTAATCTTAATCAAATTCAATTTTTCCCTTCTATTCTATATTATACCCCTTCCCATTGTCATCTATTTTTATATCCATCCTCACATTGGTTAATTATGTAATTATGTAATACAGTTGTTTAATACAAATTCAACATTTTAATATAAATCAATTAGTTATATAACTATATTTTTTTGTATATTAATCAATATGAACATGAATATTCCAATTATTTCCATGCAATCCAATTTCTTACAAATCAATTAATTATATTTACCAATAATAATAAACCAAATAATTTCCCCCATATATTCCTCCAAACCACAACTTAACCATTTCTGCTTTCAACACAATATACAATTATTAATTGTATCTCAATTATTACAATTCCCTAGTTAAATAGAGCTTTTTTTCTTTTGTGTTTTAAAATCCAAAATTTCCCATTGTTTGCAGTTTTGTACCTACCTTTTTTGGTGAGGAAAAAGAAAAAGAAAGAAATCTGTCTCTGCCTCATTTTGTCACGTTGCAGGTTTAGTTTCGCTTTCGCCTGTTTTCAGTATAGCTGGGGGGGGGGGGAAATCTGCTCCAGGAACTTTCTGCAGCTTTTCGCAGCTAATTAACCTAGCGGAAGCTGTTAACAGGGGCTGTTTTTCTATTTTTGCAGGCATGGGTCTATTCATTTTTTTTTTAACACTGATCAGCTGTAGGTCGGCCCTTTGAAGCCCCGCAGCAAGAGTTTAAAGAGTTTTTTTCCCCTCTAGCCATCAGCGGGGATTCAGGAGGCAGAATGAAAAATCGGGACTTTTTTAAAACGCCGCGGGACGCGGGACAAATTGCTCAAAAGCGGGACTGTCCCGCCAAAAGCGGGACGTCTGGTCACCTTATCCAAGTTGCATCCTTTCTATTAATTTTAATAAAAATTGCCAATTCTATCAAAGGCTTTTTTGGCATCCAAAAAAATTAGCACTGCGGTGACCTGGTTGTTCCTTCCCAAATACTCTAATAAATTAACAATTTGCCTTACATTACTTTTCATTTGTCTACCATTTATAAAACCAGTTTGATCATGATGAATCATTTGCTGTATAACTGTCATTAATCTATTTGCTAAAATTTTAGCAAAAATCTTATAGTCTGTATTTAAAAGTGAAATCGGCCTATAATTTTTAGGATCTGTATGGTCTTGCCCATCTTTTGGGATCAGCGAAATAAATGCTGTCTTCCAAGTTGGAGGTACCTCTCCTCCCTGTTGTATATTATTGAATAATTCCTTTAATGGTTCCACCATTTCCTCCTGTAAACTTTTATAATAAATAGCTGTCAAGCCATCCGTTCCAGGAGCTTTGCCCATTTTCAACTGCTTAATTGCAAACAAAGTTATCAATTGATTTAAGCTATCCCTCTGGTCTTTTGAAGTTATATAAATATTATCTTTCTGCAGATATCAATCTATATCTGTATCTTGAATTTTATCACCAGTATACAACCTTGAGTAGAACTCTAAAAAAGGAAAAAAGTGGTATAGATATGACCCAGCAAGAAATAGATAGTATTATATTAGGAAAGGAGGAAAGTATACTATCTAAGATCTATAAATTCTTAATAACTTATTGGATAGGGGATGAGATTGTTAAAGACTCAATGATTGCCTGGGGGAGAAATATTGGTTACTCAATTGAATTGATAAAATGGGAAGAAATTTGGACGAAACAATTGAAATTTCTGATGGCAACTACTTATAAAGAAAACTTGTATAAAATGGTGTATAGATGGCATCTCCCTCCCGCTCGATTAACCAAAATGTTTCCAGGACTCTCCCCAAATTGTTGGAAGTGTGGGGAGATAGGTACTTATTATCATGTATGGTGGACCTGTCCTAAGGCAATCGAATTTTGGAGATCTATACAGAGGTGGATATTAGAAATCACGGGATATAAATTACAATTGAAACCTGAATACTATCTATTAAATATTAGGCCAGATAAGATATGCACGAATATATGGTGTTTGACTACGTATATCACAACCGCAGCAAGAATATGTTTTGCTCAACATTGGAAGGGGAAAGACCTACCGGCTGAAGACCTGATTCTGGGGAAAATTATCGAATATGCGGAAGCTGACAGGTTAACAAAAATTTTGAGAGATCAAAAGGACTCCGTATATTTTCAGTGCTGGGACCAATGGTATACTTGGTTGAATAATAGAATAAAAAAAGGATGTAGATTTTTTTTTTATTTATTTGTATATCTTGACTGAAGTTAATATATTCTGTAAAGCTCCCGTCGCGATCTGTGTGCGAATAAATATTTTGTTGTAAAGAAATAAATAAAATTTAAAAAAAAATCTATATCTGTATCTTGAATTTTATCACCAGTATACAGCCTTGAGTAGAACTCTAAAAAAGATTTTTTAATCAATTCTTGCCCATAAACCTCCTTACCCTTGTATTTTATTTTCTCTATTGTCCTTGCTTTCTGCTTTTTCCTTAACAAATATGCCAACCACCTGCCTGGTTTATTAGTGTTACAAAAAGTATTATGTTTTGCATATTGTAAATTGGTTGCCACTTGATCTGCTATTAACATATTAAACTGACCCTACAATAAATTGATTGCCTCTTTGATTTTCTTATCTGTTGGGTTGGCTATTAAAGCCCGTTCTTGTTTATTAATCTCATCTTCTAATTCTTTTCTTTTTTCCCCCTGTTTCTTTCTATATTTATTATTCAAATATATCAAAATTCCTTGCATTCTTTCTCGATTTGAGCATAGTTTAACTCTGCTGGCGAAAGCGCTCTGGATGCATATGCAACTGGCTGACCTTCTTGTAACAGACAGCATCCCAGACCGTTCTTACTTGAGTCACTTTGAATAGTAACCATCTTTGTGACATCATAGTATTTTAATACTGGAGCAGTAGTAACCAAGTGTTTTATCTCTTGCACTGCCTGGTCATATTTAGGAAGCCAGTGCCAAACTGCGTCTTTATCTTTATCCAACAGACGTCTCAATGGCTGGCACACCTCAGATAAGTGTGGCAAGAATTTTGCTAGATATGTAACAAAGCCAATGAATCTCTGCACTGCTTTAGCATCAGTAGGCGGTGGCATGTTCACAATAGCTCTGATCTTGTCTGGGTCCGCTTTTAACCCCTGTGATGTTAAAATATGTCCATGAAAGCAGACTTCTCGCACCTTAAACTGCAGCTTCTTTATACTGAGCCTCAGTTTCACCTGCTTACACCGCTCCAATAGTGCCATCAATTTCCCATCATGATCATGCTCCGCTTCATCATCAGTGTCGCCACACCCAACTATAAGGATATCATCAGCTATAGGCTCAATTCCGCTGAGGCCACTCAATAATTCCTGCTGCTTCCTTTGATACGTCTCTGGTGCTACGGAGACACCAAAGGACAGTTTAAGCCACCTCTTTCTGCCCCAAGGAGTCCAAAACGTAGTCATATAACTGCTCTCTTTGTCCAGTTTACACTGTAGGAAGGCATCCCTGGCATCAACAAGTGTAAAAACCTGTGCCTTAGGCAGCTTGTGCAAAACATCATCTAACGTTGGCATTGGGTAATGCAATCGTTTCAAAGCCATTTTCAAAAACGGGATCGATGCAAATTCAGATCTTTTTCAACTTCCTAATCACCACCATATTACTTATCCAGTCGGTTGGCTCGGCTACTGAAACAATATGTCCCTCTGCTTCATATTTATCCAACTGTGCTTTAACCTGTGCCTTAATGGCTATAGGGACATTGTGAGGGGCACTTTGTACTGGAGGGACAGCGAGATCAAGTTGAAAGTGAACCTCTCCTGGAACGGATGCAATAGGACCCTCAAACACCTCCCTATAAACTTGGAGGACTTGATGCTTTATCAATGGTCTCCCCAAGGCTTTGGAGGAATAGATTTCAACATTATGCAACTCCCTCGGAATGGTAAATCGCACCAGTCCCAAACGCTCACACGTTGAGCCTGACAGTGATGGCTTTTGATCTACATCCACAATTTCAAATTCCAATTTGTGAGTAACCCCACGTATGTTACACTCTGTATAAAATAAGCCTAGTGACTCCATTAGTTCCCCCGAATATAACTTCAATGTGGCACTACTAGGCTGAAGGGGTGTCTCAGGTGCCAATTTCCTTTTATCCTTTAGGCTCATCACATCGCATGTTGCCCCCGAGTCCAACTGACAAGATTGAGTTATATCATTAAATTGAAGATTAACAAACCACTTTTTGCCTTTTGAATGTATTGCACCAATGCATTCTTTCGTATAGATCGCATCTGTGGTAAACAGCAATACATCCTCTAAGTCCGTCGTTTGCTCGACCATATACAACTTCCTTGCTGCCAGACACACCCCAGCAAAATGGTTCAGCCTCCCACACACCCTACAGATTTTACAATACGCTGGATACCGATCTTTCCCACGTGCATGCACATTGTTACAGTATTTACACGGTGTGTGGTTGTCTGCTGACAAATTGCAAGGCTTCTGTTTAAACTGCTGCTGTTGCTGACGATTCCTCACATTTGGCTGGTGCCTGGAAGCTACATTAACACAGTTGGTCTGTTTATCTCGCTCCAACGCCATCAGCTGTTTATCTGTAAGTTCAGTAGTCCAATATATTTCTATGGCTAATTGTAAAGTTAAACCATGTTCCCTTAATAAACGGCGGTGTGTACTTGGCAACACCCAAAACTATTTTGTCTCGGATGAGTTCATCTCTCAGAGAACCGTAATCACAACTTGCCACCCTTTCCTTTAAGCATGTTACAAAGGCGTCTATCGTCTCCCCTTCTTCCTGCGTGCAGCTGCCAAAAAGATATCTTTCATATATAACATTCTTATGCGGTCTGAAGAAAGCTTCCAAAGCATCCAAAATAGCCTTAGTATCAGTCCTCTGCTCTTCTGTAAGAGTTAAACTATGTTTATAGGCATGAAGACAATCTGCACCCATCAATCTTCTTAATGTGGCAGCTTGTACTGCTGCCGGCTTATCATTTAAGCCTGTCGCCAAAGAGTAAACTTCAAACTCTCCCTTAAAGTTTTCCCAATTAGTGCTAGAATCCTCACTTACTCGCATGGGTTGCGGCAGTGGTATATTATCTGCCATGGTGCTATATTTCTTACTTCGAACGCTCCACTTTCAGGGCCAAACCACTTCTGACACCATGTTTCAGATATGCTTTTATTAACAAAGTAAAACTAGCAAACAACACTTATAAAGCCTCTTCAAAGGCAACACCCAGGAACCGGAAACACCTCATAGAAGCACATAGAGATAAAGATTAAAAGCAGCACAACCCCATAACAACATGGTAGGTAATTAGGCACTTGGTCCTCCAGCTGAACTATGCTCTTGATGCTGCCATGTAGTTCTTTGAAAAAAAAAACAACTCTGGTCTATTGATATATTCAGAATATCTCAGGCTCTCTTCATAGACAGTTCATTTGGATAAATCTCCACAGCTCCAGCAAATTTCAGCAGGGGTCCCTTTTTTTGCATTGATCAAATATGTGTGGACCATTCTGTTTGCCAAAATATATTCAACTTTGACATGCTGCAGCTATATCCTGAAAGGCCTGACAATGAGTGCTGCTTATATATGATTTCAAGAAGGTCATGATTCATAATTGAGAAATGCATGGAAGTGGAGGGAGCCATTTCTCCTTTCCACTGAGAGAGCAAACATTTTATCATAACCCTATTCTTTCCCAAATATAACTTTATATCAGTCTCAATGATATATACTGTAACTCCCACAACTACTGTTAGAATATTCATGAACTGGCAGAGACATGGTAACAAGGTCAGCCAATGGGAACTATTTTGGAAACTGAAACTGGAAGGAGCCTGGGCATGGCTCTGTAGCTCTGTGCTCAGCTCTAAAACTAAACTAGTCTGCTCTGAACTACTGGAACTGAAAGCAATCTCTCTTCTCTACCACATTGGAAGAATCTGCTGTTGGTATTGTAAATTTACTTCATCAGTGGTGGGTTGCTCCCAGTTTGGTCTGATTCTTGTGAATTGGTAGTAATGGTTGCAGGAGGCTCCGCCCACCCACCTGGATGTCATCATGAATGATCTGCACATGTGCAGAAGCTTTTGCGCATGCATGAGCAAAGCGAGCGCGCGTGCATGGTCCCTTAGTGAACTGGTAGTGGAGGTAAGTAGAACCCACCCATGTACTTCATGTGTTATCATGTACAGTATATAAAGAAGTTAATGAATCCTGCTGACTCAGTTTACCTGTATGTGTTGTCTGGATTTGATTTTTGCAACAAACTCTGACAACTACCCATTTCTTTTCCTTCATTAAACTTAGTAACTTACAGACAAGCTTCTATCTTCCCCAGAAAATAACATCTTTCAACATCTTCTCTATACTTCTTCTGCCTGGATTCAAAACCAGATCTGCTTCCTGCATTGATCAAGGCCAAATAATGTTTCCCACACTTCCTTAATCTACTCTGTCATTTTCAGATGGGTACATACTCAAATTTACCAAAGTCCCTAATAGGGTCTGCCTTTTTCTCCTTCTGTAGCCCTGTTCTCTTTTTTTCTCCTTTTTTTGTTTCTTCTTTATCCAACTTTCTCTCCTCCAGCTCCTTCTTCTCCAAAGTATCACTTTTTCTTTCCCTAAACCAAAACTGTTTTTCTTCTTTTGTTCCTCTCATCTAACTAACTAGTCCAGCTCAAGCAATAAAATCCAGTTTCTTTCACACTAGATTTTTGTTCTCCAGAAATAAATTTCTAGTTCAGCCAAGCTCCCATTCGCAGGTTCTTTTGTCAAATCATCAAGCCAGCAGCTGCCACTGTCTCATTCAGGTTTCCATACATCAAACTAGTCACCAAGCTTCATGTGTTGTTGTTCAGTCCAGTAGTGAGTTCCACTTACCTTTGCTACCGGTTTGGAACTGTGAGAGTGCATGCGCACATGCTCTCTTCACTCATGCGCAGCGCTTCTGCGCATGCACAGAACCTTCTGTGTATGCACAGAGCGTTCATCATGGGAGGAGCCTCCCACCACTGCCACTACCGGTTCGCCCGAATCAGAGTGAACTACCCCTCCAGTGGTAGAAACCCACTACTGGTTCAGTTGCTAAGTTCTGTCCCACTCTTCGCAACCCCATGGTTTATTCCAGCTTCACTGCAACTGCCAAATCTTATCTTAAAATCCTCACCCAGCAATCAAGAATCAGTTACTTACACTAAGCTTAAATGAAACTACTTAGGTTTTCATACCTTTGATGCTACAGAAATGGCTCAGTGTTTAACCAATGGTAGCCCATTCTTTTTGTATTCTGTAAGAGTTTTTCTCATTGTTCTTAAATCATATGGAAGCTGCCTTGTGACTATATGATAAATTATGGTTTGGCAATTTACTGGACAAAGCTCATTTGCACTGCTGGCTATAATTACCACATGTTTTTAAGTGCTACATACAGCAAATATGTTTTCTCAAATCCAGAAATTAGTTCCTGGAGGGCAATAGGTCACTTTCTACACATTAATCACTCTTCCCTCTTGAAATAAAGATTTCAGCTGAAACACGCACAGCAGCCAAAGTCAATTAAGTGTTGTTCACATTATAATTAATTGTATAATTAAATAAAATGGGAGATGAACATGGAAGTCTCTCCAAAGCAGCTAAGTAAATGTAATCTTTTAATCTGCTTCTTTATTAAGTAGACCATTTTGCAAGTAAAAACTCATTCATTCGTTGAAATTGCAGATTTCTATATAATTGTAACCAGTAGTGTCAGATTACATAGATTAGCTATTAACTATGTTTTCCTCTTATGAAAACAAGAATGCACAAATGGCTTCATTTCCCCCACAATTAGTAACATTTTGTCATCACAGCAAAACTAAATTCATTTTTTTATTTGGAGCAATTTCAACAGCAAGAAAGAGAGCAAAAGAAACCCCTTACAAATTTTAGTTTGACAAAAAAGTTAAATTGCCGTATTGGCAAAAAACAAAAACAAATTCTTCAAGGATGGGGGCTGGTGAGTGGGCGGGGCTTTGGTAACATTCGATGTATAAGACGCACCACAATTTTTGCCCACTATTGGGGGGGAGGAGTGCGTCTTATACTCCGAAAAGTACAGTAGTCATTATATTGTTTCAGCCCAGCATATTTCCTTAATATAAGTAGTGCTTCCTTCCCCAATGTTATTATAACAGCAACTCTACAGAATAGATTTGGCTGACAGGAGTGACCGGCTGAAGTCACCTTGTGAACTTCCATTGCTGAAGGTAAATTTGTTATATTGTACCTGGATCTTTATAGTCCTAATCTAGTAATTACATTATATCACAGTAGCTCAGACATGTTAACCTACAATTCTGTTTATTCTCATCGAACAAAGTCATTGGAAAGTGAGAATTACAACTCCAATCCAGAAACATCATGCTGGGGTCCTTGGTACTCTCTGAGATTGTTTGTTTTCTGGCAGACCCAGAAAACTTCATGAGCTGCGGTCGTATAGTGGTTAGAATGCATATTGCAGGCTAATTCTGCCGACTACCAACTGTTCGAATCTCATTGGGTGAAGAAGGTTGATTCAATCTTCCAAGGTCAGTAAAATGAGGACCCAGATTGTTGGGTGCTGACTCTGTAAACTGCTTAGAGAGGGCGGTAAAGCACTGTGAAGCAGTATATAAGTCTAACTGATATTGCTATTGCTATTAGTGCTGGAAGGAAGTCGGGTGATCATGTCAGATGATGAAAACTCCTTAATTTCACAACTCATGGACAGTTTCAGGGAAATTGTGACCATCCTAGTCTAAACAAACTCCAAAAATGCTAAAGAATTCCTGAAAGCCTGGCACTCAGACAAATCAGTCATCAACAGGCACATAGAAATAAACAACATTTACATACCACTCTAAACAGAGAATCCAGAAGCTGCAAAGGAAACAAAAAGACTAAAACATATTTTCACCAGTAATAAACACTCAATAAACAAAGATTAAGACCAAGATTAACACTAGAACAACAATCGAGAAGTAAATATTACCCCAATTAAGGAACTACCAACTCAAATAAACAAACTGACTGTAAACAAGAGCCTAATCAAGGAACCATCAAGAACACTCCCACCAACACCGACAGGGCTATCCACTGTATATAAAAGTATATAAAAGAGAGCAAACCCTGTTGTTTCGATGAAGAAAGACGCGTAGGCAGGATGATGATTCACGGGAAGGCCCCTCGGTGTGAAGGTACCTTGGGGAAGGCACACTCACCCCATCCAGAAGGCTTCCTTTTATTGTCATTTTACAACTATCATGGCAAAACATCAATCAACGTTTACTTGTCCTGATTGGCTAAAGAAAGTTCGTGAATGGATCCCTCATGTTTCCCACATGTTATTTCCTGTGACAAACAATGCTTATGTGTTGGGCCCACATGCCTTGTATATCTGAGATAAGGTCTCTGCCAGACATCCTGTCTTTACATTCCTGAGAAGATTAGGATTTTTGTGGTAGTTGTTTATTCAGCACGGTTTGCCAATGACTGAGATAACACCATCTCTGTCGAGTGTCAGCCATTCCCTCGACACATGATCCCGGGGACTGTAACAAGCCAGAAGAACAGAGATATGGTGAAGGGGGGTGTTGTAGCGTTTAGCAGGGCACGGTGATATCAGGTGGTGGACGGTATAGGGAATCTGGGGACAGGGTCAATAAAACGATGTCAAAGGAAACAAACGCTATTCAATACTAGGGACAGAGAGATCCGGAAGTAACTGGCAATCCACAACAAACCTGAAGGAGTAAATAGCGCGGTCACTTTAAATGCACAATTGAGCAAGAGTGGGGCGCTAGTGAGGAGACAGTTCTGGTGGCCATGTATGCGAAAACAGGTAGAGACATATGTACAAGGTTGTCCCGTTTGTATAAGAGCTAAACCCCTGTCAGGGAAACCGTCTGGTTTATTACAGTCCGTGGCTGAACCACAGAGGCCTTGGGAAGATATAGCCATGGATTTCATAGTCGAATTGCCTCCCAGCAAAGGACACAATGTAATATGGACTATTATTGACCTGTTTTCCAAACAGGCGCATTTTGTCCCCTGTAAAGGACTACCGTCCACACGGCATCTAGCGAAACTATTTGTCCAACACGTATATCGACTTCATGGCACACCCAAACGTATAATCTCAGACAGAGGTCCCCAATTTACCGCCCGGTTCTGGAGACATTTCCTAGGACAATTAGGAACAGAACAGGGACTGAGCTCTGCATTCCACCCAAATACCAACGGAGCCACTGAAAGAGCCAATACCGTGGTAGAAAGGTATCTACATTCTTATGTGTCATACCAACAAACAGACTGGTACGAACTCTTACCTTTCGCAGAATCAGCATATAATAACACCGTGCACAGCAGTACAGGTTATACACCCTTCCTAGTGGTTTCTGGAAAAGAGTTCCCGGCCATCCCCGATCTAGATGTACAAATGACTAGTTCCCATAGTCCAAAAGAATGGACAGAGAAGGTTAAACAGAGTTGGCCACACATCAAAAATGCATTAGAAAAAGCTTCTGAAGCGTACAAAACTCAAGTAAACAAACGGAGACGAGATAACCTACCCTTCAAAATAGGAGAAAAAGTGTATTTGTCCACAAAATATATCAATCTGTGTATGCCCAGTAAAAAATTAGGTCCAAAGTATATAGGTCCCTTTACCATCACCAAAATAATAAATCCCGTAACGGTATCCTTACAACTACCCCCCTTACTGAAAAGAATACACCCAGTATTCCACAGTAGTCTCCTAAAACCAGCAGCCAAAATAAGAGAGACAGGAACACATCCAGGGCCCGTGGCAGGAAGCTCATACAAAATTAAAAAGATCCTCGATTCTAAGATATATCATGGGAAGCTTAGGTATTTAGTACATTGGAAGGGATACCCTATATCAGAAGCAACATGGGTGAAAATGAAAGATATAGATGCTCCACGATTACTAAAACAATTCCAGGAAACATATCAAAACAAACCAGGTGGACACTTTACCACTTAATGAGAATAACCGAATGTTTTTATAACCCTACAGGAAGAGACCTGGTGGGGGGAGCCGCATGTCGAGTGTCAGCCATTCCCTCGACACATGATCCCAGGGACTGTAACAAGCCAGAAGAACAGAGACACAGTGAAGGAAGGTGTTGTAGCGTTTAGCAGGGCACGGTGATATCAGGTGGTGGACGGTATAGGGAATCTGGGGGCAGGGTCAATAAAACGATGTCAAAGGAAACAAATCGTATCTAGATCCGTTCCAGTCGGGCTTCAGGCCTGGGTACAGCACGGAAACGGCATTGGTCGCGTTGGTGGATGATCTCTGGAGGGCTCGGGACAGAGGTTGTTCCTCTGTCCTGGTCCTATTAGATCTCTCAGCGGCTTTTGATACCATCGACCATGGTATCATGCTGCACCGGTTGGAAGGGTTGGGGGTGGGAGGCACCGTACTGCGGTGGTTCTCCTCCTTTCTCTCTGACCGGTCGCAGTCTGTGTTGACAGGGGGGCAGAGGTCGACCCCGAGGCCCCTTATATGTGGGGTGCCACAAGGATCGGTCCTCTCGCCCCTTTTGTTCAACATTTATGTGAAGCCGCTGGGCGAGATCATCCGTGGTTTCGGGGTGGAGTACCATCAGTACGCTGACGACACCCAGCTGTACATCTCCACCCCAGACCACCCCAACGATGCCCTTGAAGTAATGTCCCGGTGCCTGGAGGCCGTACGGATCTGGATGGGGAGAAACAGGCTCAGACTCAACCCATCCAAGACCGAGTGGCTGTGGTTTCCGACGTCCCGATATAGTCAGCTGGTGCCATCGCTGACTATTGGGGGCGAAGCATTGGCCCCCACGGAGAGGGCTCGCAACTTGGGTGTCCTCCTGGATTCACGGCTGTCTTTAGAAAAGCATTTGACGGCCGTGACCGGGAGGATTTTTCATCAGGTTCGCCTGATCCGCCAGTTGCGTCCCTTTCTGGATCGGGACTCGTTACGCACGGTCACTCATGCCCTCGTCACCTCCCGTCTGGACTACTGTAACGCTCTCTACATGGGGCTCCCCTTGAGGAGCACTCGGAGGCTCCAACTGGCGCAGAGTGCAGCTGCGCGGGTGGTGATGGGAGCGACGTGGCGCTCCCATGTAACGCCCCTCCTGCGCGAGCTGCACTGGCTCCCGGTGGTCTTCCGAGTGCGCTTCAAGGTTTTGGTTATCACCTTTAGAGCGCTCCATGGCTTAGGACCTGGTTATCTACGGGACCGCCTGCTACCACCAATAGCCTCCCACCGACCAGTACGCTCCCATAGAGAGGGGCTCCTCCGGGTGCCGTCGGCCAAACAATGTCGACTGGCGGCCCCCAGGGGGAGAGCCTTCTCTGTGGGGGCACCTACTATCTGGAACGAGCTCCCCCCCGAGATACGGAGGATTCCGGATCTGCGTACCTTCCGTCGCACGCTTAAGACGTTCCTATTCCAGCAAGCCGGCCTGACCTAAACTTCTCCGCTTTTAAATGGGAATTTTAAATTTGGTTTTAAATTATTGGGGTTTTAAATATGGTTCAGCCAAATTTATTTAATTTGTTTTATCTCTATTTTAAATTTTGTATTTCCATGTTTTATTTTTATGGCTGTTCACCGCCCTGAGTCCTTCGGGAGTAGGGCGGTATATAAATTTAATAAATAATAATAATAATAATAATAATAAATGCTATTCAATATAAGGGACAGCGAGATTCGGAAGTAACTGGCAATCCACAAGGAACCTGAAGGAGTAAATAGCGCGGTCACTTTAAATGCACAATTGAGCAAGGGTGGGGCGCTTGGGGGCGTTCTATAAAGCCGGATAAGCAGAGGAATCGGGTGTCTCCGACTTTGTTTTTCATCAGAAAACTTCAGCGCTTACTGTATGACCACCATGTAAGCTACGATTAAACCAGATAGCTTCACCTTTGAGTGTGTGTGTGTGGTGTTTGTTCGGCGGAACACAGGTGGTTCCAGAGGAGGCTGACAATCTCCACATGCCCTTTTATTTTATTTTTTAATATTTTGCAAGCATACATAATTTCAGATTTGGAAAGCCGAATTCTTGGACGAAATATCTCTAATAACCCAGGCAAACATTGTGTGCAACAGCAACAACAAATTAAAGCAATGATGACTATTATAACGATGGATACTATTTGTCGCACCCATCCAAAATCTGGAAGCCAAGACCATAACCATTCCCATGAGGATTGTGGAATAGTGGAGCCAATTGGATTATCTGCAATCATGTTTTCCATGTGCTCAATTGTAGCTGAAATATTTGCTTTATAATCAGTAATATACATACAACAATGTGAATGAATCAAAGCACATACACCACCCTTGGCTGCTAAAATAATATCTAAAGCATAACTAAATAGGATAATTAGCATTTTCATTTCGTAGCATTCCAGGGATCTAAAGATGTTGATTCCATCCAGTTTCATGAAAAGAATAGCATGTATTAAAAGTCCTCCTCTGGCATGTGGGGTAACGTGCATGCAGATCCAACAATCAGTCTTGTTTACTAATCAAGAGACATTTTGCATATCCCATATATAGGAAATTTGATCCCAAAGACCTTGTTCTGGAATTCCATGTTGCAAAGTCATCGTAGCTGCGCAAGGAGGGAAAATACACATAAAAATAATACACATTATAATAGTTACAGAATTAGCATTTAAACAAGCAAAAGCCGCTACTAAAAAGTTCTCTGGTGTCTGCGGCATGTCCTTTTCCTGTAGCAATTTTGAGCAGAAAAGGCTTTAATCTGTCCCCAGGTCATTTGATGAGCCTGGCAAGGTGCTCGATCCTGATCCTGCTGAGGGTTCTGCAGGCTGAGTGAGAAGTTTAGGATCGGGTTCTTCAGTCCTTGGTGCCACACCATCCTTCCACGGTTTCACGCACCTAGCAGGGATCCACACCGGACCTGTAGGCATAAGCACAGCAGCATATCCCCTTCCCCATGTCAATAAGGGAACAGGTCCATGCCATTCAGGGTTAAGCAATAATCTATACATTACCTGTGACTGAGAGTGACTTATTCTACTTCCAAAATGATCATCTACTGGAATTGATAAATTTGTGATATTAAGATGATTCAGAGTAAACAGAACTTTATTTAACCATTCCTGTTTACCAGGGAGACCTATAGGAATTCCTCCTGTTTTTGTTTTATCCAAAGCAGACTTTAATGTAAAATTTGCACGCTCCACTATGGCTTGTCCTGTAGAGTTAAAAATATGCCAAAAAGATGATGTCAGCGCCTCAACGCTGGCATAGAGAGCAGAGGAGAGAGATAAGCTCTGAACTTTTGCCTGCTAAATCCCTTTGAAGTCGGGTTGTCGTGGAAATGAGGAGGGGAGACATTCCTGGGAAATGATGAGACAAGAAGGCTGGAGAATGACTTGATAGATAGCCAATGAGAAGCAGAGATTTGGGGATCGGAAAGGGAGGGATTGGGGGGCAAAAGGTCAGTCTTGTCCGCATCGAGTCATGATCCGGTTGCTGTGCTCAATTAAAGAAAAGATTTCCTTAAAGATTGGCAGTTTGGAAATTCATTTACTTTGAGATAGCATCGAAGTCTGACAGATGTTTAATTTGCCATGTGCCACAAAATTCAGCAAAGGAGCGATTACAATATGCAAGCCATTGTCTGTTTTTAATGTAGAAGGTAGGCCCATGACAGCAAATGTTCAAATACAATGATTAACAACATGTTTAGTAGCTTCCCCTTTCTGAGGAGTAGCCCATATAAAATAAGAAAAAGTAGCCAAAGTTGTTTGCTTTAAGCCCTCTTGGATTCACCCCAATGGAAGGAGATGGGGTAATCTGAGAACATTGAGGACATTGTTGTAAATCGCTCTAGCATGATTTAAAAGAATGTGAAATTGTTTTGCTAAAGCCTTGGCATTTTGATGAAACATAATGACTTTCCCATGGAGTAACAGATAAAACGGACATTGCTTACCTGAACGTCCCTTCTCGACGTGCAGCTGGAGAATCCAAAGCTTCGGGTAGTTCAGTAGTTGGGTAGCCTACACTGAGTGTGTTCCTTTAAGAGATTTCTCTTCAGACACGCCCACTTGCTCAACAGAGTCCCAGTTTTGTTCACGAAGAAAGAAGCAGTAGATCGTCAGGAAAAAATGTTCAGCAGCCCAACTGGGTGGGTTGGATTCTCCAGCTGCGCGTCGAGAAGGGACGTTCAGGTAAGCAACGTCCGTTCTCCAACGCGCAGCTTGGAGAATCCAAAGCTTCGGGATTTACCCAAGCAAGTTCAGACAGGGAGGGAGATCGGCTGCTGCACGTCATCTGAAGAGTTGCATATAGCTTGGAGCACACGGCGACCAAAGGATGCCTCCGCCGAGGCAAAGGAGTCCACCTTGTAGTGCCTGATGAAGGGATTTAAGGATGACCAGGTAGCCGCTCTGCAGATGTCGGAGACGGAGGCATTAGTGGCCCAGGCAGCCGTGGTAGCGGCGCTCCTGGTGGAGTGTGGAAGGATTCTCTGCGGAACTGGTGTGTTCCGAGCTGAATAAGCCCTGGAGATGCAGGATTTGATCCATCTCCCAATTGTCGTAGAAGAAACCTTCCGGCCCATGGAAGCGGGCAAAAAGGAAATGAAGAGCGATTCAGATTTTCGGAAATGCTCCGTTCGTTTAATGTATCTGCGCAAGGCCCGGCGGACATCTAAGAGATGCCAGTTTGCTTCCTGAGGATGCCGAGGTTCCGGGCAGAAGTCCGGGAGAACCAATTCCTGGGCTCGATGGAAAGAGGAATTTACTTTAGGTAGAAATGATGGATCTAGTCTCAGAACAACACGATTGGTGTGAAAAACGCAGAGGTCGCTTCTCACCGACAAGGCTGCAAGTTCAGATATTCGGCGAGCCGAAGTGATAGCGACCAAAAACGCCACCTTAAGTGTCAGAAAACGGAGGCTGATGGAGGCGAGAGATTCAAATGGTGGATGTGTGAGGGCCTGAAGGACCAGAGTCAAATCCCAGGTCGGGTAGCGATGTATAACCGGTGGGCGCAGGTTGGCTGCCCCACGAAGAAAGTCGCGAATCGTAGGGTCCTGAGAGAGAGGAAGCGGTGCGGAAGCAGAAAGGACAGTACTTAGTGCGGCAACCTGGCGACAAAGAGTGTTAGGCGCAAGGTGCTTGTCCAGACCTTCCTGCAGGAATCCCAACACTTCAGGGACGGATGCAGACGTTGGGTCCAGGTGGGATTTCGCACACCAGGAACAAAAGGAAGTCCAAGTTGCATTGTAAATGCGGCACGTAGACGGTCGCCTGGACGCTTGAATAGTGGGGATCGCATTGCTAGGCACATTGATCCTCCTTAGCAAGATCCGCTCAAACGCCAGGCGGTCAACTGCAACCATTGGGGATCTGGATGCAGAACGACCCCCTGGCTGAGGATGACCCTGTTCCCTGGAATCCGCCACGGCCGTGCCACCGATAGGTCCACCAAATACGCAAACCAGGACCTCCGAGGCCAGTGGGGTGCAATTAGAATGACTTCGGCCCTGTCTGCTATTATCTTGCGGATCAGATGTGGAAGGAGCGGTAGAGGGGGAAAGGCATATAGGAGGCCCCTGGGCCAGGGAGAGGCGAGCGCGTCGGCTCCTTCCGCTTGAGGACACCGATACCGGGTGAAGAACCTGGGAAGGTGCGTGTTGTCGCGGCTGGCAAACAAATCGACCAGAGGTGTCCTGAATCTGCGAACTATCTCTGCGAACAGGTCCGGGTGAAGGCGCCACTCGGCGTGGTCCAGATGTTGCCTGCTGAGCCAGTCCGCTGTGATGTTCGTGGTCCCGGCAATGTGCTCCGCTACTAGGGACAGGACATGCACTTCCGCCCATGTCAGAAGAAGGGTTGTTTCCTCCATCAGCGGTCCCAAGCGGGTCCCCCCTTGGCGGTTCACGTGCGCCTTTGCTGTTACATTGTCCGTTCGTATCAGGACATGGCACCCCTCCACAATCTGCTGAAAACGTTGGAGGGAGAGGCAGATCGCACGGAGTTCCAACCAGTTGATCCCTCTGAGACGATCCTCTGTTGACCACGTACCCTGGGCAACGTATGAGAGAAGGTGACCTCCCCATCCCGACAGGCTGGCGTCCGTTGTCACTACCAGGCGCTGTAGGTTTTGGAATTAGCAGCCTTGCTGTAGAGTCTGGGAAGACCACCAGAGAAGAGTCCTTGAGACGTCTGGCGGGAGGGATACTTGTGCGGAAGAGTTGCTTCTCCTGGCCCTCTGAAAGGGAAGGAGGAACCATTGGAGCTGGCGGGAGTGAAACCTCGCCCAAGGGACAACGGATAGGCAGGATATCATTTTGCCTAGCAGGCGGGAGAGAAGCAACAATGTCACCTTTTGAGACGCCAGGACCTGGGATGTCAGTGACTGGAGACTGGAGCATCGATCCGGAGACAGGAACACCTGGCCAGCCA
The DNA here is from genome assembly GCF_029215685.1 of Pituophis catenifer annectens. NCBI lineage: Eukaryota > Metazoa > Chordata > Lepidosauria > Squamata > Colubridae > Pituophis > Pituophis catenifer. The sequence continues at coordinate 49,122,354 of NW_027256884.1, read as the reverse complement.
CTGAATCTATTATTGTCCCGAGATGGGGAATTCGAGTAGTGGGCTGTAAGTGGCTCTTTGGCATGTTGATGGAGAAGCCATGATGACGAAGGCAGCGACACACCACTCCTAGATCCCGAAGGGCTCGGGTCGGGGAAGGGGAGAGTACTAGGATGTCGTCCAAGTAGCAGTGGAGCCGTACCGGATGCTGACGTAGGTGGGCCGCCACTGCTGCCAGGAGCTTCGTAAAGGTTCTTGGGGCTGAGGAGAGGCTGAAGGGCATTGCCCTGTATTGGTAATGCCTGTTGTTGTAGGCAAAACGGAGATAACGACGATGGGACGGTCGTATGGGCACGTGGAGGTACGCCTCTTTTAAATCAATAGACGTCATCCAGTCCGATGGTCGAATGGAAGCCAGAATCGAGCGGAGGGATTCCATTTTGAACTGATGGTATATGATAAATTCGTTCAGCCTCTTGAGGTGTAAGATGCCCCTGTGACCCCCCGATGTTTTGGGGACCAGAAAAAATATTGAATAGAAGCCGGTCCCGCGATGATGGAGGGGGACCGGTTCTATGGCTTGAATCTGGAGCAGGTGATGGATTTCTGCCTCCATCAGTTGACGCTTGGCCAAAATGGATGAAAGAGGGCATTGGACAAAGTGGGGGGGGGGACGGGAGCGAAATTCGAGGGTAAGGCCCAGCCGGATTGTCTGGAGCACCCAGGCGTCCGTCGTCAAAGACTCCCACTGAGATAGAAAATGAGTCAGACGGCCGCCAATTGGAAGGTGTGAGTAGTCATTTTCCTCTTCTAAAGGCATGGGATCCTGTGCCTCGGAAGGGTCGTTTGGGTGCTGGAGCCTTTCGTCCACGGTCTCTGAAGGAAGATCTATCGGAAGGAGGGTCGAACCCTTGATAGTAGGGCCTGGAAGAGAAGGACCCGGAAGGTCCGGTGTCGGGACGAAAGGGCTGCCTGGTGGAGTATGACGAAGACCTTCGATCTGCCCTTTTGTAAGAGGATGGCATTACCTTCCGCTTATCCTTGTCCTCGACCAGGATAGGGTCCAAGGCGTCTCCAAAGAGACAGGAACCCTTGTACGGAGTTGAGGCTAGGCGCCATCTGGACTTAGCATCAGCTTTCCAATTTTTAAGCCACAATAAGCGGCGAGATGTAACGGAGGACACCAGGGCGCGTGAAGCGAACTTCGCGGCATTGAGCGAAGCGTCTGCCGTGTACTCTGTAGCCGCATCTACAGATCTTGTTCACATCTTGGCGGAGGCGCGAGTCGTCAGGAGGGAGGCGCTCCTGAAAGTTGTCGGAGCCAGATCAGGGACGCTCTGCTGAAGAAGGAAGCCGAGGTGGCGGCCCTAACAGCCCAGGCGGCAGCATTGTGCGTACGCCGAAAGGTGAGGTCAGCCTTCCGATCCTCTGCTCGCAGGCCATCTGCGACATCATTGGAGATCACCGAGGAAGTGGTTAGGTTGACCACAAGGGCGTCCACTGTTGGCAACTGTAGGAGTTCCTGGAGGCTAGGTGCCAAACAATACAGCTTTTTGTCCAGACCCGATGGGGCCGGCAAGGAGGATGGTGTGGACCAGGAACGCTGGATCACTTCGGAGAAGAGTTGTGGGCATGGAATAAAGTCCGCTTCGGGCTTGGGCGCCGTGAACAGGGCCTCATGTTGTTGTGAAGGGCCCGGTTGATCGACCTGTTGAGTCGGATCTGCCAACTTGGTGGCCAATTTGGCTTTGTGTAGGAGAGATTTAAATAGCGAGGGCCTAAACAGGCCAGAGAAGGTTGGTTTTTCAGGTGGCATATCAGCATCATCGGATAAGTCCATATCCATAAGGGCGGCCTCGTCCTCCTCCGAAGACGAATCCCTGCCATGACCCAGATCTGGATGAAGAGCGTCTACGTGTGTCATGGTGGGATACTGGTAAAGGGCTGGTTGGGATGCCCGATGCAGAGGTCGAGGAGGCGGATATTGTGGTTGAGGCCACGCAGCGTAATGGACTGGATGTTTTGATTTAGCTGCCAGAGTGCGCGATACCGTATCTGATATGATTTGTTGAATGTCATAGGGATAAGGCGGTGGTGCCAGCTCCGTGGCCCGCAACCCTGCGGCCGTGGGGGTGAACGTTGCCTCTGGCTGAGCCCTTTGAGATTGTGCGTTGGTACAGGAGAGGTCCACCGGTTCCACGCACTGGGGCAGAAATGATTCAGGTAAACTGCTCATGTCAGGTTGTTGAATTCCAGGCAGCAGAGGCAGGTGGTCAACCTGATGGCAGGGTTGATCACTGGCTTCAGATACCGGTGAGAGAGGAACTGGCAAGTGTGAGCAAGAAGCTAGATTAGACTGCTTATGGGCTTTTTCAAATTGTCGTTCCAGAGCCTTGTGCCATCTGGAAGCGTCCTTGGCTGCAGCAGAAGAAGACTTGGACCTCTTTGATGTTGAGGCGGCAGACGAAGACGAAGAATGTGCAGAACGTTTACGAGACCTCTTATGCTGCCTGTTTTGGTCTGAGTGCCGTTCAGGAGAACTGTGGACATCCTCCAGGTCAGAGGAAAGGTCACGTTCGGCCATATTGAATAACAATGAAAACAAAAGGAAAGGTATCTGTCTTTTTTTTTTAATTCAGTAGAATATTATTAATTGTCTATCCGTATGTATTATTAATTTTTGTATTTTTTTTGTATTTTTTTTTGTATTTTTTTTTTAAACAGGTATGAACTGAAGTTTAAATAACAGAGGGAGAGCTGAGGAAGACTACAACAGGTAAGTCCAGAATGAACCAGGGAGAAGGCAGAAGATATTGCCAGAAGTTGCCAGCAAGGGAAGAAATTGGCACTCAGCAGCTAACTGCTCATGCGTGAGACAGTCACTAGGCAGAAAATGGCAGCCGTTATATTTATTGGCCAGGAACCAAATAAAAGGCACAGGGCGAGGACTGTCAGATAAATTGAGGGACTTGGGAATGGATCTGCTGATATTCCAGTCCTCTTCAGATGTCCCAAAACAACGAACAGGCTCGAGAGATAATTAGGCGTTAGCAGATGCAGGCAAAAACGGTGCGAGCTGTCAAAATTCCAGCTCCCAGCGCCGAAGCGAACAGGAAAATGGCGCGAAAAGGGTCAGAGTCTCAAAGCGCCGTCGCTAAACAATTGAGGGTAACTTGTAGAGTCGCTGGTGAAGGGAACACAGCAGAAGCCTCAAAAGCACCCAGCGCTGCGTTAAACTGTTCGGAGCCAGGAGGGAGAGACCGTTGCGATGGCGAGGGCGGTCCGATGATTGAGGGCTCAGCGAAAAAGAGCCGCGGCGTTTCCCCTGCGCTCCCCAGGTGTGCGATCACTCAGAAGTGATCCAAACGCCGAAGGCCAGTCCAAACCAGAGAGAAAGTGCCGCTGAGAGCAGGGCAACGATCTCAAAGCCGCTCGTAGTAAAGGAGGCTTGAAAAAGGAGGGGGCGGTGTTGCCGTCAGGCTTGGAAAACAACCCACACGCCAGCGGCTGTTAAACGGGGTGGATGATTTAACGAAGTGGCCGGGCTTCCCGTTGGGGTAGGAACTGCCCACAAACAGCTTGCCTGAGGCGGCTGTCAAAGTAAAAACTCACCCCAGGCAATCAACGAAGATAGGAAAAAAATTCCAATGAAGAGAAAAAAATTAAAACTTTAAAGAATCCAAAGCTTCAGGAACAATAGTTAGGTAGAATGTAGAGAAATTTTCAGACAGTGTCACAGGCTCAACTGAGTGAACTAAACTGGGACTCTGTTGAGCAAGTGGGCGTGTCTGAAGAGAAATCTCTTAAAGGAACACACTCAGTGTAGGCTACCCAACTACTGAACTACCCGAAGCTTTGGATTCTCCAAGCTGCGCGTTGGAGAACATGTTGCTTCGTTGCAGCGTCTGCAACAGTATTTCCTTCTGATAACATATCTGGGAAAGACTGATGACTCCTAATATGTGCAATATAAATTTGAGTCTTTCTAATTTGTAAAACTTGCTGTAATGTCAAAAAGAGAGACAGAAGATCCTTATTCAAAGAAAGTGTAACATATGCACTAGGAAGATTAAAAATCAGTTGACACACATACTGAGAGTCAGAGATCAAATTAAAAAGCTGTTGAGAAAAAATGTGGAAAGCTAAAATAACAACAGACAATTCTGAACATTGAAAGGAAACTTTCCAGATGTCATCATGAGGATCTTTGTAAGCAATCACTCCTCTCATTCCTCCCCCATCAGAAAAATAAAGAGCTTGTGATAATGGAGAAGGAAAACAATTTATGAATAGTAAAAGAGGATATCATTAAGCAAGTAAACCTAGGATCTGTAGACAAATGATATGAAATCTTTGACAGGCTTGAGCACGCCCCAAGGTTATAATTTCAGCAGTAGCTTAAATAAAAATGTTGAAAAGAAAAAGAAGCCTTTCCCTTTAAGGATTGCTGAAAGGCAGAGCTTTCCCTTCTTGAATTCAAAACTCCTGGCTGGGAGGTCAGCTGCTTGAGAGTAGAATCAGTTTCTTGTTTATAGGAAAGCAGACAAGAAATAAATGCAAGCATAGTGTTTTGAGGCTAGCCTGTTTGAACTGTAAGAGTAACCCTTTTTTTATATATATCCTAAAGCATCTTTTGATTTTCTATGTGACCCTTTAAAGTTTTTTGAAATTCTTTTGATTTTCTATGTGACCTATAGTCTACTTTCTGTTTTTCCTAGCCCTTTGTAGTTGTTCGTTCCCTATAATTATTCAGCTTGCTATTTCTGTGTTTTTCTCCTTTCCTCATGTGTTAAAAATTCTAGTTACTTTAACTTGATTTCTTTTCCTTCTTGGGTGTGTGCTTTTCATTCCTGTGTCCCATAGCTGTGGGAAATAAGGTAGCTTCAGCTTCTTAATTATCCATAGATAAAAGTGGGGGCTGAAACTCTGCCTAAGTTTTTGCTTTTCTCATATCTTTCAACAAGGGTAAAACTTTTTTTTTTATGGTAATGAGGCAAATAAAGCCATTCAATACAATATACTTTTTGCTGTTCTAAAACTCCCAATATTTTTATGTATAGTTTACTAGTAGGAAATATTAAGAAATAACTAACAATCTCTATGAGAGATTCAATCCACAAATTAAATACTCAAGATATTATTAATTTTCTCAACTGTAGCACATACTACAGATGAAACTATAATTAAATCTCCTGGCTTTTTTCTTTTAGTCAATAACTCAAATAATGGATTAAGTAAATGCGTAGGTAACAAAAATATGAATGGACCCAATTAATAGTACCCAGCAATTGTTGCAAATTTACTAAAGAAATAACTTTTGGTAACTTTAAATGAGGAAAAGCCGGAGCAGAAAAAACTGCAACAGTTTATGTCCTTAAATACAGATAAGGAATGTGCAGCTGTACTTATTCTGAGCAATTTACAATCCATAGACACATAAATCATTTTATATTTCAGAAAGCCAATTAAGTTATATTTTTGAGCTCCAATTAAAATATCATCCATACGATGATATACCAAATAAAATTTAGCAATAGATCAAGGTAAGATAAGACTCACTAAACCAGAGAGAAGAGGGCCCTTAAATTGAGAAGTAATCAATTTAACTTCCAAAGTAAATTTAAATTCCACAGACTCCTGAGTGATTAAATCAAGGCCAGCATTATCTGCTGTGCAGATAAGAGACTGGAGGAGGAGATATGACTAAAGAAAAACACTCTTTTTAGCTCTGTCCCAAACAACATATTGTATTGAAGTTAAAATCATTAGAAAAACTTGCTTCCAATCTTCAGGAAATATATTATAGCCATTAGATATACCCTCCACCATCCCAGTAGTATAGGTGAAATGCAAACCTGTCTCTGTGATGCCTTTCCTTAGCTCTCTCAAAACTTTAGATGGCAAAGGATTCCACTGATATTGAGCTTGTCCCTGGGGATTAACCGTCTGTATGACAAGAAAAGCTTGGAGACCCTCTACCCCAGTGAGAGTTCCTTTTTGTTGCTCTTCCTGAAACCCTGCTATGACAGCTGAAAATGTCTCCTGTAAAGGAGAAACCAATAAGGGAGCTGTCGGGGAACTAATTTCTTCTGGCTGTGTAGCTGGCAAAGTTAGCTGAAAATAAAGAGAAGGGGGAGCAGACCCCTGATCAGAAGACAGAGAGAGAGATGGCGACGGTGCCTTGAGTTTATGAGTCCCCATAACCTCTACTGCTTCCTTACATTTTTGCCACAGCAACAAATACTTTATTTCTGCTCGTGGCGGTGAGTCTAACTCACTTAACTTAATTCCTGCCATTCCATTACTTTAAGTATTTTCCTCAGTTCTTGTGCATGAAACTTCTGCGGAACTGAGATTCCCCCCCCCCCCATACTCACAAAATATTGAGAGCGAAGTTCGCTGAGGTGCACCTGGGCTCGTCCAGCCGAGTAAGCATAGGAGGAATCACGTCGGGGTCACCAGATGTTGTTTCGATGAAGAAAGACGCGTAGGCAGGATGATAACTCACGGGAAGGCCCCTCGGTGTGAAGGTACCTTGGGGAAGGCACACTCACCTCATCCAGAAGGCTTCCTTTTATTATCATTTTACAACTATCATGGCAAAACATCAATCAACGTTTACTTGTCCTGATTGGCTAAAGAAAGCTCGTGAATTCCATATGGATCCCTCGTGTTTCCTCATGTTATTTCCTGTGACAAACAATGCTTACGTGTTGGGCCCCCATGCCTTGTATATCTGAGATAAGGTCTCTGCCAGGCATCCTGTCTTTACATTCCTGAGAAGATTAGGATTTTGTGGTAATGTTGTTTATTCAGCACGGTTTGCCGATGACTGAGATAACACCATCTCCACAAACCCCACTATCTTTTAGCCCTTGTGATATTATCTAATTGGGTAATGAAATGTCTGCAAGAAAACAACCAAGCTCAGAGAGCACCAAGGACCCCACAATTCAAACCTGAGCTACAAATATTTTCTTTTAATGGTACATTATGGTAAAGGAAATCTCTTTTACATCATGCATATTTTATATTTGACAGAGCTGATCAACAACAGCAAGATACATGATTGAGTAGAAGCATTCAGAATGTTGAGAATAAATATTCCCCTGTTTTGGCTGTTATGAACTATCAGTCTTGAATGGTGCTATTTAAAATTACATCACCTCTTAAATATGAATTGCTTTCAGGAATCTTCTGCCAGGTTCTCTGATGGAATATTGTCTTCAATTGCACTGCTACATACAGTATGGACATATGGACAACTATAGATTGCAGATGGCAATGGAGCAGAGATAAATAGAAATTTCCTTTGAGTTCCCCCCTTTAACTTTTTTTCAGCTATTTGTCTAACAATGTTTCCTTTCTACCTTTATTTTCTCAAGCCTACTTGCACCACTATTTTTTGTATTATAAAGAATCTCAACAAAATGCTAAAGACCTACCTTCAGTAGAGCATGTGGCTAAAAGCTCTACTGAATTTTAATTAATAAAATGTGGTTGCACAAATATATCTATAATTCCAAATGTGTCTTTTGAGTACTTACAATTCCTATGCTTCAATACACATTTAAAGACATGGGGTTTCATACTATTTGGAGTTGCTGAATAAAGTGTCTGTGATATTTGACCGGCAAAGTCTGGGTAATAGCAGATGTACTGCTCCATTTTTCATGAACTAGAAAGCAGGCAGGGGTCAGGGTTTAATGAAATCAAACGTGATGAATGGAAAATATGATCTCAGCCTCATCAGCAATGTCTGCACAAATTATTCATTCCAGACAAGACTCTACTTTCAACAAAAGAATATGGGCCAAATCAAATGCCATTGGGAAAATTAAATTATATGTAAATAGTTCAGGCCCACTATAACATTATAAGCATATGACCAGAGGCAGGGTACAACCATAGTAACTAATTGCATACTTATCCAAATTAACTTAAAGAACAATTGATTAAGATTGGTTCAGTGAAAACAGTTTAAGAAGTATTATATTTTGGGAGGGAAGGGGGCCCTTGAGTTGTCTTTCCTAGTGCCATCGGTCCCTGATGCTTGTCCTATCTACAAATCCTTAGATTTTGTTTAGAATTAGGATTGTCCTCTTCTTGTTTGTGTTTTGATTCTGATCTTATTTTTTTCTACCGTTTTCATTGTACCAAAATAATTTTTAGACCATTGATTATCTTTCCAATGCTTTGTTTAAAGTAGTTATTTTCTGCTTTTCGTGGTGTGTTTGGAATTTAAAGGCATTTAAGATAAAAATAATATAAGAACTAATTGTGTCTAATGCTAAAATAAATGCTAAAAGAAAATCCATATGTAATTCAGCTGCTCTATCATGGGCTCTTAAATCCCTTGGTGACTGATATGTTTCCAATATGTCCCTATAGGGTAATAAAGTTGCTTGCATGAGAAGGGGGCGGAGAAGAGTCAAACTTATGGATTTCAGAAGACAGAATTTTGATGAGATGGCATGTCAGGTCAGAGCCAATGACTTGAAATCCTGAAGGATGAAAATGCCCAAGAAGTATGGAAAGTATGGTAGAGTTGCAGAGAATTTCTACAGGATAGGTAAGAAAGAAACTGGGGGGGGGGGGGGGAATTATTTAATTTGATTTTATTCTATTTTTAAATTTTGTATTGTATGTGTTTTTATTGTTTGGCTGTGCACCGCCCTGAGTCCTTCGGGAGTAGGGCGGTATAGAAATCTAATAAAATGAAATGAAATGAAAATGAAATGAACTTTCTAAAATGATGAAAAGACAAAGGGACATGGTACAGTTTAGACTGGACAAGGAAAGACTGAATAAAAATCACTTACTGTACTATCAATAAATACAAGTACATAAATATATTATAAATACAATAATTACCTCTGCTAACACCCATTTCATTTAATTAGAATGGATTGATATAAGTTTAAATCAGAGCCACAGGTTATAATCACCATTACATTGGTTTGCTAACAGTCTATTTGGGAATGTCCAAAGATCCAGCATAATATATTTGCCTCAAAGAGTGCTAAACAAACATTTTAGTGGATTTCAAAATTATTGCTATATATCCTAGAATTAGTACTTCCATCCACTTGATTTCTCAATTTCTTGACATAATATATATATAGAAATGGAATTATAGTTCACATTCCTGAATATATATTAGAGTCAACTGGATGCTGATTAGAGTGAAAATAGAGTCATTGAGATGTAAATATTTGCAAACTATGGAGGGGAAAAGCCAGCTTCAAGTTTAGTTTCTGCCACAAAAATTCTTTGGATGATTATTTATTTCAGGCTACCCTACATCAGAGGGTAGTAATGGTGAAATTAAAATGAAGGCTGATTCCCCATATAAATGGCCTTCAACATTAAATTAAATATGGATCTTAAATAAATGATTAAACAACAACACATTTGATAGGTAACCTGTATCACTTCAAATGCTGATGATTACAATTCTTAGCATTCTAGGAAACATTATCAATAGTGAGTAACAAAGGGAACTGTAGCTCAGCATTATTAAGAATATGGGGTCTAATATGTCTTTGACAATGAATGTTGAATCTTGGAACCATTAGAACATTTCTGAGGAAGATGTATAGATTTGTATTCATCCACACTGTATTGGGGTGATTTGAACAGCAATTAGACACTTTCCTTTCCATGAAGTATAGTGCCTCACTTCATGGAGCAATAGGATACCTCTTATAATGGAAGTTGAATGGAGATTGCAGTGATTGGATACTTTTCACAAGATAAAGCAGGTTAAAGCTGTTGATTGGTAAACATTTCTGTGAATAAACTTTTGTTCTCCTTTATCTGTATGGATAGGGCTACTAGATCTTGGCTACAAAATTATGTGTGAGCATTATATAGTAACAAAGAGCTACCATGTTTCCCCAAAAATAAGATCCTGTCTTATATTTTTTTGAACCCTGAAATAAGTGCTTGTCCTTATTGCTATGCACTCAAAAGCCCAATTGGGTTTATTATCAGGGGATGTCTTATTTTGGGGAAAACAGGGTACAGAATGTTCTAATACTTCAAGGCTATGAATCTAGTTATCATTCAGATTTTGCAGTCTAGTTCTGATTAGTCCTACATATGGGCTTTTCTCCATTGCTAAATTTGAAGCGCTGTCTACACATTCTTGAGCTGACAGAAAACTATGCTGAAATGAAAGCTACTGTCTCCAGATTCCATTGTCTCCCTTGCATTAAAAAAAGTACTACTTTAGAGGACAACCAGTATGATGTAGTGGTTAAAGCACTATGCTAGAAACTGGAAGACTGCCCCACTTAGGCATGAAGCTTTGGACCAGTCTCTCTCTCGGCCTTAAGAATATGGCAACAGCTGATATTTCTGAAGATCTTGTCAAGGCAATCATCAGGAGTCAACACTAAACTGAAGGTATCCCCCACTCCTTTACTTTAGCACTGGTTCTGCTAAGGGTGATTGAAGCCTGTTACAGTCATGAGGTGGGCAATGAGATTGTGCCATGGCATATAGATGAACTTAAGTCATGATTGTGCTACAGTTAGATATGGGGAAATCTTGTAGTTTGTACATATGCATAAAAATGATATAGAGTGAGACATATATAATGAAAGATGCTAGGAAGATTTGTTCATAGATCTCCAGCACCTCATTTTACACAATCTTGAAATGAACTGAATTTTTTCCTGACATTACTTTATTGGATATGATCTTAAAGGAACTTGATCTGCCCCTTGGTTCATTTCAGTAATAAATGTGAAAGAGAAATTCTTGATAGAATTTCTTGATAGAATTTCTACCAAGAATTTCTATAGAACTGGGAAGGGAAAACAGAGAAAGCAATAAAGTTTCTTGTTCATCCTCAGCGACACTTTCTTATTATTTCTCAATCATTCAGCAGTATTTAAAATCATGCAATTTTTCTTTTATTTATCTAGTTACTGCTATTTTATCTTGCTTCTAATATGCTCCATTGCAAAGGCTCAGTCCAGATGACTATCACGTCAGAATTGGATTAGGTTTTTTTAGGAATATTTCTTTGAAGATTTAATATTTTAGGCTTCAAGTTAAATCTATTTTATTATCCTAAATCTGAAGTGGTTGTTTTTTTTGCTATGCTCTCACAGCTTTACTTTTAGCATGCTTTTTACAGCTTGTTCTCAGCAGCATGTTTTCATTGTTAATTTGATTTTATTATTGGAGCTCTTATTTGCTGACAAATGAATGTGCAACCTTCAGGGGAATTCAGGCACCATGTTAGTTTTCTGGAAGCAAAAGGGAAGATTTGGCAGCCCAAAGGAGATAGAGTCAAAGCATGCCCATTTTTTTTCTACATTTATGATTTTTCAGCCATAATCCATTCTCTCCCATCACTAAACAGCCAGGTTTAGCTGAGTAATGCCACTGACCAGGAAATAGCTGGAGAGATATCTCTTCTCTTCTCTTCTCTTCTCTTCTCTCTAAAGAACCACTATATTGCTACAGAATTGCATGAAACCAAAGATGAAAACCTAGAATGCATATGGGTCAATATAAAAGTAAAAAGGAATGATATAGCCATAGGTCTATAGTATAGGCTACCCAATCAAGCAAATGGTTTTGCTAACCAACTAACAAATATATGTAACAATCACTACTATAGTAATGGAGGACTTCAATTACTTTGACATCAATTGGAAGACTAATTCTGCACCAAGTGAGAAATCAAATAGTTTCATAACCAACCTAGCTGACAACTTTGTTGTCCAAAAGGTAGAGGAGGAAACTAGAGTGAGAGCCATACTGGAATTAATTCTTACAAAGAAGAAGTGATAGAGGGAGTTGAAACTGCAGGAACCTTGGGTGAGAGTGACCATGTCATACTAGAATTCAACATAACACAAACACAAGCAATAGAACATAATGATACCAGAGTCTTAGATTTCAAAAGAGCTGGTTTTAATAAACTCAGAGAGAACTTGGGAAAGAGTCCTTGGATGAAAATCCTAAAGGGGAAAACAACTCAAGAATCTTTGGAAACTCTGAAAAATATGAAAGTCCAGACCAGCACAATACCACTGAGAAAGAAAAACAAGAGGGATAGTGGTATATGTACGACATCATTTGAAATCCCAACAGGTTTTTGCTGATCAGGAAGGCCGGGTTCTCATGCTCGAAATAGAAATTGCCCAGTGGAAGTCTTTATTGGTTTGTATTTATGCCCCTAATGATAATCAGAGGACTTTTTATCAAAACTTATATGTTAAATTGGGGGAACTGGAATATGAACATGTCTGTCTAGTGGGGGATTTCAATGCTGTAACAGATAGAATGCAGGATTATGTCCCGGGAAACATACAAGGAAGGTTAAAGGATATTAAGAGAACATTACCAAAAATATGTAATGATTTAAGGGAGGAATTTGGATTACAGGATATATGGAGGTTGAGAAATCCCAATAAAAATCAATATACTTATTTCTCTCCCAGACACCATTCGTGGACCCGAATAGATATGATATGGATGTCTCTTGAGTTGAGGGGGCTGGTCTCGGAAGTGGAAATAGGGCCCAATCAGTGGGCGGATCATAACCCGCTAATGGTAACTTGGAAGATCCCACATTGTAGGAAGAGTAGATGGAGAATGAATATAGGTATCCTGAAAGATGAAGAATTCATGAGTAAATTTAAGAAGGAGTTATATCTTTTTTTCCAGGAAAATAAGAAAGAGGATACTTCAATATACAATACATGGGATACGGTTAAGGCAGTGATGAGGGGATGGTTAATCAAATATATGATTGACAAACGTAGGGCGGGTAAAAAACACCGAGACAACCTCTTGAATAAATTACAACGGGTGGAAGAAAGGATGCAAAATGGATTAACTCAGACAACATTGATAGAGGAAAGGGAGTACTGGCAACACCAGATTAAATTATTAGATCAAGAGGAATTAGCAAATAAACTAAAGTGGACTAAACAAAACTTTTTTGAAAGGGCGAATAAAACAGGAAAATGGTTGGCTTATCGGCTTAGAAAGGAGCAGGAACAACGGAGAATAGAAGGGCTGAAAGATGTAATTGGGAATTTCCATTGTACTAAGGAAGGCAAGAGAATGGTAGCTCAGGATTTTTTCACACAGCTTTATCAGAAAGGAGAGGAAAATATCTGTGAAATTCGGAAATATTTGGAAAAGACAGACTTGCCTAAAGTCTCGGAAACAATGAAGGAAATTCTTAATGCGGAATTTACGATAGAGGAAGTAGAAACAGTTATGAAAGCACAGGCGAATGGCAAAACCCCGGGTAGAGATGGCCTTCCAGTTGAATTATACAAAATAGTGTTTGACGTGATAGGAAGACACATGACGGATTTATTCAATGCGGTTATGAAAGAGGCTCAGGTTCCAGTATCTTGGACCGAGGCTTATATTTCTATTATCCCAAAAGAAGGAACTGATCTATCTCTTATTAAGAACTATAGGCCAATATCATTACTAAACTCCGATTATAAGATATTTGCGGGGGTTCTTGCAGCTAGGCTTAGCTGCTTCCTTAACCAATTCATTCACTCAGACCAAAACGGCTTCCTTCCTAATAGATATCTACGAGATAATCTTAGAATTATCATGAATACATTAGAATTTTTCGAAAATCGCCCGGATAAACAATTAGCCTTAATTTTTGTTGACACCCAAAAGGCGTTTGACAGAATCAGTTGGGAATTTATGATTTCTCAATTGGAATATATGGAGTTTGGTGGGAATTTTATTCGGGCAATTCGAGCTATCTACCGGGAGCAGACTGCAAGAGTTCTCATAGATGGAGAGGAGACGGAGAGAATTCAAATTCATAGAGGTACAAGACAGGGATGTTCCCTTTCCCCATTGCTATTTGTATTAACTTTAGAGCCTCTGCTTAGAGAAGTGAGAGGAAACACGGAAGTAAGAGGAATGAAGATTAGGCAGGAGGAAGTTAAAGTTCAGGCTTATGCAGACGATCTTGTATTTATCTTGGATCAACCACTGGACTCGGGCCTGAAATTATTATGTTTGATTAGAGAGTATGGGAAGGTAGCGGGGTTAAAGATGAATGAAGAAAAAACTAAAATCCTAGTGAAAAATATGACTCAGATGCAAAGGCAACAGCTGGAGCAGTTAATGGGTTTAAGAATAACAAATAAAATTAAGTATCTGGGTATATGGTTGACCGCCAGATGTTCCTCCATAAAGGAGGATAACTATCTTCCTCTTTACAGCCAGATGCTCAGAGACTTAGAAAGATGGAAAAATCTCCAGCTATCAATTTTGGGAAGGGTGGCAACCATTAAGAGGTGCGTGTTACCCAAATGGTTATTTCTATACCAAACAGCCCCGGTAAGGTTGAATAAAGAGTTTTTTACAAATTTGGATAGGAGTATATCTAAATTTATCTGGCAGGGAAAGAGGCCGCGGATTAGACTTAAAATGTTACAAGAACCCAAAAATAGAGGAGGATTTGGACTCCCAAATTGGGAGCTCTATCACCAAGCAGTGAACTTGATTTGGGTGAAAGAATGGATGGTCCTACAAAAGAGACGACTTTTGACATTTGAGGGAGCCGGTCTTCAACATGGCTGGCACTATTTTCTATGGCCGGGAGCATCCGGCCGTCCTAGATACTTTGATGATCACTATTTACGTAGGACGCTTGGGTACACTTGGGAAAAGGTTAGAAGAAGAGTATATACAAAAGTTCCATGTTGGATTTCGGCGCAGGAAGCTCAGGTTTACCCGACATTGTATAAAGGGGAGAAAACCTTGACGTATGAAGGTTTCTTGGATGTTCAGGGTAATCCAAAGTCACGAGAATTATTAACTCTTCAAGGATATAAGATAGACTGGTGGTCTTATTCGCAAGTGCACTCCAGGTATAAAAAAGATTTACATAGTGAAGGAATCTACCGTAAAAGACAAGAATTGGATAAGATCTTATTAGAAGGAGGGAAAGGGATATTATCTAAATGTTATGCATATTTATTGTCTCTGCAGATAGGACAGGATGTAGTGAAGGATTGTATGATAGCATGGGGGCGAAATTTTGGATATCCCCTTGACTTCCAGCAATGGGAACAGATTTGGTTGAAAAATATGAAATTAACCATGGCCTCCTCATATACAGAAAACATATATAAAATGATCTACCGGTGGCATCTACCCCTGGCGAGATTAGCTAAAATGTTTCCCGGGACATCTGCCTGCTGTTGGAAGTGTGGTTACAGCAATGGAACCTATTTTCACCAATGGTGGACCTGCCCGCAGGCGGTTAAATATTGGAAAAAAATACGGCAATGGATTTTGGAAATTACACAGATTAATTTGGAATTAAGACCTGAGATTTTCCTATTGGGGGCAAAACCTTTGAATGTTAAATCAGATATATGGTTCTTGTTGATTCACATTATCACTGCAGCAAGATTAGCGTAAGCGCAGGAGTGGAAAAATCAATACTTACCGATAGATTTGAAAATAATATATAAAATTAATGAGTGTGCGGAATCAGATAGACTAACTAGATTGATCAATGGTAAAAAAGATTCAGAATTTTATAACAGTTGGAAAGTATGGTACGATTGGGTCCAGAAAAGGTGGGATAGAATAGACATATGATGATGTATATATATGATGGCAAATATGTATGTATAAAGGAATGATTTTATACTTATGGACAATGTAATCATATTATACCATGGTGGCAGGATTGTATATTTTATTTGTGTATTAGTGTATAGAATATATTAATAAAAATTATATATATAAAAAAGAGAAAGAAAAACAAAAAATCCAAGAAGAAACCAGCATGGCTGCACAAAGATCTCTCTGACAAATTGAAAGACAAAAAGGACAAGTACAAAAAATGGAAAGAGGGACACACAACTAAGGCAGAATATCAGCAGATAGCCAGAATCTGCAAAGATGAAGTCAGGAAAGCAAAGGTTCAGAATGAACAAAGACTTGCAACAAAAGTCAAAGATAATAATAAAAAAGTTTAATCCAACATATAAATAACAAGAAAAAAAATCAAGGAAACAGTCGGTCCACTAAAGAGAGAAGATGGCAAGGAAGTAACAGGCAACAGAGAGAAAGCAGAGCTGCATAACTCATTCTTTGCATCGATCTTCATGCAAAAAGAAACTATAGCCCAACCTACCAAAAACATAACTGTAAAAGACAGACTAAAAAAAAAGTCAAAATAAGCAACAACAACAAAAAAATAGTAAGAGAACACCTGATCTTGATGAATACAAATCACCTGGACCTGGCGGATTACATCCCAGAGTTCTAAAGGAGCTGGCAGATGTCATCTCAGAACTACTGTACCACATCTTTCAAAAATCCTGGAGCACCAGGGAACTATCAGAGGACTGGAAAAGAGTGGATGTGGTTCCCATCTTCAAAAAAAAAAAGGGGGGGGCAGGAAAACAGACCCAGGAAACTACAGACCAATCAGCCTAACATCAATACCCAGGAAGATACTGGAAAAGATAATTAAAAAAAAAATAGATCTGCAAACAGCATGGGTTTGTTAAAAACAGATCATGCCAAACCAATCTTATTTCATTCTTCAACATAGTGATTAAATTAGTAGACCAGTGAAATACTGTGGACATAGTATACTTAGATTTCAGCACGGAATTCGACAAAGTAGACCACACCCTACTTCTTGATAAGCTAGAAAAAAATGGATTAGATAGCATCACCACCAGATGGATATATAACTGGCTGACAAACTGTACTCAAAGAGTAGTCCTTAATGGGTCTATATCAGTGATTTCCAACCTTTTTTTTTTTTTTTGGCTATGCCCCACCTAACCATCTCTAAAATCCTGATGCCTGAGATTCGACTGGAAGCATCGTGGCGAGACAGTCAGGGAATTAGTGGGCTCCGGTGGGCTCTGTGAAAACCTGGACTGACAAGCCACTGCCGAGAGGTCTTTGGACCGGACTGTCTCATAGGGACAGGGAAGAAGGAGAGGCACCTCAGAATACCAAGAGGAACAGGCAAGTTCCTCAAAGGTCAGAGGAAACCCTCTCTGACTTGGCAGTGGGGGTGGCGGCCATTGTGGCCGCCAAGAAGCTGGGCCAATCGGGCTAAGCATTGAGCAGGAGTGGTGACCTGAATGGAGTTTTGAGCCGGGTGAGTGACAGCCAACTCATAGGCAAAAAAAGAAAAAGGTTTTTAAATCTGAAAGAGCCCCAGCAGAATAACAGCAGCTAATGGGCATGGGAGAAAGGAAGGAAGAAGATTAAAATGGAAACTTAAATTGACAAAACCCAAAAAAAAAATTGATTTTTGGATAAAAATATTTTGAGAACTTTAAAAATTAGAAGAAATAAAACCCCATAACAGTGTAAAGGATTGGAAAGAAAGTAAGCAGATCCTTTTTTGAATGTTGGAGAAAAATTAAAGAGAAATTTGAAATTAAGCCCTGTAATAGAAGTTTTGTATCAAAAAAAAAAAGAGGGGGAAAACGGACTGTGTAATTTGGATTGGACTTTAAAACTGATTTGGCATATATAAAGGTAAAAAGAAGAGGAAATTTTTTTTAGCAAAGACCGTTAACGTGGATTGAAAACAAAATGGATACTTTTTCAGGCTGCTGATTGGAATTGTGGATTGTAGAGAGACATCTACAGGAGAAATAAAATCATTACAACACTGAACTTTTGCTTTGGAAAAAACCTTGAACTTTGATGGTGATAACAGCCGTGAGAATTTCTAAGGAGGATTTGTTTGTCTGTAAGCGGCTTGATTATTAAAAAAAGCAGCTTGATTATTTAAAAAAGAGGAATACAACGAAACTTTAAATTGGAACAATATTAATCCGGAAAGAATAAAATGGCGCAGGAAATTAGAGAAATGATGAAAATGATGTATTTGTCACTGAAAATGGAAGTAAGGAAAATAATTACAACGATGCATGGAGAACCGAAACCAGATGATCCAAAAATTGTGTTAGAGGATACTCAAGCTGACAAGGAAATAATGAATGAGAAGCAAGTCACAGAGATTGAAAATAAAGAAGAAGACAAAGACAACGAAATTGACTATGGAAAACTAAATGATTGTGTGGATAGTAATAATAAAAAAGGAGAATTTTAAAGATTAGATTGAGATTAACAATGGAAAAAATAGAAAAGGTAGAAAGAGACAAAGAGGGAAAAAGGATGGAATAGAAAGAATATAAAAAATTTAAATGATTACACTGGGGTTAACAGTGGGAAAACAAGAAAGAGGGAAAAGGGATGGAAAAGAACGGGAAATACAGAGCAAAATAGAAGAGTCCAGGATTTTAAAATACAAAATGATTACACTGGGATTAACCATGAAGAAATAAGAAAAAGGGAAAAGAGATGGAAAATAATGGGAAATACAGGGCAAAACAGGAGAGTTCAGGATTTTAAAACACAAAAGAAAAGAAGGGGAAAGAAAAATAAAAAAATAGAAATAGAAAGGGGGAAAGGGAGGAAGAAATGAAAGAGGAATATGTTACATATAATTAGAATTGAAATAAGAATTGATGAATTGAAATAATTTTTAGAAATATGTAATAGTTTGAATATTTTTAACTAAAATTATAGAAATTGTAACAATTGGAATATTCTTAATTGCATTGTTTGAATTTATATAAAGTTTTAGAAATATATATAAGTTTAATAAATCAGAGGATAACAGCTAGAATATTTTCAAATTTAATTAGGGAAATTGTAACAATTGGAATATTTTTAATTGTATATCTGGAACCTAATCAAAAAAGGAAAAATTGAAATGATATTGTATTATGAACTAATTAGATCGTGGTGAAAGCAGAAATGATTAAGATGTTATTTGAAGAGGTATAAATACATATGTTTGATAAAATAATGGAAAACTAGAGATAAGATTCAAGGAATTATATGGTAGAAACTATTATTATTATATAAAGAGAAAAGATGGCTATATAATTAACTAATTTTTATTAAATGTTGGATTGTATTATTTGGAATAAGATTTAAGGAATGTATGGTATAAAACAATTGGGTCTACTATTTTTATAAGAAATGAATAATTGTAACACCACTTAATTAATTGATTTGTATTAAGATGTTAGATATTGAAACAGCTGACAATGGAAAACATTAGTGATTATATTAAAGGAATATAAGGGAATACTAGGAATTATATTTGTGAGATTTTAAATTTAAGGGGTTTAATATAGAAATGAAGGGAAAAATTGAATTTGGTTAAGATTAGAGGTTAGGATGAAGGGTAATATTGATTTTAAAAAAATAGAGAGAATAAATATTATTGCAAAAAGGGAATATATAAATTGTAAATTTAGTTGAAATGACTAAAAATTGTTTAAATTTGTGAACCGGCAAATACTCTGTTCAGAAAAAATACATTGTGTGTTCGTTTGTTTGTCTGTGTAAAAAATAAAAAAAACTTTAAAAAATAAAAATAAAATCCTGATGCCGCCCCTCCCCATGACATAATTTTTACTATTCAAAAAGTGAATTCCTACTCATGCAGAGGAAGCGTAAAAGGCCATTAACTTGGTTTAAACAAGGTTCCAAAGAACATGGCATCCATGAAAGAGAAAAATAAAAGAACAAAAGACAGTAGAAGTACTGAGGATCTTAAAAAATAATAGTATGAAGGGATATGAAAAAACAGCAAACCAAGTTTCAAAACATATAATAAACTGAAATGCATAAATATAAAATAATTTTAATGAAAGCTTTTTCTGTAATACTTTGATCATATTAATTACTATACATATTAAAATAAAGGTATCTAACAAATTCAAAATACGATTTGAGCTCACCTCAAGATCATATTTACAATGCAATCCTATGCATGTCTACTCAAAAGTAAGTACCATTGTCTTCAATAGAGCTTACTCCCGGGAAAATGTTGTAGGATTACAGCTTTAGTCTACTTAAATTAGTGAGATCCTTGTGCTTAATACCTGCTGCAGAGATTTTATATTAGGCTCCAATTTAGTCAGCTTCATTCTCAAGTCTCCTGATTCAGTGATATCCAGTCAATTTCTTTTCTTCACTAGCAAATCATTTACAGCACTAAAGCCAACATTCAGCTAAATATGAATATGGGAATGGTACAGCAGTTTTCTTGCAAAGTAGATTGAATTTGGGTATTTAGTTTCTGTCTCATCACAAAGCCATGCCTTTTATGCATAGGGTTTGTGACTAAAAGAAATAAATGTGAGAAAAACTTATGAAATGATGCTAATTATTAAAAGAAATAACTATTAAAAGAAGATGGCGTAGAAAGAGGGAAATTTAAAAAACATTCTTAGCTTAATTTATGAATAATAAGATTGTCATGAATGAAATGGGGGATGTAACCTATGATCCCCCTACTTGCCCACTCGGTTTGAACCTGCAGCTTAGTGGGGAAATGCTTTGGTAGTTCAGTAGGTGGAGGTGAATCACACAAGCCTGACAAAGCCTACGCATGCGTGGCCCAGCCCCAGATTGCTCTGAGGAAAAGTCTTGTAAAACACGCCCTGGGAAAACACAGACTAAAAATAACTGTAAATCTAACAATTTCTTACTTAAACTTGGGTCCTGGTTCTGTATCCTCACTGCTGGGCTTCCCCAAGCAGTCATCCACTCTGTCTCCCCACAGAGCAGCTCTCCCTGCAACCACCCAGCAGCAAAGCCCACAGGAAAGAGAGAGAGAGAAACTCTGCCAGTCCCATGGATCCTTAGTGGAAACACATCTGATTGGCTGGCAGTTGTTCCCTCCTCCCCCCAGCTGGGATATCCTTTTCAGACCAGGCCCTAGGAAATGCACTTTAACAAAGACAACAATAGCTGTCAACAACACAGCTGTTTCATCACAAATATATAAGAACAATTGGCGGGCTTTCAAAAATCCAGTTAATAGCTCAGTTTCGAATTGCCCCCATTAAAAATTAAATTTCCCCCCTGTGGCACATGGGCCCCACATTGGGAACCACTGGTCTACATCTACATGGAGGGAAGTAAGCAGTAGGGTACCACAAGGTTCTGTCTTAGGCCCGGTACTCTTCAATATCTTCATAAATGATTTAGATGAGAGAATAGAAGGGGAACTTACCAAATTTGCAGATAATACTAAAATGGCAGGAGTATCTAACACCCTAGGAGATAGGCTCAAGATTCAGATGGATCTTGACAGACTTGAACACTGGGCCCTATCTAACAAAATGGAATTCAATGTAGAGAAAAGTAAAGTCTTACACTTAGGCAAGAAAAACCAAAAGTACACATACAGACTGGGTGAAACCAGGCTTAATAGCAGTAATTGTGAGAGGGATCTTGGCGTCTTAGTGGCCAACCAGTTAAATATGAGCCAGAAGTGTGCGGCAGCAGCCAAAAATGTCAATGCAATTCTAAATTGCATTAACAGAGGGATTGAATCAAGATCAAGTTTGGTAGTAATACCACTCTATAAAGCCTTAGTAAGACCACACCTAGAATACTGCATCCAGTTTTGGTCACCACACTATAAAAAAGACTTTAGAAAAGTGCAGAGAAGAGCAACCAGGATGATTATGGGGCTAGAGACTAAAACATATGAAGAACGATTACAGGAACTGGGCATGGCTAGTCTAGTGAAGAGAAGGACCGGGGAGACATGATAGCAGTGTTACAATATTTGAGGGACTGCCACAGAGAGGAAGGGGTCAAGCTATTTTCCAAGGCACCTGAAGGCCAGACAAGGAATAATGGATAGAAACTGATCAAGGAGAGATTGAACCTAGAAATAAGGAGAAAGTTTCTGACAGTGAGAACAATCAACCAATGGAACAGCTTGCCTTCAGAAGCTCTGGGAGCTTCATCACTGGCAGTTTTCAAGAAAAGACTGGACTGCCATTTGTTAGAAATGCTGTAGGATCTCCTGCTTGGGCAGGGGGTTGGACTAGATGACCTACAAGGTCCCTTCCAACTCTGTTAATCTGTAATCTGTAAAATATGGCATTAGAAAAGACTAAATGTGCTGAACTCTTTCAACATGGAAGTTTCTCTGGCTTTGAATAAAAGACCATTTGAATAAAAGACCATTCTCTAAAAAGGGATATATGTATTTCTTTCACTTCTGTCTTCAAAAGAATTCAGAACAGTGCATATGGAACAGATGATGGTAATCTCCTGTCTTGGTAGTTTACAAATTTAGACTTGTCTAGTCTCCTAAGATTATATGGAGCACACTTCCTGTCTCTAGTCCTAAATAGCTGATTGCAAGTTCCCTGACCTTTTGAAATGACAATTCACGTGGAGCTTTATGGCTGCATTTATTTTACGAGTGAGCAATTTGGAAGGAAAGGTACTTACCTTCTGATAAGATGCTGCAAAATTGTAACGGAAGATCATTCCAGATATTACAATATTTGATGATTTGGCTACATGTGTATATGTTTCAGTTTGGCTCATTTTATTCTACACTGATGCAGCAAAGGGAGTCTTTGTTTTAAAAAAAAATAGCTATTAAAGCCTTGATCTTGGTAACTATGATTTTTTCTATTCTTATTAAATTTGTTTTAGAATAATTATCTGCAGTAGCTATGTTACATAGGCTTCAGCCATAAGTTTGGTTTGTTCTATAGCATCTATGTCTGCTACTTATTGCTTTAATAAATAACATGAGATCTAAGTAGAAATTTAATGTAACTTAATGAATATTGATAAAAGTCAAGCTCAGTGTTGATATCTTCATGATCCATGATTACTGAAGCAGTTTTTACTGCTTTCTTCCATGAATCTGTGAGATTCTGATATTGTTGACCTTCAATTCCCAACATTCCTTTAGGAAGCATGATTTACTGTGAGATGTGCTATATGTTGTGGTTCCATAACATCTGGAGGACCAGTTTGTTTACACAATGTGCTTATAATTTGATTTGAAAAAATACCAAGCAACCATTCTTTAGCATTTAGGTATTGCTTTGTTATAGCTTTTGTAAGAGTCAGTTTGATCTAGTGGATAAGACACCAAGCTAGAAGACCATGAGTTCATGCCCCTCTTAGCCATGAAAGCCAACTCAGTGACTCTAGGGTACTCTCTCTCAGCCCAACCCAGCTCACAGGGTTGTTGTTGTGGGGAAAATCGGAGAAGGATACTAGGCATGTTCGCCATCTTGAGTTATTTGTAAAAATAATAAAGCAGGATAGAAGTAATAAAATAAAATAAAAGCCAAATATTTACTTGTTTTAATGTTTTAGTAATCCACTTAATCAGAAACCAGAATGTAGAGGGAGACAGCATTCAAAAAAATAGGGATGATGCTAGGACAAAAGCTAAATTTTATTTTATTTATATTTAAATTAATTTTAATTTACATTTAGTATAATTGTTCTGTCATTCCATATTTATGATTTTTTTTTCCTGTTACATCCAAAATTATAATATGATAACTATTTTTGGAAGTCTTGTCAGTGCTTTTCCCATGGCTGATCTCCCCATGGGGAATCAAACTGAGAATAAGACAAGCTTTAAGCCAGCTATTTTCCATCATGTTTCATCCTTTTTGATTATAATACATGCCAGATGTTAAAAATGTTTTCACCATTGCAAAATCTGGAATTTCTATTTGTTTTGCGTCTATTAATATCAAAACATTTAAACTGTATTACTTATATCATCTGGAAGTATAATGTGGCAGAAGAAGAAAAATGGTTGAGATTTTAGCATTGATCACTTACATCATTACTATAGTCTATCTTTGAAAATGTAAGGAAAACGTGGAGATTCCTTTTACATTTGTTCACCATAACAAAACATGTATAGAGCACAATATGACTTATCTTGACAACATTGATACATGGGCTAAAAACATTCTTATAAAAACTTTATGACATTTGAGTGCTTTACTCTCCCCACACTCTACCCCACATATGTAAAATGCATACACCTGTAAATATAATGAAGCTTACATTTATTGAAATGGCACCACTTTTCACATTCAAATTATATACACTATACTTTTGCATTCAGATGGGGGCAAAGTAGTGAGACAAACCCCAGTAAGCTTAATTCTCTTTACACCTTTTAAAAAGCACCATGGATTAATACTGCCTGAAAAATCAGTGTGAACATCCAAGTTGATAAAGTTCTTGAAAATGAACAGGTCAAGATCCTGTGGAACTTTTGGATCCAAACAGACAGACATATGGCCCACAATATACCTGACATCACTATTGTGGAAAAGAAAAAAAGTCTGGTTCATTGATATTACAATACCAATAATGCACAAATTAAAGAGAAACAACTAGAAAAAATGAGTTATTGTGATTTGCAAATTGAAGTTGAGTGATTGTGGAGGAAGAAATCAATGGTTGTACCAATAATAATAGGAGTCCTTGGAGCAATACCCACAGGATTGCCTAGATACATAGGAATTTTGAACTTATTAGACCTGAATATTTTGACTTTGCAAAAAACCACCCTACTCAGAATTGCCTGTATACACAGACGTTACCTTAACAGCTCTTAGGTACATGGTTAGGACTTGAACTGTTTTTATCAGTCCCAGACTGTGAATTGAACTGAAGACATCATCATCAGCAGCAGCAGCAGCAGCAGCAGCAGCAGCATCATGCTCTTCCATTTAGTTACATGACTCTAAACATGTTTCAACATGTTTCTTTTGAAGAAATTGTGCTTTTCCTTTAGCAAACTGGCTTACTTTTCTTTAATACAGAAAGCAAAGAACCAGGAATGTATGTTCTTAAGCTTGAATATGGATAAATGGAGATTCTATTATTTTATCAATAGAAACTGAGAGACTGTAAAAATCTAACATATCAGTCCAAGGGAGAAGAATAATCTCATGCTGTACACATTTATCTGTTAACTGAATGCAAGTGCATGGCATTGTTCTGCCTTGGCCTTTAGAGTTCTTCAGTTTGTCCTGAAACTCCTAGGAAGGTCCTAAAGTGACCTTCCACTTTAAAAAAGAGAACTCAAATATCAATGGTGTACTAGAAGTGGGGAAGATAAGAAGAAAGGTTCAAAAGGGAGTAAAAAGCTGGCTTTGCACTGAATCCTGTGCTTGTTTTTTGTATATCACAGATAACCCAGTGAGGGACAGGCTCATTCCAGCAATAAATAAAAGTCCAAAGCTTTATATATATTTATAGGGTTGTGGAACATCTTAGCTTACGTAGGTAAAACCTGGCTAGAAAGAATATGCATATATAAAATAGTTTCTCTAAAATTATTTTCTTTCATTAAGCCCCCTGCCTTTATTTGGCTTTAGAACAGTATTTCTCAACCTTGGCCCCTTGAAGTTGTATGGACTTCAGCCTCCAGAATTCCCCAGCCAGTCATGCTGGCTGGGGAATTCTGGGATTTGAAGTCCACATATCTTCAAAGGGCCAAAATTGGGAAACACTATGCTAGACCACCCTTTATCTAACATCTAACCAAATATTTTTTTATTCCAAATCTCAGAATTCCTGGCTTGTGCTGCAGTCCTTTCACATCTACAAAGGATCAGACACCATGTGAATGAAAATGGACCAGCATGTTATAATATGAAATCATAAAAACAAAATGCAGGTATGGACAGCCCTTTAAATCTGCATTATTATTTTTTCTTGCACACTGCCTAATTCATGGTCTGGCCACAGACCCATTTCTTTATGTACATACTGGTATGTACATTTGTTGCTGACTACATACAAATAGGCAGCAATAGTTAGTAAGCTCTGGCAGTAAGTATTAATTTCATGCATACTGTACATTTTCTTCATGACAGTTGTGGTTGCCATTAATAAAACTGAAGGTGATCATGGATTGCTGGTTGGTGCTCT
The DNA here is from genome assembly GCF_029215685.1 of Pituophis catenifer annectens. NCBI lineage: Eukaryota > Metazoa > Chordata > Lepidosauria > Squamata > Colubridae > Pituophis > Pituophis catenifer. The sequence goes on along the minus strand of NW_027256884.1, from coordinate 49,096,554 downwards.
TGAAAGATGTCATCCGGGTGGTGCTTCTGGCTGTACTCTGGGATCGAATGAGAAGACGGGTTTTATAACAAGATAACTGGTGATTAAATTGTTTCCGAAAACTTTTGCTGAGCAAGTACAAGGCAAAAGGGTTTATGCAAGAGTTAATAAATGCCAATATTCGAGCACAAAGAGAAGTGATAAAGTGCAGGACAGATGTATCCACTTCTGAATAATGGTATGACCGATATAAGTAGATGATATGGTTAGGGAGCCAACAGAAAGCAAAGATACAGACAAAAACTAGCACTGTCTTGGCGAGGCGTTTCCGAGATTCCATCTGAAAAAAAAAAAAGAGATATTAGCTCAACAATGCCAAAGATAAGATGAAATCCTATGTTTAGTTTTAGTTATCTAGACAGTAATACATGGATGATCACTCTGACTTCCAGTTCTCTTGGGTTAGTCTTTATTTATTTTCTTAAAGAATTGCTTTTCTTTTGAAATTGGTCATTCTAAATATCACTCATGCTCTGCATCCCTAATTACAGCCATTTGAAGTCCCATCCAAATACTGATGTTTTATAGGAATATGACTTTTATCTCCTTTGTATTTTAGGACCAGATTGTAATGTAATTATGTAGGCAGAGGCCTACATAATCTGACCCAGGCTACCTTTTGAAATTAGTGCTCCATGTTTATATTTGCTACTTGATACTCAGCATGTTTTCTGCATTAAATCTCATATGCTACAAGACCAGATTTTGACCCTCATATCAGTCACTTATTGGCTGCTATTATACAGTATACAAGCTTTACTGCAAGGGGCAGGGTAAGTATAGTTCAGCATATTTAGTGATGGCAGTCTTTGTCTTACCCTGATACAAACTAGACATTACCAAATCATAATATTATTAAGTATTTTTTCCATCTATGTTTAGAGGTTCTTGTGTGGTGGCATTTTACCTAGTCAGTACGCTCCAGCTTCTGCCAACCTAGCAGTTCAAAAGCATGTAAAAATGCAAGTAGAAAAATAGGGATCACCTTGGTGGGAAGGTAACAGCGTTCCGTGTGCCTTCGGCGTTTAGTCATGCCAACCACATGACCACAGAATTGTCATCAGGCAGCGCTGGCTCTTCAGCTTAGAAATGGAGATAAGCACCGCCCCCTAGAGTCGGGAACAACTAGAACTTATGTGCGAGGGAAACCTTTACCTTTACCTTTATGTATGTATATGTCCTTTTAAACCAAACATAACATACCTGCTTTCTAACCTGAATAGTTCCTTCCATTGGTAGATTGTAAGCACTCCGGATCAGATTTTTTGCAATGAAATAATAATATACTGAAATAACAGACAGCGGGATTACGTAAAAGATAAGAAAGGAAGCCATGGATTGAATTTTTGGATGCAGTTCATTGGTAAGTGGGTAAGGTGTGCAACTAATAAATGTTTTATTAGTGCCCTTGTCATAGAAACGACGCAAGTCTGAAAACACAACCTCTGGAATGGCCAGCAGCATGGAGAAAATCCAAATTGTAGCAGCTTTCAAACAAATCTTCAGCAGGGCATGTGAAGCTTGGATGTCCATTGGTCTCACTATGGCTTTATACCTAAAGACAAGAGAAAGAGTTCTGTTATTGACCAAATCAGACGATTTTTACTAGGACAGAATCATATTGAGTAGTGCTTTTTTTGTAAAATGTATACAATTTACGGGGGGAGAGGGGGAGATGGTTCCTTAAATACTAAAGCAGGATTGCACCTTCTGTTTTATTTCTCCACCCTAGGCACTGAATCTACAGTATATTGAATTGTAATATCTCTTTTGCTGAACATGAATGAATAGTTGTTCATTTATAAAGACACTAAATCTCCAATGGAAACTCTGTAGAAATCAAACTAGAGATGATGACAGGATTCAACAATTAAATAAAAATCACAGGAAACTCTTGAGCTGCAAGTATAAACAGGGAGAGTTATTCCTTTTCTTTGCCATAATCAATCTTAATTGAAAGGAAAGAATCTACCTTGTCAGTGCCACATTTTTTTCCATCTGCATATAATAGTTTAGATGGTGTCTATTTCCAAACTACAGAAATAAATGTTTATTCTTGTCTTTGATTTCTCATAGCTGATATTACATATTGCTAAGTGTGCATATTTATTCTATGTATGGTTAGTTTTGGAGCTGCGTTTAACATCAACATATGCCAGCTAATGCTTACCTTTTTGTTTCTCACCCAGTTTCCTTCCATGTTTCTTTGAATTACAGTACCACAGATTGCATAATAATTGTTGTTTCTTCAATGATGTAAAATTACTTAATTTTGCTAATTAGATAAATAAATGGGAAGCTTTCTTAGGGAATTGGTTCCAGTTATGACACCAGTTAATCAAAACTTCACCTGGACATTTTGTGAAAAAGGTAAGCTTCATTGACAAATGAAGCAATTTGTTCTTTTTAACAAAATTTTCCAGTATTTATCTATCAATTCAGATCGATGCAAAAAGATTTGCTTTGGGAAATACAGGGAATTTCAGGTAAATTATCATGGTTGAATTGCACTTATTTCATTATGACATAGCCAAAGGTTGGATATAATATTGTCCAACAAACTGTAGTTTCCTGGTCTTCCACACTTCAATTAAATTCCAGTGGAAGACCTGGGGCTTTTTAATATTTCAACAGTACAGTTACTGCCAAAAGGGAAATCCACTATCCAAGTTTTCCGCTCACAAATTTGGTACAGAAAAAGATTATTTTTGGTGTTCAGAATTAATTTCTGAATTAATTAATTAATAAGAACTACAGGAGATAGCCTGAGACCAAACAGAAAGAAGTCTATTTGTTATTTTTGCTCTTAATGCTACTGTCATACTTTTGGTAGATCTGTGTATTGAATGGCTATGATAAATATTTTCATCAGAAGTTAGAATTTATTTTTTTCTTCACAAACTGATAAAACTCTACATGGCTATCATGCTCACAACTGTTTATCAAAGATGTTGATGTTTTGAGACCAAACCGAAAGAAGCCTATTTCTCTATTTTGTTCATAATGCTATTGTCATATTTTTGGTAGATCTATGTATCTAATGGTTATAACTACTTTCATCATTTGAGGCTGGAATCTATTATCCTTCTTGATAAAACACTACATAGCTATTATGCTCACAGTTGTTAATCAATGACATACAGTGCTTCAAAATGTAGTTTTCAAGCAATGTGACCACAAACACCTGGTGCTGTTAAATCAGTTCACTAGGCAAACAATATGTCATAACAGAATTTGCCATGCACTATATAAAAATGCATTGCTACAGGATTCAGGGTAGCTAATGTATGTTAAAATGAATCTATGATGTTGGAACAAGTCTGTGTCAAGCACATCTTGGTCAATGTCAAACCACAGACTGATTTATGTTTGTTCTAGATGACCATTCTTTGATAAGAAAAAGCAATATTCTAAAAGCAATATTTTTAAAATGAATGTCAATGGAAAGTTAATCAATCCTACTGAAGCCAATAGCATATGAAAGGCTTATCTGTGGCTTGATATTGCTCACTTTGATTATTCCAGAATTTTTGTAAAGAAAATCATGAAGCAACTCGGCTAGAGATATTTTTAGAAGACATACAATGAAAATAATTTAAAAATATTTAAAATACAGATAGTCCTCGATTTACGACCACAACTGAGCCCAAAATTTCTGTTGCTAAGACATTTGTTAAATGAGTTTTGCCCCATTTTATGACTTTTCTTGCCACAGTTGTTAAGAGAATCTGGCTTCCCCATTGACTTTGCATGACAGAAGATCGCAGAAGGGAATCACATGACCCTGGGACACTGCAACTGTCATATATATGAGTCAGTTGCCAAGCATCTTAATTTTGATCATATGAACTATAGGAATGCTCCAACCATCATAACTATGAAAAATGTTCTTAAGTCACTTTTTTCAGTGCTGTTGTAACTGTGAGGACAATTAACCAGTGGAACAGCTTGCCTTCAGAAGTTGTGGACACTTCCTCACTGGAGGTTTTTAAGAAGAGACTGGACAGTCACTTGTCTGAAATGATATAGGGCCTCCTGCTTGAGCAGAGGGTTGGACTAGAAGACCTTGAAGGTCCCTTCCAGCTCTATTCTGATTGATTGAAAAACTATGGTTATTATTTATATGTATATATTAAATAGCAACCTCTGGAGTAAGAGTAATCTTGTAATTTGAAGATTGGGGGAACATGGGTACAAACTGAAAGTTATGAGATGTATATGCAGATATCTATTTATGCAGTTCTTTAAAAATAATTAAAAAATAAGATGCCAATATTCTTGGAAAGCAGGAATCCTGAATTAAAAATCTCTTCCTCTACCCCCATCAAAGGCTGAACCTCAACTAGGCTTTTTTTACTTTGTATCAGCTCATGGCTTCATTTCTTTTTTAGGAGCAGCCTTATTCTTGCCTCTCTTTCTTCTTCATGTTGGTTTAAAAATGTGAAGAAGAAACAGAGGCAAGGATAATGTAGCAACTGGATGATCTACTACTAAATGAAAATAATAAGCTTTTATATCCATAGCAATGACACAATATATTTATAGCAGGATATCTGTATCTGCATACCTCAGGATTTATAATAACCTGCTTTCTAATGAATCTTAGATCTATGCCTGAGTGATGTCAATGGGTAGATTGAAAATGGTGAAAGAAAAGCAACTTGTTGAACCCCTCATGAACTCTCACCTACAAGATAAGCTATGTTAGTATTAATTCAGGGGTGGAAACTATGGTCCCCTTTATGACCTGTGGACTTCAACTCCAGCCATGCTGGTTCAGGAATTCTGGGAGTTGAAGCCCACAGGTCATAAAGGGTCCATATTTTCCCACTCCTGGTTTTATATGAACATTCCAGATTACTTTAGAAAAGATCAAATTATTTTCCTAAAATAAATAGAAATGTCAGCTGTGGCAAAATTTTCATTTACTTAGTCTAATATGGTCTAAATGAGAGGTGGGATTTTTCATCTGCAGGATTTTCCTGACTTTAGCTATGCAGTTATAGTACTCTCATTCTCTCAAATACACAATCTTACATGCACAAACACACACATATATATACTCAAATAAAGATGATAGAATTGTGTTTCATCACATGTAATTGCTATTGTCACATCTAAATTAGTCTTAGGAGAGCAAGCTTTGCAACTAGTTGTAATCCTACCCCATCTACTACTTTGATTTCTTCTGATTGGTAGCATCTTTTCAGGCTTTCAGGCATTTTTTTATTCAGGGATTGAATGTGGTATCTTCAGCTTGTAAGCACCAGCTAAACTACTGATCCATAGTCTGTTCACACCAGTCCCATAAGCCAATTGCACACCTGGTATTTTGTGTTGCTACAGCAACCATCAGTCCAGAAAACAACATAATTTGTATATATTAATGAATGAACAGCACTGAGTATCAAGTTTAGCAGTAACAGAGAAGATTTGTTTTTAAATTCTCTTCCTAGATCAGCAAACTGTCAGAAATATATATTAAATGTAACTGTTTTAATGTTTGAAGTTCATATTACATTTTTCCAATTGTTTCATACTGTATCAAATGATTAATATAATTACATTTCTGTAACTTTCTTCACTTCTGTTACTGTTCTTTAATCAACTTTATCAAATGTTTTCTCTCTATGTAACTGATATTGCAAATAAAGCAGAAATAATTATTTAAAAAAAAATCAAAAGAATGATAAACTACCGTATTTTTCGGAGTATAAGACACACCTTTTTCGCCCAAAAAAGAGGGTGAAAATTTGGGTGTGTCTTATACTCTGAATGTAGCCCTGCCCAGCCTCGTAAATGAAGATTTCAGAGGCTGAAAGAAGCCACTGAAAGAAGCTTCAGAAAAAAGCCTCTGAAAGGCTTTTATCTAAAATAATATGGCAAGCAACAAAAGAAGAATCAGTAAAGGTTCTAACCATACTATGTTAACAAATCTGGAGAATGACACAATAACCAACAGATCGGAAGAGGTTAATCTACATACCAATACCAAAGAAAGGAGATTGAACAGAGTACAGATAGTTCTTCACAGTGGTGGGTTGCCCCCGATTCGGACCAGTTCACAAGAACCAGTAGTAAAACCGGCCAGAAGCCCCGCCCACTGCCCCGGATGTCATCACCAGCGATCTGCGCATCCCGTTGCAAACCGGTGGTAAAGGTAAGTAGAACCCACCCTTGGTCCTTCAGAAGAAAAGCCTCTGAAAGAAGTTTCAGAAAAAAAGCCTCCAAACAGAGCTTCAGAAAAAAAGCCTTTTTTTTCTGAAGCTCCTTTCCGGAGGCTTTCAGAAGCAGAAAAAAAAGTTTTTTTTCTGAAATGGAGTTTCAGAAGTTTCAGAGGCAGAAAAAAAAAGCAAGGCACAGAGCTCACAACCAACGAACCTGTTGCTAAAATTCACCTCTGGAAACAGCTGATTGGGAGTATTCCGGGAGGCCGATCCACTCACCAATCAGCTTTTCTTCTTATTTTCCTCCCCAAAAACTAAGGTCGACTTATACTCTGAAAAATACGGTATTAGTACTACCTATTATAGAACTATTCATGTAGTCTAAAAAAATGAATACAACTTGAAGGGTATCTTATTTTTTAACAAGCCAGTGGGATTTATTTTCAAAATATGCCTAGTCTTACAAACATTTTGAAGATCATCAAATGGTGATACATATTTGTTGAGGATGGGGGTCCAATAGCACCCAGTCTTTAGTGCCTCTCAATCAATGGTGAAATCTAAAATTTGTTACTATCAGTTCTGGGGGCATGGCTTAATGTGACTGGGTGGGTGTGGCCATTGTTTTTTTACTTTTAAAACCATTTTTTACATGTAAAACCATGTAAAAAATGCTTTCAAAAGGCTCTAACGATCCCAGCTGAGTTGCCTGATCATCAGAAGGTTTTTAAAAAACCCTCTGCTGATCAGGCAACTCAGCTGGGATCTCCAGAGCTTGGATCATCAGAGCCATTTAAAAGAAAAAACCTTTTTCTTTTAAATGGCTCTGACGATCCCAGCTGAGTTGCCTGATTGGCAGGCAACTCAGCTGGGATCGTCAGAGCTTGGATCGTCAGAGCTTGGATCGTCAGAGGCATTTAAAAGAAAAAAAGCCTCTGATGATTGCCTGGCTCAGCTGGGCATGGGGGACGGGGGCAGGGATTTTTGCTACCAGTTCTCTGAACTGCCCGCCACCATCGCTACCTACTCATCCGAGCCGGTCTGAACCGGGAGCATTTCACCCCTGCTCTCAATCCAGTAATGGTTGAATTTTTAATGTATCAATGGGCTGTAAATGAACAGTTAAGTATCTATACCCTGTCTTCTCTTTGTCATTCATTTTGCCAACTTCATCTAAGAGATAATCCCAGGTTATTTACCGCCGCCTTCCTTCTAGGCATGCATATGTCTTGACTCTTCTCCTGGTAGGATGGATTTAATAAGGTATTAGGCTTTGTCTGAAATATATTTCTTAGAAATAAATAAATCTCTCTGTAATAAAGCTTGATTCATTAAACAATGCTGAGATTAGATTTCTGCTTTCAGGGGTGCTCATGTGTGCACACAAAATGCTTCAACCTCTAGTAATACTTTAGCTCTTTTTCTCTTTTCCCCCTTGACACAATATGTAGACATTGTCAACACTACATGAATTTTATTTATTTGAAAGCATTAGGGTTTTTTTATTTTTGAGTTATGAATCTCACATGATCCATACATTTTACAATACCTCTAAGAATAATGAGATATGAGTTAAACAGATAAATATGAGACACCCTGTATTTTTCCCATGGAACAACAACTGATGGAGCAGATTTTTTAACAAACATAATGCAGATTCAACTAAAAGGATATCACTCTCTCTGGGTCCCAACTGATTTACAAACTTACAAAAATTATGTTTATCCCTATACCTATAGAGATTTATCCAGTGGTGGGATTCAGCTGGTTCAGGCCAGTTTGGACAAACAGGTAGTTAAATTGCTGGCTGCCCCTGCCCCTCCCCACCCTGCCCATTCCAGGAGTTCCCACAGGCCCCATTTTAGCTCCCAGGTAACTGCAGGGAGGTCTACTAGGCCCAAAATGGAGTGCGGGGTGTGTGTGTGCAGTGCACCCCCTATGGCCTGTTTTTGCTCCCAAGAGGCTTCAGGGAGGCCTCCTAGGCCCAAAATGGGGCACAGGGTGCAGCACAGCCCCCCCGTTGTCGCTCCCAGGGGGGTGCAGGAGGCCAAGTGCTGCTTGTCACACCCCCTGGCCATGGCCACCATGGCCACGCCCATCCAGCCGGTCATTAGGGCAGAGAACTGGTTGTTAAATTATTTGAATCCCACCAGTGGATCTATCCACACAGTATGTTTTGTTTTAAAAGAAGAAAACAAAGAAATTGACTCCATATTTTCTTTAGGGTAAAATGGTAAGCACATAAGGACTCCATCATGGTATATTTTTCTCAGCAAAAATAATAATAATAATGAAGCAACACATGCTTAAGAAATTTAAATACAAAACAAGCATATATTTTAGAAAGCCAGATGAAAGAAAATTCAGTACAAATTGTTTTTATCTGACAAAGTTGTAGAGAAAATACTTAATAAATTTGTAGGTTGCAAAACAAAGACTTCATAGTTTGCTAAAGATTTGTAAAATGTGATAGACTTAAATAATAATTGGACATGTATGACAAGGAACAGATTAAGGTGCTGCTAGGTCAGAATAATCAGTGTGCTTCAAAAAACTCATTCGACAAGACCTCTGACCTTTTAACCTAATGACTAATCCAACCATTGATCAAGCCTCATGAGCTAATAAATTAGCACTTTTCTCCAACAAATTATTTTAAAAAGTCTCCCTAAACTAAAATTCTTAGCAAATGAATTTTCTCTTGTTCTGCACAATATTCCAATTTGCATCACTTGGAAATCACAGGACATTATCTCAATTAAAAAAACAAATTTTTAAAAGAAACTGTTACCATAGTTATACAAATATAATATTTTTCAAAAGCAGGATTTCATTTGGGAGCAGAAGCAAACAAGAAATACCTTTGATAATGTTGTGTATTCAGATTAAACACACAAGGAAGCGGGCGCCCATTAACAGTTGTTTATTGTAGTAACGAGGGTATTAACAGAAACTGACAACCAAGCAAAGCACAACGAACCAACAATTCTCCTCAGAGCGAGGCTTATATAGCAAGCTGTCAAATTGTGTAGCCAATCCGACAGCTGGTGGCTCCCGCTACTTTTGTTGCTAGCGGCTGCTCCAATCAACATTCAAACGCTAGTTTAGGCATAGGACTCAACACTCCTTCCCACCCGGACCGTGCATGCATAATCAGCCAAGTACGCCGGCCGGCGTCGGCTCCGCCCCGAGCGGCGAAGGACCGGTTCCGATGAAGGTGTGTCTGCCACGTCAGATTCTGGGACCAACGGCGAAGGCAGACTGACAGGTGGTGGAAGCTCCGGACCAATGGCTTCGCCGGGTGATGGTGGTAAGGCAGCAAGCGGTTCTGCACGGTCTAGGCAGTCGGGGCCCGTAAGCAGTGGTTGCAACCCTTGCGCAGTAACCGAGGGGCAAGGGGGTGCCTCAGGGGCCAACATGGGGTTGTTTGCATCAGCAGCACGTCGCCTTAATTGGTTAATGTGGCGCCTCCACACTCTCCCATCAGTGAGCTGAACCCTATAAGAGTAGGGGCCTGTTAATTGTATTATTCTGCCGGGCATCCACCTTTCCCCCTGATTAACATTGAACGCATAGACCAGATCCCCTACAGCAAATGATCTAGCGGGCAGCTGGACGTTAGGCCGTCCAGCCTGAGCATAGCTGGGGTGAAGGTGGTCCAAAGTGATTCGGAGCCGCCGGCCCATCAATAGCTCAGCAGGGCTGAGCCTTGACGTGGGAGTAGGGGTAGAGTGTTGCGCCAGGAGATACTGAAAGACCCTATGATGCCAATCGGACCCCCTTAGGCGGTATAAGGCTTCCTTTGCTGACCGCACGGCCCTCTCCGCCAATCCGTTTGCAGCCGGGTGTGAAGGGGCAGTACGTGCGTGCCGAATGCCTAGCCTGGCCAGAAATAATTGGAAAGGGGCTGATGTAAATTGAGGGCCGTTGTCCGTGACGACGGTGTCCGGAAGGCCATGTGTCGCGAACAACCCTTCCAAAACTCTTGTAATAGCCTCAGTGGTGGTAACAGACATGAGGGACAGTTCCACCCACTTAGAGTAGGCATCTACCACAATAAGGAAGGAACGACCCAGGAATGGGCCAGCTAAATCAAGGTGTAACCTCGACCAAGGGGCCTTGGGCGAATCCCACTCTTGCACTGGGGCGGCGGGTGGGGCGGACCTAGACTGTTGGCAAATGGAACACCTTGCAACCCAGGTCTCAATATCTTTGTCAAGCCCAGGCCACCAGACATAACCTCTGCCCAAAGTTTTCATCCTCACCACTCCGGGGTGGGCATCATGAAGACTGGACAGGATATTCTTGTGCAGAATGGTGGGAATTACAACTCTGTGGCCCCAAAGGAGGCAACCTTCTTGCACAGACAGCTCATGTTGCCTGTGGAAGAAAGGCAAGAATTCTGTCCCTGGGTGGCCATCCGGCCAGCCCCGCCGGACCCAGTCCAGAACCCGAGACAGCACCGGATCGGACGCAGAACGTGTCCGCACCTCGCTAGCTGTCACCAGGGCAGGAAATTCATTGATCACAAGGACAGACCCCACGGGAGATGGATCCTGGACCGGAAAAGGGAGAGGACAGCGGCTGAGGGCATCTGCGTGCCCAATGGCCTTCCCTGGTTTGTATTGCAACCGGTATGAGTAAGCAGCTAAAAATTCTAACCACCGTGACATGCGCTGGGACAACACCAGTGGCGTTTGGCGGTCAGAAGCCAACAAACCCAATAAGGGTTTGTGGTCGGTCACTAGGGAGAAAGAGCGACCATATAAATAATCGTGGAATCTTTTGATTCCAGCCACCGCTGCCAGGGCCTCCCTATCAAGTTGACTATAATTTCTTTCCGCTGCAGAGAGCGTGCGGGAGTAATAAGCAATTGGGGCTTCAGCCCCATTAGGTAACAGGTGACTCAAAACCGCCCCCACCCCGTAGGGGGAAGCATCACAGGTCAATGAGACAGGTAGGGAAACATCATATTGAACTAGGACGGCATCAGAAGTGAGCACATCCTTGACTGCCTGAAAGGAGGCAGCCGCCTCCTTTGACCAGAACCATGGAGTTTTCTTATCAAGGAGTCTATGCAGGGGCTCTGCCAAGGAAGCCTTATGAGGCAAGAATACTGCATAAAAATTAAGGAGCCCCAGGAATGCTTGCAATTCAGCCCTCGAGGTTGGTGTAGGGGCATTCTTAATTGCTTCAACCTTGGAAGGCGCTGGCCTGATACCGGCCGCGTCGATAAGGAAGCCTAAGAATTCGACCTGAGGCACTCCTATGTGGCATTTTTCTGCTCTTAGTTTCAGCCCTGCCTCCTTAAAACGGGATAGTACAGCCCTTACTTTGACAACGAGGTCCGCCTGATCCGCAGCCGCGATCAGGACGTCGTCGAAGTAAGGGACCACCCCCTGCAACCCATGGAGTAAGCGCTCCATGAGACTTTGAAAAATTCCCGGGGCCACAGAGACCCCGAATTGGAGGCGTGTACACTTGAACGCCCCACGGTGTGTAACTATAGTCTGGGCCAGGGCTGTGTCCTCATCGACGGGAAGCTGCTGATAGGCTTGAGCCAGGTCCAGCTTCGCGAAGATTTTGCCCTGGCCCAACGAGTGCAGCAAATGCTGCACTACAGGGACGGGGTAATGATTAGCCTGGAGGGCCCTATTCAGGGTCGCCTTATAATCGGCACAGATCCTAATGGATCCGTCCGGCTTTAGGGGAATGACTATGGGTGTCTCCCACTTGGAATACTCCACAGGCTGCAGAACCCCTTGAGCAATTAATTTATCCAGCTCTAGATCTACCCGGGCTCTCAGTGCGAGAGGCACTCTGCGAGGCTTAAGCCGGATCGGGGCCACCTGAGGATCGAGTGAGAATGAGATTGGCACCCCTGTGTATTTACCCAATTGGCCATTAAACACCTCAGCAAACTCTCGGGTCAGCTCAGCGGAGACATCCATCCCGATAGCATGGATACCAGACACCCCCAATTGCAGCGCAGCGAACCAGTCAAGGCCCAGCAGGGTCGGCAGACTGTCCCGAACGACGATCAGCGGAAGATGACCTGCAAAGGAACCATAAATAACAGAAAACGACCCAGTGCCCAGGGTAGGAATAGCCCGACCCTGATAATCTTTGAGTTTGACTTGGCACGGTTGAAGGCGTTGTTTAGCGAAAGTCGGGATCAGCTTCTTGAGGGTGGACCATGCAATCAGCGATCGGGAAGAGCCAGTGTCCACCTCCATCCGGCAAGGCGCTGATTCCAGGAGGACCTCGATGTGAATCTTGGATGCAGAGCGCTGTGCAGACGCTTGACTCACTCCCACAGCGTCAACCTCGGAATCTGGGAATGGCTGAACAGCATTCTCTCGATGGACAGCTCGCTTCGTTCTCCGCTGTTTGGGGGTGGGCTCCCCTGAGTTATCTGGACTGGGGAAAACGGCTCGGCAGACCCTGGACAAATGGCCCCTCTTGCCACAACGCCGGCAGACTGCCGTCTTGAACCTGCAATCCGCGCGTCGATGCTGACCGCCACAGCCCAAACAGTTGCCCTGGGATGGTTTAGAAGGGGTGAAATCCTTGCTTTTCCGCGCTGTCTTGAGGCGGCTCACTTCTTCTTCCACTTCTTCGTCCCCTTCCTCATCAGAATCCTCATGGTGTACTGAATGGGGATTTGCAGGTGGGGAAACCCCCGATGGCTGCGCACGCTGTATCTCCGCTGAGGAGTGAGCAGACATTTCTGCAGCCCGGGCCTCATCGAGGGCAATTGGAAGTGTCAGATCTGAACGTGCTAACAAACGCCGCTGAAGTTTAAGATCCCTCACGCCACACACCAGCTGGTCTAAAAGCATTTCATCCAGCTCTCGAAATTCGCAGTGCAGGGCAGCAGTTCGCAATGAGGCCATATATTCGCTCACGGATTCACCGGCCCTTTGGGATCGCTGGTGAAAAGCATGGCGCCGGGCGATTTTGGAGGGCGTGGGGGAGTAGTGGTTCTTCAACTTGGCCAGCAGGGTCTCCCACGGAATTGAGAAAACGGGTTGTGGTGCGGCCAAGGCTCTGGCGGTTACAAAAATTTCCCGGCCACATGAGCTCAAGAAATAGCCTCTCTTTCGAGTGCTCGATAAATCTGCCAGGTCATTGGCCTGGAGAAAGCACTCAAAACGCTCCACGTATTCATCCCAGGTCTCAGAGGCCGGTTCGAATTGTGAGAATGGGGGAAGCGCGAAAGCCATCGTACTCACAGAATGGCTCTATGGACGCTCTTCTTCTTCTCAGGTTTCCAACTACTTCGACTCGTTACAAAATGAGAGTTGAATGGGCCGCCTCACAGACATCCCACCTTCGTCGCCAATTGTTGTGTATTCAGATTAAACACACAAGGAAGCGGGCGCCCATTAACAGTTGTTTATTGTAGTAACGAGGGTATTAACAGAAACTGACAACCAAGCAAAGCACAACGAACCAACAATTCTCCTCAGAGCGAGGCTTATATAGCAAGCTGTCAAATTGTGTAGCCAATCCGACAGCTGGTGGCTCCCGCTACTTTTGTTGCTAGCGGCTGCTCCAATCAACATTCAAACGCTAGTTTAGGCATAGGACTCAACAGATAATTTGAAATTTTTATTCATGAGATGGGAGTTGGGAGGGGGAAAATTGTAATTAAAGAAGCCCCAATTCTACCCTAAATTAAGAAATTACATTGTTGTAAAAAGGGAAATTACAGCAATGAAAATAACTATGATATTCTGCCATTGGAAGTTTCATAGTGCCAGATGTCCTTTTCCAAGTTACCTGAGAAGTAGTTAAAAGGGACCAGGTATACTGATATAAACATGACATTTCATATATTTTCAAGAACCGTAATACTTGCATTACTCAAGACAAATGCCTTCTTGAAAGATGCTTCTAATCAAAATATCACTGTACATGAGCACTATTTGTAACTGGGAATCAGTTCTTATTTATGATTGTTACAGGGCACTTTCCACCCTCTGCTTAGGAGCAGTGATGACCTTAAGAAGATAGAAAGTAGGGACTGAGCAGATGAACCAAGTCAATCATAGCACTGGGTATGGTGTGTTACAAAGTTCAAAAGGAAGAGCGACTCTAATTTCTTTACTGTTGAAAGTTAATCCTATAAGGCAGAAGCTATCTACCATTTTGATATCTTCATTGTCAGTTCTAAGGCTTGTTAATCTACCTACTGTCATTGGTTTGATTTTCTTTATATTTAATTTTAGTCCGATTTTTAAAATTGTGCTCTTTCATTTTACTGCTAGGGTTGCAACTCTTTTTCATTTTTGGCTATCAGAGTAGTGTCATCAGCATAGCACAGGTTATTGATGTTTCTCCCTCCAGTTTTAAAACTGCTCTCAACTTCTTCCAATTCTACTTTTCTTAATATATATTCAGCATATTGGTTGAATAAATAAGAGAAGAATATGCAGGTTTGTGGCACTCCTTTGTCAACTTGGAGCCAAATGTTTTGCCATATTCTATTGACACTGTGGTTTCCTCACCTATGTATACGTTTCTCACCTATGTATACGTTTCTCATGAGAACATTGAGTTACTCCAGGTTTCCCATTTTTCTGAGTATTTTCCACTTCTGGACAACAAAAGGCCTTTGAAAAATGATGATGGAGTTGGAAAAGCCAAGAGGAGCAGCAAGGATGTAGCAAAATAGAAAACAGAAAAGTAAATGACACATTCTTGAGGATAAAGCATCTCTTTCCAATTCTATTATTCTATGAGATTTGAAGACAAGTCAAAGATCTTATGCTGGAAAACCATATTCAGACATAAGGAGTGGTACTATTGATCAGAGCGAAGAGACAGAGACTGTTGAATAGCTATAAAAGGGGGGGGGGAATATAAAAATATAAGAGGGGGGAAATGACATTGCCATAGATGTGTACTATGTATACTATGGGCCACCCAACCAAACAGACAAAATAGATGAACTTTTTCCTACTCAGGTAACTAAGGTATGTAGGAAGCAAATCACAATAGTAATGGGGGACTTTAACTACCCCAAGTCTCAAGTGGGAGACAAACTCTGCACCAAGTGGAAGATCAAACATGATCCTGACAAACTTAGCAAACAACTTTGTTTCCCAAAGGTAGAGAAGGGAACTAGGGAATCAACCATATTGGACTTAATTCTCACTAACAGAGAGAATGATAGAAGGTGTTGAAGCTACAGGAACCTTGTGGGCCTTGTTGTGGGGGGGGGGTTGATCATGCAATATTGATGTTAGATATTGAATAGACAGGTGCAGGAACCAATCAGGAGCCCGTAGCTAGAGCAGGAAAATTAAGCACATGTCAGTGGCTGAAGCCGCGAACAGCTCTCATTTAAAAAGAGCTGCCGCGGCTCGCATCGCCATTGCTATTACTGGAGCTGAATAAACCTGTTGACTTTGCCGGACGTGTCCTGTGTCCTTTGTCTGAACCCACTATTCAACAATAACAATGAAGGTGGGATCTTCAGAAGAACAAAAGGCACTAGGCTGAACAGACACTCCACGTGGCAATCGATGGCCATCGAACTCAACAACTGGCCAGCGCAAGATATATTCTATAATTCCATCCACACCATTCAACCCATTGGGAGAAGACTGGGATTCCTACATGGAACGTTTCCACATGCTCCTGGAAGCCAACAACCTCTTGAGCCCTTCCGAACAAAGGAAAAGAGCACTATTCCTCACACAATGCGGAGCTGCCAGTTTTAAAATGGCAAAAGCCCTATCTTCTCCAGCGGAATTGAGAGCAATGACCTGGCCAGCACTACAAAGAATCCTGAGGGCACACTACACTCCCCAAGTATCGTCCCTTGTGAGATGACACAAATTCTACTGGAGAGACCAATGGGAAGGAAAATCCATCAGCGAGTTTGTCGGTGTGCAAAATAGCCACCACCTGCCAGTTTCTCCAACCTGGACAAAGCGATGAGAGACCGGTTGGTATTGGGACTGCGAGACCTTACCCTACAAAGCCAATTGCTTGTGAAACCAAGAATAACTTTCCAAGAAGCCATGGAAGAAGCGACGGCGACCAAAGCATCACAAAAGTCCGTAGCCACGATGAAAAAAATGAATAAACTAACGCAAGCAAATGAAGACACCACCGTCCACTATGAGGACGCTGAGACCGAATCCAAGGATGGAGATGAGGATGAAGTACATCATCTCCATTCGGAACAGAAAGGGAGACCCCAAGAAAAAGGAAAAAAGGACTTCTGGTGTGCTGAATGTGAGGGAAACCATCCCAGGACTGAGTGCAGATTCCAAGATGCCATCTGCTAGCGCTGCGATTGAAAAGAACACATCCCAAGAGCCTGCACAGCATTCCAACCAATTTCCCACAGATCCAGTCAATCCAGCTCTCCACAATGTTCAAAGAATTTCCAAATAAGCAGCAGGAGACAACCGTTCAGAAGAAATTGCCAAAATGAGGATAATGGTTCAGAGAGGGGAGACACACCAGACCATAATAGTTGGCCACTTGAGCACTGGAAAAGCAAAGAAGATGGCGGCAACCGTTTCCAAAGAAGATGGCGGTGACCGTTTCCTGGAGGTCAATTCAGATAGAATCCTGAGTTGACCTCCAAGATGGAGGTCTACTCAGGATCCTACCTTTCAATGGTCTCCTGGACAACCATCAAACAACTAGTACCCAGAATCACAGCCCACACACTCAAGCTGCAGAAACTGATGCTAAAGAACTACCAAGGAAACTGAATTCCAGTAATGGGAATCAGTTATTTCAATGTAGCTTTCAAAGATTTCAAAGGACAGCTACCCCTAACCATAGTAAACCAGGACAGACCTAGCCTACTGGGGCTAGAATGGTTTGAACCTCTGGGCTTGGCAGTGATGGGAATCAACCAAGTTGAAGACAACAACTGGGAAGAGGAACTACTAAGGGACTTCACAGATGTTTTCAATGGAAAACTAGGCAAGTACACAGGGACCGCCATCTCCTTTAACCTAGATCCCGAAGTTGCCCCTGTCCAGATAAAACCAAGGAGGGTCCCATTTGCTCTATGGCCCAGAATTGATGAGCAACTGGATAAACTCGTTGCCCAAGGGGTCTTAGAGCCGACGGACCATGCTAAGTGGGAGACACTGATAGTAACCCCTGTGAAGCCAGATGGGTCAGTGTGTTTGTGCGGTGACTATAAAAGTACACTGAATAAAGCCTTACAGCAGAGCACATATCCTATGCCAGTTGTGCAACACCTGTTGCATTCCCTGGGTCAGGGAAAAGAGTTCACAAAGCTTAACCTGGCCCAGGCATACCAACAGCTGCAATTCCTTCCACACTGAGGGCAAATACATTCTGTCCCCTGCCCAGCCCCCAGATTTTGCTGGTTACAGGACTGCCTCTTTGCCTCAGCCTGTGGAACAAGTGTCTCTTCGAATTGGAGAAGGCCATGCTGCATCTTTAGCCTCCAAGCTGAACGATTGGAGGTCAAGGTTTCCCAGTTGTTAATGTCCATTCCCAGGGCCTTTAGGTCCCTCTTGCAGATATCCTTATATCGCAGCTGTGGTCTCCCTCTGAGGAGCTTTCCCTGCACTAATTCTCCATACAGGAGATCTTTCAGAATCCGACCATCAGCCATTCTCAGGACATGCCCCAGCCAGTGTAGGCATCACTGTTTCAATAGTGTATACATGTTAGAAATTCCAGCACGTTCCAAGATTGCGCTATTTGGAACTTTATCCTGCCAGGTGATGTCAAGAATTCGTCAGAGACAGCACATATGAAAGGTGTTCAACTTTCTCTCCTGCCGTGCGTAGAGGGTCCAAGACTCACTGCAGTACAAGAGTGTGCTCAGGACGCAGGCTCTATAGACCCTAATAACAAGCAGATTTACCCATGAAGAGAGTTCTCCAGCTCTCCTCATGGGTAAATCTGCTTGTTTTAGGGGGGAAGGGGAGTGTCTGTTTGGGTGAGTGAATCATGTGACTGCAGGGAGGAAAGTCCTCCAGCTCTCCTCATGGGTAAATTTGCTTGTTTTTAGGGGGAAGAGGAGTGTCTGTTTGAGAGAGTGAATCATGTGACTGCAGGGAGGAAAGTTCTCCAGCTCTCGTCATGGTAGCCCTAGGACAGTGATGGCTAACCTTTTTGTCGTCACGTGCCAAAAGCAGGAGGAATGTGAGGGGAGGCTCATGCACCCGCATGCCCACACCCATAATTCAATTCCTCCCAGTGACCCACCCCCCTGCGCATGCGCGTGTGACCCCCCCTGCGCTCCCCCTGCTTTTGGCACATGACAGCAAAAAGGTTACCGGTGGGCCCGGTAGGCCCGGTTTTCACCTTCCCCAGGCTCCAGAGGCTTTCTTGGAGCCTGGGAGGTGAAAATGGCCTTCCCCACCCCTCCAGAGGCCAGAAACAGCCCATTTCCTGACTTCTGGTAGGCCCGGAAGGCCCGAAAACCACCTGGCTGGCGCACGCATGCGTGCTGGAAATGAGCTAGGGCAACATTCGTGTGCCCACAGATATGGCTCTGCATGCCACCTGTGGCACCCATGCCATAGGTTCACCATCACGGCCCTAGGAAATAGAAAAATGGGTAGTGACATTCACACCCTGCCAAGAATCTCGGCCAACACCACACGCAGCACCCACACATGATTGGGAAAGTCCTAGAATAGAATATAATTTTTTATTGGCCAAGTGTGATTGGACACACAAGGAATTTGTCTTGATGCATATGCTCTCAGTATACATAAAAGATACGTTCATCAAGAATCCTAAGGTACAACACTTAATGATAGTCATAGGGTACAAATAAGCAATCGGGAAACAATATCACTATAAATCGTAAGGATTCAAGTAACAAAATTACAGTAGTACAGTCATAAGTGGAAGGAGATGGGTGGTGGGAACGATGAGAAGATTAATAGTAGTGCAGACTTAATAAATAGTTTGACAGTGTTGAGGAAATTATTTGTTTAGCAGAGTGATGGCCAGTGGTCTTCCGGGTGCGTTTTGGTTACCACCTTTAGAGCGCTCCATGGCTTAAGACCAGGGTATTTACCACCTTTTGCCACCAGTAGCCTCTCACCGGCCAGTACACTCACATAGAGAGGGGCTCCTAGGGTGCCGTCAGCCAAACAGTGTCGACTGGTGGCCCCCAGGGGGAGAGCTTTCTTTGTGGGGGCACCTGCTATCTGGAATGAGCTCCCCCCGGAGATACGGAGGATCCCGGATTTATGCACCTTCCGGCGTGCCCTCAAGACCTATTTATTTCAACAGGCTGGCCTGGCCTAACTTCCCTTTTAATTGTAACTTTTAAAATTGGTTTTAAAACATTAGGGGTGTTTTAAATTGTTTTGGGCCAAATTATTTAATGGGTTTTTATATTGTCTTTAAATTTTGTAGTTTGTGTGTTTTATCTTTCTGGCTGTTCACTGCCCTGAGTCCTTCGGGAGTAGGGCGGTATATAAAATCTAATGAAATGAAAAGAAATGAAATGAAATGAAATGAAATGAAATGAAATTTGGGAAAAAATTGTTCTTGTGTCTAGTTGTTCTGGGGTGCAGTGCTCCAAAGCATCATTTTGAGGTTAAGAGTTGAAAGAGTTAATGTCCAGGATGTGAGGGGTCTGTAAATATTTTCACAGCCCTCTTTTTGACTCGTGCAGTATACAGGTCGTCAATGGAAGGTGGGTAGCAATTGTTTTTTCTGCAGTTCTAATTATCCTCTGAAGTCTGTGTCTGTCTTGTTGGGTTGCAGAGCCAAACCAGACAGTTATAGAGGTGCAAATGACAGACTCAATAATTCCTCTGTAGAATGTATCAGCAGCTCTGAGTTGGCGCAGAAAGAACATTCTTTGTTCTGCTTTTTTGATGACTTTTTTGATGTTAGCTGTCCATTTTAGATCTTGCTATATGGTAGAACCTAGAAATTTGAAAGTCTCTACTGTTGATACCGTATTGTCTAGTATTGTGAGAGGTGGAAGCATGGAAGGGTTTCTCCTAAAATCTACCACCATTTCTACAGTTTTGAATGTGTTCAGTTCCAGATTGTTCCGGTCATACCATGAGGCTAGTTGTTTAACCTCCCGTCTGTATGCGAATGAGAGCGATAACTGTTGTGTCATCTGTGAACTTCAGTAGTTTAATAGATGGATCTTTAGAGATGCAGTCATTGGTATCCAGAGAGAAGAGAAGTGGGGAAAGCACACAGCCTTGGTGGGCCCCTGTGCTAATTGTACAGGTATCTGATGCGATTCTATTTAGCTTCACCTGCTGCTTCCTGTTTGTTAGGAAGTTTATGATCCACTTGCAAGTGTGTTCAGGTACCTGTAGCTGGTTTAGCTTAGTTAGAAGTGTGTCAGGAATGATGGTGTTGAATGCTGAACTAAAGAGGACCATTGCATAGGTCTTTGGAGATTCAAGATGTTGTAGGATGTAGTGCAGAGTCATATTAACAGCATCATCTGTTGATCATTTTGTTCGGTATGCAAATTGCAGGGGTCTAACAGCAGATCGGTGATGATTTTCAAGTAAGACAGCACTAGCCTTTCAAAGGTTTTCATTTCATTTTCTACAGATGTTAGAGCAACTAGTCTGTAGTTGTTCAGTTCCTTATGGTGGGCTTCTTCGGCACTGGGATGATAATACAGCGTTTGAAGCAAGAAGGAAAATAGCACATCTCTAGCAATTTATTGAAGATACGGGTGAAGATGGGGGCCAATTGATCAGCACAGACAAGGAGTTATCTTGTCTGGACCTGGAGCTTTTCCTGGCTTTTGTCTGTGAAATAGGCCTTGCACTTCCTTTTCTGTGATCACTAGGGGTTGTAAACCCAATGGGACGGGGTCAATTGTAGAAGGCTTGGCTGTTGTTAGTGTGTCTAAGATGGGGGTTGTGGAGATAGGTAGCTGTAGTTTCCTTTCAAACTTGCAGTAAAACACGTTCAGGTCATCTGCCAGTTGTTGATTTCCTTCAGCCTGGGAAGGAGGTTTGCCATAGCCGGTGATATTTTTAAGAGTTTTCCACATGTTTGCTGGTTCATTTGTTGAGAACTGATTCCTTAGCTTTTCAGAGTTGCTTCTTTTTGCTGCTCTGATCTCCCTTGTTAATACATTTCTGGCCTGATTGTATAGCATTTTATCACCTTTTCTGTAGGCTTCCTCTTTGGAATGACGTAGCTGCTTAAGTTTAGCTGTGAATCAAGGTTTGTTGTTACTGTATATTCGCAAGTTCCTGGTGGGTACACATAGGTCTTCACAGAAGCTGACATATGATGTTACAGTCTCTGTGAGTTCATCTAAGTCTGCGTAGGTACTTTCAAAAACATTCCAATCAATGCAGTCAAGGCAGGCCTGTAGCTTTAACTTTGCCTCCTCCATCCAGATCTTCACTGATTTAATTGTTGGTTTTGTGGTTTTAAGTCTTTGCCTGTAAGCAGGTATGAAGTGAATCATGCAATGATCAGAGTGTCCCACAGCTGCTCATGGTAAGGACCGATAAGCATCTTTTAGTGTTGTGTAGCAATGGTCTAAAGTATTCTTGCCTCTAGTGGGACAATTGATATGCTGAAAGTATTTTGGTAGCTCTTTCCTTAAGTTTGCCTTGTATAGATCTCCCAAAATAAAGGCCAGTGAATCAGGGTATTTGGCTTCAATCTCCATAATTTGGTCAGCTAGAGTTCGTAATGCCTTGTTTACACAGGGTTGTGGTGGTATATAAACAGCAATTAGAAGAAATGAGGAAAATTCACAAGGTTTGCAGTTGATAATTAATGTCTCTAGGTTTTCGTCACAGAATTTATACATTATAGTTATATCCTGAGACCAGCTGTTGTTGATATATAAGCATAAGCCTCCTCCCTTCTTTTTACCAGATGTTCTGCAATTCTGTCTGATCGTTGAAACTGAAACCCTGGAATATGCAGGCTGCTATCTTCAATTGATTCATTTAACCAGGTTTCAGAGAAGCGCCATCTTGGATCCCTTCCAAGACACCATGGTCCTGCATACACATTGACTTTGCAGGACCCTGCCAGGGAAACACATTTTTAATCACAGTCGATGCATATTCTAAATGGTTAGAAGTAAACTTCATATCATCGACCACAACAGAAGCAGTCATCAGGGTTCTACAGAGACTATTTGCAACACATGGGTTGCCCGATTTAGTAGTCTCCGATAACAGGCCACAATTTACTGCCAATCAATTTGAAATGTTCCTAGCTAGCCAATGGATCAGACATGCACTATCTGTGCCAGGACATCTGTCCACTAATGGACAGGTGGAATGGATGGTGAGAACAACCAAAGAAACACTAGCTAGAATGTGCCCCTGGGAAATCCAAGCAAAAATAGATAAGCTACTAAGCATACAACACATAACTCCCAGTGCAACCACACACAGAAGTCCCACAGAGCTATTGATGGGGAGGAAGCTGAGATCTCAGTTAGACAGGCTACACCCCCAATATAACGGAGAAAACCCAGTAGATTCTACCATAGACCGTTCCAAGTGGGGGATAAGGTGTATGCGAAGAATTATAGCAGAAACCCCCTATGGGTTCCAGCGAAAATAACTCAAATCACGAGCCCATTATCATACAGAATAGAAACAGAGGACGGCCGAGGGTGAAAGAGATACATAGACCAACTCAGAGGCCGAATAGTTAGAAAGGAACATGGGACACAAGAGGAAGCCTCAGAGCAGGAGAGGAAACACCACACAGAAACCACAGAAATAGACCAGGCCCTACCCAATACACAGCCAAACATACAATAACAACACTCAAACCCGAATAGAGTCAGCAGGCACTTATCTGATGTCCAGCGATGAGTTCTTGACGTTGGAGACAGTCCACCAGTTCAGCAGGGGAACGAAGAAATAAATATCCAAAGAGATAGATCCATGCCAATAGCTGAGTTTGAAAGAATTCCAAGAGTACCCACAGGAGAGGCACAGAACCCAACCTCTCTCCATGAAGCTGAGTCAACTGAACTACGGAGGTCAAGTCGCACCTAAAGATGGCCCACTTACTTGCGTGATTACATTGCCTGAGAAGAGCCTGATTGGACAGTACCAGCCTAGAAGGGAGGGGTGTTAGATATTGAATAGATGGGCACAGGAACCAATCAGGAGTCCATAGCTAGAGAGGGAAAATTAAGCGTGCATCAGTGGCTGAAGCCGCGGACAGCTCCCATTTACAAAGAGCTGCCATGGCTCGCATTACTATTGCTGTTACTGGAGCTGAATAAACCTGTTGACTTTGCCGGACATGTCCTGTGTCCTTTGATTGAACCCACTATTCAACAATTGGAATTCAACATTATGCAAGTAACAAGCAATAGAACAAAGTCAAACAAGAGTCTTGGACTTTAAGAGAGCTAATTTCAATAAACTTAGAGAGAACTTGGGAAGGATTCCATGGATGAGAATCCTTAAGGGAAAAACAACTCAAGAATCTAGGATTAAAAAGAGGCTGTCTGGAATAACCTAGTTATGGAAAAAACACATCATAAAATATCTGTTATTGTTGATGTAGCTATTTGTTTGATTCTAATTTTTATCATCATTGATTGATCATTACCATAGCATCTATACTCATTAACTAGTAGTACCATACACTGCTTCATATTCAAAGGCCAAGGGAACATCTGTATTTATCTGTGTATTGCTTGTTAAACAGCACAAATGCTTTAAGATGCAGCTTTAAGGAGCTGCAAACACTCACTGAGTTCATTTTCCTGTCGAGTCTGAAGCTTTTTTCCTTTGAATCCTAGCTACCGCATATCCTTATTGATTATCTGTACTGACTTTTCCTAGAACAATCTCCACAATGCACTGTAGATATTTAACAATATGAACTGAGAACAAATGAGAAAATTTATAAAAGCCAGAAAAAATGGACATGAGAGAAAGATCATAAAGATGCAAAGAAAAGAAAAATGGTGGGGGCGGGGAATCACTGAGATTTTAAAAACAATTTGTATTCTATAGGAAAGCATCATATAAACCCCAACCGGATAAGGTCCAGGAAGAAATAAATTACTAACATTCAAACAAATGTTTACAATGAAAGCATTTAACCAAGACTCTTACTTAGTGAAGAATCTGCCAAACCTGCAGGAAGATCTGCCCTAATTTGCATGGGAAATCCTTCCTTCCTTCCTTCCTTCCTTCCTTCCTTCCTTCCTTCCTTCCTTCCTTCCTTCCTTCTATGGAAGTAATTAACTATACATTCTCCTGATATTACCAAGAGTACTATTGTCATTCAAAAATATAAACTATACTAATCTGAAGGGAGTCAACCCTTTAATGCTTATTAGTGCTTTTATAACTATTTGGTTTATTCTAGTTTGTGTAATCTCAGTTATGCTGATACAGTTCTACAAAGGAATTACTGAGTCTGTCATTTGCACCTTTATAACTGTCTGGTTTGACAAAGCAACCAAACAAGACAGACACAGATTTCAATGGACTGCAGAAAAAATAATTGCAACCCCCTGCCTTCCATTGAGTACCTATATAGTGCATGAGCCAGAAACAGGGCTGTAAAAATGTCTACAGACCAGGGGTGAAATCTATTTTTTTTTGCTACCGGTTCTGTGGGTGTGGCTTAATTAGTGGGCGGGGCTTGGTTGTAAGGTGACTGGGTGGGCGTGGCCAAGTCAATGTCACTTCTTTGCCCTTTTTTAACCTACAAAACACAACACAACACAACTAGCTCACCCACAATGTAAAAGCAGCTGTGCTAGATCCAAAATGGCCCCGCAACAAGCAGGAATCTCACACAGCCACAAAAAGCCCCAAAAAAACAACTTTCACACTTTACACAGACACAACACAGCACAACACAAGTGGCTCACCCACAATGTAAAAGCAGCTGTGCTAGACCCAAAATGGCCCCTGCAACAAGCAAGAACCTCACACAGCCACAAAAAGCCCAAAAAAACACCTTTCACACTTTACACACACAAAATTCCACATACAGCTTTGTGAGATTTTGTGTGTTTGTGTAGTTAGAGTGAAACACTACAGAAACACACAAAATCTCAGAAAGCTGCACAAATATTATTTTATTTTATTTTATTTTTATTTTTATTTTTATATAAAAGCAGCTAAATTTAAAACTTCCTAAACTTTAAATGGCTAGATCTAAAAAAAGAACAACTAAAAAAAAACCCCAATTAACTATTTTTTTTAAAGCTCCCAAAGGGGAAAAAAACTTACCCAATAGAACAGGGGTCTCCAACCTTGGCAACTTTAAGACTTGTGGACTTCAACTCCCAGAATTCCTCAGCCAGCTTTGCTGGGTGTTGAAGTCCACAAGTCTAGCCAGGAAGACAGGCAGGCAGAAAGAGATGCTCACCGATGAGCTTGATTGCAGGCAGGGAGATTCAGTTGCTTGCTGATGCATGGATTGCGATTGTCATGTGATCAGCAGCTAAGGTAAGCAAGCTGGAGGCTGGAAGAGGGGGGGGAGAAAAAAAGAAACTTTTTTTCTTTTACATGGCTCTGGTGATCCAAGCTGAGTTGCCTGATTAGCAGGCAATTCAGCTGGGATGTCAGACTTGGCTGGTCAGAGCCATTTAAAAGGAAAAAAGGCTCTGATGATCGTGGGGCTCAGCTGGGCATGGAGGGCAGGAGCAGGGATTTTTGCTACCGGTTCTCCAAACTGCCCACCGCCATCGCTACCTACTCACCTGAGCCGGTCCGAACTACACCCCTGCTACAGACCCCTCACATCCTGGACATAAACTGTTTCAACTTCTTCCCTCAAAATTACACTATACAACTTTGCACAATGCACACCAAAACAACCAGACACAAAGACAGTCCCCCACCACCACCATGCTATCACTCTGTTAAATAACTAATTCCTACAACACTATCTATTTCCTGGGACATCAAACCACCTAATATGGCTGTATTACTTATTATCCTTCCCATCTGTCCTTACCTTTACAACCAAGTACTTACATAGTGACTAAATTAGTAGACCAGCAAAATACTGTGGACATATTGTAATATACTTAGATTTCAGCAAGGCATTCAACAAAGTAGACCACAACCTTCTTCTTGGTAAGCTAGAAAAAAGTGGGATATATAGCAACACCATCAGATGGATTTGTAACTGGCTGACAAGCCATACTCAACAAGTAGACCTTAATGGTATTACGTTTACATGGAGGGAAGTAAGCAGTGGGGTACCACAAGATTCCGTATTAGGCCCAGTACTCTTCAATATCTTCGTAAATTATTTAGATGAGGGAATAGAAGGGGAAATTACCAAATTTGCAGATTATACTAAACTGGCAGGAATAGCCAACACTCTAGATGATAGGCTCAAGATCCAGATGGATCTTGACAGACTTGAAAACTGGGCCCTATCTAGCAAAATGGAATTCAATGTAGAGAAAAGTAAAGTCTTACACTTAGGCGAGAAAAACCAAAAGTACACATACAGACTGGGTGAAACCAGGCTTACTAGCAATAATTGTGAGAGGAATCTTGGAATCTTAGTCGACAACCAATTACATATGAGCCAACAGTGTGCAATGGCAGCCAAATAAGCCAATGCAATCCTAAATTACATTAACAGAGGGATACAATCAAGATCAAGTCAGGTACTAATGCCACTCTATAAAGCCTTAGTAAGACCACACCTAGAAGTTTTGGTCATCACACTATAAAAAAAGATGTTGAGACTCTAGAAAAAGTGCAGAGAAGAGTAACCAAGATGATTAGGGGACTGGAGGCTAAAACATATGATGGACAGTTACAAGTACTCAGCATGGCTAGTCTAGTGAAGAGAAGGACCAGGGGAGACATGATAGCAGTGTTTCAATATTTGAAGGGCTGCCACAGAGAAGAGGGGTCAAGGTATTATCCAAAGCACCTGAAGTCTAGACAAGGAATAATGGATGGAAACTAATCAAGGAGAGATTCACCCTAGAAATAAGGAGAAAGTTTCTGACAGTGAGAACAATCAACCAATGGAACAGCTTCGTTTCAGAAGTTCTGGGAACTTCATCACTGGTAGTTTTCAAGAAGAGACTGGACCGCCATTTGTCAGAAATGATGTAGGATCTCTTGTTTGGGAGGGGGGCTGAACTAGATGATCTACAAGGTGCCTTCCAACTCTGTTAATCTGTTAAATCTATGCCCTTAGATTGTTAAGACTCAGGGGCGGGTTTCAAAACCAGTTGCTACCGGTTCGCTCATGGGTGCTCGCGCGCTTGCGCGCTCGCACGTGCACACAATGCTTCTGTGCATGTGCAGAAGCCTCTGTGCATGTGCAGAAGTGTCCAGGCAGGTAGGCGGAGCCTCCCGCCACCGCCGCTACAGGTTTGCCCGATCCGGGGTGAACTGATAGCAACCCACCACTGTTATGACTATAACTTGGGGTACTTGGTTGTAAAGGTCTTGAGAAAGCAAAAGAAGGACCTCCAGCCCAGATGATCACAGCAGGGAACAATACAAGTGGCAAGTGATTGACAGTTTATAAGTGACTTACCTTGCTAAATTTAGGTCCATTCTCCTGCAGCTGTGATTATAATGCACCCAGCCAGTGCTGTAGTATAAAGCCTATTCTTATTACTGCAATATTGGCCTAGTGATGGCTGAATGACTCTAGAATAAGGTGACCAGACGTCCCACTTTTGGCGGGACAGTCCCGATTTTTAGCAATTTGTCCCGCGTCCCGCGGCGTTTCAAAAAAGTCCCGATTTTTCATTCTGCCTCTTGAGTCCCGCTGCCTCTTGAGCCCCAGCTGATGGCTAGAGGGGAAAAAAAACCTGTGTAAACTCTTGCCGGGGCTTCAAAGGGCCGCCCTACAGGCAATCAGTGTAAAGAGTTCCTGAAGCAGTTTTTTTTCCCCCTAGCTAAGCTGCAGAAACGAAACCGAAACCAGGATCTTTGGTGCAACGTGACAAAATGAGGCAGAGAGAGATTTATTTTTATTTTTATTTTTCCTCCCCAAAAAAGGTAGGTGAAAAACTGCAAACAATGGGAAATTTAGGAGGAGAGTTCAAGATTTTAAAACACAAAAGAAAAAAAAAGCTGTATTTAACTAGGGAATTGTAATAATTGAGATACTATTAATTGTATATTGTCTTGAAAGCAGAAATGGTTAAGTTGTGGTGCAGAGGAATATATGGGGGAAATTATTTGGTTTATTATTATTGGTAAATATAATTAATTGATTTGTAAGAAATTGGATTGCATGGAAATAATTGGAATATTCATGTTCATATTGATTAATATACAAAAAAGATAGTTTTATAACTAATTGATTTATATTAAAATGTTGAATTTGTATTAAACAACTGTATTACATAATTAACCAATGTGAGGATGGATATAAAAATAGATGACAATGGGAAGGAGTATAATATAGAATAGAAGGGAAAAATTGAATTTGATTAAGATTAGAGATGAGGATGAAGGGTAATATTGTTTTTTTAAAAAAATAGATGAGGAATAAATATGGCAAAAAGGAAATATAGAAATTGTAAATTTAATTGAAATGACTAAACGCTGTTTAAATTTGTGAACCAGCCAAATACTCTGTTCAAAGAAAATACATTGTATGTTTGTATGTGTGTTTCTAATTATTGCTATTTATTCATATTTGTTCTCTTTTATTCTTTAAAGTTTAACAATTCATTCTTTATCTTAATATCTTTATATTTGCTTGGGGTTGGCTTTCTTCCCTTTCATCTTTTTTATTGTACAGCAATCTTTCTCCTCAAACCTACCACCTCTCTCTTTTCTTTCCTTCTTACTTTCTCTTCCCCCCACCCTCTTTTTCTCCTCCCTACTTCCTCTTCCTTTCTCCTTCTCCTCCTCTCTTCCTCCCTCTCTTACCCTCACTCCTACTCTAATTTCCATTCCTTCATCCCTCTCTATTGCTGTATCCTTTAATGCATATGGACTACTCAGAGGGCTGAAAAAGTTATTTTTGACTGGTCCTCACACTTTTGACCAGTCCTCGAACTTATGACTGTCCTCACATTTTACATTTTTGCCCTATCTTGTCATCATGGTGAAGAGAAGCAGTTGTGAAATGAGTGACATGGTTGTTAAGAATGCTGCATGGGCATAAATGTGAGGATGGTCATAAGTGTGAGGACCAGTCAAAAGTGCGAGGACCTGTCAGAAATGACTTTTTTCAGCCCTCTGGTTAGTCCTTTTGTGCATATGGACTACTCGGAGGGCTGAAAAAGTTATTTTTGACTGGTCCTCGCACTTTTGACCAGTCCTCGAACTTATGACTGTCCTCACATTTTACATTTTTGCCCTATCTTGTCATCATGGTGAAGAGAAGCAGTTGTGAAATGAGTGACATGGTTGTTAAGAATGCTGCATGGGCATAAATGTGAGGATGGTCATAAGTGTGAGGACCAGTCAAAAGTGCGAGGACCTGTCAGAAATGACTTTTTTCAGCCCTCTGGTTAGTCCTTTTGTGCATATGGACTACTCGGAGGGCTGAAAAAGTTATTTTTGACTGGTCCTCGCACTTTTGACCAGTCCTCGAACTTATGACTGTCCTCACATTTTACATTTTTGCCCTATCTTGTCATCATGGTGAAGAGAAGCAGTTGTGAAATGAGTGACATGGTTGTTAAGAATGCTGCATGGGCATAAATGTGAGGATGGTCATAAGTGTGAGGACCAGTCAAAAGTGCGAGGACCTGTCAGAAATTTAATTTAATTTAATTTAATTTAATTTCGAATTTATATACCGCCCTTCTCCCTGAGGACTCAGGGCGGTGTACAGCCAAGATAAGAAACATAGAATACAAATATTAAAACATTTAAAAATATATATAAAATTTGGCCCAAAAAATTAAAAATCGCAGACTAATTAAAGGATTTAAAAATTTTAAAAATTTCTTCTTAAGCCAACCCGGCTTGCTGAAAAAGATAGGTTTTCAGGGAACGACGGAAGGCATTGAGGTCCTGGATTCTTCTTATCTCCGGGGGCAACTGATTCCAGAGGGTGGGAGCCCCCACAGAGAAAGCCCTCTCCCTGGGGGCCACCAGCCTACATTGTTTGGCTGATGGCACCCTGAGGAGGCCCTCTCTGTGGGAGCGCACGGGTCGATGGGAGGTCATCGGTAGCAGCAGGCGGTCTCGGAGATAGCTAGGCCCTATGCCATGGAGCGCTTTAAAGGTGATAACCAACACCTTGAAGCGCACCCGGAAGACCACCGGGAGCCAGTGCAGCTCGCGCAGGAGTGGTGTTACATGGGAGCGCCATGTTGCTCCCATCACTACCCGCGCTGCTGCATTCTGGACCAGCTGGAGCCTCCGGGTGCTCTTCAAGGGGAGCCCCATGTAGAGAGCATTACAGTAGTCAAGGCGAGAGGTGACGAGGGCGTGAGTGACTGTGCACAGGGAATCCCGATCAAGAAAGGGCCGCAACTGGCGAATCAGGCGAACCTGATAAAAGGTCCCCCTGGTAACAGCCGTCAGATGTTCCTCCAAAGACAAAAATGACTTTTTTCAGCCCTCTGGTTAGTCCTTTTGTGCATATGGACTACTCAGAGGGCTGAAAAAGTTATTTTTGACTGGTCCTCGCACTTTTGACCAGTCCTCGAACTTATGACTGTCCTCACATTTTACATTTTTGCCCTATCTTGTCATCATGGTGAAGAGAAGCAGTTGTGAAATGAGTGACATGGTTGTTAAGAATGCTGCATGGGCATAAATGTGAGGATGGTCATAAGTGTGAGGACCAGTCAAAAGTGCGAGGATGTGTCAGAAATGACTTTTTTCAGCCCTCTGGTTAGTCCTTTTGTGCATATGGACTACTCGGAGGGCTGAAAAAGTTATTTTTGACTGGTCCTCGCACTTTTGACCAGTCCTCGAACTTATGACTGTCCTCACATTTTACGTTTTTGCCCTATCTTGTCACCATGGTGAAGAGAAGCAGTTGTGAAATGAGTGACATGGTTGTTAAGAATGCTGCACGGGCATAAATGTGAGGATGGTCATAAGTGTGAGGACCAGTCAAAAGTGTGAGGACCTGTCAGAAATGACTTTTCAGCCCTCTGAGTAGTCCCTATACACATAGCCATGGCCACCCGGTCACATGACCAGCTAGCCACACCCACCCAGTCACATGGCCTCCAAGCCACGCCCACACAATAAGCCACGCCCACAATGGTGTCCTTCTTAACCAATGTTAAAATCTGTTCACCTTACCCTATACACATAGCCATGGCCACCCGGTCACATGACCAGCTAGCCACGCCCACAAAATAAGCCACACCCACAATGTCCCTCTTTACCAATGTTAAAATCTGGTCACCTTACTCTAGAAGATACTATAAATGACTTCATATACATGACTGGAGAATAATCATATTCATTGCATTTAATTTTAATTACATTTCAGTGTACATGAAAAGAAATTAGATACAGCTTCTGACTTGCTCATTATTTTTTAGCTTAAAGCAAATCCACAAGCAAATCTCCTTGGCCCTGCTCTGTGATATGCTTACTGGATTAAGTGTTCAATTCTACTGTCCAATTTGTTGATATAAATAAATATATAAAGTAATGTTAAAGATTACAGGGTAAGTCTAAGAAAGAAGGTAGAAAAGAAGGGATAAATAGAAGAAAAGATGGATTTAGATTGTGCACATATGCATGCATACACATACACATAAACACATATACCTTCTAATTACAGAAAGCAAAAACTAATTGGGAGAAGTTCCTCTATGGTGGCTTCTCTCGAGGGTCAACAGAAGTAAGGAAAACTACAAGGCTTAAGAACACTGGAAAGATAATAGTACAATCATGCACACTCTTTTCTATTCTGAATTTAACAATTTGAGAAAGTTCATTTTCTATGAGAATTTCATTGAAATCTTCATTTTAAAAAAATCAAATGAACTATAATCCAAGTTGTGCAAAGTTAATTTGCAACTGTATGGATACAGAAGGCAGAAATCAATATACAATTTAATTTTTAGCTACAGGAATCAGTGTCTGTCTCTAGAAATTAAATGTTTGCTTCAATAGGATCAGTTTTTAAATGATTTTGAATGTATCATTTTCACAAGAATATGGAGACACATGGATTGAAAGACACATGGATCCAATATGCCCACAGATGCTCCCTTTATATCTGCCTGACTTTCTCAGTCAGGATCCAGTCAGATTTCAATTTATTTAAGCCCAAAATAGGTCCCAGAGACATTGCCTCATGTGGATGGTTGCAGCTCAACCCCTGACCGACCCCTGCTCAAGAAAAAAAAAAAAGGACAAAAATGAACTGGGCTGCTAGATGTAGTAATAATAAAGTGACCAGATTTTAACATTGGTAAAGAGGGACACCGTTGTGGGCGTGGCTTATTTTGTGGGCATGGCTTGGAGGTCATGTGACTGGTGGGCATGGCTAGCTGGTCATGTGACTGGGTGGCCATGGCTATGTGTATAGAGACTACTCAGAGGGCTGAAAAAAGTCATTTCTGACAGGTCCTCGCACTTTTGACTGGTCCTCACACTTATGACCATCCTCACATTTATGCCCGTGCAGCATTCTTAACAACCATGTCACTCATTTCACAACTGCTTCTCTTCACCATGGTAATAAGATAGGGCAAAAAACGTAAAATGTGAGGACAGTCGTAAGTTTGAGGACTGGTCAAAAGTGCGAGGACCAGTCAAAAATAACTTTTTCAGCCCTCTGAGTAGTCCATATGCACAAAAGGACTAACCAGAGGGCTGAAAAAAGTCATTTCTGACACATCCTCGCACTTTTGACTGGTCCTCACACTTATGACCATCCTCACATTTATGCCTGTGCAGCATTCTTAGCAACCATGTCATTCATTTCACAACTGCTTCTCTTCACCATGATGACAAGATAGGGCAAAAACGTAAAATGTGAGGACAGTCGTAAGTTCGAGGACTGGTCAAAAGTGCGAGGACCAGTCAAAAATAACTTTTTCAGCCCTCTGAGTAGTCCATATGCACAAAAGGACTAACCAGAGGGCTGAAAAAAGTCATTTCTGACACGTCCTCGCACTTTTGACTGGTCCTCACACTTATGACCATCCTCACATTTATGCCTGTGCAGCATTCTTAGCAACCATGTCATTCATTTCACAACTGCTTCTCTTCACCATGATGACAAGATAGGGCAAAAACGTAAAATGTGAGGACAGTCGTAAGTTTGAGGACTGATCAAAAGTGCGAGGACCAGTCAAAAATAACTTTTTCAGCCCTCTGAGTAGTCCATATGCATTAAAGGATACAGCAATAGAGAGGGATGAAGGAATGGAAATTAGAGTAGGAGTGAAGGTAAGAGAGGGAGGAAGAGAGGAGGAGAAGGAGAAAGGAAGAGGAAGTAGGGAGGAGAAAAAGAGGGTGGGGGGAAGAGAAAGTAAGAAGGAAAGAAAAGAGAGAAGTGGTAGGTTTGAGGAGAAAGATTGCTGTACAATAAAAAAGATGAAAGGGAAGAAAGCCAACCCCAAGCAAATATAAAGATATTAAGATAAAGAATGAATTGTTAAACTTTAAAGAATAAAAGAGAACAAATATAAATAAATAGCAATAATTAGAAACACACATACAAACATACAATGTATTTTCTTTGAACAGAATATTTGGCTGATTCACAAATTTAAACAGTGTTTAGTCATTTCAATTAAATTTACAATTTCTATATTTCCTTTTTGCCATATTTATTCCTCATCTATTTTTTTTAAAAAACCAATATTACCCTTCATCCTCATCTCTAATCTTAATCAAATTCAATTTTTCCCTTCTATTCTATATTATACCCCTTCCCATTGTCATCTATTTTTATATCCATCCTCACATTGGTTAATTATGTAATTATGTAATACAGTTGTTTAATAAAAATTCAACATTTTAATATAAATCAATTAGTTATATATATCTTTTTTGTATATTAATCAATATGAACATGAATATTCCAATTATTTCCATGCAATCCAATTTCTTACAAATCAATTAATTATATTTACCAATAATAATAAACCAAATAATTTCCCCCATATATTCCTCCAAACCACAACTTAACCATTTCTGCTTTCAACACAATATACAATTAATAGTATCTCAATTATTACAATTCCCTAGTTAAATAGAGCTTTTTTTCTTTTGTGTTTTAAAATCTTGAACTCTCCTCTTTTGCCCTAAATTTCCCATTGTTTGCAGTTTTGCACCTACCTTTTTTGGTGAGGAAAAAGAAAAAGAAATCTCTCTCTGCCTCATTTTGTCATGTTTCAGCTTTACTTTCGCTTTCACTTTTTCAGCATAGCTAGGGGAAAAAAAATCTGCTCCAGGAACTCTTTGCAGCCAATTAACCTATGCGGAAGCTGTAAGGGGCTGTTTTTTCTATTTTTGCAGGCATGGGTCTACTCATTTGTTTTCTTTTAACACTGATCAGCTGTAGGTCGGCCCTTTGAAGCCCCGTGGCAAGAGTTTAAACAGTTTTTTTTTTCCTCTAGCCATCAGCTGGGACTCAGGAGGCAGAATGAAAAATCGGGACTTTTTTAAAACGCCGCGGGACGCGGGACAAATTGCTAAAAATTGGAACTGTACTGCCAAAAGCGGGACGTCTGGTCACCTTAAGTAATAATGGCGGCTGGGCATAATCTCCATTTCTATTTTACATATTAAGAACTAAGTGTAAAACTATTACTATTTTAGGAACAGAATGTTCTGAGGAATTGGGGCTTGTGGAAGGAATTTACTGATTCCCTCCTCCTTGGAAAAATGATTATTATACCTGTCTCTATTACCTATTTTTTGGACTATTTGTTCCAAAGAAGTGAGTCAAGTTATGTGTCTTTCTTTCTCCAGTTTGTTTGTTTGTGTGGGGGGGGAGGGAGAGAGAGAGAGGGAGACGGGGAAAGAGAGAGGGAGGGAGGGAGAGGTTATGTCTCCTGAGTGCTATTTATATGCTTCACAAGTGAAGTGATAAAGATCTTAAGAGGTGTGTTACTTTTCTTTCACAAACAAAATAATAGCTTTTGCTTTCCAACAGTATAAAATATGATTTTCATTAAAATTCATAATATGAAAATTCCCTACCACTTTGCATAACTGATGCATAAAATTGCTTCCTTCTCTTTTGGTACATCTTTAGAGTTGAGAGCTAGATTAGAGAGAGATCATCATAGTCCACTAGGGCTTTTCATGACCTTAATTTAGCCATGGATCAAAGTGAGATAAATGAAGATAAGAAAGGAGAAGCAATGGAGGTAAGACATTCAATTCAAACTCTGTTATGTGATGATTCCATGGAGAAGCATGCATTTTCATGATTTTTCATAGGTTTTATATGAATGGCCATCTAGTTTGCCATCTAGAATGATCATTCTAGTAAAATCTGTTTTTGCATTTTGAAACTCCAGTTACTCACGTCAACTGTCTGGCATGTCCAGGTTTGGTTTGGCAAACCAAGGATAATATATGATTTTTACCACTATCTTATTAAAAGA
Organism: Pituophis catenifer annectens; assembly: GCF_029215685.1. Classification (NCBI taxonomy): domain Eukaryota; kingdom Metazoa; phylum Chordata; class Lepidosauria; order Squamata; family Colubridae; genus Pituophis; species Pituophis catenifer. Next base: position 49,060,875 of record NW_027256884.1, on the reverse strand, counting down.
TTACTCCTGCATGTAATGGTTAGTGCTCCTGTTTCTTGTTGCTGCTAGAAACTTAGCTGTCCACTAGAAATTTAAATGGCCAGAAATGTAAACTCTGGTTTTCATAGCTTTTCTTTTCTACTTAAAACTGTCCTATAAAAAATATTCCTTTCTTTAATTACCCAATTATTATTGAATTTTCAATAATAATATCATAATATAATAACCATAATATCCATAATAACCATAAATAATATCCATAATAACCATAATATCCAACAGTCTAATGCCTAATATCTTTTTACTTGGTATTATTTAAAGCCTTTCCACTGAAAAAAAATATAGCTTCCAGGAATTATCTGATTGTGTGCACCAGTGGTGGGTTCCAACCGGTGTTACCACCGGTTCTCTTCACGCAAGCTCATTAGATTTCTGCCCAGCTGAGGTGCAGCAATCCACTCTGCCGCGCCTATCAGCTGGGCTAAAAAATGACAAATGAAGTTAGGTATAATGCAGGGGCGGGCGAGAGAGCCAGCTCACAGTCATAGAGAACTGGTTCGCTGACATTATATCATCACCACTACCAGCTTCCCTGAACCGGGCTGAACCGGGAGCAACCCACCACTGGTGTGCACTTTATTTAAACATTTTATGCAGATGCACAAAAAAGAATATTCTAGTTTGAATCAGATGGAATAATATAAATAATAGTTAAGAGCTTGAAAGTTAAACACAATCAGAATTGAGAATCAGGAATAATTCTATAGCAATGGGAGATATGTGATTGCTTCTATGTGAAAGTAATCTTTGTGATGTGAAGAAAAAAAATTGCTTTCCTTTTGTTCTGCTACAATCAAGAGCCATGTGGCCAGTGACTAAGCCTGCTTGAAATCCCTCTTGCAAGTCATGGTTAGATGAAGATGTCATGCTAGCCTAAAATGTGGTTGACTTGTTTATTTGACTTGTATAAATCCAACCAGAGTGGTTACTGCAAATACAGGTAGTCCTCAACTTATGACCACAGTTGAGCCCAAAATTTCTGTTAAATGAGACATTTGTTAAGTGAGTTTTGCCCCATTTTATGACCTTTGTTGCCATAGTTGCTAAGTGACTCACTGCAGTTGAGTAATATGGTTGTAAAGTGAATCTGGCTTCCCCATTGACTGCTTGCCAGAAGGTTGCAAAAGATGATCACATGACCCTGGGACACTGTAACCATCATAAATATGAGTCAGTTGCCAAGCATTTAAATTTTGATCATGTGATCATGGGGATGCTGCAATGGTCAAAAGTGAAAAAAAGTCACTTTTGTAAGTCACTTTTTTCAGTGCCATTGTAACTTTGAATGGTCACTAAATGAACTTTTGCAAGTCAAGGACTACTTGTACAGGCAGTAGGTAAATTCCCTATTTCACATTCCATTAATCACAGTTTAGCTTGTGTTCTTTTCATATATTTCTTAATAGATCTGTTTTTTTGTGTAAATATAATGATGTTCTCAAAGTAGTTTTCCCATTTTACAGTATATTCAGTAGAAATATATTAAAATAAATTCAACAAAACACATTGTAACTGAAATTACTTTAAAAAATAAACACACAACTATCCAAAATAATAACTATCCAAAATAGCAGAGTGGGAGCAGATTGATCCTCAGGGAGGGATGCTGTTCCAGAGGGCAGGTGCTGCAACCCTCCTATCAGAATTCACTTGTTCTCTTTATTTACTTCTCCTGTGGGCCTCTGACTTTGCTGTAATACGAGTAATTCTTTTCTTCTAGCTGTTTCCAGATCATTTGCTTTCTTTTAATCATCACATCAGAATGATGGCTGATGTCCAATGGTTATTGCATAAAGAGATTGTCTTTATTAATTTTTAAGCCTGAAGAAAGATACTTGCATTTTCATATACTCTACCCTATACTTCCTGATTTTTTTTCTTTATGCTAACTAGATAATGGGACAGTTGTAAATGATGAAACTTGAGAAATTGAGGTTCAATCCAATACTAATACAACAGGCATCATTACAAGAATTATGCTACAACAATCATAGAAAAGAGGGAATGTGTTTTATTCCTGATATGGAAAATTGTATGGTCAAGTTAACTATGAGACTGCCTCTTTTAGAAGATATCTGCCATCTTTTTGAAAGCATCTGCACTAGGTCAGAAAAGATACTCCAGGTCCCTTAAATGTTGTAATCTAGTGGGACCTATGAAGTGCACCTTTTTAGTAGTGGCTCCACTCCTGTGGAATACCCTTCCCCAAGAGTTGGCAAGCCCTCAGCCTTTGAGCTTTGCAGAAGGTCATAAAAAGTTGGCTCTTTCCTTAAAGATAAGGATAGGATGAGGCTAGAGAGCTGTTTCTTGCAACATGGATTTTGGTTTTCTTTGTTGTTTCTCATATACATTTGTATTGTTGCTGTGAGGTACCCAGAATGTTATATGAGATGGGTGGTGATATAAGTCAAATAATAATAAGAGAAGAAATTGTAGCAAAATATTAGTTTTGGAAAATACATGATTCATGGATTACCCACTTCTGCCTTACTTATTAAAGACTTTTAAACCCATCATGAGCGCCATTAATTGGGCTAGAAATTATAGCAATTTTGATATGAATACATGTGGAAACTCCTATATGCCACAATTTCTGGCCAGTTGAATTTTTTATATTATCTTCAAACTACCTTATGAAAAGTGCCTAACAGTAATCTAATAATAAAATCACTAGTACCCTATGTTACTGCAGCCAGGTCTCCTCCAGGCAAGAATGCACCCAGTTTATATACCCAAAGTATATAAACTTTGCCACCAATATTATATTGCTGTCCAGCATCAATGACCAATTGAGGAGGATCCTTGGGCACAAATCTGATTCAGAAGAGTGGATGCAACCTCATTCAGAACACAATCCCATTAATTCCCAAAGTCCCCAAAACTATTAACAATTCAATCTTGCCTTTGTTAGGTTTGAACTTGTTCTTTCACATTTTGAGACTAGGCTGAAACTGCCATAACTAAAGATGAAGCAGGGAGATAAGCAGAATAAACGCCAAGAATGCTGCTTAAAGATTGCTTGGTGAAGTGGATAAGAGGGAAACAAGTGGTTAAGGAAACAAAGGAAAATGTTATTTGTAAATGCTTACATACCTCAACTACCTGTGAATATGAGTGGACATACACCAAACCCGGGAGTTCATGTAACATTAACACCTTTACTTCCATTTTCACTTCATTTCAATTTTCAGAATTAGATATCATCAAACACATGAATGACAGTTCACCCCAAAGCTGCAAATAATGCTTCCACTGCCACTGCAGTTTTGAAGCAATTCTAAATCTGATCTTCAAGTGCTGTCCCAAATACATTGCAGTCATCCAACTGGGAAGTGACCAAGACATAAGAGACTGTGAGCAGGTCTTCCTGATCTGGGAATGAGCATAATTGCCACAGGATGGATCTGCCTAAAACTCCCTGGACATAGCTACCACCTGCTTTTGAGATGGACCTGCGATTCCAAGAGAATTTCCAAATTGTGTACCAGTTGTGCCTGGGGAACTGCTGTTCTGCAACAGCTACGGATCCCAAAGAACACAGCACACACAAACTCTGAACAAAACTTAGTTTACTCAAATAACGCACTTTTAGCAAATGCCGGCTGTTAATAAAGTGTTCTTAACAGCCTGCCAGAATTCCACAGATAAGATAGTCAGAGTCTTACTCGAGTTGGCAGAAGGTCCAGAAGCAAGGATGCAGAGACATCCCAACGCGATGATTAGCGAACTAAAGTTGTTTCCTGCAGCTTGTTATCAGCTGCGTACTTTCTTAAATAGGCTAAGGGAATGGCCAATTAGCCCCAAGCCTTACTCTCGAGGAGACATCCTCCTGAGGAGCTACTTCTGTTTTTTGGCAGCTCTGCGTGCCCGTGCATTGAGAAGAGGCTCCTCCTCTTCATCCTCTTCACTTAAAGGAGCCTCTGGAGGTTCTGAAGGCCCTGACTGAATCCCTGCCTCTGGCACCACATCTTCTTCAGCCTCCTCGCTGTCTGACTTGAGCGCCGGCTGCACAGACTGCTGGCACAGCACCACACCAGCCTCCTCCTCGTCGGGATCAGCAACAATCCGCGCTGGCTGCTGGCGGGCCACAACAACTGCTACTCCATCAGAAGTCAAATATGACACCTCTCTGGATTCAGAGGGGCTAAAAACCTCAAGCCACTCCATCTCTCTCTAGGATTGAGTCAGAGCTGGTTCCTCCCCATCCAGACCTTCACAGCCCCCAGGCACTGGGTTACCACATAAGCGGCATGGCCTGCTCTACCAGGGGTGAAGATGTATAACGGCATAGCTTTTTGATGCTTTAGGGGATAATGAGAGCTTCCCCAACCTGCTCCCTTCCAAGTTTTTAGACTACAACTACTATCATTGTTAGCCTACAAGGCCAATGAGTATTCTTTTTTAGGATTATGAGGTTTTCAGCTCAGGGCAACGATTTAGGGAATATTGCCACAAAATAAAATGACTATGTGTTTATAAATGGGTACGTATATGCTACTGTTATATACTATATGTAAGCCTCTTGACACTTTTTATTCTGGTTTTGAACTTTCAGGCTGAAAATAGTATTTAGGAATAAATAATAGTAATAATAGCTTTTTCAAATAAGGCTAATTCTATCCATAATTCTATTATCCATGGATATTCTATTGTCATATGGATAATTCTATGTATAGCCCTCTCCAAATGTACTGTTTTAAAGGAAACATGACTTGGCATTCTAATTCCATTCCATATTTATTTTGTTCTGGCAGTGAAGATCTGGTTCATTCTTGGGATTGGTAGGCATTTTGGATAATCACTCAATCCATCCATTCCTATTTTGTAAACATAAATATTTATTCCTTCATGCACAGTGCACGCAATGAAGCTTTGGCCCACACTCACAAATGTCATACACTTTGCAAAAGGATAAATGTGTGATTCAGGTTCCGGTTGGTGATTTGCAGTGACAGGGTGTGGAGTGAGTCCTCGCTGCTCCTCTACACCTTTTTTCATTGTGTTTTGGGGATCCCTTGGGGGGCGTGGGGCCCGGAGAGTCCTGTGGACAAGAGGGGAAGCCAGGCGAGTGGGAAAGTGGGGTGCAACCACTTCTCGCTGGACCCGGCGCCTCTGTCAAGCCAACGCGGTGAGCCGGCCGCTAATGGCGGGCCTGAAGTTGCAATAACCGACAAGTGACGGGAAGTTAAGAAGGAGATCGGAGGTGCGGTGCCAGATCGAAAACCTTATTCCCATACCCTAGAGTGATTTTTGCGCTGAAAGAGGAGGTCGGGGGAGTCGGGAGAGGAGCGTTTTGACTCGATGTGAGGCGGCGATGGAGAGGGCAAAGCGGATTGCAGCTACGGAGACCCGACAACCCGACGAGCTGACGAGAGACACAGAGGGAGTAGATCGTCTTCTTAAAGAGCCCCAGATGGTGTGGTGAGAAGGGAAAAGTTAAGGAAAAGTCTTTTGGGGCGGTTGGGTGTTTGTTTGGCGAACGAAGCGAAAAAGAAGAAGGAGAAATTTGCGATCTGCCTTTGAGAGCTCTTGAGAGTTTTAGAGATACAGGAAGTGCGTCCATTGAAGTGGAAGACTGTAACAGCAGAGGACTGACAAGGAGACGCTCTAGCCGTGAGCTTTTACCATTGAGAAGCATCGGAACTTAGCAGAGCTGAGAGGCGAAGACCTAAAGCTGGGCGATTACTGTACTACATCATAGATATACTCCTACTTATTTTCCCTCCTGCTCCTTCCAATATTTGTGACTCTAATACCCAGAACTTTGACTTTGTTTTTGATAAGTACTTTTAAAATCACCAAAAATTATACCATACTATTAAATAGATTTCCTTAGTGTTAAGTTACATTGAAGTCATAAATTGATTAACTAAGTATTATTAAATAGTCATTGGATAAAATTTTATATTAGGACTTAGATTTGTATTTATTGAATTGATATATTATATATAGCTATTTTAGGTATATTTATCTTACTCACTGAATCTCTTTAACCCTAAATATTTATTTCTTTTGGTAATAGTTATTTTATAGATTTATTTATTTTATAGTAACTTTGTATATATTAAGGGTTTAATTTTAGATATATAAGAACTATTGAGAGAACTGATAAATTTATTAACTTATTCATTAATTTAATTTATTAACTGTCCAACTTATTAACTTATTAATATATCTACATTAACGAATTATATTAAGACTGTACTTAGTTTCATAAGAACCCTACTTTTACTTATTGTGGTTAGCTGGTAACGTAGAACTATCATACTATAGTAATCTAAAATCAAGTTCTTCCTGAAACCTATTAAGAGATCAGGGGGAATCAAGTAAGGAGGTTGGGACCTAAGATAGTGCCCCGGAGTAAAAAGTGGCAAGTGCCAGTGGATGATCATTTGGAGAAAGATTGAGAATATAATTAGAGACCAAAAAGCGCTTTTGAAAGAAATGGCAAGTTTGACATCAACTATCGCTAAAACCAATAAAAAAGTGCCATCCATCCCCACGTTAGCAATGTCATCTCCAGCTACCCAGAAATTAGTAGAGGGTCTACAGAAAACAGACAAACCCCCAGCAACTCCAACGTTGCAAACGGTACAAGCGTCTCTGTTAACAATACAAGAAACCATGCTTGCGATGCAAGAAAAACTTCTGAATAGCCATTCTGAACTGAAATTAGATATACATGGACTTGATGCTAAAATGAATGAGATTCAAATTTCGATCGCTAGTAATGAGAACAGAATCCAAAAAGCGGAACAAAGAATAGAAAAAAATGAGAAGAAATTGGACATAGTCGATCAAACCCTGTTGGTGCAGAATAAAGAAACAGAAGACGCCCTAAAACAACTCGAGATGGACAAGGCCTCATTTTACTTGCGATTCCAAAATATAGTGGAAGATAAAGATGAGGACCTAGGAGATAAGATGGCCGAGTTGATTGCAGAGACTCTCCAACAGGATAAGCAAGAAATAATTCGAGAGATCGATGAAGTCTACAGAGTTCAAACAAACTACGTGAGAAGGAACAGGCTCCCTAGAGAAGTCCATGTTTGGTTCGCTAGGAAAAAAGTGAGAGATATTTTGTATAATATTGCTAGGGAGGAAAAAATTATTTTGGGGGGAAAAGAAGTGAACATCTTAAAACAAATTCCAAGGAGAGTGAGGGAGAGGAGGAAAAACTATAAATTTCTGACAAATCAATTAAATAGGAGAAGTATAATATTTAGGTGGCTCTTGCCAGAAGGAATGCTAATATCTTGGCAAGGGAGGAAAATCAAAATCGATTGTGTAAGTGACGCCCAAGACTTCCTAGAGCAATTAAGGGGAGGTGAAGAGGAACAAATTAGTAAGGAGGAAAACGAAATAGTTAATACGGAAGAAGAGACATCTCAAGAACAACTCACAACAGAAGATATAGAAGAGGAGAAGAAAAAGGAAGACACAGAAGAAAAGGGGAAAAAATCTAGACCAGTGAGAGCAGTAACATTAAAAGGTAAATAAAAACTAGAGACTAGAGAACAGTTATAGGAATGAACGATACTAAGATCTTATCGTTAAATGTGAATGGTTTAAATGATTATAAAAAAAGGAGGATAATATTGTCAAAATTGGCGAAACAAAATCCCGACATAATTTGTATCCAAGAGGTTCACATAAAAAAAGAAGAAGCCAACTACTTAAATTATACTAAATTTGGTAAAGTATTCTTTTCATTAGCTGAGAAAAGAAAAAGGGGGGTGGCTATTTATGTTAAGAAAGGAATAGAGGCAGAATGTAAATATAAAGATGAAAAAGGGAGAATACTTATAGTAGAAATAACGAGAGGAAATTCCAAGGTGTTATTGGTTGGGGTTTATGCCCCGAATAAGAAACAAGCGAAATTTTACCGGAAATTGCATGAACAGTTGGCAAAATGGGCAAATTATGAAATATGTATGCTAGGGGACTTTAATGGAATAATAGATCCAAATTATGATTACAAATGCGATATAACTAAAAAGAATAAAAGATCTCCCTTACCAAGGACCTTTTTTGATTTAGTGGACGAGATAAACCTAGCTGATATGTGGCGCACTTTACACCCCCACGACAGACAATTTACTTTCTATTCAATGCCACAAAACTCTTGGTCTAGAATAGATATGGTCTGGGCTACCAGGAAACTGGGCCTAGAAATTAAAAAGGTTAGCATGCACATAAATGCTTGGGCAGACCATAAGCTCCTTGAAATTAGTTGGCACCACGATACAAAGAAAATACAACAGAGATGGAGTCTAAGGACTAAGCTGCTATATGAAGAAGAGTTTATATTGAAATTGAACGAAGAAGTCAAACGCTTCTTCTTAGAAAACGGAAACCGAGAGACAGCCAAAGAAATTGTTTGGGATACTATGAAGGCATATGTGAGAGGGGTTGCCATCTCATATACCGCCTTCAAAAACAAGGAAAAAAGAAAGAGTAGAGAAGAGCTTACCAATAAGCTATTGCAAGCTGAAGATAAACTCCAGCAATGCCCGGGGGATGAGGCGACCAAACAACAGTGGTCGATGATAAGACATAGATTGAACTTATTGGACCAGGAGGAAATGGCGCAAAAAATAAAAAGATCCAAGCATTACTGCTTTGAGAACGCTAACAAGTCAGGGAGATGGCTGGCGTATAAACTAAAAAAAGAGAGGGAAAAAAACCAAATATTAGTATTAGAAGACTCCCAGGGTAATTTGCTGACGAAAGAAGAAGATAAATTAGAGAGTATAAGAAAGTTTTATGAAGGTCTATACAAAAGTGAAGGAATTGCGACAAACAAGGTATAACAGTATTTGTTGGAAGCCAAACTACCGTTAATCCCTGAAGAAGAAAAGGAAATGTTAAATGAAAAGATCACTATTGAGGAATTAAAAATGGCCCTTTCTAAAATAAAGAAGAATAAAACTCCAGGCCCAGATGGTCTCCCCGGGGAATTATACCAAAAATTTGATGATGCCCTAAAACTAGAGTTACTAGAAATACTAAATGAGGCTACGGCAGGTATCACTATCCCAGATTCGTGGAGGGAAGCGTATGTGACGCTTATACCCAAAGAAGGTGCCGACCTGAAACAGATATCCAACTACAGACCTATCTCATTGTTGAACGCAGATTATAAATTGCTTATGAATATAATCGCGGAGAGGCTCAAAAAATTTTTAAATCGCTGGATACATAAAGATCAAAATGGCTTTCTCCCAGGGAGACAGATCAGAGATAACCTGAGAATAGTTCTAAACACCTTTGAATATTACGAACAACATCCTGAAAAACAGCTGGCCTTAATGTTTGTCGATGCCCAAAAGGCATTCAACAACTTGAATTGGACATTTTTAATAAATCAAATTGACTTAATGGGATTCGGTACCAACTTTAGGAAGATGCTTGAGAATATCTATAAAAACCAGAGGGCAAATATACTAGTGAATGGAGACAGAACCCAGTCGTTTCAGATCCAAAAAGGAGTCAGGCAGGGATGCCCCTTATCTCCCTTATTATATATTTTGGCACTAGAGGTGCTACTTAGAAAGATAAGAGCTAACAAAGATATTAAAGGATTAAAGATTAGGAACAAAACATTCAAAACCCAAGCTTTTGCTGATGATGTAGCCCTCATAATGGAAGACCCGTTAGAATCCGGTCTAAAATTAATGCAAGAAATCCAGGACTATGGAGAGGTGGCGGGCCTTAAACTCAATAAGGATAAAACCAAAATAATAGTGAAAAACATGACAGTTCTACAAAAGGAAGAATTGGAAGATTTACTAGGCCTCCAGACAGTTAGGAAAATAAAATACCTGGGAATATGGATCACTGCAAGATTCTCCTCATTAAAAGATGATAATTATATCCCACTTCTGCAGAAAATACACCAAGACCTTGAAAGATGGAAAAAGCTTAAATTGTCTCTGATTGGTAAAATTGCAGCGATAAAAATGAATATCTTACCTAAAATTTTATTCTTATTCCAAAACATTCCATTTTCATTAGACAAAAATTTTTTTTTCAATTTGAACAAATACATCAGAAACTTTCTGTGGGAGGGCAAGAAATCGAGGATCTCTTTCAAGATACTCCAAGGGAAAAGGAATTTGGGAGGTTTTGGGCTCCCTGACTGGGAATTATATCAAAAGGCGGCAAAAATGATCTGGATCAAGGAGTGGATCAAGTTACAAGATAGGAGAACCCTGATTTTGGAAGGACATGACCTCCTAGAAGGATGGCACTCCTACCTTTGGGATATAAAAAACAAGAAAAAATCCCATTTCCACAAACACAAAATTAGGGAGACTCTTATTCGTACGTGGGTCGAGATTAGGCAGAGGATTTATACCAAGGTACCCAATTGGCTTTCCATTATGGAAGCGTTGGCGGCACCAAACAGGAGAGATGAGTATAAATGGAGTACATACAAGGACATCCTCGATGAAGAAGGGAAACTTAAATCACTGGACCTATTGAGGAACCAGGGCCTAAATTTGGACTGGTGGAACTATTTTCAGATTAACTCAAGATTCCAAAAAGATAGAGACAAATTTGGTATAGCAGCAAAATACGGATATTTTGACAAAATTATTTGGGGAGCAGATAAGAAAATGTTAACAAAAATCTATAACTTTTTATTAGATGAAGATAAGGCAGAGTCCATAGCGAAAAATCAACTGAACATCTGGGAAAAAAATCTAGGACACAGACTAAATTTTAACGATTGGGAGATAGCGTGGAACAGAAACTACAAAATAACCAAATCGACAATGTTTAGGGAAAACCATTACAAATTGCTACACAGGTGGCATCTAGCCCCAGCGAGGCTAGCCAAGATGTTCCCAAATCTCTCTCCCACATGTTGGAAATGTGGAAAAACGGTCGGCACTTTTTATCACCTATGGTGGACTTGCCCTGAGACTAAAAAGTACTGGTCCAAAATCAGACATTGGCTCTGTGAAATAACGGGGCAAGAGGTAGTCCTAGCCCCAGAGCTTTTTCTCCTAGGTATAACCGAAGAAGGCTTTAACAATAATATAACCCAATTGATAATCCAGATCATAACTGCGGCTAGATTAGCCTTCGCAAAATGCTGGAAAAACAAACTTATGCCCTCAGAAGAAACTCTAATAAATAAGATCCTAGAGTGCGCAGAAATGGCGAAACTGACAAGTGAGTTAAAAAATGAGGATAATGTAAAATATTATGATGTATGGGGTATTTGGTATCACTGGTTGAACAATAAGATGAAAACATGACTTTAGAATTTTGACTTGGCACATGAATTATAGTAATATTGTATAAAATAATGTATAGTTAAGGATGAAGCTTTTTTAACTTTTGTTTCACTATATTGTATAAACACTGCACCTCCGAAAGGAGAGATAGATTGTATTTTTTCTTCTTTTTTGTTTTGGAAAACTCAATAAAGTATTTAAAAAAAAAAAGTGTGATTCAAAATAGCTCTGGGAATTGTTTTCAATTCAGAGCACTCTGATGTTTGCGCTGTGACTCTTAGTCAGAAAGATGAAACAATGCAAATCCAAATACCTCATCCATTAGTGAGTGTGTGGGATCCTTGATGCTCTCTGAGCTTGCTTGTTTTCTTGCAGACATTTCATTACCCTAACTAGGTAACATCATCAATCTAGTAAGGAGTGCTGTTTGCTGTTTATATTCTGGTGTCTTGCCTGTCTGTGTGGGTGGGGCAGTCTTAGAGATTCTTTGGTTGGGCTGTTTGCTGTTGGTTTCTTTGGCAGTTTCTTGATTGGGGTATTGCTTACTTGATTGTTTGTCTGAAGTTAACCTTGAAGATAATCTATGCTGATCTGAGTGCTGATTACTGGTGGAGAGGTGCTGGAGTCTTTTTTTCTTTTGGGATGCTTGATTGCATCTTTTGCATAGTCTATAGATGTTGTTGATGTCTATGTGTCTATTGATGGCTGATTTGTCAGAGTGCCAGGCTTCTAGAAATTCCCTGGCTTTTTTAGACTTGGCCTGGTCTAGGATTGTCACATTTTTTCCAATTGAAACTATGGTTAAATCTGTCTATATGTTGTGAAATTAAATAATTTTTGTCATGTCTTCTGACTGCCAGTTAGTGTTCATTCTCCTTTATTGGTACTAGTGAGTGTGCAAGCAATGCAGGATGTCAGTTTCTGGAAATTAATTGTGTCTAGCTGAACTTGGGCTAAACATGGAATGCAATAAATATTATTAAGCAACAATAACTGGGAAGCAATATTTTAAGAATTTATTGTAAGTCTTTACTGTTGGAGGAAGTCTGTTTTTATTGAGAGCTTTAAGGAAATTGCCTGGTCACAAATTCATGTGGATTCAGGATTTGTTTTAAAGGGAAAATAAAAATGTATTACACTTATATTCAAAAGAACTCAGCAAGGTAGGATAAGCAGAATGAAAGACTAGCCATGGATCACTCAGTAAACATAATGGGTGAATAAGGATTTCAATTTGTAATGGCCAACTTCTAAGTTCTGATCTCTTATAGAGAAGCACAGAGAAGATCTTGGAGGAATTATGCTGAGATAGTTTCAACATATATAAAAATATGCTTTAAGGTTTGAAAACAAAGAAAACCCTAGGAAGAACAATAATAAAGGCAGAAAAAGAAGGAAGGAAGGAAGGAAGGAAGGAAGGAAGGAAGGAAGGAAGGAAGGAAGGAAGGAGAAGGACTCAGTCTGGCTCCATCCGACATCTCTGTTAGAGGAAAGAAGAAAAATGAAGCCAGGCTTTTAAGATTCTGTTATTGTAGTGTGTATTAATAAAGTACAATTCCACACAAACTTGCGGAGTTAGATCTGGTCTGTCCTACCTGATATTGTTACATCAGATCAGCTGTAAACATTGAAATGTAATATAGGTAGTCCTCAGCTTACAACCACAACTGAGCCCAAAATTTCTGTTGCTAAGCAAGATAGCTGTTAACCTAATTTTGCCCCATTGTATGACCTATTTTGCCACAGTTGTTAAGTGAATCATTACAGTTGTTAAGTTAGTAACATGGTTGTTAAGTGAATCTGGCTTCCCCATTGACTTTGCTTGTCAGAAGGTTGCAAAAGGTGATCACATAACACCAGGACACTGCAATTGTCATAAATACATGCTAGTTGCCAAGTATCTGAATTTTGATCATGTGAACAAAAGGATGCTGCAACAGTCATAAATGTGAAAAGTGGTCATAAGTCACTTTTTTCAGTGCTGTTGTAACTTCAGACAATCACTAAATGAATGATTGAGGACTATTTTTAGAAAGATTAGCCCTGCTGTTCTCCTATCAAAGTAATTATTTAAAGGATTTTATCTCTATAAATAAAAGTTACTCAGATTGCAACAAACCAAATTTAAATTTCCTGGACTAAACTGCAGATTGGAAAGCAATTATGTTAGTAATTTCATTTATCTTCAATTTTGTAATCAGCTGCTGAATCCAAAATTGCACAGAAATGAGTATGCTAGGAAAACATATGCTCAGAGAGATCTGAGTGCAAGTCTAAATGAATGTTTTTGTGCCTTTTGAAAAATCAGATACTGAACACCTGTGCAACTGAATCAGAATCAGAATAGAAATGGAAGGGATCTTGGAGGTCTTCTAATCCAGCCCCTGGTTCAACCAGGAGACCCTGTACCATTTCAGACAAGTGACTGTCCAATCTCTTCTTAAAATCCTCCAATGATAAAACACCCATAACTTTTGAAGGCAAGCTGGTTCCACTGGTTAATTGTCCTCACTGTCAGAAAGGTTCTCCTTAATTCCAGGTTGCTTCTCTCCTTGATTAATTTCCATTCATTGCTTCTTGTCATGCCCTCTAGTGCTTTGGAAAATAAATTGACCTCCTCCTCATTGTGACAGCCTCTCAAATACTAGAATATTGCTATCATAGTGGCACAGTGGTTAGAATGCAGTACTGCGGGCTACTTCTGCTGACTATCGATTGCCATCAGCTTGGCAGTTCAAATCTCACCAGGCTCAAGGTTGACTCGGCCTTCTATCCTTCGGAGGTCGGTAAAATGAGGACTCAGATTGTTGGGGGCAATATGGTGACTCTGTAAACTGTTTAGAGAGGGATGTAAAGCACTGTGAAGTGGTATATAAGTCTAAGTGCTATTGCTATTGCTATTGCTATTGCTATTGCTATTGCTATTGCTATTGCTATTGCTATTGCTATTGCTATTGCTATCATATCCCCCCTAGTCCTTCTTTTCTCTAGATTAACAAAACCCAAATCCTGCAACCATTCTTCTCCAGGCCTTTAATCATCTTAGTTGCTCTTCTTTGCACTTTTTCCAAAAGTCTCAACATCTTTTTTATAATGTGGTAACCAAAACTGGATGCAGTATTCCAGGTGTGGTCTTACTAAGCCTTTATAAATCCGTAGTAATATTTCATGTGATTTTGATTCTATGCCTCTGTTTATAAACCAAGGATTGTATTACGGTAGCTTTTTTGGCTGCTGCTGCACACTGCAGACTGATGTCCCTCTCACAGTTACTGTTTGTCAGCCAGGTTTTGCCTAATCTGTATTTGTACCTTTGTTTTTTCCTGCCCAGGTGTAAAACCTTGCTTTTTTCCACATTAAATTTCATTTTGTTGGATAGGACCCATTGTTCAAATCTGTCAAGATCTTTTTGGATCCTGAGCTTGTCTTTTGGGATGTTGGCTAGTCCTGCCAGCTTGGTGTCATCTGCAAATTTGATGAGTTCCCCTTTGTTCCCTTATCTAAATCATTTATGAAGATATTGAAGAGTACTCAGCCTAAGATGGAATCTTGTGGTACCTCACTGCTTACTTCCCTCCATGTAGATGCAATACCATTGAGGACTACTCATTGAGTATGGTTTGTCAGCCAGTTACAAATCCATCTGGTGGTGATGTTGTTTATCCCACATTTTTCTAGCTTACCAAGAAATAAGTTGTAGTCTGCCTTGTCAAATGCCTTGCTAAAGTCTAAATAAATAAATGTCCACAGCATTTCGCTGGTCCACTAATTTAGTCACTTTGTCAAAAAATGAAATAAGATTGGTTTGGCATGATCTGTTTTTTTTTTTAATTAAAAAGTTTTTTAAAAAATTTACAAATGTTTTCCCATCCCCCCCTCCCCCCTCCCACCCCTGACTTCCCAGAGCAAAATACAGGGTATAGCATTTAACAATCATATACTAACATATGCTAACTATCTATAGACTCCTATCTCCCTCTTGTACTTTTAACTCCCCTTTTACATGACTAAATTTAAATACTTTCTAAAGTCTCTTTATTCATTCATAAAATATTTGAAACTTTTTAATCCTATATTTGTTTTGAATATAGTCAATCCATCTTCTCCATTCCAAAATATATCTTTCATTTGAATGGCCCTTCAAATACGCCAAAATTTTGGCCATCTCTACTAAGTTCACTACTTTTAGTGTCCATTCTTCAATAGTAGTCAAATCTTCCTTCTTCCAATACTGTGCCACCAAAAGTCTTGCTGCGGTTATTAAATTTAAAATCAAATTAGTCTCTATAACCGTACAGTCTGTAATTATACCCAGCAAAAACAGCTGTGGAGTAAACTTTATCTTCTTTTTAAGAATATTTTGCGTAATCCACCATATTTTTATCCAAAATGCTTTGATTTTTTTACATGTCCACCATATATGATAATACGTGGCATCATCACACTCACATCTCCAACACTTGGATTGCAAGCTTGGATACATACAAGCTAACTTTTTAGGATCTAGATGCCATCTATAAAACATTTTGTAAAAATTTTCTCTCAAGTTTTGGGCTTGTGTAAATTTTACATTTCTAACCCATATTTTTTCCCATGTTTCCATCATTATTGACTCCTCAATATTTTGTGCCCATTTTATCGTACAATCTTTAACTAACTCTGTTTCCGAATCTATTTCTATCAATGTGTTATACAACCTTTTTATATGCATTTTGCTCTGATCTCGGATTTGTTTTACCAAGTTTTCCTCATTTTGCATGATGCCAATTTTCTGATCCTCTTTCCATCTAGCTTGTAGCTGTCCATACTGAAACCAAGTTTGAATTATCCTTTCTTCTTTTAATACATTCAAAGACTTTAACGGTAATGTA
This sequence comes from Pituophis catenifer annectens, assembly GCF_029215685.1. Classification (NCBI taxonomy): domain Eukaryota; kingdom Metazoa; phylum Chordata; class Lepidosauria; order Squamata; family Colubridae; genus Pituophis; species Pituophis catenifer. The sequence goes on along the minus strand of NW_027256884.1, from coordinate 49,044,716 downwards.
CCTCTTTCCATATTAAGAAGCTCTTTATATGTAATCACATCTTGTTTTTGTTCTGCACTTACGTTCTCTATGACATGTCTGGGTACTGCCCATATAGGTATCTTATCATTTCATTTGTATTGATATTTTTTCCAGACACGCAATAAAGCATTCCTTAATATATGACTTTTAAAAATCTTATCCACCTTCTTATCATATAATAAATAGGCATGCCATCCATATATCAAATCAATATTCAATATTCTTCTTTCTGTTAAATTAATCCAGTCACTGATTGCTGATAAGGCTGCTGCTTCATAATATAGTCTTAAATTGGGCATTTTAAGACCTCCTCTTTCACGTATATCTTGCATTATTTTTAATTTTATTCTTGGTCTTTTCCCTGCCCAAACAAAATTATTAATACCTTTTTGCTATTCCCTTAGATTTGCATCTTTTTTAAGTATAGGTATCATTTGAAAAAGAAATAAAAATTTAGGCAAAACATTCATTTTTACTGCTGCTACTCTTCCCAACAAAGACAATTGTAGTTTTTTCCAATTGTCCATCTCTTTCTAAATTTTTTGCCATAACAGTTCATAATTATACTTGTATAATTTTACATTTGAAATTATAATGTAAATCCCTAAATATTTGACCTTTTTACTATTTCAAATCCTGTTACTCTTTCTAATTCATTTTTTTGATTTATAGTCATATTTTTAGTTATTATCTTTGTTTTCCCCATATTTATTTTAAATCCAGATACTTGTCCATATTGATTAATTATATCCATTAAGCCTATAGCTGATTGCACTGGTTGGGTTAAAGTAACAACCAGGTCATCTGCAAATACTTTTGGTCTATAATCATAATGCCTAATTTTAATTCCCTTTATTTTGTCTGACTCACGTATTTTGTTCAGCAAAAGTTCCAAAGTCAAGATAAACAATAATGGAGACAGGAGACACCTCTGTCTTGTTCCCTTTTCAATGTTAAAGGTTTCTGTTAAGCTACCATTAATTATTATTTGTGCTGTTTGTTTTTGGTATATTGCCTTAATGGATTGTGTAAAATACTCTCCAAACTGCATCTTTTGTATTATTTTCAGTAAAAAAGAGCCTTGGTGGTACAGGGGTTTAAAGCACCCTGTTATTAAGCTTATTAAGACCAGCTGCCTGCAATTACTGCAGGGTTCGAATCTCGCCAAGGCTCAAGGTTGACTCAGCCTTCCATCCTTTCTAAGGTAGGTGAAATGAGGACCCAGTTGTGGGGGCAATAAGCTGACTTTGTATAAATATACAAAAGGATGAAGGCTATTGCTGAGCACATTGTAAGCCGCCCTGAGTCTTCGGAGAAGGGCGGCATATAAATCAAATAAAAAAAAAAAAAATGCCAATTCAATCGATCAAATGCTTTCTCCGCATCCAAAAATATAAGCACTGCAGGGACTTGGTTATTCTTCCCCAAATACTCTAATATATTAACAATTTGCCTTACATTGCTTTTCATCTGTCTCCCATTTATAAAATCTGATTGATCATTGTGAATCATTTGTTGCATGACTGACATTAACCTATTTGCTAATATTTTAGCAAAAATTTTGTAGTCTGTGTTAAGTAACGATATAGGCCTATAATTTTTTGGCTGACTATGATCTTGATCCTCTTTCGGGATCAAAGAGATAAAGGCTGTTCTCCAAGATGGAGGCACTTCTCCTCCGGATTGTATTTTACTAAATAGTTCCCTAAGTGGTTCCACCATTTCTAACTGCAAATTTTTGTAATAAACAGCTGTCAAACCATCTGTTCCAGGAGCCTTACCAACTTTTAACTGCTTGATTACCAAGAGAATTTCCTCAGAGGTTATCGGTTGATTCAATCTTTCCCTTTGCTCATCTGTAATTGTAGGAATATTCTCCCTCTGTAAATATCTATCTATGTCTATATCTTGGATTTTATCACTAGCATACAACCTCGTATAAAATTCTAAAAATGCTTTTTTAAACATATTATGTTGATACACCTCTTTATCTTTGTATTCTATTTTCTCTATAGTACGTAACTTTTCTTTTTTCCTTAACAAATATGCTAACCACCTACCTGGTTTGTTCGCATTACAAAAGGTATTATGTTTAGCATATTACAAATTATGTTGATCTGCCATCAACATATTAAACTGCCTTCGCAATAGTGTAATTGCTTCTTTTGTTTTCCTATCCGCTGGATTCAATATTAACATCTGCTCTTTCTTTTTTATTTCCTCTTCTAACTCCGTCCATTTTAATCCCTGTCTACATCTGTGTGTATTGTTCAAATATATTAAAATACCTCTCATATATGCTTTGCTTGCATCCCAAACCATTTCCATGGGTGTACCCTTATACGTATTCATAACAAAAAATTATTTCATTAATTTTTTACATTCTTTCACATTTTCCTCATATCTGAATAAATTTTCATTTAACCTCCAAGACCTCCTAAGACCCTTGCCATGTTCTAATTCCATCCAGGCCGGACTATGGTTAGTTAAAGTTCTTGGACATATTTTCTTCACCCTAGAAAAAAAATCATTAGTAATTAATATAAAGTCAATTCTAGAAAAAGATTGGTGCCTATCAGAGAAAAATGTAAAATCTTGTTCTCCAACATTCCGTTCTCGCCAAATATCTCTCAGTTCCATGTCATCCATCATATCAAAAAAAGATTTGGGCAATTTAGCACGCGTTTGGATATTTTGCAAGAGTCCTTTTTTGTCTTTCTGGGTATTCAATACTCCATTCCAATCACCCAGTAATATACACAATTTGTAATCCCATTGTATTAATTTAGTATGCAAAAGCTTATAAAATTTTTCTTGTTGTTGGTTAGGTGCATATACTCCAATTAAAAGTATTTTCTTCCCTTCTATTAACAATTCAATTGCTATATATCTTCCTTGAACATCTGCTTCAATTAATTTAGCCATTAAGTTTTTCTTTAAGTGTATAACTATACCATTTTTCTTGTCTGGAGCGGATGCAACAAAATGTGTTCCCAATCTTGCATTTATTAAATACTTTTGGTCTCTTGTTCTAATATGTGTTTCTTGCAAACAAATTACATCATTTTTAAAATGTTTCAAGTAATGAAATACTTTCTTCCTCTTTTGCGATGAATTTAAACCGTTAACATTCCAGGTTAAAAATCTAGTTGCCATTTTTGGCACCTTGAAGCTTTTGGAGCGCCAACTGAAAATCCTCCTGAATTTTCTTCTTCGGCCTTGCTCCTCCCACTGCTTCTGTATTTGTAATTTCTTGGATTGTCGACTGAGTTTGCTGTATCTTTAATTCCTCTTCTTTACATTTGGTTGCTGCTCGAGTCTGTCGTTGATCCTTTGGTTCTTCTATTTTTTTCAAATAATTCCAGAGCTTGAACAGTACCCGAAAGTTGCAATAAATCTTCTTGAGTAATCGAGGCTCCTTCTTGAGCTTGGGCCTGAAGCCCTTCTTTCTCCCCCTTTCTTGTCACCTCTGCTTCTTTTCTTCTTCTAATTTCTGGAGACAGTGGGCATCCAGCCTTTAGCACATTGATATAAAAATCTCTTGCCTTCCAAACTGTATTGAGACGATATCTTTCTCCTGAGTAGTTCACCACTAATCCAGCTGGAACCTCCCATCTGTACTTTATCTGGTGATTTCTGAGTTCTTCGACCAAGAAGGCATAATCCTTCCTAGTTCTCAACATTTTGGGGGAGATTTCTTTCAGTACTAAAACCTCCTGTCCCACCACCTGAAGTTTGTTTTTATAAGAAGCCTGTAAAATTTCATTTCGTGTCCTCCAGGTGGTAAAGTAGATTACAATATCTCTTGGTAATTGTCTCTGTCTGGCAAGCCATGAATTGACACGGTAAATTTGGTTTATTTGCCATCCTATCTCTACCTTTGAATTTCCAATTAACTGTGCGAAGACTTCTGCAAAAATCTCTTTCAAATTCTCTTGATTGTTTTCTCTCAGACCTCTTACCCTCAGGGTAAACTCCATCTCTCTGTATTGTATCATTGTAATTTCTGCGTCTGCCTTTTCCATCTTGGCTTGAGCCTCACCCATTTTATTCTCCAAAGTCACATTGGACTGATTGATTTCTTCCACCCTTTCCTCCAACAATTCGATATGGCCTGCCAGACCCTTAAGCGCCAAAACAATGTCTTCTCTTATTTCTTTATTTCGAATTTAAATTACCTCCTTAATTTCAGCCATCTCCTCAGACACGTTTTTAATTTTCTCCTCGAGAACAGATGTAATTTTTCCTTCTAAAGCAGAAGCTTGCACCTTTAAAGCCTCCTGAAGGGCTTCAAGTGTCAATGTTTGTGAATCCGCTGGGGCTGGCAAAGACTGCATTTTAGATGGTAAAGCTGGGGATCCCCCAGCAATTTTAGGCACACCAGTTTTTATTTGCTTTGAAGCCATTTTCTAAATTTCAAATTGCACTTTTTCCACAGCCAAATCAACAAGTCCAATAAGTCCAATTAGTTGTAAATATTATACTTTGTAAAGAATCAGTGCTATATTCTTTAGTCTTTAAATCTTAATTCTTCTGAGGTAAAGTCCATTAATTTTGAATGGGGCTAGCAGCACTAACGAGCACTTTCCTCTTAACTTTCACTTTCACACCCTTTAAAGTTACGGCGCCATCTTCCTTTCCCTTTTTCTTTTCTCCCTCTTAATGATCTCAGAAGGAAGTAATGCTCAATCAGAGTTAAAGTTTAGTACTTGCAGTTATAATCACTCCTGCCTTTGCTCTGCCTGCTTTTGAATCAATGTTTTTTAAGAAATTGTTGCAGGGGTGGTCGCGGCGTCTTGTTCTGCTTAAAGCAGAAGTGTCCTGGTTCCAGAGCTCTGTCAGGCTTCTAAGGAGCTCTCACCCTTCGAGCCCCAGGATTGTTCCTGGGGGTCTTGGGGAGCTCTACCTTTGCTGGCTGCTCACCTTCCCCCCATTTTCCCGAGGGGAAAGTATCCAAACCGCTAGACAGCTGATTTGCGCTGTCCTAGAGGTTTTAACGCGATCCGGGGCTGGCGCTCCCAAAGGAACATCTTCCAATGCCTACGGTGCCACCGGAAGCCCCGCATGGTCTGTTTTTAACAAACCCGTGCTGGGTTTTATAACTAGAACTAGAACTAGAACTATTTGTTTCTAGATATTCACAAATCTGTTTTTTTTTAAATTATTATTATCTTTACCAATATCTTCCCAGGTATTGAGGTTAGGCTGATTGGTTTGTAATTTCCTGGGTTTGTTATTTTTTCCTTTTTTTGAAGATGGGAACCACATCAGGGGTGAAATCCTCTCAGCTCAGACCGGCTCAAGCAAGTAGGTAGCAATGGCAGTGGGCAGTTCGGAGAACCGATAGCAAAAATCCCTGCCCCCCAGAGATTTAGTGTGTTTCTATAGTGTTTCACTCTAACTACACAAACACACAAAATCTCACAAAGCTGTATGTGAAATTTTGTGTGTGTAAAGTGTGAAAGTTGTTTTTTGGGGATTTTTGTGGCTGTGTGAGGTTCCTGCTTGTTGCATGGGCCATTTGGGTCTAGCACAGCTGCTTTTACATTGTGGATGAGCCAGTTGTGTTGTGTTGTGTTGTGTTGTGTTGTGTTGTGTGTGTGTTTTCACTGCGTTTTTGTATTTACCAGCTGAGTTCATTATTTCTGGACTGTCAGACTTTCTGTAGCTTGCCAAAATTTCTTATCAGTAACTGATACTACGCATGTCCGCATTATTTCACTTGCTTCACATTCTTTCCTTTGTTCTCTTGCCAGAGGTCCGGCTGCTGAGAAAGCAGCTGGCACGAACTTTATTCAAAATGTAACAATCAATTTTCTTAGTTAGTGAGATGTTTTATTTTCTTTATAACAAATAAATGAGTTTTCTTAGAAAATATCTTCGGGTTTTATTTTCTTTCTTTCTCAAGGAAAGGCCTCGATCCACTCCTCGTAATCAGGTACGATTATCCCAAAAGCAGAATGGGATTAATCAATGCCCTGACATCTGGTAGCAGTCAGACGGCTGAAATTATGTTTTTTTTTCCTTGCTTGTTACTTTGATAAGACCTCTAGGCTAGTTAGCTAGATGATTGATTTACGACTGAGGAACATTAATTAATCTATCTGCTAAGATGCCGAAAAAGAAGAAGAAAGGCAAAATGAAACTAAGACCACTCTTCATAAATGATTTGATTGATCTTTCCAACGAAGAGGTGGTAGACAGGAGGTTTTCAGATTTCCAGCCCCTTGCTACAGCCACACGCCTGGAACTAGAAGCCATGGGAGAAGGAACGAAGGGAGATAAGAAAGAAACTGCTTTTGAAGATAATGGGCTACAACTGAGGTCAATAGTGTCTCCTTCTGAATATGCATGCTCTCAAACAGTCCTCCCAGAGCCTTCTGATTTTGTAACGCTTAGTGCAAGGCCAAAGTTTTTACAAATGGCCGAGCATTTCCACCCCCACGCAGAGAGAGAAATAATTCATTATTCTCCTCGAAGCTCTCAGCTCACCCTGGATGAGCAAACTATAAAAACCTTCAGGGTCACTCCTAAAGAGCAAGCTATAAGAAACTATCGTGACCAGATAGAAATTTTTGAACAGAAGCTATCCCAGGCAAAAATGGATTTGTTTATGCTTGAGCAAGATAAGAGAGTGTCTAGTGTTTTCAAAATGTCTAAAAAAGCCATTTTGCCTTCTTCTTCGGAGCCAAAGACACTCCCCCTGGTGGATTTTGTGTCAGGCCAATCAGAACAGAGAGCTGTGCCCACGTCACATTTGTCACATGGTGTTCTCTCTCATCAAATTACATACAATGCCATGTATGCAGAGAGATTAGCTGAGCTGCCCGAAACTAGAGGTGCAGCACCATCTGCTGGCGAAAGTAATTTACTAGAGAAAGCTGCAATGCCACAAGTGTCTCCACAGGCCCAAACTCAAGCACCCCCTGGTGGTGCTGGTGTCTTTTTAGATGGAACACAACAAAGCTTAATGCAGCAAAGGCAAATGACTCCATCTCCAGCAGGTCATGCTAATATTGCAGCTCAAGCACAGATGGAACACAGCAGATTCCAGTGCAACAGCCTCAACCACAAATGCATGCACAAGTGCCTCCAGCTGTACAACCAGGGCCAGCTCCTGGTCCACCTCCAGTGCAACAAGTGCCTTTACTTCCACAGCCAGCACCTCAAATGCACATTCCTCAACAGGCATCTTCTGTTGCTCCACTGGCTGGTGAGTCAAAATTAAAGATGTCAGGACAGAATTATAAGGCCTGGGTCAGTGAGATTGGATTGCTACTTCATAGAGAAGGCACTCACTGTATGATTTTTAACCCGCCTGCTCAGCCTTGGTCCCCTGCAATAAGAGACTTAGAAATTAAAGCTTGCACAACATTATTGATGTCCATGGATATTGAACTGCAGGTTACATTTTCGCCTGATGCAACAGCCCAACAAATTTGGGCCCAATTGGAAAATTGCTACAGGCCTGTTTCAATTGAATCTTCATATTTGCTCATGTCTCAATTCCATGGTTCAAGATTGAAACCTGGTGAACAAATTGGAGGACATTTGACCAAACTGAAAGGACTGAGAAGAGAATTGAGAGAGAGAGGCTATAATATTGATGATATTCAAATGATCAGCATTATTATTAACTCTTTGAACTATGAATGGAAAGATGTCATTACAAAGATTAACCAAGTCCCTATTGCTCAACGCACAGTGGACAATGTATGCAGACTTTTAATTGAAGAAGAAGCACTCATGTTAGCCATGCCACACTTGAGAGGACCACCAGCATCAAGAGCTCCAGCTAGGCATCCCTTCCGAGGAAGGACCTACGCTCCAAGGATGCCAAGATGCTACATCTGTGATCGTGTGGGACATGCCACCCGGGATTGTCCGCAACGAGTTCCAGCTCCCGTCACGTACCAGCCCAGAGGAACAGATTCCAGAGGCAGAGGCAGAGGCGGAAGACAAGGTCGTCGTGGTCCCCGGCGTGATCACAAGCTCCACTCGCCACATTGGCTTTAACCAATGATCCACAACCTCAACCAGAGTACGACAGACGATTCCTGTGGACTTTGGACAATGGTGCAGCATTGCATGTTACCTACAGAAAGGAACTTTTTACAGAGATGCATGAGCCTGAACCAGAACTACGTGAACTATTCTTTTTCCAATCATCCTTGTCAGGTCAAAGGAAAAGGAACTGTTTATGTTGAAGAGCTCGATGCATTCATTCCTGATGTTTATTACATACCAACAGCAACTAGTAATTTGCTTAGTCAGAGTCACTTGTCTAGAATGTTAAAATTCCAGGTTCACCACCTTGAAAAAGCAAGTTACATAGTTAAAGATGGAGATATTGTTGCTGAAACCATATTAATTGGTGGTGTTTATTACTTAAAGCCAAAGCCTAAGCCGCAAACACAAGCAAGTATACAAACTCCAAAAAGGGAGAGCACAGGCCCAGAGAGAGATGCTCCAGTGAGAAATCCTGTTGCTGCTCCAAAGGCTCCTAAAGCCAACAAAAAGAAAATTGGGAAAAAGGTTGCTCAGAGCAAGCCTGAGGTTCCTCATAAAATGGTTAATGTTGAGAATTCACTAAATGTAAACCTTTGCATTCTAGGTGTATCCATAAATGGCATAGAAGATTGGAGCATGCCAGTTTCCGTGTTCTTAGGAAGATGCCGGAGTTCGCAAAAGGTTTGGATCTAAAGGGGTGTAAGGTGTTTTTGGATTGTGCTGTCTGCAAAAAGGCCAAATCCAAAGCAGCAGCCATTCCCAAACGCGCTACACACCTGTTAGCACGCATTTTTGATTTGGTTCACACTGACATAGTTGGTCCATTTCCGCCATCATTCGGTGGTAGAAAATATTTTCTAACAATTGTTGATAATTACTCTAGATATGGATATGTATATCCTATGAAAGAAAAATCTGAGACCTTTCAGATCTTTAAAGACTTTGCAGCCCTTGTTTTTACCCAACACCAAGTTCGCATCGCCAGAATCTAGAGTGATCGTGGTGCCGAGTTCATGTCTCAGCGTTTCCAGGACTGGATGCGTAAGAATGGAATTCTTCATCAGACGTTGGCTCCTTACACACCGACTCACAACGGAGAGGTACTGCAAACCATGATGCATTGTCTCCTAGAAGACGCCAACCTTGATATGATATACTGGGGTGAAGCTATAAAATATGCAAATTACATTGTCAACCGTACTTGGAGCAGTGTAATGAATCAGACTCCTTTCTTCATGTTGTATGGCTACAAGCCCAATCTTAAAAACATCCATATTTTTGGTTCATACGCTATGGTGAACATTCCCTTAGCTCAAAGAAGAAAAGGAAGTCCAACAGCAAAGAGACTGAGATTTATGGGTATTGATGATAATTCAAAATGGAGCAAATTTATTGACTCTAAACATGTAATTGTGATTTCCCAATCTGCTAATTTTGAGGAAGATATTGACTGGTCCAGGATTCATTCCAATGATCCTGGAGTTTATTTTCCTAGAGATGATACTGCTGATGCTACGCAGATTGATGATCAAGATTCCACTGATTCTTCTCAACCCGATGTTCCGTCTTCACAAGCCGCGGATGCTGACGCTAGCGACGAAAGTGAGGACGAGGACGAAGCAGAAGAAGACTGGACTGTTGTTCCGAGACGTTCCAAGAGGGACACAAAAGGAATCCCTCCACAACGATATTCTTGGCAACTGACAAAAGCACCCTTGCCTTTGATTTGCAATGTTACACTTCCACCTGATAATTTCACCCAAAATCAAGCAGCTCCATGATTCAGAGCAAGACAAATGATATGAAGCAATGCAGGTTGAAATGGACAGTCTAAAGAAACTTAAAGTGTTTACACCTGCAAAACCTCCAGCAAACAAAAAGGTCATTGGCACTCAATGGGTCTACAGAATCAAAAAGAAGCCAAATGGTGAGTCATTGTACAAGGCCAGACTTGTAGCTCAGGGTTTCGCTCAACGTTATCCTGAGGACTACACAAATACCTATTCACCGACAGTTCGAACTGAGAGTGTAAAAATTGCTTTAGCAACTGCAACTATTCTTGGCTTAGAAGTTTTCCAGTTCGATGTTGACACAGCTTATCTGCATGCAGACCTAGATGAAGAGATCTACGTGAGAAGTCCTCCAGGATTCCAATAGCAAGAAGGGGATACCTGGTTTCTAAACAAAAGTCTTTATGGTCTGAAACAGTCTGGTTTAATGTGGTATTTATGTCTTACTGACAAACTAAATTCAATGGGCTTTATTAAGTCCGAAACTGATGAGTGCGTGTTCACAAAAAGATCTAACAATGCATATGAGATAGTTCTTGTTTATGTTGATGATATTGTTTATATTGGTCCAAATAAGCAAATGAGTGAAATTTTTGCCAAAGCTTTGCAGAGATACTTCACATTGAAATCATTAGGTCATATTAGCACTTATTTAAGTGTTCAGATTGAAAAGACACAGAAGGGGTTTAGTCTTTCACAAGAAGATAAAATTGAACAAATTTTGCATCATTGCAACATGAAAGATGCTAACGCAACAAAGACACCCATGCAAACAGATTTTCATAACTTGACACAAGAAGAAAGTCCTGAGTTTGAGGATCAAACACTTTATCGTTCAGTTATTGGGTCACTGTTATACATTAGTAGTTGGACCAGACCCGACTTTGCACTTAGTGTTAATCTCTTGTCTCGACACGTAGGTAATGCAAAACAGTTTCATTGGACATGTGTTAAGAAATTATTGAGATACCTAAAGCACACTAAACAATGAAGTTATTGTTAGAACCAACACATATTGATTATGCAGAATTAAGTTGTTATGCAGATTCTGATTGGGCAAGTGATAACAAATCACGTAAAAGTACTTTTTTTTTTTAATTTGATTTATATGCCGCCCTTCTCCGGAAACTCAGGGCGGCTTACAATGCGTTAAGCAATACTTCAGGTTATATGATGTTCTTAAATAGATGTCCTGTTTATTGGCAAGTGCGTAAACAGAATTTTGTTTCTTGTTCATCTACTGAAGCTGAATATGCTTGTGTTTCAGATGCATGTAATTCTCTAACTTGGTTTGATGCTTTAGTCACAGATATCTGGACACACCCAATCCGATCGATCACAGTGATGGAAGACAATGAATCGGTGGTTTATATTTCTGAATCACATTTTACAGGTTCTAGGTCCAGACACATTGACATCCGTTATCAAAACATAAAACATTTAGTGAAAAAGGGTTTTGTTAAAATGCAGTATGTATCTACGCATGATCAAATTGCTGATATGCTCAACAAACCACTTCCAGCAGCTCAACACAAGTATCTGCGTAAGAAGATGTGCCTTATTTGATGCTGTACTGATATTCGCTCAACTGGCAAAAGAAGGGAATGTCACTGCGTTTTTGTATTTACCAGCTGAGCTCATTATTTCTGGACTGTCAGACTTTCTGTAGCTTGCCAAAATTTCTTATCAGTAACTGATACTACGCATGTCTGCATTCTTTCACTTGCTTCACATTCTTTCCTTTGTTCTCTTGCCAGAAATCTGGCTGCTGAGAAAGCAGCTGGCACGAACTTTATTCAAAATGTAACAATTAATTTTCTTAGTTAGTGAGATGTTTTATTTTCTTTATAACAAATAAATGAGTTTTCTTAGAAAATATGTTCGGGTTTTATTTTCTTAAAATATACTCGCAAGGAAAGGCCTCGATCCACTCCTCGTAATCAGGTACGATTATCCCAAAAGCAGAATGGGATTAATCAATGCCCTGACATATATAAAGTGTGAAAGTTGGTTTTTTGGGCTTTTTGTGGCTGTGTGAGGTTCCTGCTTATATTGTGGGTAAGCCAGTTGTGTTGTGTTGTGTTTTGTAGGTTAAAAACGGCAAAGAAGTGACAGTGACTTGGCCACACCCACCTGACCAACAAGCCATGCCCTCCCAGTCACCTTACCACCAAGCCCCACCCACTAATTAACCTACACCCACAGAACCGGTAGCAAAAAAAATTAGATTTCACCCCTGAACCACATCAACTCTTTTCCAATCTTCTTCACTAGAATCATTCTTCACTAGAAAATCTGATAGTTCTCTAGTGCTCCAAGATTTTTTAAAGATATGATACAATGGTCCTGAGATAACATCTGCCAGCTTCTTCTGGGATGTAGTCCATCAGGTCCCAGTGATTTGTATTCATCATGGTCAGACAGATGTTCTCTTATCATTTTCTTGCTTATTTTATTTTATTTCTAGTCTGTCTTTAACAAGTTATGTTTTTGGTAGATTGGGCTATAATTTTTTTTGTGTGTGAAGACTGATGCAAAAAATGAGTTAAGCAGTTCTGCTTTTTCTCTACTACCTGTTACCAGTGGTGGGCTGCAAAATTTTTAACAACTGGTTCTCTGCCCTAATGACTGGCTGGGTGGGCATGACTGGGTGTGGCTGGGCATGGCTGGGCGGTCACATGACTGAGTGGTCATGTGACCAGGTGGGCATGGCTGGGTGGTCACATGGCTGGGTGGGCATGGCCAACTTGAATATAAGGGTCACACATCATGATTCATCACTGGTAATTCAAACAAGCCTGGGACACAGACAGCCTAGGTTAGCTGGCCTGGACCCCCTCCCCTCCCTGACAGCTATATGGATACAGTAAGTCCTTGCCACAGGACCAGAAGAGCTCTTGCTGGGAAAGTGAGGCTACCTTTCGCTGTGCTGCGTAAGATGAGAGGCAACAGCAGCAGCGGAGAGAAGCAGCCACTGATCCAGAGAGCATGTGGTGACATCCACATGCTCTCCAGGTCAGCGGCTGCTTCTCTCCACTGCTGCTCTTGCTGAGAGAGCACGCAGCACAGCAAAATGTAGCAGCCTCTTTCCTCGAAGTCCCATCCACGGAAAGTACTGCAACAGAGAGAAGATGCTGGCTCTGGCCTTACCCAGGGCCTCAGCCCACATGCCGCCTCTGGCCTCAAGCTTCAGCCCCTTCAGGCCAAAGCAATTTATCTAGCCTGTGACCTGCAGCACTTGACCAAAGGGTCATGAGGGGCAGCGCGGGAGCAGGAAGGCCGAAGCAGTTTGGGACACTTACCTGTAAGAAGCACTGTGGTGTAGAGAAGATGCTGGCTCTTGCCTTCCCTGGTTCTGGCCTTCCCTGGGACCTCTGCCCACATATCACCTCAGGCCTCAATCTATAGCCCACCAGGCCAAAGCAATTTATCTGGCCTGCGGCCTGCCGCGCTCAGCCCAAGGGTCATGTGGGGGAAGCGCAGGCACAGAGGGGCGCATGGGGCCCCAAATGGACACTTATCTGTGACCATGCGGAGAGCGCTACAATGGAGAGAAGCAGCTGGGTTCAATCTCCGGCGTCATCATCAATTTCAGCTGCTTCTTCTGGCCCTTGGTGTTGGGTGAGCCTCAGTAACTCACAGAGCCGCTCCACATGCTCTCCAGGTCAGTGGCTGCTTCTCTCCACCTCTGCTCTTGCTGAGAGAGTGCACAGCACAGCAAAATGTAACAGCAATGAGCTGCCGTTTTCCTTAAAGTCCCATCCGTGAAAAGTGCTGCAGCGGAGAGAAGCTTTATTCTCTCTGCCATTTGGGGCCCCTTGAACCCCCCTGCACTGGGGTGAAATGGTCCCGGTTTGGACTGGATCGGTTGATCCGGTAGTGATGGTGGCGGATGGTTCGGAGAACTAGTAGCAAAAATCCCTGCCCCCCCCCCCAGTCAATGCCTACCCAATTGCCCGGTTGCCCGCTTGGTGCTTCTTTTAAAAGCATTTTTTAACAACCTATTCGGCTGAAAGGTTGTAAAAAATGCTTTTAAAAGTTTTTTAAAAAAAGGCTCTGACAATCATAGCTGAGCTGCCCGATCATCAGAGCTTTTTTTTTTTTTTTACTTTTAAAAGCATTTTTTTTACAACCTATTTGGGCAAATTTATTTTTAAAAGTAAAAAAAAAAAAAAAGATAGTGCGCCACAGCTGATCACCCCTCCATGCGCTGTTCTAATTACCCCATGCCTTCTTTGGCATGCACTGCATACACATGCGCAGCCAGCAAACTGGAAGTAAACCAGTTCAGATTTCACCACTGCCCTGCGCCCCCGCTGTCCCTGCAACCATTCAGCTGAACACAGCAGACCACAGGCCAGATAAATTGCTTTGGCCTGGGAGGCTGTAGCTTGAGGCCAGAGGCGGCATGCAGGCAGAGGCCCTGAGGAAGGCCAAAGCCAGGGACTGGCACATCCCCTGACTCAAGGCGAAGGGCGAGTGGGTGACATGTGGGTGGAGGCCCTGGGGAAGGCCAGAGCCAGGGACTGGCACGTCCCCAGCTGGGCCCCAACCTGAGGTGAAGGGCAAGTGGACGGCATGCCGGCGGAAGTATGGTGAAAGCCAGGCCCGAAAGGTGGCTTACCTTCACAGGCAGCCATGGTGAACAGAGCAGGCGAGACGTGGAGATCAGTTGGGCCACATGGCTGGTGTGGTAGGCCCAGTGAAGGCAGGCAAGCAGGGGAGGGCTGCAAGGTGCAGAGATCAGTTGGGCCACATGGCTGGCATAATAGGCCGTGGCAAAGGCAGACAAGCATGTGAGGCGCAGAGATCAGCGTGGTCTCAGCCACATGGTCTGAGTGAGTAAGCCAGAGAGTAGATGGGCACGGCCGCAGACATGACTAGCCACTGGCCAAGGCAGGTGCAAAGTGATATAGAGTGGGGTGGAGCATGCGGCAGAGTGTGGCGGAGTGTGGCAGAGCATGGCGGGATGGGCGGAGCCAGCCAGTGCTGGGATTTGCCAGTTCGCCGAACTGCGCATAATCATAATAACTGGTTGGCCTGAACCGGTCTGAACCGGTAGCAGCCCACCACTGCCTGTTACTTCTTTGCCATCTTCTCACTTTAGTGGACTGACTGTTTCCTTGACCTTTTTCTTGTTATTTATATGTTGACAGAAACTTTTTTTTAGTTATCTTTGAGTTTTGTTGCAAGTCTTTGTTCATTCTGAGCCTTTGCTATCCTGACTTCATCTTTGCAGATTCTGGCTATCTGCTGATATTCTACCTTAGTTATGTGTCCCTCTTTCCATTTTTTGTACTTATCCTTTTTGTCTTTCAGTTTATCAGAGAGACCTTTGTGCAACCATGCTGTTTTTTTCTTGGATTTTCTTTTTCAGAGGTATTGTATTGGTCTGGGCTTTTATGATAATATTTTTCAGTGTTTCCCATGCTTCTTGAGTTGTTTTCCCCTTTAGGATTTTTATCCATGAAATTTTGCTTAGGCTTTCTCTGAATTTGTTAAAATCAGCTCTTTTAAAGTTTAAGACACTGGTTGGATTATATTCTATTGTTTGTGTTTGCATTATGTTGAATTCCAGTATGATGTGGTGGTTCTTGCCCAAGGTTCTGGCAATTTCAACTCCCTTTGTCACTTTTTCTCTATTAGTAAGAATTAGGTCCAGTATAGCTTTTCCTCTAGTTCCCTTCTCTACCTTTTGGGTAACAAAGTTGTCAGCTAAATTGGTTAGGAATCTGTTCCCAAACCTCATCAATCAGGGAAAATATGTTACATATAAGGATAGAAGGGAGACTGAAATCGAGGCAAGAATCAAAAGAATAAGGGGTAGATTTGGAATGGTGGTACTATTTAAAGATCCAATCACATTACTTGAAAGACATGAAAGAGTTGGGCATTAACAGGGAATCAATGATAATAGAAAAATCTTTCTGGGGACAAATGATAAATTGGTAAAGAAAATTTATTAATTCTTATTGGATTATAAAATGGAAGAAGAACAGGTCAAAGAAACAATGGTGGCATGGGTAATAAATTTTGGGTACAATATACAACTGGAAAAATGGCAAGAATTATGGGGAAAAAATAGGAAAATAACACTGGCAATATTGTATAAAGAAAATTTATACAAAACGTTCTACAGGTGGCATCTTCCACCAGAGAGATTGGCAAAAATGTTTAGAAATTTATCACTAAAATGTTGGAAATGCAATCACGAATCAAATGCTACCATATGAGGTGGTCATGTAAAAAAGCAAAGCAGTATTGGCTGACAGAAGTAATTGGAGAAGAAATATAATATAAACCAGAACTATTCCTATTGGGAATTATAAATGGGAAATATAGTAAAGGGGTAATTTACTTAATAATACGTATTATAACAGCAGCAAGAATGATTTTTACCCAAAATTGTAAAAATAAGGAAATCCCCCTAGAAGATGAAATGATCAAAAAAAATTGACATGTGTGGAAATGGACAAATTAACGTTGGAATTGAAAAATAAAGTTAAGTCAGATTATTATAAGATATGGAACAAATTTTATCAATGGTTGGAACGGAAAGGAGGAATGAAAAATATGAACTGACTAGAACTTATAGAATGGAGTAACTACAATATGGAGTATGTAAGTAACTACAATAGAATGAAAGAGGATAAGACAAATGTATAGGTAATATAGATAGAAAAATGATGTCTTTATATATGTAAATACTGAATAGACCAAATGTATATAAGTAGCAAAGTATATATGATACTTATTGTTTATTTTAGTGTGTATGGCAAAGATAATGCCATGACGGTTACACTGTGTCCAATATGTGCTTAATAAAAAATTTCAAAAAAAAAAAAAAAAAGAATCTGTTCGATCTCCCATTTGCTGCAGAGTTTGTCTCCCAGTTGATATCAGGGTAATTAAAGTCTCCCATTACTACTGTGGTATGCTTCCGACATATATTTGTTAATTGATTAGCAAAGAGTTCATCTATTACTTCTTCTTGGTTGGGTGCCTGTAGTATATGCCTATACCAATGTCATTTTTAAAAAACTTTTATATTGACCCATATGGATTCTAGGAGGTTTTCATCCTTGGTTTTGTAGTGATCTTTTATATATAATGCAATTCCACCTCCTCTTTTGTTAGGTCTATTTCTTTTGAATAGTTTTATCCTTCCATCAGTATATTACAGTCATGAGTTTCATCCCACCAAGTTTCAGTAATGGCAACTATATCATACCTGTCTTCATGTACTAATACTTCAAGTTCAGCCTGTTTGTTCCCTAAATTTTGAGCATTAGTGTATAGGAATTTGAGTCCTCTATGGGTCTTAGGTATGTTTCTTATATTTCCTACTTTGTAACTGGGATTTCCATCCATTCCATCATTCTCTATTTCTTTATATTTTTATTTTTTTTCTTTTTTTTTCTTTACTCCCTTCCTTCTTATTTGATTGATCATTTAGTGGTTTTTGTTTGGAATTAGGTTCTAAACGTCATGAAGATTGGCTCCCCTCCCACCTCAATTTTAGTTTAAAGCCCCTTTGATAAGATGAGCCAGTTGTTTTTTTAATATATTCTTTCCAGGTCTTGTGAGATTCACCCCATCCCTTGCCAGTAGCCCTCCATATAGTAATGCAGATCATGGTCTAGGAAGCCAAAGTTCTGTTGATGACACCAATTTTTAAGCCAGTGGTTTGTTTCTAAAATCCTTTGCTCCTTCATTGGATGTTGGTCTTTTGTTGGAAGTACAGATTAATTTTTGTTTTCACCAATTGTAGGCTCATCCTATAATTTCTTGTATTAGCTGCTTTGGCACATCATAATCTAGCTGCTGCATGTCCATAAGTTCTCCATAGATAGCAGTTTTGCAATGGAAACCTTAAAAGCACTCAATAGTGCTTTGAAAATGAAGTCAATAAAGTAGCGTCGAAGCAGGAAGTAATCAAATTGAGAAATGTCTGAAAAGGCAAACTCCTAGACGTTTTTACAGCTTCACAATATTGATTCTGTTCTGTGTGTACACTACCAAACAGGCACTTTCAACACTGATTTTCTATTGATAGGAGAGGTCTATCTGATTTCTGAGAGGTAACTGATTTCTGGCATCCTGCCTCTCTCCTCAACAGGTAATTGTTTCAGGTAGGTTTAATCATAAGTAGAAGAAGAACCCCCAACAAGCCATCATTACATGTATATATCTACATATGACAGGAACCAGAAATACCTCACAGACACAGATGAAGGCAGCTCCTCGAGACTCAGGGAATACATCTCAAACTAATCCTGCCAAGACTGCAGACATAACCCTTGTAACATCTTCCCTTTTTCATTAATACAACTATCACATTTTAAAACATTAAAAAACCTCACTAACCCTATAAGCATTACATATATACATTAAAATGATATAAAACACTGTATTACTAAAACACTACAAACACTACATTGTGAAACATGTAACATTCTGATGCAAGCAATTGTAACATCTTCCCTTCATATTAACACAACTATCACATATTAAAACATTATAAAACATTGTGAAACATGCAAAGTTCCGATGCAAACAACTGTATCATCTACCCTTTTCATATTAACACAACTATCACATATTAAAACATTATAAAACATTACAAAAGAGTTCAAATTGTAAAAGGGAACAATATCAACACTTTATACAAATTGAGTCTGTTAGATTGTAGAAAAAAACAATATCAACACTTTCTACAAGTTGAGTCTGTCAGGTGGTCGCTAACATTGGTTGCTGTGAGTAACAACTGGCCCTCTTGCGCCAACTGGCTCTCTTTGCACTATGAGCTTCTCCGACCTCACTGGAACTGCTGAGCTCTTCTCGCCGCTTACTGGAGTGTCCGGCGCTCGAGTGCTATCTGGTATACCCATTTGCTCCGAGCTCTCATCAACATTAATCTGAGACCCCATCCCTGTGCATTCCTCATTGTCCATGGGTAAATGTGGCATGGTAATACCAGATACGTCTGACCTGTCCACAGGATATGTAAAGTCTGGTCGCTCAGCTACACGCAAATCTACCCGATTGCAACAATACAAAGTTCCTTCAACATCCACTAAATAGGAACGTGGAGCCACTTGGTGTAAGCAACTACCCATTTTCCAGTGACCTGTTCAATCTCCAGGCAGCAGTCTCATCCGAATCCGTTATCCGATCTTCAATTCTGGCAAATCTCTAGCTGAGTTGTCATATCTTGCCTTGACCGCTTGTCTCTTCAGCCGTAACTTTTCTGGAACCTTTTCTGGGTTCTTAATTCTTCTGATTTTTTTTTTAAAGTTCTCCAATTACTTAAATCCAAAACAAACTTCTAGTCGGGTTTTATCACTTTATAACTTCTGCCTTAATCTTCTTCTTCCGTCCTTCACACCTATTAGCTGCTATTATAGCTCCAGGACTTTACAGTTATTTTAAAAGTCTTTTTTTCTTTCTTTCTGCCTATGAGTTAAATATCACTCACCCGGCTTCAATATTCTGTTCAATTCTCTGCTCCTGCCCATTGCTTAATCCGGTTGCCCCAGTTTACCGGCTGTAATGGCTGCCGCCCCCTGCTGCAAAGTCAGAGAGAAAAACCTCCGACCTCTGAGGAACTTGCCTGTTCCTCTTGGTTTTCCAAGTTGCCTCTCTTTCTTCTCTGTCCCTGCAGGACAGATCTTATCCAAAGACACCTCTGAAGAGGTTTGTCAGCCCTGGATTTCGCAGGGCTCATCATAGCCTGCTAATCCTCGACTGTCTCGCTGCGACGCTTCCAGTCGAATCTATTCTGATATTTGTATTCTTTCTTTCTTTCTTTCTTTCTTTCTTTCTTTCTTTCTTTCTTTCTTTCTTTCTTTCTTTCTTTCTTTCTTTCTTTCTTTTATTAGATTTATATACCGCCCTACTCCCAAAGGACTCAGGGCGGTGAACAGGCACAAAATAAAATACATAAATACAAAAGTTAAAAGATATAATTAAAACCAGATTAAATAATTTAGCCCAAGACAATTAAAAAATCCCAATAATTTAAAATTATAGTATTGATAATTCATCATACTTGGCTGTTGTTTAGAGACTCTATTAACACAATCCTTACCCCGCTCTAAGACTCTCAGTCGTTTGTCAGTAAGTTCTATAGTCTGACCCATCTCAATTGCTGCTTGTAAGCTTAAATTATGCTCCCTCAAGAGACAGCGGCATGTGCTTTCACTAGTAATGCCCAAAACTATTTTGTCCTGAATGAGCTCATTCCTTAAGGGGCCATAGTCACAACTGGTTGCTTTTTCCTTTAAGCGTGGGACAAATTTATCTATCGTTTCACCTTCTTCTTGCTTGCAGCTGCCAAATATGTATCTTTCAAAAATTACATTTTTGAGAGGTCTGAAATAAGTCTCTAAAGCATCTAGAATAACTTTGGTATCTCTTTCTTGCTCCACAGAAAGGGTTAAGGTGTGTCTGTAGATATGGAGGCGTTCACTGCCCATCAATCTCCTTAATGTGGCAGCTTGAACTGCTGCCGACTTCTCTTCCAAGCCTGTACCTAAGGCATAATCTTCGAACTCTGCCCTGAACTTATTCCAATTGCTGCCGCAATCTCCACTCACCCTCATAGGCTCAGGCAGAGGTATACTGTTAGCAACTGCCATACTTCCACTGCTTAGCTTTCAGAGGTATGCTTCAAATGTATCCGGAAGACATGGATTCAGACTTCTGATACCATGTTTCAGGTAGGTTTAATCATAAGTAGAACCCCCAACAAGCCATCATTACAGGTATATATCTACATATGACAGGAACCGGAAATACCTCATAGACGCAGCTGAAGGCATTCCTCGAGAGTCAGGGAATCCATCTCAAACTAATCCTGTCAAGACTGCAGACATAACCCTTGTAACAGTAATCCCTGTTTTTATCCTTTCAAGGGATATTTCCCTTGCTCACCACTGTACATTCATAGCCTAGACCCAAATCACTGAATTAGAAAGTTAGTCTCTTCCAAAAGCATTAAGTAGTACCATTCACCCCCTCCCTTAAATGCCTTGCTTTTTTCTTCCTTTTTCTCCATCACCTGGCATAATAGGATATGCCATACTTAGATACTGGCAATACCATGTCAAGATACTAGATATACTACATTGTGCTCTCAGAAGAAAAGTAAAATATTAGTAATATAAATATATAAATGATAAGTTTTAAAGACTTTCAATAGGAAGTGAGTACAGGGCAATAGCACAATATAAAAATGATTGTGTGATTATTGCAGGGCCGAGCTGAGGACTTTGTACAGTATCTGTATGATAAAATAACTCAGATTTGGGAAGACTTGGCCGCCGACTGGGTTAGTTCAGACGAGATGACTGAGGCAGGCCTTGAGAGTGTTATCTGGGAGGAGTTCGATCCTGTGGCTCCCGAGGACGTGGACAGGATCTTGGGACGGCTGAACGCGACCACATGTTTATTGGACCCGTGTCCCTCCTGGTTGGTGCTGGCTTCCCAGGAGGTTACACGAGGCTGGCTCCAGGGGATTATCAATGCTTCTTTGAGTGAGGGTGTCCTGCCAGCCACCTTGAAAGAGGCAGTGGTGAGGCCTCTCCTCAAGAAGCCATCCCTGGATCTGGCTGTTTTGGCTAACTATCGTCCAGTCTCCAACCTTCGTTTTATTGCGAAGGTTGTTGAGAGTGTGGTGGCGTGACAGCTTCCCCAGTACCTGGATGAAGCTGTCTATTTGGATCCGCTCCAGTCCGGCTTCAGACCTGGGTACAGCACGGAAATGGCATTGGTCGCATTGGTGGATGATCTCTGGAGGGCCCGGGATAGGGGTTATTCCTCTATCCTGGTCCTATTAGACCTCTCAGCGGCTTTTGATACCATCGACCATGGTATCATGTTGCGCCGGCTGGAGGGATTGGGAGTGGGGGGCACCGTTTTGCAGTGGTTCTCCTCCTATCTCTCCAACCGGTCGCAATCCGTGTTGACAGGGGGGCAGCGGTCGACCCCAAAGTGCCTTGTTTGTGGGGTACCACAAGGGTCAGTCCTCTCGCCCCTCCTGTTCAACATTTATGTGAAGCCGCTGGGTGAGATCATCCGTGGTTTTGGGGTGGAGTTCCATCAGTACGCTGATGATACTCAGCTGTACATTTCCACCCCAGACCATCCCAACGATGCCTTGGAAGTGATGTCCCAGTGCCTGGAGGCCGTGCGGGTCTGGATGGGGAGAAACAGGCTTCGACTCAACCCTTCCAAGACCGAGTGGCTGTGGCTGCCGGTGTCCCGGTATAGCCAGCTGACGCCATCGCTGGTTATTGGGGGTGAATTATTGGCCCCCACGGAGAGGGCCCGCAACTTGGGTGTCCTCCTGGATGCACGGCTGTCTTTAGAAGGGCATATGACGGCCGTGGCCAGGGGGGCTTTTTATCAGGTTCGCCTGATACGCCAATTGCGCCCCTTTCTGGACCGGGACTCCCTACGCACGGTCACTCAAGCACTCGTCACCTCTCGTCTGGACTATTGTAACACTCTCTACATGGGGCTCCCCTTGGGGTACACCCGGCGGCTCCAACTGGTGTAGAATGCGGCCGCACGGGGGATTATGGGAGCAACGGGGCGCTCCCATGTGACTCCTCTCCTGCGCGAGCTGCATTGGCTTCCAGTGGACTTCCGGGTGTGCTTCAAGGTGTTGGTGATCACCTTTAAAGCGCTCCATGGCTTAGGGCCGGGGTACTTACGGGACCGCCTTCTGCCACCAATAGCCTCCCACCGGCCGGTTCGTTCCCACAGAGAAGGCCTCCTCAGGGTGCTGTCGGCCAGACAATGCCGGCTGGCGACCCCCAGGAGGAGAGCCTTCTCTGTGGTGGCACCTACCCTTTGGAACAATCTACCCCCAGAGATATGAATGATCTCCGACCTCCGGACTTTTCGTCAGGCCCTAAAAACTTACTTTTTTCAGTTAGCCGGTCTGTCTTGATTTTATGGTAGGTTTTAAAATTTGATACGGATTTTAAATTGACAAGTTTTAAATTACGGGCCAAATTTATTTAATTATTTTAAATCTATTTTTAACTGTAATGTTATGTATAAATGTTTTTATTTTGGCTGTTCACTGCCCTGAGTCCGAAAGGAGAAGGGCGGTATAGAAGTTTGAATAATTAATAAATAAATAAATAAATAAATAAATAAATAAATAAATAAATAAATAAAATTGTATATCAAGTATTTCATTCTCTCCCACCTTCATTCCTGCATATTAGATTGTGAATCTGAGGACAGGGGCTGCTCACATTTTGCTGACAGCTCAACAGTGATATACAATCCTTGTTAACAGCCACAACTAGGACTGGCAACTACTGTTCCTGGATCATGGCCTTATCACCTCCAGATTGGATTACTGCAAATTGCTGTACAAGATTTTGTCCTTGAATAGTATCTAGAAGCCTCAGCTGGTACAGAATGCAATGATGTGGGCGATTATGTGCAATCCTAGAACAGCACACGTTATCCCTCTGCTTTGCAGTTTGCTAGTTTGCTTCCAGGACTAATTCAAGGTACTGATTTTGACTTTTAAAGCCCTGCATGGCATGGAACTGGGATATCTGAGGGACTGCGTCTCCCTGGGTACAATGGCTCACCCCATTAGATCCGTCAGAGTAGGCATGCTATGAGTACCATTGGCTAGGAACCTACATTTGGGACTCTCCAGAGACATGCCTTCTCTGCCATGGCACCTTTTTTATGGAATATTATTCCATTCCCCAAATTAGATTAGTTCCATCCATACTCCAGAAGGCCCTCAATACCTAGATATGTAATCAGACCTGGGGCTCCCAGGGAATCAGAGATATATTCAGATGGCTCCATTGCTAGATACCCATTCTTTCCTCCCTTTTCCAAGGGTTGGTATATTTGTTTTTATAGTTTTTATTTTAATCTGGATTTTATATTTTTGTATTGCCTGTTTTTTAAATTTGATGTGATTCAGTGGTTCTAAGCCTCTCAGAGTCGTGTATTGTGAGATTGTAAATTTGATAAATAAATAAACTCAGTTATTAAGCAATAGATTTGTTAAGTGAAACATGTGGCAGTGCCTTTTTGCCTTTTGTCAGTTCTGCTGTGGTCATTAAGTGAATCACCCATGATCATTCAATAACCTTGTGGCTGGGACCTTGCAATCTTGCTGATTTTAATGTGCAAGAATGCTTGTGTTTCCCTTAATAATTAGGGAAATGTTAAGGACACATGGATATTGTTCTCTGCACCATTTCTATCCAGATGGCAAGGTTAAGTTTAATCATACTTCTTGTTTTTGTTTATCATCATTTTTTTTAATTCCCAGAGTTAAATTCCCTTTTAATTACAAGCTTATTTATGTTGAACACTGAGTTTTTAATATTAGACTTTTTATTAAGCATATTAATATATGAATAATGTTATTTTTCTTGCTTGCTTCTTTGCTTGCAAAATAATTCAATATTTTTGATTTTGAAGTGGTGGTTATTGTTTGCATATTCTGTCCTCATTTGTTTGAGTCCCTCTAGTATGATCTATGCATAAAAATATGATTTAATGCACAGTCTGTAACTCTTTATATATTCAGTGAGGAATTTGCAAAAGGGTCATCATAAACACATCTATAGCACATCTCTTCCCCATTTTATTTTTGCAATTCTTGAAAAATAAATTCCACAATTAAAAATAAATGTATGATTATGTTAATTCAAATCCAGTTTTTCATTTCTTTTTTTGTCCAAAGTGTAGATAACATTATTATATGCATATAATAGCCATTTTATTCTCTTATACAATAATGTCTGATATTTTCAACTACCACCTTCATCAATGCTGTCATTTATAATTATTTATCTTCTTTTTAATTTTATAGAGCATTTTCTTTTGAAAACTTTCTGAACTGTATTCTTAGTTCTGATTCTCTAGTGGCATCAGTTTATGAACAGCAGTTTAGAGTACAGACTCAAGGGAATTTTGCTTCCAATATGAGATCCTGGACTATCAACTTTTAGTACAGTTTTGCCAGAACTCCTTTTCATTGTTAAAGCTAGTACTTTCAGTGATGCTGAATTTCTGGAAACAGAAGGCTAAATTCTCTTCATAAATCCCTTTAAGTTGACTAAGATGCCTTTCCAAGTTAATAAATACATTTGAAATCAGCCTACAGAGAAGGTCAAAATGTGCAGAAAACTAAGGGCTTCTGTGTCTCCTCTGTGTAGACCAACTGGAAATGAAGTTGTTTTAAGAAATCCTTTCATATATTTCATTTCCTTCCATCATTTTGGCTACTGTGATACCCATTTTTTTTTTGATTCACCTAGCTCCCAATGTGCTTATTTTCTCCTCCTCTGCACACAAGAAAAGCAAGCAGCAATTACTTCCCAGATCTGGGGGTGTCTTTTGAGGACAGGTTAAAAACAAACAAAAAGCCAGAACATATTTACAGTTCTTCTTCTCACTTAAATTACAAAGTCCAGCTTTTCCTGGCAGACAGCCCAGTATAAAACAGCCATTGAAGGCCAAGAGCCATAGAGTACCAGTCAACTGGTACAGGGGCATTTATTTAAGATAAAAGGTAGTTCAGCAGATGGACTGGATTGCTCCAGTTATGCCAGCTAAACATTGCTTTTTAGGCAGAGGGAAAAAAACCTCAGTGGAGATCACCTTTCCAGCATGCTAAAGTTATGCAGGACATGACATTATCCATTAAAGCCTTCTGAATTGGCATGTGGCCCATCCTGGAGCGGAGGCAGCCACAAAGTTCAGATTACTCCTAATTCTTTCTTAGTAGCTGCCTTGCACACAATGCCCAACCCAGGATATTCCCTGAGCAAGAGAATATGGCTCCAGCTAAATAACTGAATTGAAGCTCATTACAATGATAATAAGACAAACATTGGATAAACAGGAGACATAGGTGCTTTCCATATGGGTATTACTCCCATCATCCCCAGTCAGATATCCTATAGAGAGAAAGAATGGAAGGTTTGTAAGCCACCTGAAGTCACCAGAATTGGGCAGCTATATAAATTTGTTTAATAAACAAACAAACAAATAAATACAGGTAATCCTTGTTTTATGACCACAATTGAGCCAGAATTTTTCTTGGTAAGCATGACAATTGTTAAGGGAATTTTGTTCCATTTTAAGACTTTTCTTGCCACAGTTTTTATGTGAATCACTGCAGTTATTAAGCTAATAACACAGTTGTTAAATGTATCTGGCTTCCCCATTGACTGTGCTTGTCAGAAGGTCACAAAAGGCAATTCCATGACCCCAAGATACTGCAACTGTCATAAATACATGCCAGTTGTCAAATATCCAAATTTTGATCATGTGACAATAGGGATGCTACAATGGTCATAAATTTGAAAAATGGTCATCAGTCCCTTTTTCAGTGCCATTGTAACTTTGAACAGTCACCTTCAATTGTAAATTGAGGACTACCAGTAAAATATGTTTTAGTCTGAAAGGCATCCTATTGGAGAAGCTTAATCAGAAGATCCCTGACTTCCATATATAGATAGATAGTCAGTCTATCTAAAGGAGCCCTATGTATCAGTTCCACTTCATAGCTCTAACGAAACTAAGAATCCAATATGGATTTGTCAAAGAAACCATGCCAAACAAATCTTATTGCATACTTTAGCAAAGTGACTAAATTAAGAACTTTTAAATTAAGAACTAATTCCTTGAACTAATCAAGGAAACCTAACCTAGAACTAAGGAGAAATTTCCTGAGAGTGAGAACAATTAACCAGTGAAACAACTTGCCTCTAGAAGTTGTGGGTGCTCCATAACTGGAGATTTTTAAGAAGAGACTGGACAGCCATTTGTCTGAAATGATATAGGGTCTTCTGTTTGAGTAGGGGATTGGACTAGAAGACTTCCTAGGCCTCCCTTGCAACTCTATTACACTGTTTTTTGGTTAAGTGGTTGAAGAATATAAGGCTGTTATTTCAATAAAAATAAGTGTATTTGTTTTTCCTTCATATTTGGACTGTGTTCCTCATATATCAATATTAAATATTAATTTTATACATTTCTATACAGCATTTTTGCAAGTTATTGAAAATCCATGCATACATTTATTATTTTCTATAAGGGGTGCTGTTATACCTCATCTTCTGTTGGGACCATGGGAAATTCATGTTACTACACGATCATCATATTTGTAGAAGCCACTCAGAGACTTATTATGCATATTTGAAGCTGCCTATTGCCAGTTAGCTGGATGTGACTGTTTTTCATATTTTTAGATAACGATAACTTGCCCATGGAGTTATTTTTTAAGACAACTTTTCTAAAAAAGTTATTTCCCCTTCCAAAGAACATAGTTCAGTACAAAATTCCTCCACTTCATTCTGGATAATATGTGAAATGGCTTTATGACATGTCTATTATCTGTGTCCTTTTAAAGAACTTTATTATTACAAAAAGAAAAATCTGTTGGCTTTGAGACATTGAGGCTTTCAATGTCACAAATTCATTCTTCATGTTTAAAAAATGTACTGTAGTCACTAGTCAGATGACCAGACAATGGGATTAAGTAGAAATGATTTTTAATCATGTTTTGTTTATGAATCTCTTCAAAATGACTCTGTAGCTAATACTAAATGAGGAGTCTCTTTGGTGCAAGTCAAGATAATAACCTTCCCTTACAATTTTAATACTAGTCCTTACTTTGTTTGAATGAGTTCTGCTTTATGTAATGATATTTTTAAATTGGATAAAAGGACACAGATAGATGTACAAGTATGTACAAAGATGTACAAATGTGGCACAAAATCACAGCTTTGGGGAACACCTATGGCTGTTCTTTTCACTTTCCTTCTCTAAATGCCCAGAAAGCAAACCCACCCCGAAAATAATCATATAATTTACTTTGAAATTATGCCAGATGTCAATTCTTTGTCATATTTGTTTTGGACAAAGAATTCTAGATTTTAGACATAATTTTAAACCAAAATAAATTTAATTATGAAGAGGTACTTTTTAATGGTTGCATCTAATTCTTTTTAGAAGAAATTAGCTTATTTAAGCAATGAATGTATATATAAAACTAAATGGAAAAATTATTAGACAGACTATTCATTTCCTTTTTATTTATTTATTTATTTCTTCAATTTATATGCCGCCCTTCTCCGAAGACCCAGGGCGGCTCACAATACAAGTAGATGCCTAGTGAATTGGTTAATATAGATTATTTTTGTTCTTCAGGAACAAATTCCTTATCTTAAGGAATTTATTAATTTAAAAAATCTATGCAAAGCTCTCTTTTGTTCTGTATTATTCTAAATAATTGAAGCAAAAGAATTTAGCACCAAATAAAGCTGTTCCTTCTGTGATAATTAAGGTGTTTCATTAAGCTCCTAAGATTTGCAGAAAAATAAATTAATATGGGTTCTGAACATGTGTTTTACCTCAATTCATCACAAAGGAATACAAACTACAAATGTGTTAATTGTAAATTATCTTAAGTAGATTTATCACTAGGAAACCTTATTTTTTCAATACAAAATATTTTAAATATTACAAATAAGCTTAGAATATTTCTTGAATTTTTAATTAAAAAACAAAATGAGTAAATAATATTCCACCTGTAGACCTATCAAGTGTTAAAAGTTATTTGCATTGATTTCAAATGTTAAAAGCAGTTTAAAGCAGCAACTCTAAATCTATACATTTAGGTATGTAAATCCCATTGAATTCAAAGAGTTTACTTTGAATAAACTTGTATCAAATTTCATTATAATAATGATTCAGCACAAAAATAGATTACTGAAGTTAAAAGATATCACAGCCATCCCCCTTGGAAAGTTAACTATCTTACCATGTTTCATATGTAGCTTTAAGTGATACTAAGCATGATTTTCTTGGCTTCTCATTATAATTTAGTCATAATCTTTTTCTTGATTACATTTCAGCCATGTTAAAACTGCAATCAAGGTTTGCCTTCAGACAATACGACTGAATCTCAAGAGATGTTCAAAAAGGCACATACCTGTCTGCAGAAAGAGCCATGAGGGTGAAGACTGACACCCCCACTGAAGTAAGCTGGATAAAAGAAATAAGTTTACATCCAACTCGACCAAAAAGCCATTCAGGAGACAAATATCTGCTGGCATCCACAGGAACACAGGTGATCAAAAGAAGCAAGTCTCCAAAAGCCAGACTGGAAATGAACAAATTGGGGACATTTCTCATGGACTTTACTGTACAAAAGATTTTAATCAGGGTGATATTGCCAATTAGCCCAATCAAAATGATGATCCCATAAATAGCTGGAATTGCATATAGGAATCTGTAATAAAACAAGTCCTCACCCGAGAAAGAGAAATTTGTATGTTGATCAGTAGAGACATTACAAAGAATTAAATCACTGAGTTCTGTATCTAGAAAAATGCAGTCCTCGGCCATTCTTGGGATTTGGCTAGGAAATGAATGTTCAGTTTAAAAGGAAAAAGCACGAGCAAATTGTTTTGAGTTGTTTGCCTTCCTCCTCAGTAACTATTGACAGAAGTGGTTATATGTGATATTGCTTATCATGAAAGACACTCATAATAAATAAGCTTATTCAAATGAGCAAGTGTCAACCTAGTTTCATTTCCAAAACTGTTCTCTTTGTCAGTTAGTTAGAATGGTGAATAAATATTTTCCTAGTTTGTCAAGAGCAAAAGATGCCATCGATGCAAAGCTATCCAGGTCCAAGATCTATGCAGCTTTCACTGCCAAAATATATATATCACATTTTGCAAGAACAATTGGTCGTTGCTGCCTGCCTTGTCTTTTCAGCCTGCATTTGTAGGTTGTGTTTACAGCAAAAGTAAGGAGCAGCTCTTTTAAACACACAAATGCTAGAGGCAGGATCTCTGGGACGTCAGCACTGCTTGCTTTACTTCACATAATATTGCAAGCTTCCTTCAATGGATATTTATTTAATAGATGTAGGAAATTTCTTGCCTGTTTTTTGGGGCATGCCAGCCACCTACTGGACAAGTTCATCATTGCCCCACCAAATAGAGTCAGAATCTGTTTGGAATATTTTTGTTCTAATGTTTCTCTGTAGGATACATTTGTGAAAAAAGCCCCAGACTTTTGCCTTTGGTTTAGGGGAAAAGAGAAAGAAAAAATAGTTTATGGTTTATTTTAGAAATGTGAGTTAGGGAAAGGCTCTGTGTATTCAGTTGAATAATGCAAATGATATATAATCGTGGAAGGAAAACTGATTTTTCTAATATTATTAAACTCTAGTTTTTATCAGCTCCATCTAGTATGGCCAGAAATGATGAGAATCAGAATCCAGCAACTTATGAAGGAGTAAATCCCAGTGAATAGGACATAAGTGCTGTCCAGCAAACAAGCTGAATTTTACATCTGTTTATTTGGCCAGTGTTGCTTGGGGGAAGGCAGAATTTACTACAATTACTACAACTGGTGTCCCAGAAAGGATTACTTCTGAAATTATTTCTCTCAGGATTGCATTACAGATAGGTGGTAAGCAAGTACTAAAAAAGCAGCAATAAGAACTCCTCCAAAATTAAATCAGAAAAAAATTCAGATATCAGGAACACTTGAATTATTTTTCTCAGATGATAACAGATGCAAAAAATTAGGTTTCATTTGTCTGAGGACTCCACATCATCCAAAACCCCCATGAACTCTCCAAAGCAAAAGCATCACCTCTGTTTTACTGGTAAGTGACAATAAAGTAGAAAGAGGAAATGGAGTTTTGTTTTTTTCTGGGTAGAAAGAATATTTTTTGCAATTACCCTTTCAAAACCCAGGTCATTCAAGCTCTTTTTTAAAATGCCCCAGTGAAGCAAAAAAGGGAAGCACAGAAATGAGAATCTTCTTTCTTTCTTTCCATGTGTGGAAAGTGACAATCAGAACTGAAAAATTTGGAGGACTGGTAGGGAGCACATGGAGCAGCAAAACAGGCAATTTTCTTGCAGTTAGATTTTAATCTCATCTCAAAAGTTCAGTTAAGGCAATGTCAGCAGAAATTGAATTTTTAAAAAAACACGGACCAGGAAATCAAAAGGAAACCATTGGCCAATGACGCTTTATCCATTTGGTCACAAATGCACATTTTATTACTGCCACATTCACCCTTAAAGTTACAATTTATGTTGGCATTTATATTTTGCCCTGGTTCTCAATAATGTTGGTTTTAGGACAAAAGGTCTTGATGTAAATTTCTTTCCATGGAATCTTTAGCCCAAAACTTGATTGTTCTCAAGAGGATTTTAAAGTCTCTCTTTTTGTAGTGAAGAAAGGCCCCTCTCCCCAGATAGAAGAAGAAACTATGAGGCAGTAAATAATTCAAACATAATACAAATAAATCAAATACAAATGATTAAATCACAACCGTTTAAATCCTTTCAACTAAAACACTAGCCTTGTCTGACTCATTTCCAGAACTGACAGCCAGAGGGCTAATCAGAAAGACTAACAAAACCATCAGAATGTAGCAACAAAGTAGCCAAACACGTAACCCAGTAGCAATATCTTGTTAAACCAATTACCATCTTTTGTTAAATAAACAAGACACAGGAACTAGTCAAATTTCCCAACTCCATTTCTATTTTCAACAGAAATAAACCTTTTTTTCCTTCCAGACAAAGTCAAACTAAGAAAATGATCCCATCAATAGAAATAGAATTAATACATCACCAAATACAGGATTTAATTATCAAGGGCATGTGTTAAGCTGAAAGACTCAGAAAGAATATATAAACTCATGTTTGGATGTCAATCACTCTAGCTAGCCAAGAAACTTTGCTGAATGTCACTCGTCTTGGTTTCTTGCCATTAAAAGACTTCTTTCTGGCAGCTTTGCTTTGCTATTCCATTTATTCTTCAAAGCATTGTTTCCCAGCTGGAAGAATCCTCATCGGGAGGCATTTTCCTCCCAACAGTAGAAATATACACATATCACAGATGCAATTTAAACAACAAATTTGTAAAATTCAGAACTGCAAGGCTATGTCATTAAAGCAAAACAATGTATTAACACCAGTTTGGATACAACTCTGACCTGGAACATAAAGGAATTTAACATATTGCAAAGAAACATGTTATTATTTCTCATGACATGAGTAAGTTAATTTTTCAGTAAATATTAGCCTCCTCAAACTTCCCAAGATTTCCATACCATGAAAATTTCAGTATGGGGAGAAGAGGTTGTAGCTTTAACGCAGGCAGCTTTATCTTCAATGGACAGTGAATTATATTAGCAGGAATTTCAAAGTGCTTTAGGAGGAATGTTGAAATAATGCAATACGGAATTTTTCTAGAATTTGTTGGAGTTTGTTAGTTTTGTTTTCCAGAAATAATGATTTGGTGGAGATTGTGGGATCTAGGAATGCAGTTTCTAATATTACTTTAGAAAATGGGAAGTATTTCTCTGTCTTCTCCTTTACTCCAAGCCTATAATCTATCTATATTGTATTGGCTATAACAACATGTTAATTAAATGTTAAACTGTTTCCAGTTTAAATTAAGTGGTTCACTTCTTGCATCTTTGGGGAGCAATGCCTTCAAGTCAATGTTGACTCCTGGTGACTGCCTGGTCAGGTTTTCGTGGCAAGTTTTTTTTTTCAGAACTTGCCTCATCCCTACGTCTGAGGGAGAGTGACTGGTCCATGGACTCCCAGTTGGCTTTGTATCTAAGATAGGTTTAGAACTCACAGTCTCCCAGTTTTTCATCTGATGTCCCACCCACTACACCAAAATGGCTCTTTTGTGTCATTACCACCTCATAAATGAGCAGCAATAAGGATGGCATCAGTTCTTGCAGAAAGATGGTGTGTGTCAACCTGCTGCCTCTGTGGTAAATAATCTTCTGAAGGCCTCCATTTGAAGTGAGTACAAACCACTTCAGAATAATCTAATTTAGATTCAGGTGTAATTCTAATGGATCTATCTGAATAAATTCAAATTAAATTGCATTTTAATAGTGCACAATCCTAATATAATCCATCATTTTGTTTTTGTCAGGGCATTGATTAATCCCATAATTGGCTCTGGGACAATCACCCTGATTTAATTAGAGGAGATGGATCGTGGCTTCCTCCAAGTTGCAATATTCTGAAAAGAAAACCCGAAGAAAAGTTCTCTACTAAAACTCATTTATTTGTTATAAAGAAAATAAAACACCTCACTAACTAAGAAAGATAATTGCTACATTTTGAAATAGTTCGGGCCAGCTGCTTTCCAGCAACCGGCAATCGTGGCAAGAGAACAAAGGAAAAAGAGTGTGAAGGAATGTGGGTGGATCCGGAAACACGTAGCTTACTGATAAGAAGTTGGCAAGCTGCGGAAAGTCAGACAGTCCAGAAATGATTAGCTCAGCTGGTAAATAAAAGAACGCAGTGACATTCTTCACCAATGGCAATCAAATACCTATGCGAAGGCAATAAATAAGATGACTATAATAGTATCAACCTGTTCATGTTCCCCAGCAATGGCATAGACACATTGTTTTTCCTGCTATACTGCATTTTCCAATATAAATATGTGCATTTACAAAAAGAACCAAGTCAATAAAGGCTGCCATGGGTGATTTAATTCAGTTCGAAAAATAATTGAAGTCTGGCCAATCACAAAAATTCCTTTTACTGAAATGCATATTATTAGTAAGGATACCTAAGCTGCCTCAGCATGAGTGTTGCTTGAAGGTAGGCATGCACACTGTTGTCCTCTATCAAACCTCAGCCCTCCAAGAAGGCAACCTCCATCATTTTCCTACTATATATCAAAAATAGTGTTTTCTGATTCAATAGGTTTATTGGAATAGTGTTTGCCCACTTAGTAGGTGATTTTCCTGACACAAGCAATTCGGTTCAGGTTTCCTGTTGTGCTTCAATGCACTGTAAATAAACATTTCCACTCCAACTGGCACTTTTCTGCACTGTGACAGGAATTCTCCATCCCCTATGCTGATTGACCAATGCCCTCAAGGCCATTTTGTTCTCTAACACTGAGCTTCTGTGTTGCCTGCTCACTCCTGAAGGGACCTCATTTGATGAACTTGCTATTTTTCCCTTCATTTCATCAGTGGGCCTTTAAATTTCTTTTGCCAATTTAACAGTGGACATTTCCATTGTTTTAAACCAGATGAAACTGACAGAAATTCTGCCATGTTCTTCTAGGTCAGGGAATAATAAGAATGGTAAAAAGAGGAGCTAGGGAAGGAAAGTATCAACTACAAGGGGAATCAGCATACAGCAGCTCATAAAAAATAGTCTATCAATGGAAACTGCATGCCCTGAAAATATATCATTTTCTAGTATGGGTGGGGCAAGTAAAAAAGCAAAGGCAATGGCAATCACAGTCAGGACAGAAGACCAGACAATTACAATGGCTAAAACAGAGAAAAAAGTTAAAATCCAGAAAGATTCTGGATATGCAGAATTCTAACATAGATTTAATTTCTAGCTAATTTATAGTGGAGTCAAGTAGCATAAGGCTACAATGCAAAAAAAAAAAAAAAGTCCTAAGTGACAAATTGTTTCCCATTTCTTTCCATTTTTTAATGCAAAACAGAAGTTGATCTGAACCTCAAAATGCCACATTTTTGTGAGTTCAAGATGCTTGCTTGATTTTTAATGTGGTTATATTCTGCAGTTTATGTTGTATAGAATGTTAATTTTGCTTTCCAAATGGGAATGGGCTGTCTCATGTTATGGCCACTAACAAGTCAGAAGAACAGAAATAAAATTCACTAATTAATTCCTGAGATAATTCACCTGATTTTATTGTAGAACTGATATTACAGTTAATCTAGGACTCAGAGTACTCTAAACTTTAAAATAGTGTATTTTTGGTACTCTGTTTATATTTTGTAAACTTCCAACAAATAAAAAATGAAGTAAATACTAGGTTAAAAAAATACTCCCAATGACTTTCATAATTATTGATTACAATGTTATTATCACATTAAAAGAGACTTCAAATTAATTAAATAGTATTTATTTTTACTGATGCCTTTAATTTGTTATAGAAAATATTTCATTGAAGAGTATATTAATACTAAGATCGATTGTACATTCAACTATACTTGTATCCATAAACACAATAATGAATGTTTGGAATGGCTTTATAAGTCTTTTATGTCACTTTTGAGAAAGTCATTACAGCTCTTTTTAAACCACCCAAATGCATCATCAATCATTTGTCTCAAATAGCAGCCTTGCACAACATGTTTCCATCTTCTGAAAAGATCACCAAAGGCTGCACATGGCACAGCATTAGTAAGCTTGGATGTTATTTGTTGAGATTCAAAAACAGTTGTGGTTGAAACATCTGCTTGGCAAAAGCACTTTAACCTATCATAGATCCAAACTCAGCTTCAAATTGATGGATTTAAAAAAAGTCTAAAATGATAAAAATTTGCCTGTAGGCAAAAGTAAACTCCAGAGTAGCTTGAATATTATGTCACATAGTTTTAGAAATTTTAGAATTTCCAGCTACTCACCCCACAATTATTCAATCATTTATCCCACTAAAATATAATCCACATCTGATTCATCTGTAGTAGTTTCCTATAATTATCATTGTTTAGGGCATGTCAAATTTTTCAACTTTCAATTTCAAAACATTAAGGTTGATCAAATGTTGTGATATGCCTTGGGGATTGTAAAGATATTTTGGTTACTTTAATATAATTTAGATGTGCTTGGTAAATAACTACATGAATATCACAACTTTTTATCATTTTGATTGTTTCTTTTCACAGGTTCAGCTGTCTTCCTCTGTGAAGTGTTATTTTGTCTGAATGTATTAATACTGCTGGCCTCATTTCCTGTGAGTGTGATAACTGATCTGTAATGGTTTCTGAAAAAAAGAACAAATCTGAGAATATTCACTCATATGAGCAACCTAATTGGGTGGCAGAGACTTGTTGCCTTCTGAACTCCCAACACTGTGAAACATTCTCAGATATGGCCTACTGTTAAGAGAACAAAGTAGTAATGATGCTAGAAACTACCCAGCAGCCAGTCTTGCAAGAGACATATATCCAAAAGTGCTTGAAAAGTGGGAATGAGCGAATAGTTCTTTTGTGACCCCTGTTGTAAGTTCACAAGTAACAATCTTGAACAAGATCCAAGAGAGCTGGGATCAAGCCAAAAACATATCTCTTGGTAGAAGAAAGTTAGATGTCAAAGATACTTTCACTGTGAAACTTAGATATATTAGCAATAACAAATGTTGCTAATAGAAAATTAATTAAAAATAGAAAATTAATAAAACTTTTAAAAAATGTTGCTATGCTGGAGCTGATTGACTGGTCTGAAGATGATATGAACCACCTTTGACGTGCAAGCTGACTACAGCGGAAATAAAGAAGTTCATTGACAAACCAATGCAAGTACCAGAGTGGCTCTGTCATGTCCAATCAATAGAGAGATGTGTGAAACAGGTCAAAGAAGCAGCAAGCAATGTTTATACACATGAGAAATGTGAGGGTTATATCAGGAAGCGAGTTGGTGGCTGATGTCACAGAACAAATCAAGACAAGATTTGATTAAACTCGTTTAAACATTTTTGTAACTCTGACAGTTGCTTTTTGATGTTAGTTTATGGTTGCATGGATTATTTTTTGCTTAGCTAGATAAGATTCATGAAGGAAAAAACTTTAACTTTTGTAGCACAAGGTGTAATTTTGAGAAGATAATGTTAACAGTATTTGTGTTACAAGAGACTTTTGTGGGGTATATGTTCCTGTTATGTCCGTGCAGGCATGAGCAGAAACTTTTCTTCTGCCACGCAGGTGCGGGACATATTTTAATGTTATTGGTTAAAGGCTGATAGTTTTCCTTTAAAAGGGGCTATCAGCCGGAAATTGCATGTTGGTTTTACTGAGTCATTATCTGCAATAAACATTGCTGGTTGAAGTTTTGCTTCTCCTCTGTGTTCCTACTCTGACACATTCTATTGGCGACGAAGGAGGAATTGCTGGGCCCTGAGCCAATGTAGAGATAAAAGAGGCACGCATGAGTGGAGACTGTTTGTTTTGGAAAGAGAATGGCTAACTCACCACAGTTTGTTCCGTTTGATCCTGAAACACAGACATGGGATTCTTATCTAATCCTTTTTGACTGTATATTGGAAGCTAATGACTATACAAATATCACAAACAATCGTAAACGAGCACTTTTTTTGAGCATTTGTGGAAAAGAAGTGGTTGAGATGGTGAGGGCCCTCATTGCACCCCAACCCCTGCAGACAGTTCCTTGAGACATATTATTAAGCAAATTGAGGGAATATTATGCTCCTCAACCATCTTGCATTGCTAGAAGACATGCTTTTTACTAACCAGGCAGAGGGTGAGTCTATCAGTTGTTATATGGCAGCCTTCAGGAAAGCAGCTATCTATTACAAATTTAGCAACTTAGATGAAGCCCTTCGAGACAGATTGGTCTGTGGGGTTCAGGATGTTCGGTTACAGAGACGATTATTGACAAAACCAATGCTTTTCTGTAGTTAATGCTACAGATAGCAGTAGAGGAGGCGCAAGCCACCGAAACATCGAATAGATCGATGGAAGAGATACAGAAGTCGGGCAGCTCCCTGGCGGCTAGAAATGGGGAAACCGTCCATCGGGGAGAGGTGGAATTACGGGAAGACACTGAAGATGAGGGAAATAATCATGATGATGTCCATTGGTTGAGAGCGGCTAGCAAGGACCATAGATGGACAGAAGATCGAAAGTTGTTCTCCTCATGTATAGGGTGTGGTGGAAACCATCTGAGAGCTATGTGTCACCATAAAAACATCATTTGTAGACTGTGTGGGAAGAAGGGTCACCTAGTAAAAGTTTGCCATGCTGCATTGCTTGCCCCCCCAACTGGAAAGACTTCAATTCGAAATGGGGGGAAAGCGTGGCCCACCGAGGCTAAGAACTCCAGAGGACGACTGTTTTACTATTAACATGGACGCTTGTCATTCAGCAATCAAACTGGGATTCCGGAAAGTAGTAAAATTTACATTACTGTCCTTATTGTGGGATCTCCCTACTGGATGGAAGTGGATACAGAGTCAGCAACAACATTTGTATCCTGGCAGACTCTACGGAAATTAGTGCCACACGGATGGCATACAAGTGGAAGCTTATGCGTAGTCGTATTTGTTTGAGAGATTATCAAGGAAATAACATCCCCATTAAGGGTAGCGGAATGTTCCACATAGAATATAAGGACTTCTCCGGGCCACTTAAATTGGTTGTTGTTGAGGGTGCACTGCCTAACCTCCTGGGACTGGATTGGTTTGCAACATTGGGGTTAGAGATTACCGGGATTTATAAAATCTATGGAGAAACCACCAGAGAGTTGAGTAAAGAATTTGCCAATGTGTTTGATGGAAAGTTGGGAGAATATAGGGGTACCCCGATATCCTTCAGTTTGGACCCCAAGGTGGCACCAATAAGAATGAAACTGAGGAGGGTGCCATTTGCACTAAAGCCCAAAGTTGACAAACAACTAGATAAATTGATTCAGCAAAGTTTACTGGAACTGGTGGACCACGCCAAGTGGGAGACCCCTATTGTGATACCAGTGAAACCAGATGGGTCGGTCCAAATTTGTACGGATTATAAATGTACGTTGAATAGGGCTCTTCAACATAATGCTTATCCATTACCAGTGGTGCAGCACTTGTTACATTCGGGGGGGGGGGGTGCAGCACTTGTTACATTCAGGCTCCATCAAAGCCTGATGGAACATTTGTTATATGGCATCCCTGGAGTTATGCCCTATTTTAATGACATGCTCATCTCCATTACCAATAAAATAGAATTATTTGAACGACTATGACATTCAGATAAAGAAACTACAAAGATTTCAAGAGGCTGGACTAAAGGTAAAGGAAGAAAAGTGTAAAGTAGCAGTAAATCAAGTTGAGTTCCTGGAATACCTGGTCAATGCATCCAGATTGTGCCCCACCAAGGAGAAAGTACAAGCAATACAGGCTGCACCAACACCAAGGAATAAGATGGAACTCCAGGCCTTTTTAGGGCTCCTCAATTTCTATAGTGTGTTTTTGCAACAAAAGGCACCTGTCGCTGAACTACTATATCGACTATTGGGGAAAACGGTGCCATGGGTATGGGGGCGCAGAGAAGCAGCTGCATTTGTGGGGGTAAAAAAATTAATTTCCTTGGATAGCGTCTTAGTTCAGTTTAATGAACGTCTGCCGTTAGTCCTGACGTGTGATGCATCCCCATTTGGAGTCGGGGGAGTTTTGAGTCATTGCCTTCCAGACAATCGTGAGGCTTTCTTTTCTAGGACATTATCATCTGCCGAGAGAAACTATAGCCAACTTGATAAAGAAGCATTGGCTGCGGTGGCTGGAATTAAGAGATTTCACGAATATGTTTATGGAAGGAGATTTGATTTAGTGACAGATCATAAGCCACTTTTGGGACTAATCGCGGGGGACCGGCAAACACCACAGGTCCTGTCCCCAAGAATGACGCATTGGACAGAGTTCCTAGCAGCATATAGTTATCGACTTATACATTGACCCAGCATAGAACGGTCTAAGCTGATGTCTGCTACCTAATCTAGTGGAGGATCCAGTTCCAGCAGCATCAGTACTGCTGATTGAGACCATGCTGTCCATTCCTGTTATGGCCGCAGAAGTGGCAACCCAGTTGAGAAAAGACTGAATGATCATACAAGTGTTAAACTGGGTGTGGAGGGGATGGCCTAAAGAGACAGGGAGTGTAGAGTTTAAGCCACTCTGGGTAAGGCAATACAAACTTTCAATGCAGAAGGGTTGCCTATTGTGGGGGAATCAGGTAGTGATACCCTCAAGGCTAAGGAAATCATTATTAGAGACTCTACACGAAGGCCACCCTGGAATTGTAAGGATGAAGGCGTTGGCCCGTAGTTATCTGTGGTGTCCAAATATAGATAGAGATATTGCGGAGTGGGTGGCGTTGTGTCAAGCATGCCAGGAATCGAGACCGGCACTTCCTGCAGCACCACCACGGGACTGGGAAACACCAAAAGGCCCCTGGTCTAGAATACATCTCAGTTTTGCGGGGCCGATAAAGGGGCTGTCCTTCCTAATTGTTGTGGATGCCTATTCCAAATGGCTGGAGGTGGCCATAATGAGGTCAACCACAATAGACACTGTTGTGAGAGTATTAAACAAAATATTTGCAACATATGAGTTGCCAGATGTGTTGGTATCAGACAATGAGCCGCAATTTACGGCAACGGCATTCAAGGTA
This sequence comes from Pituophis catenifer annectens, assembly GCF_029215685.1. Lineage (NCBI taxonomy): Eukaryota > Metazoa > Chordata > Lepidosauria > Squamata > Colubridae > Pituophis > Pituophis catenifer. The sequence continues at coordinate 49,004,657 of NW_027256884.1, read as the reverse complement.
TTCCTAGTAAACTGAGGAATACGTCACGCCCTGGTCATGCCATTTCACCCCGTGAGTAACAGGCAGGCAGAATGAATGGTGCGAACGACGAAAGAGGCCTTGACTCGAATGGATCCAGGGGACTATCGAGAGAAACATGATAAGTATTTGCTCAACCAACATGTCACTCCCTATGTAGCCACCGGAAAGAACCCAGCTGAATTACTTATGGGTCACTGGCTGAGAACAAATTTAGATAGAATACACCCCGATTATTCAACAGAAACCCTCACAGACTGGGAAAGTATGGTCAGAACCTTTGAGCAAGGTGATCTACTATATGCCCGGAATTATACTGGTCAACCCATATGGGTGCTGGCACAGATTAGAGATGTTACGGGTCCCCGTTCATACTGGGTGGAGCTCAAGGATAGGCACCTATGGTGCCAACATATCGATCAGCTTCGGAGCTGAGTGAGGGGGACAGCCGTTAGGGAGCTGGAAGAAAAAACCTGGGTGGGAATCCAGAAGAGCGAGAGGGACAACAATGCAGTGAAAGGGTATCTGAAGGGCTGAGGCCAGCGCAGAATGAAACACCTGTTATTGAGGGTCCATTGCCACGGAGCTCATCTCGCTTTTCCCTATCTCCAACTGAGGGATATGTTCAGTGGGGCCCCCCATCTGATGTAGTTGAAGAATCGTCGAGAATGCAGTCGATGTGTGAGGGTCCGACAGAAATACAGGAGAGCCTCCAGTCGACGCGAAGCCGCCGTAGACCAATGTATCTGGATGATTATGTTTGTGGTATACAAAGTTTCCCCAAGGAAGAGGGAAGGAGTGTTATGTCTGAGCAGGCGTGAGCAGAGACTTTTCTTCTGCCACGCAGGTGCGAGACATATTTTAATGTTATTGGTTAAAGGCTGACAGTTTTCTTCTAAAAGGGGCTATCAGCCGGAAATTGCATGTTGGTTTTACTGAGTCATTATCTGCAATAAACATTGCTGGTTGAAGTTTGGCTTCTCGTCTGTGTTCCTACTCCCACACATTCCAGATCCGATGTGGATTTACCATATCAAGCTAAATGCGCAATTGCAAAAGTAACAGCAGATTTGAATTCTTGATGTAAAAACACATATTTTTAGAATCTCTCACTGAAAAAAATTGCAAAAATTAATTTTCATCACATTAAATGATACACCATTGTATATGGTGGAAGGTACTACTTGTTTGGATGGTCAGTACTATATGTTTGTCCTGGAAGTGGTTGGAAAGAAACTGATTAAGATGTACACAATCATCTTTGCATTATTTATGGAATACTACAGTAAATTAAATAGAAGTGGGGCTAGAACTGACCCCTGTGGCAAGCCATTCTTAGTAGAAAAGGAATTACTAGTGGTGTCTCCTATAGTGACCTTGAAGTATTAGTTTTTTAAACATGTTCTCCAGAAGGCTTGTTACTTTTAGACACAGAATAGTTTTCTTCAGCTTGAGCATCGAACCATCAAGCCACACCATGTCATAAGATGCAGTCCATGGAAGTTTTAGTCCTTTTTGGAAAAAAGCTTCAATATATGACATGAGAGTCAGAACTTCCTCACAGCAGCTTCTCTTAGTGCGGAACCCAGCCTGAAAAGAAGAGATAACCCTATCAACATGTTGGTATATTCTGTTATAGTAATTATTTCAAAAGTTTATAGGGTTAGGGTTAGGGTTAAAAACGGTGGGATAGAAACTGTAAATTAACAATGTCAATGGCTTATAAGGAAAATCTATACAAAATGTTTTATAGATGGCATTTACCACCAGCGAGATTAGCAAAGATGTTTCAAAACTTATCAGCTAAATGTTGAAACTATAATCAAATACCAGGTTCATATTATCATATGTGGTGGACATGCCCAAAGGCAAAAAAATACTGGACTAAAATACATACTTGGCTAGAAAAAATGATAAAACAACACATAGAACTGAAACCAGAAATATTTCTGCTGGGGATACTACCAGAACAGTATAATAAAGGGAATATATATTTAATTTTTTAACAACCAGTTCTCTGTCCTAATGACTGGCTGGGTGGGTGTGGCTGGGCATGGCTGGCTGGGTAGTCACATGACTGGGTGGGTGTGGCTGGGTGGGCATGAGACTGGGTGGGCATGGTCAACTCGAATACAAGTGTCACACATCACTGAGGATTCAAATAAGCCTGGGATACAGACAGCTTAGGTTAGCTGGCCTGGACCCCCTCCCCTCCCTGACAGCCATATGGATATGGTAAGCCCTTGCCACAGGAACAGAAGAAGAGCTCTTGCTGGGAAAGCAGGGCTACATTTTGCTGTTCTGTGTAAGACTGTCACGAGTGTTTCCAGGATTGCTGTGGCTACTTGCCTACTCACAAACAGTATGGTTTCAATCAAGCCATCTCCTGTTTGTAATTACCTGCAAGCCTTCCCCACCCTAGTTAATTGCAGGTTAACTCCTCATATAAGCAAGGACCTTTTCGCTTGCTACTTGGGCCTAGACTCCGGTTTAGGCCTAAATGCACAGCTCCTGCAGGAAGCTCAGTGCAAATGCCGCAGATGGGAGAAGAATGCAGATAAGGACTCCAGACACCGTTGCAGAGAAACTCCCATGGATGCTTGCCTTTTGCTGTTTTGTAGCACCTAAGCTATCATCGGGACTGCTGTTGCTGGACCTTCTTCCTCCCACAAGCTTCAAGCAATGTTTGCTGTTTGAACTGTTTTTACTTCAGGTGACTTTTAGCTGTGAAGTTTGTGCTGCCCCCCTTCTATTACCTCGATGATGTATCGACGCCGAAGCTGCTTATCTTCATGTTAGCTTTATTCTCTTCTGAACTGTTTTGATATTGTGGAGAGGAATCTAGGGAGATGGCCTTGCTTCACATAACCAAGATAAGACTTTGTTTTTAATGTGCTTTCTTAAAGACATAGTGCTTTTTAAATGTTTTAAAGTAAATTATATTTTTACACAAGACGCCTCTGTCAGATTTATTTCAGTCTCAGTGTGTTTGCTCATGAGCTGGTTCATGGTCCGGGGTACCCCTCAACCCCATTCCCTAACAGTTGGTAGCAGAGGATGGTTTAACGAACCTACGCTCATGTGGTAATGCGCTAGACTGGAATGTCTGCAGTTGAACAGATGTTGATTGGGGCAGCAGCAGCAGCAAAAAGCATGAAGTCACAAAGTGGACTGTCTGGGGCTCAGGCCAAAAATGCTTTGGCTGAAAAACCCCAAACCTTAATTGATTTAGGGTGCAGTTGTCAGATATGCTTCCTTCAAATTCCAGGAAAGAAAGACCCAAACTCCATTTTTATAGAGATTAGTACTTTTACTGAAAATGAAGTGATCGCTACCCAGGTAAAGCTGGGACTAAGCAAAACGCGCGAAATTGCATCTAGAAAGCATCTCCCCCCCCTTCTGTCCATCATCCATCATCCAATCCACAGGTCTCCCAAAGGTCAGGTGGAATCACATCTGGCAGCGTCATCTATCAGGAATGTAATGACGGTTGGTCTGACTGCTCCTTTGGAGAATCACTTTCGTTTCAGGGAAAACTCCTCCTGCCTTCTTCCCCTCCCTTCTCCCCCCTAACTTTTTCCCACCCGTTTCTTATGGCAGCTGAAGCAGTGAAAGCAGAGGCTGACATTCGGCCCCTCTGCAGAAAAGACGTTAGTCCTAGAATAGAAAAAAAAAGAAGGAAAAAGCGGAAACAAAATATATACAATATATATACAAGAATTAGGGTTTATCTGGGCATTTGGTGTAGAATTGTTGTATTTTCTTTGGGGCCTGAACATCCCGTTTATTCACCCATTCAGCTTGAGACAAAGGGAAATGTTTCCAGGCCACCAAGTATTGCACTTTACCATGGTGTTTCCTAGAGTCTAAAATTTCCTTAACTTCAAAATGTTGCTCCCCCTCTATGAGTATGGGAACTGGAGGGGAGCTTTGGGTCGGCCTTAAAGGAGACGAATGTTCAGGTTTCAGCAAGCTAACATGAAATATGGGGTGTGTCCATCTCAATGATTTTGGCAACTCTAATTCAACGGTTACTGGATTAATCAATCTAATCACACGAAAAGAACCCACATACTTGGGACTTTTGTGACGTTGGTAAGTACTTTGTGGAGAGGTAGACCTTATCCCCCACTTTATACATGTGTGCTGGGGACCTTTTCTTATCGGCCTGAGCCTTATGGGCTCGGTGTGCCTCATCTAACGCTTTTCACATTACTGCCCAGGTACTCCTTAATTGGTCAATCCAGTCAACCAGGGATGGGTTCTGGGGATCATCTTGAGGTAATTCAGGAATCGGTACGAAATCTTGGCCCGATGCTACTTTAAACGGAGTGAACCCGGTACTACTGTGTATGGAATTATTATATGCTACTTCTGCAAACGGCAGTAAATCCACCCAATTGTCTTGTTGGTAATTCACGTAACATCTCAGGTATTGTTCTAAAATCCCATTGGTCCTTTCACAAGCCCCATTCGTTTGCGGGTGGTGACTGGAACTTAGACCCTGGGCGGAGCCTATCAACTTCAAAAACTCCTTCCAGAAGTTAGAAGTAAACTGTACACCTCTGTCCGAAATTATTCTTTTTGGAGCTCCATGTAGTCGGTAAATCTGACGAATAAACAGTTTTGCAAGGGTTTTGGCTGAAGGGGTTTTTGAACAAGGGATGAAATGCACTTGTTTGGAAAACAAATCTGTCACCACCCAAATGACAGTACACCCTTCACTCTCTGGTAGGTCCACAATAAAATCCATGGATATTTCTTTCCACGGAGCATTCGGTCTAGCCACACTTTGAAGTAATCCAGGTGGCTTCCCTGGAGGTCTTTTAGCCGAGGCACACACAGGACAACTAGCCACATATGCCTCTATGTCCTTTTTGAGCGCAGGCCACCAAAACTGTCTCTTAACAAGGTGTAAAGTTTTAACAAATGCAAAGTGTCCTGCTATCTTAGCGTCATGGGCATACTGTAATACTGTTGCTCTTAAACTGGCAGGAACATACAATTTTGCCCCAATCCACGCTAGTCCATCACGGAGTGTACATTCATTTGAGTGGTTGTGAAACCACTCGTCAGTTTTCAGGGCTTCTCGTAATTTGAGAACCAAATCTTCCGAGAGCTCTGGCTCGACTTTTGCCTGTGCTCAGGTAGTAACTGGTGCTGCCAATTGTGTCGAAGGGATAATAGGCTGAACCACCTCCTTCTTGATGCTGTTGTACTGAGGCAATCTGGAAAGTGCGTCTGCCATGAAGTTCTTTCCCCCAGGAAGGTAGCGTAGGGTAAAATTGAAACGATTGAAATGTTGGGCCCAACGAACCTGTTTTGGGGACAGTTTACATGGTGTTTTTAATGCCTCCAAGTTTTTGTGATCAGTCCAAACCTCGAAAGGGTGCTTCGCTCCCTCTAAAAAATGTCTCCATGTTAACAACGCCCATCTCACTGCGAAAGCCTCCTTTTCCCATATGACCCATCTTCTTTCTGTTTCTGACAGTTTACGGGACATGTAGGCACAAGGCTGCAGTTCCCCGTTTGCATCTTTTTGCAAGGGTATTGCTCCCACAGCTACATCGCTCGCGTCAGCCTGTACTACAAACGGCTGTTCCATGTCTGGGTGTTTGAGTACTGGTTCAGCCGCAAACAGCCGTTTCAACTTTTTGAATGCGGCTTGACAGTCCATAGTCCATTCAAGTGGTTTCGATGGTCTTGGTTTTACTTCACCCTTTGTTTTCAGAAGATTTGTAATTGGCAGTGCGATTTTGGCAAACGAGGGGATAAACTGTCTATAAAAGTTAGCAAACTCCAGGAAACTTTGTAGTTGTTTGCGAGTGCGTGGCGCGGCCCATTCCAATACTACTCGAACCTTCTCAGGGTCCATCTCTATTCCTTCATGCGATATGTGATATCCAAGATAGTCGATTTTGTCTTGGTGGAACTCACATTTAGAAAGTTTGGCGTATAGTTCAGCAGCCCTGAGTTTTTTCAAGACAGTTCACACCAATTTCACATGGTCGGCCATGTTGTCAGAGTAGATAAGAATGTCATCTAAGTAGACCAGCACCCCCTTATACAGGTGCTCATGCAAAACTTCGTTGATCAATTGCATAAATACAGCAGGGGCTCCCTGTAAGCCGAAAGGAAGCACTCTGAACTGGAAATATCCCAGTGGGCAATTAAATGTTGTTTTCCATTCATCCCCCTCTTTAATTCTCACTCGGTAGTATGCCTCCCTTAGATCAAGTTTGGTGAAAATTTTTCCCTTCCCTAAGTGGGCTAACATGTCCTTCATGAAGGGGAGGGGGTAAACATTCTCCACGCAAATAGCGTTGATATTTCTATAATCGACCACCAGATGGAAGGAGCCATCTTTCTTTTCGCGGAACATCACTGGCGCCGCCACCTTGGGCTTGGCTCATTCGATGGACCCCCGTTCTAGATTTTTGTCAATAAAATTCCGCAATTCCCCTAATTCTCGAGGAGTAATGGGGTAGATTTTTGGTTTAGGAAGCTTCACCCTGGGGAGTATCTCAATGGTGCAGTTGGTAGCCCGGTGGGGAGGCAGCGTGTCAGAAGCCTTTTCGCTAAAAACTTCACAGAGATCCCAATATTCCCTTGGAATCTTCTCCTTTCCCTCAATATAGTCTGTTGCTACTTCACTCTTTCCAGGTTTGCCCCGCCCTTCAGGGGTGAGCACTCCTTCTCTGGATTTGGTTTTGCAGTGCAGATGCGCAGGACCCCGGTCTTCCAATTTACCCGTGGGTTCCATTTACGGAGCCAGGGCAATCCAAGTATGAGGGGTCTCTCCATGCCAGGGGCCACAATGAATCTGAGATTCTCTACATGATCTCCCAACTGCAATTCAAGGGGTTCGGTCATAAAACTGGCTGGGCCCCCTCCCGCAATCGATCCGTCTAGCTGACAGAACGCAATGGGTTTTTTAGCGTTTTTAGTCTCAGTCCCATTTCCTCCACCACCTTTGGGCTAATTATGCACCTGGTGCACCCCGAATCTAACAAATCTAACATTTGGGCATGGGTCCCAGTGGAGGGCACCCTTACTTCTACGGGAATGAGCAGAGGGTCTTCTGTGTGACTCACCCGATCGTCGGTGTCGGAATCGGAGTCCGTCTCGCTATCGTCATCGTTGGTCGGAGTTCCCAACTCACCCTGGTTTTGGGGAGTGAACTCAACAACTTCTCCCTTCAGGGCGGTGCTGTGGGTCTTGGCGGGTATTTTGTCACCTTTCTTGGCCCCGGAGCCAGCAACTTTTGGCACTGGTTTGGAGAAGCATTCGGCCGCTCGGTGCCCTTCCTTCCCGCATTTGAAACAGGTGAAGGGTTTTGATTTGGGTTTGAATTCTGCTCTTCCTCCAGCCGGTTTTGTTGCCCCCTTATGGTGGAATGAAGATGACTGATCTCCTGCACATCCTCCTCGGAGTCGGCTTTGGTTCAATTCGATCTCCACATCCTCAGCTACTATGTACCAACTCTGCAAGTCTTCGGAGACCCCCATACTTCTGCAGTCTCTGTATATCTCTTCATTCAGCCCATCCTTGAAACTTTCCAACAGAGCCATTTCTGACCACCCTGTCATATAGGGTGCCAGTTCACGAAACTCTTGGATATACTCTGCCATAGGCCTCCGGCCCTGCTGGATGCCCTTCATCCTGAGTCTCGCCTTTCGTTCAGCTAGGTGGTCTTCAAACTGCCTTCTAAGGGCCCCCATGAATTGGTTGTAATTTCTCAGTAAGGGGGAGTTATTATTGTGGAGGCCCACCATCCATTCAGCAGCTAGTCCCTCTAAGGAATTTGTGACACTTCTCACTCGGGCGGCATCTGGGCGTCTTCCCCCCAGTCCTGCATATGGTTCCACACTTAGGTCAGGAAAAATCCCAAGGTCTTCGGATTTCCATCATATTTCCCAGGTAGGGGGGGAATTTTTGGCTTTTTGCGTCTGCGGGGGGGGGCCTGCAAGGCTGGGGGTCCCTGGCCGGCCGCATCCCTCCCTTGAACTGCAGAAGCCTGGGATGTTCCCTCCTCAGCTTCTTCCTCTCCCCCACAGGCTGTCTCTTCTGGCTCCCCCCTGGGGTCTTCTCCTCCCTTCTCCACAGGGAACCCAAAAGACTCACGGCTTTCCTGGCTTTCCTTGCTCTCTTCCACATCATGGAGAAGTTGCAAGGCTTGTGCTAGCATGAGGCTTTCCCTTTGCTGCTGCTGCCAGACTGCCTCTTTCTTGCAAGGTCGGAAGCTAGTTACTCCCCGGGGGGTCTTTCCCCAGTCCGGCAATCTTCCTACTCCTTTCGACCATCTGGCTTCTTCAGAATCCAGCCGGAGTTTTTCCAACCATTCTGCATTCTCTCTCTCCTCTTGGAGGGCGGCTGCCGTGGAAACCACTGCCCCTATCTCTTCTTCACTCTCTCTGTCTGACATGATTTGAATTTACAGTCCCCTCGGTTTTGTCCGGGATGACTGTGGAGTGAGTCCCAGCTTAATGTCAGGTATGCTTCCTTCAAATTCCAGGAAAGAAAGACCCAAACTCCATTTTTATAGAGATTAGTACTTTTACTGAAAATGAAGTGATCGCTACCCAGGTAAAGCTGGGACTAAGCAAAACGCGTGAAATTGCATCTAGAAAGCATCTCCCCCCCCTTCTGTCCATCGTCCATCATCCAATCCACAGGTCTCCCAAAGGTCAGGTGGAATCACGTCTGGCAGCTTCATCTATCAGGAATGTAATGACGGTTGGTCTGACTACTCCTTTGGAGAATCACTTTCATTTCAGGGAAAACTCCTCCTGCCTTCTTCCCCTCCCTTCGCCCCCCTAACTGTTTCCCACCCGTTTCTTATGGCAGCTGAAGCAGTGAAAGCGGAGGCTGACAGCAGTGGAGCTGTAAGTTTTGGAGCAGAGGCCTTAACTTCTGAAGTGCCTAAGATAGTGAGTAAACCATCATCACCAAAAGAAGTAGAGACTGTAAGAACGCCACTTCAGGTCTTGAAAATAAATTCAGAGGTGGATGATGAATTTAGGAAGGCAATCCTTCAGTTTTTAGGTTTGCCCACAGTAAGTCAGAACCCGACTGCTGATTCTAGTGGATTATTAAAGAATCCAGCCGTGAAAGGAAAGAAGATCGAAGTCCTAGAAAACACCAGATTGGTAAGAGACTTTCAATCTTTTCCTAAAACCCCTACCTCAGACCATAAGTGGAGAATGGGGGATAACAGACTGCTGATTCGAATGTTCCTGCTTCTTTGTTAAACCAGCATGGCCAAGTTGATGTTGCACCACTTGCTGTTGAAGCCATCATAGATCAGGCCATACCATTATTATTCATTAATAATTCAGATTTTGACCAATTTATTTTCAAACCTGTCATTTCCTCAAATTCTTCCAAATGCTTATGTATCTTTTTCAAATCTTTCTCTATATCTTTCAAAATAATCAAAGTATCATCCGCATACAGATTTATCTTATATCCCTTATACCCTTCCAATTCTTCATCTTTTTCTATCATTTTAGTCAAAATTTCCATAACCAATAAAAATAATGTTGGAGAGGACTTCCGGTTTCCTTGTCTTCGGCGACGGCGGCGCTCTCTGAAGCTCCGCCAGCCCCGCCGCCTGTAGAGCCGCTTCGAGACGAAGAAGCGGCTCGAAAACTTCTAAATCCACAGGATTGAAGAAGGAGAGATCGCAGGGCACAGGTTGAGCCCCTGTAACCCCCCAGGGAAGTTTCTGGGGAGAGAACAGGCGTGGCTCCCTCCCAACCTGCTGAAACTCCGGGCGACGTGGGACGATTCTGCTTTTGCAGAACAAGCCGGCTGCAGGAAACTTAAAGCGAAAGAACCAGCTTTAATAAACAGCGAAACTACTGAATCCTGAAATTTGGAAACGCAAGTATTAGCACTTTGTTGACTTTTCAATCTGAGAAAATGCGAGTGAGTGAAAGTGCTTTGAAAAAACATGGCGCCTAGCCTCAGAGTTAACGAGCCAGCGAGTGTGGATTGGTGAAGTTACTTTGCTTTGTTATAAAGTTTCCAAGTTGCTACAAAGTTGCCTTGCTTGTTATAAGAGAAACAACTGGGAAATTTTTCCCTTTTCAATATTGGACTTTGCTTTATTTTAACCCTTATTTGATCAAATCTGGGGGACTTTTTTAGAAGTCTTTGTGCAGGAGGGAAAGGAAAAGGAACTTCCCTCTTTAGAAAAACTAGATCACGAGCCAGGATGGCTTCAAAGAAGCAGGAAGGGAAGGCATTAGGGGGGGGATCCCCCACACATAAACATGAAACGCAACTTCCCCCTGCTCAACAGCTACAAACTCAGAAAAAAGAATTTGATGTGGGAGATTTAAAAGAATTTATTTCTAAAACTTTGGATGATAAATTTCAAAAATATCAACAGGAGATAGATGATAAACTTCAAAAATCACATCAGGAATTTATGCAGGAAATTAATGAAGTTAAAGACATGGTGAAACAGAATCAAAATAAGGTGACCAAAAAAATTTCAGAAGTGGCGTCTGGCCTGGCAGAATTTATTGGGACAGTTGATTTTAAAGTTGAAGAATTTAAATCAGAAGTTAATGTTAAGATGAAAGATAATGATTATAAAATTGATGAGGTTGACAATAAAATGCAGAGAATTGAAGATGAGATTGTTATGATACAATTCCGGGCGATGGAATTCGCCATACGGCTTCGGGGAATTCGAGAGGAGGAGAGACAGGATTTGAGACAAGTTTGCTCTGAAGCCTTGGCTAAGATTTTACAAGCTAATCCTGATTTGGTATTTCATAAAATAGATAAAATATACAGAGTGAACTCTTGGGTGGCCAGACAAAGACAACTGCCCAGAGATGTGGTCATATACTTTACTGATAGAGAAATCAGAAATGATATCCTGCAAAAATCTTTTCACACTTCTGTACAAGTGGGGGGTTCACGACTTGAAATTTTTAAAGAATTACCTCCTAAAATGCTGAAAGCTAGAAAAGAATTTGGTTTTCTTGTTAAGGAATTGAAAAATTTACAGATACCCTTCCGGTGGGACGCACCAGCTGGGATAATTTTTAGATATAAGGGAGAAGGATATCGGTTGAATACCGTGGAGAAGGCACAACACTTTTACAGTACTATTCTTAAGGAAAGAACACCATCTCCACGTACATCTACAGTTTTGGAGATTAAGGAGAGTGAAGAGAGGCAATTGAAAGAACAGTCTAAGCAGGAATTAGAAATAGTGCAAGGTGCAGAAGGAGGTTTTCTGAGCGAGCCCCTGTTGGATTCTTCTCCAATTTTGGATTTGATTCAGCTGACTGAAGTTAAAGATCAACGTATAACTAGAGCTCAATCCAAGCTACTTAAACAAAAGCAACAACAACAACAGGAAAGACAAGACAAGAAGGCAGTTAAGAGTATCATACAAGAGAGTGGCGCTATGGGAGGAGCGAGATCGAAGCTCTCGGATGAACTTCAAATATTTTGCTCTGCGCTCCAGAAAGAGGCTGATGACCTTTAAGTGTCTATCTTGGAATGTCAATGGGTTGAATTCAGCACAGAAAAGGAAGAAATTATTTACATACTTGAAACAATTTAATAATGATATAATATGTTTACAAGAAACGCATATTACAACTCAAGATCAAAAATATTTGATAAACTCAAAACTAGGAGCACATTATATATCTTCAACTTCGCAGAAGAAGAATGGTGTGGTTATTTATGTAAATAAAAAATTAACAGCGAAAGTTATAGAAGTAGATCAAGATGGTAGGTTTGTAGCAATTGAATTGCTCACAGCAAATGGTCAAATTCTTTTGATTGGAATTTATGCTCCCAACCAACAACAGGATTATTTTTATAAGATGTTACATACTAAAATATTGCAATGGGACTATAGATCTATTTTAATTATGGGAGACTGGAATGGAGTAATTGATTCTAAACTAGATAAAAAGAGCTTGGCAAAGTCTAGAATTAGACTACCACAGACTTTTTTTGATATGAAAGAAGATATGGAACTAAAAGATGTTTGGAGAATACATAATCCAAATGAATTGGATTACACTTTCTTTTCTGATAGACATAGATCCTTTTCTAGGATTGATTTTATCCTGTTGTCAAATGATCTACTTGTTAAAACAAAAAGAACAAAGATTTTTCCAAGAACTTTGACTGACCATAGCCCTGTATGGATAGAAATTGAGATGGACAGGGTTGAGAGACGTTCTTGGAGATTAAATGAGAACTTGTTTAGATATGAAAAAAATACAATAGAACTTAAAAAGCATTTGAAAGAATTTTTTGAAATAAATTTGAACAAAGGTACCCCAATTGAAATTGTTTGGGACGCAAGTAAAGCTTATATGAGAGGGGTACTTATCTACATGAATTCTAAACATAGACTGTTCCGACAAAAGAAAAGATCTGAGTTGGAAATGGAAATAAAGAATAAAGAACAGTTACTTATTAAAAATCCAACAGATGAAAGAATACGAAGTGCTATAAAACTTTTGAAAGACCAATTTCAAATGCTTATGGCGGAACAAGTTGCAACAAGCCTACAATATGCGAAGCATAATACATTTTGCAACGCTAACAAACCGGGCAGATGGTTGGCTTATACATTGAGGAAAAAACAAAGTACACGGACTATTGATAGTATTGATATTGGAGGGAAAGAAATTTTTCAACAAAATTTAATTAAAGAAGCTTTTGTGGACTATTATACTAAACTATATGCCAAAGAAGAGGTGCAGAATGGACTTATAGAAAAATATTTAAATGATAAGAGAGTTACAAAAATTACTGATCAACAAAAGGAAAGAATGAATTATCCTATAACAGAGGAGGAGATAACAGCAGCAATTAAACAGTTAAAAACAGCCAAAGCTCCTGGTACGGATGGTTTGACTGCAGTGTATTATAAAACTTTACAAGCTGAAATGGTGGGACAACTTAAAGATTTATTTTGTAATATTCAACAAGGGGGTAAAATACCCCCATCTTGGACAACTGCTTATATATCTTTGATACCAAAAGAACAAGTTGGTCCTAAAAAACCAGAGAATTACAGACCAATATCTCTTTTGAACACAGATTATAAAATTTATGCGAAGGTATTAGCCAACAGGTTGATGCCAGTAATTCAAAAGGTGATTCATGAGGACCAAGCGGGATTTATTGAGGGCAGATATATGAAGGACAATGTAAGGCAAGTAATAGACTTATTGGAATATCTTGATAAGAATAAACAGATCCCTGCAGTGCTGGTTTTTCTGGATGCAGAGAAGGCCTTTGATAGAGTGGATTGGAATTTTCTACTAAAGACTTTAAAAAAGATGGGCTTTGGGGACCAATTTATACAGGCGATTTCAGCAATTTATCAAGAGCAAAAAGCACAGATTATTATTAATGGAAGTCTGACGATTGAGTTTAAAATTGAAAAAGGAACAAGACAGGGATGTCCGTTGTCCCCACTTTTATTTATTTTAACATTGGAAGTCTTGCTAAATACAATACGGGACTCTAAAATTTTGAAAGGTATAATGATAAGGCAAGAGGATTATAGAATAAAGGCATTTGCAGATGATCTGGTGGTTACCCTATTACAACCAATGGAATCAATAATCTTGATGAACGACATTATACAAGACTATGGTAGAGTTTCAGGTTTCAGACTGAATTCAAAAAAGACTAAAATGATAGTTAAAAATATGACACAAGATCGTAAACATGAGCTTGAAAGGAGGGCAGGTTTTGAAATTGTACCTAAGGTAAAATATCTTGGAGTTCAGGTTGCAGAATCAAACATGAAATTGTTCCAAAATAATTATGAGGTGTTGTGGCGAGAGGTCCAGAAAGACATGGAGACTTGGAAAAAGCTGCAACTGTCTTTACTTGGAAGAATAGCAGCAGTTAAGATGAACATTTTGCCAAGATTTCTGTTTTTGTTTCAAATGATTCCGGTGCTTAAAAGTGACAAACAACTGAAAGTTTGGCAGTCTGGTGTGAATAAGTTTGTCTGGAATGAGAAGAAGCCGAGAGTGAAATTGAAAATTATGCAAGATGTTCCAGAAAGAGGAGGCCTTAAACTCCCAAACCTACAGTTATATTATGATGCAGCAGCTTTAACTTTAATAAGTGATTGGTTTGGAAGTAAAAAGACTGGAATACTGAATGCAGAAAGTTTTGATCTTGAATTTGGATGGCATGCTTATTTATTCTATGACGACAAAGTAGACAAAGTATTTAAAAGTCATATACTTAGAGAATCTTTGATGAGAGTTTGGAAGAAGCACCGACTCAAATGGGATTACAAAATACCGTTATGGCTGGATCTTGGTCATACTATGTGGAATACAAATATAATGTCACTTGGGGGGTTTTTATATAAAGAGGTTCTTTTTACAGATGCGGGCAGATGGCAGCTGAAGACATTACAGACACTGTTGGATGAAGGAATTAATTTAACTTGGTTACAATATAATCAACTACAATTGAGATGGAAAGAGGACCAAAAAACTGGTATTATGTTGCATGAGGAAGAATTGGTTAGACATATAAGAGAGAAAGGTCCAATGCATATTAAAAGGCTTTATAATGTTTTGCTAGAAAGGGATTCAGAAACTGAATTAGTTAAAGATTGTATGATTAAGTGGGCACAAAATTTTGAAGAACCAGTGATGTTGGAAACATGGGAAAAAATTTGGGTTCAGAATGTTAAATTTACACAGTCGCAGAACCTGAGGGAAAACTTTTATAAAATGTTTTATAGATGGCATTTAGATCCTAAAAAGTTGTCATGTATGTACCCTAATGTTCAGCCAAAATGTTGGAGATGCGAATGTTTGGATGCTACGTATTATCATGTTTGGTGGACCTGTAGGAAAGTTAAGGCTTTTTGGATAAAAATATGGTGGGTTATGCAGAATGTTTTGAAGAAAAAAATTCAATTCTCTCCACAATTGTTTTTATTGGGTATAGTTAAGGGTTTTACACGGGGTGAAATAAAACTAATACTGTATATGATAACTGCAGCAAGATTGTTGATAGGTAAATATTGGAAGAATGAAGCTTTGCCTACTATCGAGGAATGGACTTTGAAGATGGCTAGTTTTGCAGAGATGGCAAAGATTTCAGCATACTTAAAGGATTGTTCACAAGAGACTTATGAATGGGAATGGAAAAGGTGGATAGAATATGTTCAGAACAAATACCAAACTAGAAAGTATCAAATAGCTTTTATTTGAAAATAATGTATTAGAAATATCTTAATGTAAAGAGAAAAAGAGGAAAAATTATATAGGGGGAGGGATGGGTTCAGGTTTATATATCAGTGTTATTAGTTATGAGTACATAATAGGGAAGTCTGGGGGGGGAGGATTAGGGAGGGTTAGGGAGGACGGGAAGTTTGGGGAGGGAGGTGGGGGGGTGAAAAAAAGGGGTGAAAATGTAATTGTAAAACTTTTGTAATAAAAAAAAAAAATAATAATGTTGGAGACAGGGGACATCCTTGTCTTGTACCCGCTTCCAATCTTATCTCTTCTGTCAGCCTTCCATTCACCTTCACTCTTGCACTACTTTTTTGATACAGTTTTGAAATAACATGTATAAACTTATTACCAAAACCTAGTACCTCAACAATTGTTTTAATAGTTTCCCATTGTACAGAGTCAAAAGCTTTAAAAATATCTAATGATATTATACCTATTTTATCAGCATTATATTCAGCAACATCTATAATATTTAATACTATTCTGACAATATCACTCATGTATCTACCCTTCACAAAACCTACTTGGTTATAACTTATATATCTATCTATAAATCTACTTAATCTATTACTTATAATGGCAGTAAATATCTTTGCATCTTGATGAATCAAAGAGATGGGCCGATAGGACTCAATCCTTTCTAAGTCTTTATCTGGTTTAGGGATTATAGCTATCACCGTTCTGTTCCATGACAACGGAACTTCTCCACCATGTAAAATTCCGTTAAATAGTTTTTGCAATTTTGGTATTATTATTTCCTTAAATTCTTTATAAAACTCAGCAGGTAATCCATCTTCACCTGGAGCTTTCCCTAATTTTATTTTTTGTATTACTCCATTAATCTCATCTTGTGTTATATCTTCTTCCATTAAATCTTTATATGTTTGGTCAATTTTCACAACATGTTTTTCTAAATAGCTTCTCAGTTTTCCCCGATCAATTAATTTTTTCGAATATAAATTTTGAAAAAAGTTCCTGACCACTTCACATTTTTCTAATTTTTTATAGCATTTTATACCCTTATCATCTATCAAAATCTGAACTATTAATGAATAATAATGGTAAGGAGTGGGAGAATATGCAAGAACAACTTGGGATAAGGATTAAAAAAACATTGAAATATTTGGGCATAACACTTTCACTCAAAGTTAAAGAAATGAAAAAATTAAATTATGATGTGGTGATGAATGAAATTGAGAAAAAGATAGATAAATATAAAATGATAAAGTTGTCTTGGTTTGGTAGAATTGCAATGTGTAAGATGATGTTGTTGCCAAAGTTTAATTTTTTATTTGAGATGTTACCGTTAAACTTGACAGAGAAAGATATTGAAGGATATCAGAAGAAATTGGATAAATTTTGCAATGGTGGGAAAAGACCTAGATTAGTGAAGAAAATGTGGTATCAAAATCAAAAGGAAGGTGGATTAGGAATCCCCAAACTACTCAATTATTATTGGGCTTATGCTATTCGGACTGTGGTAAAAATATTTAAAGGTGAAGATAGTCATTGGAGAGATTTAGAATTAAAGGACATCAAGAGATTTGGCTCAACATGGTTTTTAGATAAAGCAAAATCAAAATGTGTAATTAATAGCTATTGGTTAAAGGGACTGAGTAAAATTTGGAACAAATTTGTTAAAATTTTAATTCCAGATATAATTTTCTTAGGGAAGACAATTGAAAATTGGCCGATTAAAACTAATATAAGTCGTGATAGGGTAATGGAAGATGAAAATATACAAACTATAATAGATTGGTTAAAAACTTCAGAAAATGAAAGGAGGAAAAAAGAAATCATTGAAAAATTGGGTTTAGGCTGGTTTGAAAAAATACAGATAGAAAAATGGACTAAGAAGGTAAGGGACAATTGTTCGATAAGTAGAAGTAAAACTGAATTTGAATATTTAGTATTCCAAATTATGAAAGATGAAATTGGGCTAAAGGGTCTCGTTAGTAAGATATATAAGATTATAAATTTTGATGGAAAACCACAAAGGGTGATGAAGATGAATTGGGAAAAAGAACTTAATATTAAAATATCAGATTTAGATTGGAACGTGAATTGGAAGAGTAGAATTATGAAGACTTTATCTGTAAGGATTAAAGAGCATAATTATAAGGTTGTTTGGAAATGGTATTCGAGTCCATTAAGATTGTCATTGATGGATAAAAAAATTAGTAAACAATGTTGGAGATGTGACATGGAATTAGGGACTTATGAACATATGTGGTACAAATGTGATAAAGTTAAAAAGTTTTGGCAACAATTGGAGGAAATGATATTTGAAATGATGGGGAAAGCAATAATATTGAGACCAGAAACTATATTACTGTTGATAATTAAGGAAATAGAACCAACAAAATATGAGAAAGAATTGATTAGAATTATGATTATAATGGGTAGAATTATAATAGCCAGATATTGGAAATTAGATGTGAATTTTAGAATAGAAGAATGGTATTGTGAAATGTGGAAATTAGCCTTAAATGATAAAATGACATGTGATATTAAAATTAGAAATGGTGACTATAAAGAAGATATTTTCTGGAAAATTTGGAAACCATTTGTGGACTATGCGCTGGGAAAATTGGATGCTTCGGTACCTGTACCCCGAGAACGTGGATTTTGGCGATCATGAGGATATATCCGAAGAACCAAATCTTCCTTTCTTATGTATAGCACAGGGTGAAATATTGTATATGTTGTTTGTAATGTTAGTAATTTAAAATATAAAATGAATAAAAAAATTAATAATAATAAAAAAAAAAAAGATCAGGCCATAAAGACTTTAGCTCCCTTGATGACATCAATGACTTCTGCTAAAAATTTAAGAGACTCTCATGTTGAGCGTAAGGTTGCAAGTGTGATAGAAACTTTGGCAACCATTTTAGGCAATGGTTTGCAGGCGCCATCAGCTCAACAAATAGTAGCTGCACGTACCAACTTACCTCTGATGTCTGCAACTAATTCAGCGCACGCCACGAATGGGATATATCCATCCGTAATGACATCGACATCCAGGATGGTTCCGGAGGCTGCCTCAAGCGCGTCCAAAAATTCCTAGAGATGTGTACCAGAGAGGACCCTCGAGCTTTTGTGATCAAACCAGGATGAGCTTTGCATCTGCTCAACGTGAAGTTTTAATCCCTCCCATTGGGGAGGAACGATTGTCAGAATGCCAGATGGAAGACACTGTGCTGTGTTCTTCCATTCCAATGCCTTATTGCCCGTTCCAGGACGGACCACATTTTGAACATCAATTAATGTCTGTTTCCATGTTTAATAATGTACAGGTTCTTCCTCCTAATTTTAAAAGTTTAAGCGTGGGTGGAGGAAATTTTAAGGAATGGGTTAAGAGTATTCAAGTAATCTTAATGAAAGAGAATGTTTTATCGTTGTTGTTAAAACCCCCACCTAGACCATGGTCCTTAGAAGTTGATCTTTTACATCATAAGGCCTTTTGTATTTTATTGATGTCCATTGACCCTGCACTATATCCCAATATATCTTGTAACCTGACCGTAACAGAAGTTTGGGTGAAACTGCATAAGCTATTTTGTTCAAAAAGCTCCCATCTTACAAACAGAGTTTATAGGGAGTTCTATTCCACAAGGTTGAAGGCGGGAGTAGATATTAGTGAACACTTATGTGAGTTAAACAGGTTAAGGCAGGAATTGATGTTGAGGGGGGAAACAGTGTCTGAACAAACCCTCATTACTGTTATACTCAATTCCCTTGATCCTAGCTGGGATAATTTTATATCGCAACTGGATAATGTTGATTGTAATAACTTATCTTTAGAAGTGTTATCTGGCAGATTGATTGCTGAAGATAACCTGCGAAAATGCAGGGCGGCTTTTCACAAAAAGGAAAAACCTTTAACAAGGCCCAATAGTTCAGATAGAGCATATACGATCGGAAAATGCTTCAATTGTGGTTCAAGAGAACATTATAGAAAGGATTGCCCACAAAATGTGAATGCCAGGGCATGCTCAAGGACACCTTCTGATAATAAATGTAAGAGGAGGTCATTTCCTCCCGGCAGAAAGCCACGTGGAGATGTTCCTAACCACAGAAGGGGTAAAAAGCCAAATAGAGGCAACAAAGGGAACAATCCCAGGTTTAATGATAGTTCTGTAGGTATAGTGGAAACTACTGAGTCAGATCTTACAAGGGAACAGCGAGAGCAACTATGGTTAATGGACAGTGGGGGCAGTAACCATGTTGTGAGTGACCGAAGGCTGTTTGTTAATATGAGAAGGCATCAATCCATGGTCAAAGTTGCAAACAGTAAAAAGGTGAATGTTGTTGGCATTGGAGATGTTTATATTCCTGGGATAGGAGAAATTAATGGAGCATTTTATATACCTGAGATAGACCATAATTTGCTAAGCCTAATGAGGATATGTGAGAACCCTAGAATGGAGATTCTGTTCTCAGGAGGAACAGCTGTGATGAAAAACAACAAATGTGTGATTGGGGAGGTTTTGAAGATAGGTGGTTTGCCTTATTATTCCCCCAATACGAATGCTGAGACCTGCAGTGATAGCAATTATACTATCTCATTTGGTAGTAACAATGAATCACAGTTAGAACTAGGTGATGAGGATCAAGACTTTCATCAGAGGAAGCCTTGCAATGATGAATGTAAAGTTAATAAAAAGTTTTTAAATTTTAATTTAGAGTCAGATAATAGGGAACCTGAAAATGCTAATGCAATTTCTATAGGTGAGCCGTTGCACAATAAATGTGCTCACTTGATGCATCACAGATTAGGTCATGTGAGTTTTCCTATAGTGAAAAAGGTAACCGAACACTCAAGGGGAACCAAGATCAATGATTGTAACACATTTCTAGATTGTTCAATTTGTAGGAGTGCAAAGTTGAAAGTGAAATCTGCGCCCAAGTGGTCTCAGAGGTACTCCGAACACCCGTTTCAGCTTGTCCACATGGATTTGGTGGGTCCATTTGCACCTTCCGTGGGTAAGAGATGGTACTTTCTTACCATAGTAGACGACCATAGCAGATTTGGATTCGTTTTTCCCCTAATGTCCAAGAGTGAAACGTTGACTAAGTTTAAGGAATTTTGTAACTTAGTCCAAAACCAGCACAAGGTCAGAGTTAAGAAGATCTTAACTGACAGAGGAACTGAATTTAATTCGGGTCAGTTCTCCAGCTGGTTGAGGAGTAAGGGCATAGTCCACTTACGCACCGCACCTTACGCTAAGTTTCAAAATGGTGTCGCAGAACAACGCAGCGACGTATTACAAACAATGATGCGGTGCGCCCTAGAGGATGCCGCATTAAACTTCGCGTACTGGGTAGAGGCTGTTAGATACACGAATTACACCCTGAACCGTGTGTGGTCTAGCGTGGTGCAGAAGACCCCATACGAGGTGCTATATAAGCCTAGATTGGCACACCTCCATGTTTTCGGGGTGATGGCCGATGTTCATGTCCCAAAGGAGCTCAGGAGAAAGGGAGACCGAATCTCTGTTAAACTGAGATTCATTGGTTACGAGCAGGGCTCCAAGGCATTTAGGTTTGCCTACCCTAACGGGAAATTGATGATATCCAGGTCTGCCACCTTTCATGAAGGGGCCGATTGGAGTAAGATCCATGCCAATGAGATTCTTACTCAGAACCCTTCCCATAGTTGTCGTAGACGAGCTGAGGATGTATCGGAGGACTTACCTGAGGATAGGGATACAGCTGGTTCTGGGAAGCGTGCATCCCAGGCATCGTTGAAAGGGGTATTGAAGCGTAAGATGGGGGTAGCCAGGAAGGATAGGCACCCAGGTTCTGAGATGCATAGTGATAGTCACGAGGTAGATGACTCATCAGATGACTCTGATGCGAGTGATACTCCTAAAGGCAGACCAGTTAGGGCTACCAGAGGCAATAAGCCTAAGAGGTACGACGACTTTGTTACCTCAGTCGACCAGGTTTTGGCCACCCCTCAGAGATAGGAGGATGTGTTGGCCTTACCAGACCATGAATGACAGAGGTGGCTTGCTGCCATGAATACGGAATTAGACAGCCTGAAAAGGCTGGATGTATTCATGCCAACAAGATTGCCCAAAGAAAAGAGGGTGATCGGCACCAGGTGGCTTTTCAAGAAAAAGCCCATTGAAGATGGGGGCTTTGTCTATAAGGCGAGACTAGTGGCGCAGGGATTCTCACAGAGATTCCCTGACAATTACGAGGATACCTTCTCGCCCACGGTGCACCCTGAGAGCGTGAGAACAGCTCTCACTATTGCTACCATGCGAGGCGAACATGTATACCAGTTCGACATTCAGACCGCGTACCTGCACGCCCAGTTAGACAAAGAGCTGTACGTGAGGATTCCTCAGGGAGTAAGCCATCGGGAAGACGATGTGTGGTTGTTGAACAAGAGCCTATATGGCTTAAAACAATCTGGTAAGCGATGGTACGAGTGTCTCACTAAAAGCCTGAGAGAGATGGGCTTTTTACCATCGTCGGCTGACGAGTGTGTTTTTATCAAGGAAGATCAGGGCATTAGGGAAATGGTACTGTTGTACATTGATGACATCCTATATATTTGCAGATCAGAGAACAGGCATAAGAAGTTCTCTGAGGACCTAAGTAAAAGTTTCGCCTTAAAACCATTAGGTCACATTAGCAAATTTCTAGGGGTGCAATTCGTAAAAACCGAGAAGGGGTTTCGGCTCTCTCAGGAAGATAAAATTCTGGAATTGCTTAAAAAGTGTAGCATGGTAGAGGCGAAGCCATGCGATACCCCTATGGCAACAGACTTCCTTAAGAGCATGTACACTCAGAGCACGGAGTTTGAAGATAAGACCCTTTTCAAGTCCGTGATTGGGTCGTTGTTGTACATTGCAAATTGGACTAGATTGGACATCAGTCTAAGTGTAAATGTGTTATCTAGACATTCTGAACATCCCACACAGTACCATTGGAGCGGAATCAAACGACTCCTGAGATATTTAAAAGGTACTGTGAACTATTCATTGTTATTGGAACCAGAAGCAACTAGAGAATTAAGATTGAGTTGTTTTTCGGATGCCGATTGGGCAGGGGATGTTAGATCTAGAAAAAGTACCTCAGGGTACATTGTATATCTAAATAGTAGCCCCGTGTATTGGTACTCTGGGAAGCAGAAGTTAATTGCAACTTCCACAGCGGAAGCTGAATATGTCAGTTTGTCCAAAGCTTCCAATAATCTAGTTTGGTTTGACGATCTTCTGGTAAGCTTATGGAGGCAGCCCATGCAATCTATAAAAGTCTATGAGGACAACATGGCTGCCATTAACATATCGGAAGCTGATGCTGTAGGCCAGAGATCGCGCCATATTGATATAGAAAACAAACATGTGAGGCAATTGGTGAAAACAGGTTTCATTAAAACTGTGTATTGTGAAACCAAGGAACAGGTAGCGGACGTGTTTACCAAACCGCTGCCCCATGACCAACACCTCTATCTTCAGGGTAAAATGTCGATGGCTATGTGAATGTACTTACCATTGATGTATACATGTACCCAATGTAGAATGTATGTTTGTTAACGAGTCAAATAGCCGCAGAGAAGGGGATTGTCACGAGTGTTTCCAGGATTGCTGTGGCTACTTGCCTACTCACAAACAGTATGGTTTCAATCAAGCCATCTCCTGTTTGTAATTACCTGCAAGCCTTCCCCGCCCTAGTTAATTGCAGGTTAACTCCCCATATAAGCAAGGACCTTTTCGCTTGCTACTTGGGCCTAGACTCCGGTTTAGGCCTAAATGCACAGCTCCTGCAGGAAGCTCAGTGTAAATGCTGCAGATGGGAGAACAATGCAGATAAGGACTCCAGACGCCGTTGCAGAGAAACTCCCACGGATGCTTGCCTTTTGCTGTTTTGTAGCACGCAAGCTATCATCGGGACTGCTGTTGCTGGACCTTCTTCCTCCCACAAGCTTCAAGCAATGTTTGCTGTTTGAACTGTTTTTACTTCAGGTGACTTTTAGCTGTGAAGTTTGTGCTGCCCCCCTTCTATTACCTCGATGATGTATCGACGCCAAAGCTGCTTATCTTCATGTTAGCTTTATTCTCTTGTGAACTGTTTCGGTATTGTGGAGAGGAATCTAGGGAGATGGCCTTGCTTCACATAACCAAGATAAGACTTTGTTTTTAATGTGCTTTCTTAAAGACATAGTGCTTTTTAAATGTTTTAAAGTAAATTATATTTTTACACAAGACGCCTCTGTCAGATTTATTTCAGTCTCAGTGTGTTTGCTCATGAGCTGGTTCACGGTCCGGGGTACCCCTCAACCCCATTCCCTAACAAAGACGAGAGGCAACAGTGGGCCACAATAGTGGCAGAGAGAAGCACTGACCTGGAGAGCATGTGGCGGTGTCCACGTGCTCTCCAGGTGGGCAGATGCTTCTCTCTGCTGCTGCTCTTGCTGGGAGAGTGCACAGCACAGCGAAATGTAGCAGCCGCTTTCCTCAAAGTCCCATCCCCAGAAAGCGCTATGGCGGAGAGAGATGCTGGCTCTGGCCTTCCCCGGGGCTCTGCCCGCATGCTGCCTCTGGCCTCAAGCTACGGACTCCCCAGGCCAAAGCAATTTATCCAGCTTGTGGCCTGCTGTGCTCAGACAAAGAGTCATTCGGGGGGCAGCATGGGCGCAGGGGGCCAAATCGGATTAGGACACCTACCTGTAAGAAGTCCCATGCAGAAAGCACTGCAGTGGAGAGAAGCAGCCAGTTTCAATCTCCAGTGTCATTGTCAAGTTTCAGCTGCTTCTTCAGGCCCTTGGTGTTGGGCGAGCCATGGTTGCTCATGGAGCCTCTCCACATGCCCTCCGAGTCAGCGGCCTTTGTGGCCTCTGACCCGGCACCGAACTCAACTAGCTCCTTGGTTCTCCGAGGAGCTGAGGGTGGGGGTAGGGATTTTTGCTACCGGTTCTCCGAACCACCTGCGATGGTGATTGATCCGGTAGTCATCACTACCGGATCGGGTGATCCGGTCCGAACCAGGAGCATTTCACCCCTGGGCTACTCCTATTTTATTGATCTTCAGCTCCTATTAATCATAGATATCTTGGGTGAGGTAGAGATTGCTTAGAAATGTTGAACCATTCAGTCAAATTTATCAGTATGGAGTCTAAGAAAACAAATGGCTAAAGCTACCATAATCAAAAAGGCCATTCTTCTAAAGATCCCTCCTAATTACAGGAACCTAGTGGTAAATGGCAGCCTTTAATTACCCCTCACTGAGATAGACTAAGAGTTTGAAGTTTAGGTGGTTTTTTTTTCCATTTTATCCTTCTATATGCTCTCAAAAACATACAGTAAAGAGATTTAGACTGTTTTAAAGGATTATTTCTAGTTTTTCACCTTTCTATGCTTTGATTTGTGCACTTTGGAAACAATTCAGAAACACTTTGGATATGGTACAAGAATAGTATCTCTCCGTAAGTATTAAAAATAGTTAAATTATTTTAAAGTTTTCATATGCCCAAAAAAAGTGTCAAAACTTTAAATTTATCATTTATTTCAAAAAACAGCTTCCCAAAAGCAGCACCACCATGTTTTTTAGGCTCATGAAAAAAACCTGAAAAATGTAGGCATCTTTAATTAAAATCAAAGAGATGTTGTGCAAAGACCCTCTTCTGAATCATTTTTACACAGGCTGAATGAAATGCCCAACCTCTCATGTGATATTAAAGTAAGGTTACTCTTTACAATAAAGTAGGCTTATTTTATTGTGTCATGTTTCCTGAAGTCTACCAGATAAGGCGGATACTTCCTTAGGTTTAGCACTGTATACTGGTTGTAACTATATAAAGCTTTCTCAACAATGCCATGAAATTCATGTCAGTCCTATAGAAAATAAAATTCAAGATTAGATAGAGTTTTTATTATGCCTTTGCCTGTGCATTAATACAGAATACAGAAATAGTGGAAAATATGAGCTTGTTTATTTATAGTATCTTCATTAGCATCCTTTGAAAGTTCAAAATAATTGCTTTGAATGCTGTGATTCAGGAGGGATGAAAATTATAAGAATCGGTGTATTGGCAAGTCTTTAATGTAGAAATATTTTCCAGATACGTTTGACTAAATTGGAATTGCTTTTACCTTTTTAAACAAATTATTAAGAAAGCAACCTGCTCTACTTTCTCTTTCCATGAGAAAAGTAACAATGTGGAATTTATTGCTTAAAAGATAATGTATTCTTTTAAAAAATATACAAGGGTTATTTCTGTAATGTTCCAAATATATCTTTTTGTTATTTTTCATATACATACTTATTTATTTTAAAATCATATAGAATATAGGGTGCTCCAGTGGTGAAATCTAAAATTTGTTACTACCGGTTCTGTGGGCATGGCCAATTATTTATTTTTTTACTTTTAAAACTATTTTTCTACAACCTCTAAAAAAATGATTTCAAAAGGCTCTGAAGATCCCAGCTGAGTTGCCTGATTGGCAGAGGCTTTTTTTCTTTTAAAAGCATCTGCCAATCAGGCAACACAGCTTGGATCATCAGAAGCATTTAAAAGAAAAAAAGCCTCTGCTGATTAGGCAACTCATCTTGGATCGTCAGAGGCTTTTAAAAGAAAAAAAAGCCTCTGCTGATCAGGCAACTCAGCTGGGATCATCAGAGGCTTTTAAAAGCATTTGACGATTCCAGCTGAGCCGCGTGATCATCAGAGGCTTTTTTTTTACTTTTAAAAGCATTTTTTCGGCCGAAGAGGTTGTAGAAAAAATGCTTTTAAATTTTTTTTAAAAAAGCCTCTGATGATTGTGCAGCTCAGCTGGGCATGGGGGGAGGCAGGGATTTTTGCTACCAGTTCTCTGAACCACCCGCCTCCATCGCTACCGGATTGGGCGATCCAGTCCGAACTGGGAGCATTTCACCCCTGGGGCGCTCTCATCTTTTCTTAAACGTTCAAACAGTGAACAACCTTCTATAAACTCTTGAACCTAGTTGTTTGAAATTTGAATTGTGTATGTACCAATTTAAAATGAGGTGGCTTAATCCAGAGAATTTGCAAAACCAAAACATGGCAAAATTTCAACAACTGTGCCATATTTTACTTTTGCAAACCCCATGGATTAGTTAGCACATTTTAAATTGGTTCACACAGTTCAAACTTTAAACAACTAGGTTCAAGAGTTTTATAGAGGGCTGTTCATTGTTTGAATATTTAAAAAAAATATTCCATGTAAAAATGTTGACATTGTTAACATGTTTCTAAGCAGCCTTGCTTTCTGGAGTTCTAGCTCCGAGAATTCTCAGTACAATTCCTACAATGAGAAACTAAAATATCTAAGTTGCTGGGGTGTTTGCTTATAAACAATACTAAAAATTAAATCCAGTGTTGCAATATTGGATTTCTTTCCATACAATTTCTTCACTCTTCTGAAATCTATCTGCTTTACATATATCCATGGCCTTCAAATATTACCCTGGAAGGAGTCTATTCCGTGAGTATCAGTTATCTGTATAAGTGTCTTATTTGTATAAGTGTCACTTATACAGATAGTGCTCGACTTATAACCATAGCAATAGCACTTAGATTCTGTAGAGTAGGGTGTCAAACTCGCAGGCCGCAGGCCAGATGCATCATGCGCTGGCCAGGCCCAGCCTCATTTTAGAGAAGGGGGAAAAAGTCATGATACGTCATGTGACGACAATGTGATGTCTTGAGTTTGACACCCCTGCTGTACAGATTCTCAGTCATCCAGATAATGGTTGTCCCAAAGGTGCTTTTTCATGATGCAACTGGACTTTCTTGTTTTTTCTTTGAAGGGTTTTGATTCTCACCTAAGAAGCTTCTTCAGCTCTGACAGGACAGTGGGGAATGGAAGGATTTATACTCCTTGCAGACAGCTGGTCATTTGCATCCTTTTGGAGGGTTGTTGAAGCACTTGGAGGTTTATCTGTGTCCTAAGGGTCACCTGAGTAGCGCTTCTGGTTCCTGTAGTCTGCGATTTTTTAAAATCTGGAAATCCATTCCTACTCCCACAGCATTCAAAGGGTGTTCAATTTGGGATGAGCTGAAGAAGCTTCTTGGATGAGAAGTAAAACGTCTTCAAAGAAAAAGAAAACAGTCCAGTTGTCTCCTGAAAAAGAACTTACACTGCTCCATAATGCCTTACAGCCTTCTCTAACTGGTTTACAGAGTCAGCATATTGCCCCAAGGCTGGAAGGCTGAGTCAACCTTGAGCTGTTGAGGATCAAATTCCTGGCAGTGAGCTGAGTTAGCTGGCAATACTGCATTCTAAACACTGTGAAAACTTTGTTAAGTGAATTTTGTCCCATTTTATGATCTTTCTTGCCACAATTGTTAAGTGAATTACTGTAGTTGTTAGTAACACATTTGTTAAGTGAATCTGATTTCCCCATTGACTTTGTTTGTCAAAAGATGGAAAAATTACCCCAGGACACTGCAACTGTCATAAATATGAGTCAGTTGCCAAGGATCTAAATTTTGATAATGTGACTATAGGAATGTTACAATGGTCGTAAGTGTGAAAAATGATCATGTCACATTTTTCAGTGTTGTTGTAACTTCAAATGGTCACTAAATGAACTGCTGTAAATTGAGGACTACCTATACAAGCCCATAATAATAAAAATTTTTCTTTATGTTTTATAGTTTTTGTAATACTCTCTTGTAATTGTGAAAACATGTAATTTTAGAATAAAATGAGCTGGAAGGGACATTGGAGGTCTTCTAGTCCAGCCCCCTCCTCAAGCAGGAGAACCTACACCACTTCAAACAAGTGACCATCCAGTCTTCTCTTAAAAATCTCCAGTGTTGGAGCACACATGATTTCTGAAGGCAAGCTGTTCCACTGGTTAATTGTCCTCACTGTTAGAAAGTTTCTCCTTAATTCCAGGTTGCTTCTCTTTTTGATTAGTTTCCAATCCAACCATTGTTTTTTGTCCTGCCTTCGGTGCTTTGGAGAATAATTTGACCCCCTCTTCTGTGTAGCAGCCGCTCAAATACTGGAATACTGCTATCATGTCACCCCTAATTCTGTTAGAATATTCATGAGTGGGAAGACATGGTAAAAAGGTCAGTAAATGAATAGGCATAGCAACTAAGTCAGCCAATTGGGAGCTGAGATAGACTGGAGTCAGAGTGTCAGGAGTGAAATCCAGCAGGTTCTGACAGGTTCTGGAGAACTGGTAGCGGAAATTTTGAGTAGTTCAGAGAACCGGCAAATACCACCTCTGGCTGGCCCCAGAGTGGGGTGGGAATGGAGATTTTGCAGTATCCTTCCCCTGGAGTCGGGTGGGAATGGACATTTTGCAGTATCCTTCCCCTGGAGTGGGGTGGGAATGGAGATTTTGCAGTATCCTTCCCCTGCCATGCCCACTAAGCCATGCCCACCAAGCCACACCATGCCCACCAAGCCGTGCTCACAGAACCGGTAGTAAAAAAATTTGGATTTCACCACTGCAGGGCATGTTTTAGTCTGTAGCTTCTGAGTCTGTAAAGAGAAACTGAAGCTAGTGTGTGTGAACTTGTCTGTTGATCTGAGCTGAAATGAAACTGTGAATGTGCTGTTGGCATTGTAAACTTACTTCATGTATTATTGTGTATATAAAGAAGTTAATGAATCCAACTGAATCAGTTATCTGTGTGTGCTTCTGGATTTGATTTTTGCAAGAAACTCGGACAGGTTATGAGCCCAGAGCACACAGAAGACTGCATTGTAATTAAGCTGTGAATGCTTACAGAATGGCTGCTGTTGAATTTAAGAAGAGCTCTGTGCCTCGTTTGGGACAGAAGAACCATATTGTTTGGTCTGCAAAGATGGAATGTTTCCTGAAGGCTAAAGAGCTCTGGAATAGTGTTGTTAATCCACAACAGGTGCCATTTACAGCTGCAGAGCAGAGACAGCATGATAAAGCAATGGCTTATATCATCTTGAGTTTGGAAGATGAACAGTTTATCAATGTAGCTGATTTAAAGACTGTAAATGAAGTCTGGCTGAAATTAAGAAATGTGCATGTGAGTGTGTCAGCATGCAATATTGTTCAATTATCAAGAAAATTATACAGAGCCCATTTGCAACCAGAAGAATCTGTGGAACAGCATTTTGTACGAATGCAAACTTTTGTTGAGTTAGAACAGCATGGGATGCAGTTTCCTGAGTCCAAAAAGTTGTTGCTAGAGTTAAACCATCTTGATGAAACTTGGGACATTGTTTCTGCAGTATTTGAATGCAAACCAGAGCAGGAGTTGCGTTTGGAGGCTTTAAAGGCTTGTTTGATTGCTGAGGAGCAGAAACGCCCTTATAGAAAAAGCCACGAGGAGGAATTCCTGAGGTGGGGGGCCAAAGAGCAGAGTGAAAAGAGTGGAAAATTCCACAGACTGGCTAGCTGCAGGGAAGTGATCAGATTACAGCCCAGCAACAATAGATGTGCTTTATTTGTGGTGAAAAAACACATTTAAAGAAAGACTGTTTGCAAATCGAACCAATAAATAAAGGAAAAGCTGTTTGCAAAGAAGAAATTATTTACAAGATGGACAAGTTGCTGTTGCAAAAGTTAGCTGTTGCAATAGCAAAGACAAATGGTTGATTGACAGTAGGGCAAGTCAAACAATTGTTAATAATTCTAAATTGTTTTACAGGTTGGATTCAGCTGCTGGAAATTCAGTAGCCTTGGCAAATGGCCAGAAGGCTAAAGTCATTGGAAGAGGCAGTGTGCAAATTCCATATTTGGAAACTAGGTTTAATGATGTATTATGTGTGCCTGAAATGGAGCATAATTTGCTGAGTGTCTCTAGTTTAGACAGGCAAGGATTTGAGACCACATTTACAAATGGGAGATGTCTCATAAAGAGAAATGGGAATGTATGTGCACAGGGCATAAAAGAGGATAATATTTATGTGTTGCAGGAACAAAAGGTTCAATGTGCCCAAATATTTGGAAATGAAGCACCACATGATTCATATGTTCATCTCTTGCACAGAAAGCTTGACCATGCCAGCTTCAGAGCTGTGCAATGAATGCAACAGTTTGCAGAATGATTAAATTTAAAGGGATGTAAGGCATATTTCGACTGTGCAATATGCAAGTCATCAAAGTCCAAAGCATTTCCAGTAAGCCAGTGTAGCACAAGGCAGACAACAAGAGCTTTAGAGCTGGTACATGCAGATTTGGTGGGCCCAATGCAATCCAGTTTGGGAGGAGCAAAGTATGTGCTGGTCATTGTAGATGACTACAGCAGGTTTGGGTTCTGCTATTTACTAAAGAGTAAAAAGGAGGTTCTACAGAAATTTAAGCAATGGGTAAGCTTTGTGGAAAGAAGGTATAAATAACAGGTATGACAGCTGCAAACTGACAGAGTTTCAGAATTCATGTCAATAAGTTTTCAACAGTGGTTGGGACAGTTGGGAATAAAACACAGACGCACAAATCCGTACACAGCAGCTGAGAATGGTATTGTTGAGAGGCGAAATGGAGTCTTACAAACCATGAAGGACTCAGTGCTGGAGGATTCTGGTCTGAGCAGGTCATATTGGGGTTAAGCCATGTTAACTGCTAACTATTTAATTAATAGGCTGTGGAGTTCCTCTATTAATGATACTCCATACACAGTGCTATGTGGGAGAAAAACATCTCTGGCTCATTTAAAGTTTTTGGAAGTAATGCATAGGTGCATATTCAAAAAGCAATTAGAAGAAAAGGACAACCAAAGGCTAGAAAGCTCAGGTTTATGGGCTATGAGCCAGCCTCAAAAAGCTATCGTTTTAGCGATGGGAGCAAAAGAATAGTGATTTTCAGGTTGGCTAGTTTTGCAGAGCACAATTGGAACAGAATTGATGCAAATTTATGGAATGATCCACTTAGTGATGGTGATCCACTTAGTGACTATGTCAGCGTTCAGGGAGGAGAAGCTGAAAAAGATATGAAGCAAGAGAGGGTTGAAACACAGGAGCAGTCAATGCCACGCAGGTCAGAGCAATGGAACAAGAGGATTCCACCTGACAGGTATTCTGCTAGTAAAATAAAGGTATATAATGTATGTATGGTATGAGCCAAAAAACTATAAGGAAGTGTTGGCATTGCCTAAAATTGAACAAGTAAAGTGGAAAGAAGCCATGGACAAAGAAATGAAATCCATGGGTGAACATAATGTGTTCACATCTACAACTTTGCCACAGGGTAGCAAAGCTGTAGGATGCAAGTGGGTATACAAGAAGAAAATACTGCCCAATAATGAGATACAATATAAAGCAAGATTAGTAGCACAGATGAAAAATGTGCACTATGATGTGGTATTCGTGCCTATAGTAAAGAGTGAAAGCATCAGACACGCACTAGCATTGGCAGCAGCACATGGCCATAAAATTTGGCATTTTGACATAAAAACTGCATTCCTCGATGCAGAATTAGAGGAAGAAATTTACATGGTTTAAGCACCAGGATATGAAAGTAAAAAGCCTAACACGGTGTATAAATTGAAAAAGGCCATTTATGGGCTGGAGCAGTCAGCCAGGAATTGGAATATCTGTCTAGATACTCCATTGAAGGGTCTTGGGTTCAAGAGTTGTAAGGCTGATGGTTGCATATACACTGGAAAGTTAAAAG
This sequence comes from Pituophis catenifer annectens, assembly GCF_029215685.1. NCBI lineage: Eukaryota > Metazoa > Chordata > Lepidosauria > Squamata > Colubridae > Pituophis > Pituophis catenifer. Next base: position 48,972,780 of record NW_027256884.1, on the reverse strand, counting down.
ATGGGATTGTCAACTATTAGCATTTGTGGATGATCTTTGTTTTATTGCAAAGGATGTATCACAGAAAAAGGGTTCTCTGGTATTTGAAGGGAACTGTGAATGTGGGTCTTCAAATACAGGTATCTGAAGAATATTAAGGTAATTTCATTATGTCTATTCCAGTCATGAAGGGAGGAGTGTTAGAATATTCATGACTGGGAAGACATGGTAACAAGTCAGCCAATGAATAGGCATAGCAACTAAATCAGCCAATTGGGAGCTGAGACAGACTGGAGCCAGGGCATGTCTTAGTCTGAAGCTTCTGAGTCTGTAAAGAGAAACTGAAACCAGCGTGTGTGAACTTGTCTGCTGTTCTGATCTGAAATGAAACTGTGAATCTGCTGTTGGTATTGTAAATTTACTTCATGTATTATTGTTTATATAAAGAAGTTAATGAATCTAGCTGAATCAGTTATCTGTGTGTACTTCTGGATTTGATTTTTGCAAGAAACTCTGACAAATTCTTCTTTTCTTTAGACTAGCCAAATCCAAACCTGCAGCCATTCATCATATATTTTAGTCTCCGGGCCTTTGATCATCTTAGTTGTTCTTCTCTGAACTTTTTCCAAAGTCTCAACCTCTTTTTTGTAGTATGGTGACCAAAATTGGTTGCAATATTCCAGGTGTGGTCTTACTAGGGTTTTATAAAGTGGTACTAATGCTTCAGATGATTTTGATTCTATGTCTTTGTTTATACAACCCAGGATGGCATTAGCTTTTTTGGCAGCAGCTGCATACTGCTCACTCATATTCAAATGATCATCCAGCAGAACTCCAAGGTCCCTCTCACAGTTACTGTTTTTGAGCCAGGTATCACCTAATCTGTACTTATACCAGGGGTGAAATGCTCCCAGTTCGGACTGGATTGCCCGATCTGGTAGTGATGGAGGCGGGTCATTTGGAGAACCGGTAGCAAAAATCCCTGCCCCCCCCCACATGCCCAGCTGAGCCGCACAATCATCAGAGGCTTTTTTTACTTTTAAAAGCATTTTTTCTACAACCTCTTCGGCAAAAAAAATGCTTTTAAAAGTAAAAAAAAAAGCCTCTGATGATCGTGCGGCTCAGCTGGTATTGTCAAAGGCTTTTAAAAGCATTTTTTCTACAACTTCTTCAGAGGTTGTAGAAAAAATGCTTTCAAAAGGCTCTGACAATCCCAGCTGAGTTGCCTGATCTGCAGAGGCTTTTTTTCTTTTAAATGCCTCTGATGATCAGGCAACTCAGCTTGGCTCATCAGAGGCTTTTAAAAGAAAAAAATGCCTCTGATGATCAGGCAACTCAGCTTGGATCGTCAGAGGCATTTAAAAGAAAAATAGCCTTTTTTTTTCTTTCAAAAGCCTCCGACAATCCAAGCTGAATTGCCTGATCATCAGAGGCATTTAAAAGAAAAAAATGCCTCTGCCGATCAGGCAACTCAGCTGGGATCATCAGAGCCTTTTGAAAGCATTTTTTAAACAATCTCTTTGCCAAAGAGGTTGTAGAAAAAATGGTTTTAAAAGTAAACAAAAAAAAATTGGCCACGTCCATCCAATCACATTACCCCCCCACCAAGCCACACCCACAGAAACAGTAGTAACAAATTTTAGATTTCTCCACTGACTTATACCCTTGATTTTTCCTGCCTAAATGTAAGACTTTGCTTTTCTCCACATTAAAATTCACTTCGTTGGATAAGTCCCATTGTTCAAATTTGTCAAGGTCTTTTTGGATCCTGAGCTTGTCTTAAGGGGTGTTGGCTATTCCTGATAGTGATAGACACTAGTTTAGTGTCATCTGCAAATTTGATCAGTTCCCTTTCTATTCTATTCATCTAAATCATTTATGAAGATATTGAAGAGTACTGGGCCTAAGATGGAGCCTTGTGGTACCCAACTACTTAATTCTCTCCATGTAGATGTAGTACCTTTAAGAACTACTCTTTGAGTATGGTTTGCCAGCCAGCTACAAATCCATCTAGTGATGATGTTGTCTAATCTATTCTATTTAGATATTTGTACAATATCACCTGGGGAAAAAATGAAACAGAATATTGTGTTCTTACTACCATCTCCCCAATGATAGCAATGGAGCAACTTTTTGCCTTGTAGCCGTATAATGTACTGATTACTTATCCTGGAGCTTTTAAAAAATACTGAAAAGAAAGAATTTTGTGTGTGTGCGTGTGTATGAATAAATGCAAAAAAGTATATAAGTTTTATTTTGCATTCATGCCAATGTCACTTAATGGCTAGTAAATATTCAAGGACTTGATGTTTAAATTCTTGTTGGACATCTTAAAAATAAATCAAGTGCCCTAAACTTTATTGGACCATTGCAGGGTCTTCCTTTCCCCTAATAACAAGGACAGCACCATACAGTATTGAGTTGACCATGTTTTCTCAATAAATCACAAACTTTTGTGTTCTAAGAATTCAGGCAATAATTGCAGTTGTTCCTTACTTTAAATAGAAATTCATTCCATTATACAAAAAGTACAACTTTTGATCCAAAATATGTAAGAGTGAATTGTAGTTAAAAAGAGAGGATGTAGATTTAATTCAACAGTAACCACAATTTTGTGATACAGGAAGTCTTCAATTTACAACTGCAAATTGAACCCAGAATTTTATATATCAAGTTACTACATGACCTGACTCTATTTATGACTGTTCTTATAATGGTTGTTAAGCAAATCATGTGGTTATAAATCCAAATCCTACTTTTTCAATGGGTACTTTTGCTGGAAAGCAGCAGTGACTTTGGAACACTGCAACTGGTTGTAATGTGAGCTGGTTGTGAAACACAACCATGTGACCACAGGGGTGGTACAGTAGCCATAATGTGAGGATAGGTTGTAAATAACCTTTTTCAAATCTTTCATAAATTTGAATGATTTTTAAATGACTGGTCATAAATAGAGTACTATCTGTACAATGTGAGAATATTTTAAAATAACATTGTTTTTGTATTTTCTTACCACAATATTGTACTACTAATTGATTTTCTGTGATTTTGTGGAATGAATCTGAGAATCTGTTGAAACACTAGTCCATTTTTTAATGTTCTTTCTTACAACAACCTGCTGCTTTTTATGCCTTATAAAGAAGAGATACATGACAGTAACACTCATGCTGAACAGGCCAACTCATTTTTCTGATGTTTATAAAAAACAAGTAAACAAAGCAGCCACTGCCTAATGAATTGAGTCTATCTTTCCCGGCTACTCACTGGTGCCAATTATCTTTTCTTTTCAAGCACCAAGTGAAGGCAATATTCTTCTATCTGCCTCTAAGGTAAAGATAATATTCTCCCAGCAAAAATTTAACAAATGAATAATTTGTGCTTCTGCTGGTCCCTGTTTTGTTCTAGTTGTGTTTTTCTTTTCCTTTTTAAATGACTTCTGTGGATTGTTAAGTGCTTTTGTTGTTGATTACTGAGTTTTCACTGTTATGGATTTGATGGGATGAAATGGATGGAATAGGATGAAGACGATGGACCAATATATCTCTCAGAACATACAGTATGCAAAATGAACATTTAAACAAAAGGACAGTGCAAAACCTTGGTAGTTGGTTGATAATTCAGTCATTTCAATAGGTGATAATTCAGACAACTTAATAGGTGGTAAAATGTTCTGTCTTGATAATAAAATCCTGTGATAATAGATCTACATGTTAAAATTAATTTTCCTTCTCATATTGTACCATATTGTAAAAGTATTCATTAAACTCATATCACATTATTAAATATACATCTATATCATCTCTCTTTTTCATGGGTTACAAACTGTATGTGCAATTCAACACAATATATAAAGTTTCTCATTCTCCCAACACAGAAATAACATTTAAAAATGTACCATATTTCTTGGACTATAAGACGCACCAGTATACAAGACGCACCAAGATTTCAAAGAGGTAAGCAAGAAAAAAAAAAGGTTTGAAAAAAAAGGGTGACGTCAGTGTGCCTGGAGCGAGAGAATGGGGCTCCGTTCTTGTAGCTCCAATATTCCCAGCCAGGAAGCCGAATTAGGCACTATTGATCCCGGAGAGATTGATAGAAAAAAGAGGTCTTCAAGGACCTCAGGAGAAAAAGCAATTGTCCCGAAGGTTCAGGAGAAACCTCTTAATTCTGGTGGGGAAAAAACCAGCCATTTTGGCTGGCCCGAAGTGCTGACAGCTGAGGAGTAGGAAGCAAAAATTAAATCAACAGATCGCAACGGTACGAGAAGAGACTTTTTTTTAAAAAAAGTGAGGTACAATTATATCATGGAAGGGAAGAGCAGAGAGATCGAGGCTCCAAAATCAGTGACAGATTTCCAGCCAGATAAATGTGGCGACGAAAAGGGAGAGGAGTGGAAGAAGGAACTTTGACAGGTAGTGACTGTGTGAAAGGTGAGAGAGTGGGTGAGAGGAGGAAGAAAACTCCAATGGATATATTTCGAGGCTTGAGAGAGGTGTTGACTATAAAATACAGATTTTCTAGAAGACGGTGCATTGGACCAGGACTATGAGATTGATGGAAGGCTTTAAAGATCAGAAAAGAGATAACGAGTGGTGGAACTGGAGTGGTGATTGGAGAAGTGGCGGTTCTAATGGAAATATAGATGGAGCAGAGTTGAAAAATAACAAAAATAATGAACTTGGAACTTTTTATCTAAAATTGTTGAAATTGGATATTTGGACATTTTTGGAAAGTGGCAGTAAAAACTATATTTGAAGAGAGTTGAAGTGGAGGCTAAGCAGCAGACAAAAGAGAAAAAAAAGGACTGAACAGAGGACTGAGCAGAGAATGATGCAAGAGTGAGAGAGGACTGCATGGAAGAAGAACATCAAAATATATATACATAGACGAAGTGATTAATGATATTTGACTATTCTAATTAGAATTAATTATTAGTAATTGTTGATTATTAATTGGTAATTGATGGTTAATGATTGAGATAAATTGGATTATTGATGTTGAATATTAACCTTAAGTAACTGCTAATTATATTTACCTATCTTCATATTTGATTACATATATAGCACTAACTATACTGTTAACAAATTAATGAATTTTTAGAGTTTTAAAAACGTTTTCCCTCATTTTGCTCATTTTCCTTCTCTTTCTTTTTTTTTTTATAGAAACTTTATTGAGGTTTTTTACAAACAAAACAGAAATAAAAAAAATAGAGAAAAAAAGAAAAACAAAACATTCAAACAAAGACATAAAACATATAAGTATAATAATATTTTCAGTTACTATCAGATGTACAGTGTTTTAACTATTTACATAAATAATAGTTGGTGATATTTCAGCTCACTTTTAAACAATATTTAGCACACCTTTAGGTCTTCCTTTCATTTTATCATGCAACCACTTATACCACCTTTCCCACACCAAATGATACACTATCTTCTCATCATTTAATTCATAGGTTAATTTAGTCATCTCTGCGCACTCGAGTATTTTCTTAATTGTAAGCTCTTCTGGTGGTTGAGTTTTCTCTTTCCAGTACTGTGCATATGCCAATCTGGCGGCTGTAATTATATGGATCATTAAATGTATCATTTCCTTTCTATATGGCTTCTTTATTATTCCCAGGAGGAAAATCTCTGGTGTTAATTCAATATCTTCATCTATTATTTCATTTATCCACCTCCTAATTTTATTCCAGTATCCTTTCGCTTCCTGGCATGTCCACCACATGTGAAAGAAGGTGCCTTGACCGTGGCCGCATTTCCAACAGTTGGGGTGTATATTGGGGTATATTTTTGCTAGTCTGGCCGGGGCTAAATACCATCTATGGAACATTTTGTACTGATTTTCCTTGTATGTCACCGCTCTGGTCAATTTAAGATTCCTGTTCCATGCCTCCTCCCATTCTCCAAAATTTATATCACGCCCTGTATTTTTCTCCCATGCAATTATTTGGTTCTTTGTGACATCTTCAAACTTATCGTCGCCTAGTAAGTAATTGTATAGTTTTGCCAGGATCTTTTTATTTGTTCCCAACAGGACTTTATCCAATCCATTTGGTCCAAATTCTAAACCGTATTGTTCTTTATCTCTCTGGTATCTGGATTTCACTTGTAAGTAAGTCCACCAATCTAAGATTATTCCTTGCTCTCGTAAAGTATCATTTGATTTAAGCCTCCCTCCTTCGTCTAAAATATCTTTATATCTGCCCATTTTCTCCCTCTCCCTTCTATTGGGGTGGGTCAGGGCCTCCATCGTTGAGAGCCAATTTGGGGTTTTTTTATAATATTTTTGCCTGATCTGGATCCATGTTTGTATCAGGGAGCCTCTGATTTTATGTCTATGGAAATGTGTCTTCCTTTTCTTCTCCATGTCCCAAATGTGGGCGTGCCACCCTTTTTGCAAGTCATGACCTTCTAGGGTAAGTATCCTCTCATTTTCCAAGGTGATCCAATCTCTTATCCAAACTAGCTTAGCTGCCCTGTAGTATGTTTGCCAGTCCGGGAGTCCAAATCCGCCTATGTCTCTTTTGCCCCTTAAAATTTTAATGGAAAATCTCGGTTTTTTCCCTTCCCATATAAATTCTCTGATAATTTTGTCTAATTCTAGAAAAAAATTTTTATCTAAATATATCGGTATATTTTGGAATAAGAATAATATTCTAGGGAGGATGTTCATCTTAATTGTGGCTATCTTGCCCAATAGTGATAATCTTATTTTTTTCCATCTGTCTAGGTCTTGTTTCATTTTTCTAATTAGGGGGGTATAATTATCATCTTTCAGGGTCGAACATCTTGATGTAATCCAAATTCCTAGGTATTTAATTTTTTTGGCAACCTGTAATCCTAATACTTCTTCTATCTCGTTTTTCTGGCTCTCTGTTGTGTTCTTGATCAATACTTTGGTTTTAGTTTTATTCAATATGAAACCTGCTACCTCTCCATATTTACTTAGTTCCTCTAATACTTTTGGTCCCGATTCTATGGGATCTTCGAGGATTAGAGCTACGTCGTCTGCAAATGCTTGCGTCTTGTAGGTCTCCTTCCTGATCCTCAATCCTTTTATTTCCTCATTGGTTCTGATTTTCCGTAGAAGAACTTCTAGGGCCAAAATAAACAATAGTGGGGATAGGGGACAACCTTGCCTTACTCCTTTACTAATTTGGAATGTTTTGGTCCTATCCCCATTCACCAGAATACTCGCCTTTTGGTTATTATATATAGATTTAATCATCATTTCAAAATTTGTTCCGAATTTCATAATCTCAATTTGTTTAATCATAAATTTCCAATTTAGATTGTCAAATGCCTTTTGAGCATCAACAAAAATCAGGGCCATCTGTTTCTCGGGGTGTTCTTCATAGTACTCTAAAGTGTCTAGCACGATTCTCAAATTGTCCCTAATTTGTCTCCCTGGGAGAAATCCATTCTGATCTTTATATATCCAATTATTTAAAATCTTTTTCATTCTTTCTGCCATTATACCCATGAATAATTTATAGTCAGTATTTAGGAGCGAAATTGGTCTATAGTTTTGAATTTGTTTTGGGTCGGCACCTTCTTTCGGCACAAGTGTAACATGCGCCTCTTTCCATGACTCTGGAATTTTATATTCTACCAGTGCATCATTAAAAATTTCTACTAATTTCGGTTGGAGTGTTTCTTCTAATTTTTTATATATTTCCCCTGGGAATCCATCGGGTCCTGGAGCTTTGTTATTTTTCAATTTGGAAAGAGCTACTTTTAATTCTTCAATTGTAATCTTTCTATTAAGCATTTCTTTCTCATCATCAGTTATTTGTGGGAGCTCTGCTTTTGTCAAATATTGTTCTATTTTGTCATCCGGTACCTCCTCTTCTTTATATAGGGATTCATAGTATTCTCTCACCCTATCCAGTTTTTCTTCCTCATTTGTCAATATTTTACCCTTAGAATCTTCTAAGGTATGAATTATTCCCCTTTCGTTTTCCTTTTTTAATTTATAGGCCAGCCACCTGCCCGATTTGTTAGTATTCTCAAAAAGATATTGTTTCGTTCTTTTCATTCTTTGTGCCAGCTCTTCTTGCTCCATGATATTTACTTTATGCTTCCACATCATCCAATTTTCTTTGGCTGTTTCATCTTCTGGGTTATCTTGAAGTTTTCTTTCTGATTCACCTATATGATTTAAATATTCTTCCAAGGTCTTCCTTTCTTCTTTATTTTTGTGTGCGGTATATGAAATCACGACTCCTCTCAAATAGGCCTTCATTGTATCCCAAACTATTGTGCGAGGTGTGCCTTTGTTTTCATTTTCCTTAAAGAAAAAATTTATTTCATCTTTGAGTTTTTGTATACAGTCTCTATCGCCCAGTAATTTAGCATTAAATCTCCACCTCCGTTGGTGTTTTCTCTGAACAGGCTTCCATCTGATTTCTAGTGGATTGTGGTCTGCCCAATCGTTTGGATTGATTACCGCTGTTCTGATTTCTAACCCCAAATTTCTGCTGACCCATGCCATGTCAATTCTGGACCACGACTTTTGTGCATTTGAAAAGAAGGTGTATTGCCTATCGTTTGGGTGCAGGGTACGCCAAATATCAATTAAATCTAATTCATCAACTAACTCAAAGAAAGCTCTCGGTAGATTTGTCCTTTTATTTTTTTTTACTTTATTGCTCTTATGGTCCTTCTCCGAATCCACAATGCCATTAAAATCCCCTATCATACAGATTTCATTATATGCCATTTTCACTAATTGTTCATGAAGTTTCTTGAAAAATTCTCCCTTAGAATTCCCTCTCTTAATTTCGATCATGAGGATTCTACCCTTTGTATCTTTAAATTTTAGTTCTGCTTTAATTCCTTTTTTAACATAGATTACCACCCCCCTCTTCTTTTTCTCTGCCAATGAATCAAATGTTTGACCAAATTTTTTATATTCTAAACATTTACTCTCTTCTTTTTTTATGTGCACCTCTTGCAAACACATTATATCAACATTTTGTTTACCTAGTTTTGTTAATATTCTTTTCCTCTTTTTATAGTCATTTAGACCATTGACATTTACAGATATTAGTTTCAAGTCATTCATCGCTATACCCCTATCTGGTTGTTGGTTCTTGTTTGTTTCTTACGGCCCTTACTGGTCTTACTTTCTTCTCTTTGGCTTCTTCTTCTTCTTCTTCTGTCTTCTCCTCTACGGTTGCTTCGTTCGTGTTCTGTTGGTGTAGGGCTTCCTCCTCCACAGCTACTGTTTCTAGGTTTTCCTTACTACCCTGCTCTTCTTCCACACCTCTCAGCTGGTCAAGGAAATCTTGTGCTGTACTCAGGCTTTCTATTTTAATTTTCCTTCCTTGCCAGGTTATTAGCATCCCTTCTGGGAGAAGCCACCTAAATAATATCTTTCTTTTATTCAGCTGTATGGCCAAAAATCTATATCCTTTTCTCATCTCCCGAACCCTTCTTGGTATCTGTTTTAGGATTATTATTTCTTTTCCTCGGTACATTATCTGTTCGTCTCTTGCCATATTGTATAAGATATCTTTAACTTTTTTCCTTGCAAAGCGAATATGTACTTCTCTAGGAAGCTTATTCCTTCTTGCATAGTTAGTCTGGACCCTGTATACGTCGTCCAACTCCCTAATTATCGCCTGTTTGTCTTGGTGGAGTGCATCAGCTATCAGCTCCGCCATCTTTTCACCTAGGTCTTCCTCTTTATCCTTGACAACGTTCTGAAATCGCAAATAAAAGGAAGCCCGGTCCATCTCCAATTGGATAATTGAATCTTCTAGCTCTTTATTTTGACTTGTCAATGTTTGATCCACAGTATCCAATTTCTTTTCAGTTTGGTCAATTCTTGTTTCAGCTTTTTGAATTAGTTGTTCATTATTAACTATTGATGTTTGGATTTCATTCATTTTCTGGTCCAATGCATGTATGTCTGATTTTAATTCAACATGATTATTTAACAGTTTTTCCTGCATTGCCATCATCGTTTCTTGAATCAGGGTTAATGATGCTTGCAAGGTTTGCATTGCCAGGCTTTCTGTTGATTTTTGTGTCGCCGGAGAAGTTGTCGCTATGGTAGGATTTGAGGGAGTCTTTTTTCCTGTTTTCCCCGCTGTATATGACATGCTTGTCATTTCTTTCAGAATTTTTTTTTGTTCTCTAATTATCTTATCAATATTACTCCAAATTCTCATTCGCCAGTTAGCGCCTCTGTTTTCTCCTTTTTTATAAATATTTATATATCTATAATTCTATAATCTAATTTTTTCTTCTAAATTTATAACCAAATTTAGCTAAATTTCCGATAGACAATCAGTATCAATATCTATGGGGTGATTCAAATTTGTCACAATACCTTATACTCAATGTACCATTTAAATATATTAAATGTTAGCTTAGTGGATATAAATTAAACAATTCAATGATATGGAATCAATATATCAATTAATCAACAATTCACACTCAATATATCAATATAGCAATTAATTTGGCTAAATATTGTACTTTTTAAATGCTTAAAATACTATAAATACTGTAAATGTAAAATTTTTAAATACTTGATTTTAGATTTTAGATACAATTATAATTTTAAATACTATAAAAATAATATAAATACTGTAAATACTGTAAATGCTAAGCAACGGAATATATATAGAAAAATTTAAGATTTCATAATTTGAGGGTATATTATATATATCTAGTCCAAGCAAGAACAATTTATCGAGATATTTACAATTTTAACAGTCAGAATACTGAGGACAGAATATCTAGAGGTTCAAAAGCCTTTTTTTTTTTTTTCAAATTTCTCTCCTTGGGATATACTCTAGTCTCTCTCTTTTTTTTTTTTTCCTCAGTCTCTGTTCTTCTGCAAGCTTAGGACATTCCTCCGAGTTCAGCACTCTATCATGTTTCTTGCTGCTAGACTGTCCACCTCTAAGCAGTTTATTCCTCTGTCAAGTCACTTTAATGGCTGAGCTTCCTGTTCGTTACAAAAGAAAAAAAAAGAAGCCAGACTCGATCCACCCAATTTCAGCCTCAGCTAGGTCTAGTTTTATCACAGTAAAAAGGGGAAATAAGTGCTGGTCTTGAATTTCTCACCGATCCTCACTTGGCACGCACACTGTCAGTGGAAATTTATTTCTTATTTCAATGCCGGCTTGTCGGGCTCTCTCTCTGTCAAGGAACTTCGGAAACTTTCAATCGCCGCTTCTCTCGTTAGTGAGACTCTCCACCCGACTTCACCGACCCCTTTCCTGATGTCCTCTTTCCGCGATGCTGGGAAGGTGTGTATTGATCAGCACTGCAACATCCGATCTTCCTTGCTTCCAATCTGGTTGCTGGTTACCGCGGCTTTGTGTCGGCCATTAAATTGGCCGACTCACGCGTGTTGGATTTGACAGAGCCGCCCGGTCTTGCGATCAGCATTTTGCCCCCCGCTTTCACGCTCACCCGGCTCGCTCTCTCGTCCGTGGGGCTCTCCGGGCTCCATGCCCCTCAAGGGGACCCCAAAACACGGTGACTAATGATATTGAGGAGCAGCGGTCACTCACTCAACGCCATATCGCCGCGGGTCACCAACCGGAAGTCACCTTTCCTTCTCTTTCATAAATGTATATATGTGTTAAAATTTATAGAGTCCTAAATAAGTACATAGAGGGACATAGAATATATATAGTAAAATATATAGTCTTGTAGAGTGATAAATGTATTTATACAGCTATAGTCATAATATTATAAATATAGTTTGACATTTAAGGAATTGCACTATTTAGGTTAAATTTAAAAACTATTTAAGTGACCCTTATAGGTAACAAATTTAAGGATATTAAAAGTAATTCATTGTATGAAAATTTGGAAGAACTTGCAGCAAATAGTAAAAATGACAAGTACAGGCACAACGATAACCAAAATAAATAAGAAAACAATCTCAAATCAGGCATCTCTTACAGCATCCCCAGCACAGCAAAGGTCGATAGAAAGCATGCTGGGAGTAGATAAAGAAAAGACAGGCTCCATTTCCAGTATACAAAATATTCAATCAGTGTTGGCAAAGATCCAGGAGGCAATGAACAAGACACAAGAATCCATTGCGAATAATCACGAGGAAACAAAATGAAATCATGAGGACCTTAAATCTGATGTGGGAGAAATAAAAGACAATATTTAAAAAATGGGCAATAAAATCGAAAAAATACAATAGAACATCTCTAGGAATGAGCAAAGGATCCAAAAAGTAGAATAAAAACAGATAAGAAAATAGAGACGTTGGAACAAAAACAGATGTCAACCAGTAGGGAACTAGAAGAATCGATTGTGCATCTGGAAATGGAGAAGGCATCATTTTATCTTAGGTTCCAGAATATTACGGAAAATAAGGATGAAAACTTAGGAGAGATAATGGCAGAAATCCTGGCAGAAACAACACAAAGAGAAAAGAAGGATATACGAAGGGACATTGATGAGGTCTATAGAGTGCGCACAAATTATGCACGTAGGTACAAATTGCCAAAGGAAGTGCACATTAGATTTACTAAAAAAACAATAAAGGAAGAAATCTATAAAAAAATGAGAGATGAGGCAATATTGTATAAAGGAAAGGAGATGATAACACTCAAACAAATTCCAAGATGAGTAAGAGACCAGAGAAAAAATTACAATTTTCTCATATCACAATTAAACAAATATAAAGTCATGTTTCGATGGCTGATACCGGAGGGCATCCTAATCTCTTGGCAAGAGAAGAAATTTAAGATAGATACCTTGGAATAGGCCCAGGAATTTTTTGAACATCATTTTGCCTTGGAGGAAGATCAAGAAAGCAGGGAGGAATCAGAGAGTAAAAGTCAGGAAGAATATGTTATGGAAGAAACTGAAGGAGAACAACAGGAAAAGAGAAGATTGGAAAGAGAACGAATAGAGAGAGAGGGAGCAAGGGAAAAAACACAAATAGTAACAAGAAATACAAGAAGATTAAGGACAACGAACAAATAAGAACGAAGATGGAGCAAGAAATAAAAATGATTTCAATAAACATAAACGGTTTAAATGCACCAGCCAAAAGAATGCAAACATTTACAAAGTTACAAAGATTGGAGATGAATATCCTAAATTTGCAGGAAGTACACATTAAGAAACAACATAGAAAGATGCTAGAGAACCCAAGACTAGGAAATCTATATACTTCATTAGCAGAACAAAAAAAGCGAGGAATAGCAGTTTATATCAAAAAACATTTGAAAACAAAACAAATACACACAGATGAGGCTGGAAGGATCTTAATGATTGAAATACAAACAGAAAAAAAACAATATTATTGATTTCAACTTATGCACCAAATAATAACCAAAATGAATTCTATAAAAAGATACATGACAAAGTAAAAGAATTAGAATACAAAAACATCTGCATAATAGGTGACTTCAACACAATTATGGACGTGAAAAAAAAAACTACCAGAGTAATAAGAACAATAAAACCAAGAAAATGACACTTCCAGATACGTTTAAAGAGATGATACAGGAACTATGTCTTCATGATACATGGAGGGAGGTAAATAAAGAGAAAAAACAATACACATTCTATTCTAGTCCACACCAATCATGGTCTAGAATAGACATGGCATGGATGACGACAGAGCTTAGAAAAGATGTAGAAGAAGTGGAAATAATGACAAATATGTGGGCAGATCATAACCTAGTAAAAGTAATAGGGAAAGGACAACGGACAAGAAAAAGGTGGATGATGAATAAAGAAATATTAAAAGACAAAGAATACATTCAGATGATTGAAAAAGAAATGAACATATTCTTCAGGATAATCACAAAAGAGGAAACTTCTCTTCAAAATTTATGGGACATGGCAAAAGCATACATAAGAGGTCTAACAACTGTGTATATGGTGAAGAAAATTCAGTTGGGAATTTATGATTTCTCAATTGGAATATATGAAGTTTGGTGGGAATTTTATTCGGGCAATTCGAGCTATCTACCGGGAGCAGACTGCAAGAGTTCTCATAGATGGAGAGGAGACAGAGAGAATTCAAATTCGTAGAGGTACAAGACAGGGATGTCCCCTTTCCCCATTGCTATTTGTATTAACTTTAGAGCCCCTGCTTAGAGAAGTGAGAGGAAATACGGAAGTAAGAGGAATGAAGATTAGGCAGGAGGAAGTTAAAGTTCAGGCTTATGCAGACGATCTTGTATTTATCTTGGATCAACCACTGGACTCGGGCCTGAAATTATTATGCTTGATTAGAGAGTATGGGAAGGTAGCAGGGTTAAAGATGAATGAAGAAAAAACTAAAATCCTAGTGAAAAATATGACTCAGATGCAAAGGCAACAGCTGGAGCAGTTAATGGGTTTAAGAATAACAAATAAAATTAAGTATCTGGGTATATGGTTGACCGCCAGATGTTCCTCCATAAAGGAGGATAACTATCTTCCTCTTTACAGCCAGATGCTCAGAGACTTAGAAAGATGGAAAAATCTCCAGCTATCAATTTTGGGAAGGGTGGCAACCATTAAGATGTGCGTGTTACCCAAATGGTTATTTCTATTCCAAACAGCCCCAGTAAGGTTGAATAAAGAGTTTTTTTACAAATTTGGATAGGAGTATATCTAAATTTATCTGGCAGGGAAAGAGGCCGCGGATTAGACTTAAAATGTTACAAGAACCCAAAAATAGAGGAGGATTTGGACTCCCAAATTGGGAGCTCTATCACCAAGCAGCGAACTTGATTTGGGTGAAAGAATGGATGGTCCTACAAAAGAGACGACTTTTGACATTTGAGGGAGCTGGTCTTCAACATGGCTAGCACTATTTTCTATGGCCGGGAGCATCCGGCCGCCCTAGACACTTTGATGATCACTATTTACGTAGGACACTTGGGTACACTTGGGAAAAGGTTAGAAGAAGAGTATATTCAAAAGTTCCATGTTGGATTTCGGCGCAGGAAGCTCAGATTTACCCGACATTGTATAAAGGGGAGAAAACCTTGACGTATGAAGGTTTCTTGGATGTTCAGGGTAATCCGAAGTCACGAGAATTATTAACTCTTCAAAGATATAAGATAGACTGGTGGTCTTATTCTCAAGTGCACTCCAGGTATAAAAAAGATTTACATAGTGAAGGAATCTACCGTAAAAGACAAGAATTGGATAAGATCTTATTAGAAGGAGGGAAAGGGATATTATCTAAATGTTATGCATATTTATTGTCTCTGCAGATAGGACAGGATGTAGTGAAGGATTGTATGATAGCATGGGGGCAAAATTTTGGATATCCCCTTGACTTCCAGCAATGGGAACAGATTTGGTTGAAAAATATGAAATTAACCATGGCCTCCTCATATAAAGAAAACATATATAAAATGGTCTACCGGTGGCATCTCCCCCCAGCGAGATTAGCTAAAATGTTTCCCGGGACATCTGCCTGCTGTTGGAAGTGTGGTTACAGCAATGGAACCTATTTTCACCAATGGTGGACCTGCCCGCAGGCGGTTAAATATTGGAAAAAAATACGGCAATGGATTTTGGAAATTACACAGATTAATTTGGAATTAAGACCTGAGATTTTCCTATTGGGGGCAAAACCTTTGAATGTTAAATCAGATATATGGTTCTTGTTGATTCACATTATCACTGCAGCAAGATTAGCGTATGCGCAGGAGTGGAAAAATCAATACTTACCGATAGATTTGAAAATAATATATAAAATTAATGAGTGTGTGGAATCAGATAGACTAACTAGATTGATCAATGGTAAAAAAGATTCAGAATTTTATAACAGTTGGAAAGTATGGTACGATTGGGTCCAGAAAAGGTGGGATAGAATAGATATATGATGATGTATATATATATGATGGCAAATATGTATGTATAAAGGAATGATTTTATACTTATGGACAATGTAATCATATTATACCATGGTGGCAGGATTGTATATTTTATTTGTGTATTAGTGTATAGAATATATTAATAAAAATTATATATTAAAAAAAATAAAAAAATAAAAAAAATAAAAACAAGCAACAAGAACGAGACAACCTGTTAAAAGAGCTTAAAGAATGCGAATCTGACCTACAGAAGGATCCTCAAAATAAAATGACCAAAGGAAAATTAAATTTGATAAAACATAAAATTAATTTGACCACACAAATAAAATTTAATAATTTTAATTATTTTTAAATAATTAAATTATTTTTAAATTTTGTCTGTCTTTGTGCTTTTAATCAGACTGTACACCACCCTGAGTCCTTCAGGAGAAGGGCAGTATAGAAATTAAATAAATAAATAAATAAATAAATAAATAAATAAATAAATAAATAAATTAGAGATAGCACGGAAAATTAGGTCAGCAAAGCAAAACTATTTTGAATGTGCGAATAAAATGGGACCCTGGTTGGCATATAAATTGAAAAAAGAAAAAGAGAAGAACGATACACCAATTACAAGATGAGAAAGGAGAGATGCATTATAGAAAGGAGGATAAAAAAAATACAGCAATTTTTTTTTCAAAAGCTATATGAGCAAGAGGAGATATTCGAAGAAGACATTAAACAATATTTAAATAAATCAGATTTAAAGGAAATAGAAGAGACACACAGGGAAATATTGAATAGGCCAATTAGTATGATTGAATTAATAGAGGTAAGGAAAAAAACAGAAAAATAATAAAACTCCAGCTTCAAATGCCATCCCGGCAGAATTTTATAAGTCTTGTCAACAACCACTAGATGAAATTATACTCGAAACATTTAATGATGCACTTTTGAAGGCCAAAATAGCCAATTCTTGGACGGAAGCCATTATCACCCTTATTCCAAAAGAGGAGATAGACCAATCACAAATCAAAAATTATAGACCAATATTGTTAGTAAATGTAGATTACAAATTATTCACATTGATTATTGCGGAAAGACTAAAAAAAGTAATAAACAAATATATCCATTCTGATCAGAACGGCTTTCTGCCAAAAAGACAAATAAAAAATAATATGAGAATAATAATTGATGTATTGGAATACTACAAAGTATTTGTTTGTTGTTTCCCACTGCTGAAAACTGAACAAAGACACCTGATATGGCTTCCAGCGGTGACATCATCATGGAGAGGGTGAAGAAACAGGGCGCCATTTCTGGAACCCAAAAAATTCTGTGTTAGAAACTCTTACAGGGCATTCTCAAGCCTGTAGGGATCGGGAAATAAAAGGGGAAGTTCCAAAGCCTCCGGGCAACGCGCTATCGCTAGGGAGGATAAAGGAAAAAACCCCTTTAAAGCTGGTGGAGAGGAAGTCATCCTTTAAGGTGGATAGGAGCGATGGCAGCTACCTAGAGGGAAGCTAAGAGTGAAGACAGCAGTTTTGAGTGGCAGAAATAGACCCAGAAGGAGAAATCGTAAAACACGGAGAAGCGCGGAGTGAGGTGGGTGCAAAAAGGATGGACTAACAAGTGGCGGCGATTAAAGGGGAAGCGCAGCAGGAGAGGAAGATAACAGAAAACGAACAAAGAATTTAAAAAAGCAGAAACAAAAATAGACCAAGTAGAGACAAAAGTGGAGGCAATGGAGCAAAAAGCATTTCAGCTAAATAAGGAACTGTCCGACTCAATAGCGATGCTTAAGATGGAGAAAGCTTCATACTTCTTGCGCTTTCAAAATATAATAGAAGAAAAAGATGAAGATTTGGGAGAAAAAATGGCGAGGATAGTGTCAGAAATAATACAAAGAGACAAATCAGAAATAAAAAGGCATTTGGACGAAATATATCGGGTACATACTAATTACATAAGAAGACATCGTCTGGCGAGGGAAGTGCACGTTAGATTCTCAAAACGAACAATTAGAGATGAAGTATACAGAAAGTCAAGAGAAGAAACTTTGACATACAAGGGTAAGGAAATCATAATTCTAAAACAAATACCTCGAAGAATTAGAAACCAACACCAAAAATACCAGTTCTTAACAACTCAATTGATCAGATATAAAATAATGTTTAGATGGCTAACACCAAACAGGGTCTTAATCACATGGCAAGACAAAAAATATAAAGTAGGCACATTAGAGAAAGCAAGAGAATTCTTTAACTTACACTTTACACAAGAAGAGGAACAGGAAAGTAAAGAAGAAACAGGAAGTAGAAGTCAAGAGGAAGAGCAAATAGAAGATGTGGAGCAAGAGAAAGAAGTAAGAAAGAGTCAAGAAAAAGAACGAGAGGAAAAAGAAAGCGCGAAAGCAAAAAGACGGATGGAGACAAGATACACCAAAAAACAGCAACATTAGGCAATGGAAGAGGCAATCAAACTTCTCTCGGTAAACATAAATGGATTAAACGCACTGAAGAAAAGAACACAAACATTTACAAAATTACGAAAATCAGAAGCAGATGTGATATACCTCCAGGAGGTACACATCAAAAAAGGATACCAAACAATAATGGAAAACCCAAAATTAGGAAAATTATATACATCGCTGATACAAAAAAAAGAGAGAGAGAGAGGAGTAGCGGTCTATGTAAAAGAAAGGATAGAATTGAAATTAATATATGCAGACAAGGAAGGAAGAACGGTGATGGTCGAGTTAGAAGTAGAAAAGAAAAAATCATTATTAGTAGTAATATATGCCCCTAACAAAAATCAACAGGAATTTTTCAAAGGAATACACAAAAAATATTAGAATTAGAATATGAAGATATCTGCCTAATCGGAGATTATAATGCTATAGTAGATGCCAAAAAAGATTACAAAAGTGGTAAAAAAAAATAAGAAAAAGAAAGAAACACTTCTAAAAGAATTCTTTAATTTGGCCGCGGAATTAAATTTGAGAGATGTTTGGAGAAAAACACATGAATTAGAGAATCAATACTCATATTACTCCCACCCATACCAATCCTGGTCTAGAATCAATATGGCTTGGATGACTGTGGATATTAGGACAGGGGTGGAGAAAATAGAGATAGGAGTAAATGAATGGGCAGATCACAACCCAATATTTATAAAATGGAAGGGGAAAAAAAGGCTTAGGAGATGGATCCAAGCTTGGATGAGAAGCAAAACGTCTTCAAAGAAAAACCAGAAAGTCCAGTTGCCTCTTGGAAAAGCACCTTTGGGACAACCATGACCTGGATGAGTGTGAATCTCCATAGACACCTAGCTTGATAGGTTGCATGTGATTTTAAAAAATGCACTTTAATAAATCACTATTTTAAATTTCATTTATATTTAACTTTTTGCAAAACTACCTTGATTTCAGCAGTGTCTGCAGGTAAAGTAAGAGGAGTCAGAAAATGCTACCTTGGTCTCATATGGACCTCACTGTTTTTCCTTCATTATTATTATTATGATAAAAGACCTGTGCTTGTTTTCTATAATATCTATTAGAAACCACAAGAATGGTATATGTGTCATGACTTTACTGGTCACATCATGGGATGTAGGATATCACATATTTCCCATTGATCCTCCCCACAGATCCCCACATATACCACTTCACAGTGCTTTACAGCCCTCTCTAAGTGGCTTAGAATCAGCATATTGCCCCCAACCATTTGGGTCCTCATTTTACCCACCTTGGAGGGATGGAAGGTTGAGTCAACCATGAGCCTGGTGAGATTTGAACTGCCAAATTGCAGGCAGCCAGCAGGTGGCAAAAATAGCCTGCAGTACTACACTCTAACCACACCATGGCTCAGGTGTTATAAGTTGTTGTTGTTGTTGTTGTTGTTGTTGTTGTTGTTGTTTTCTATATTACTTATGGTTGTATTTCAGTCAGTACTAGCAAATGAAAAAAGGCATTTGTGATTTATAGTAATATGGATCACGAATTATTGCAATTTTGAAAGAGTGTATGGGGAGGGATTCATATGTTCCTGTCTTAGAATAGAATAAAATAGAATTCTTTATTGGTCAAGTGTGATTGGACACACAAGGAATTTGACTTTGGTGCATATGCTCTCAGTGTACATAAAAGGGGAAAAAAAGGATATATCTTCTTTTTTTCCCCATATTTAGTCTTTAGTATTCCTAGGAGAAATGTTTCAGGTATCAATTCAATTGAATCAATTCAATTGATTGAAATATCTTCAAAAGAAGATATTTAATTATACATATACTCACTGCAACGAGAATAGCATATGCCCAATATTGGAAAGGAAAGGATACACCACTAGAGGAACTCATTATTCAGAAAGTTTTAGAATGTGCCGAAATGAACAAATTAACATTAGAACTAAATGAAAAAGAGGATACAGAATACTATACGGTGTGGGATGATTGGTACAGGTGGATTGATAATCGAATAAAAATAGATGAAAGTTAATGCAAATTTTAAGATACATATATGAATTTGGAACTATGAAACATAAAGGACGAGTTGATCTAATCTGTGTAGAAAAGTAACACTGTCTGACTGATTGTATTGTATTGTATTATAATAGGAAACAAACAGAATAATATAAATCATAAAAATACAAGCAACATGGTTATAGTCATAAGTGGGAGGAGATAGGTAATAGAAAGGATGAGAAGAATAATAGTAATACAGTCTTAGTAAATGGTTTGAGAGTGTTGTGGGAATTAGTTGTTTAGCTGAGTGATGGCATTCGGGGAAAAACTGTCCTTCTGTCTAATTGTTCTGGTGTGCAGTGCCCTATAATGTTGTTTTGAGGGTAGAAGTTCAAACAATTTATGTCCAGGATGTGAGGGGTTTGTAGATATTTTCTCAGCTCTCTTTTTGACTTGTGAAGTATACAGGTCCCCAGTGGAAGGCAGTTGGTAGCAATTGTTTTTCCTGCAGTTCTAATTATCCGTTGAAGTCTGTGTCTGTCTTGTTTGGTTGCAGAGCCAAACCAGACAGTTATAAAGGTGCAGATGACAGCCTCAATAATTCCTCTGTAGAATTGAATCAGCAGCTCTTTGGGCAGTTTGAGCTTTCTGAGTTGGTGCAGAAAGAACATTCTTTGTTGTGCTTTTTTGATGACTTTTTTATGTTAGGTGTCCATTTTAAGTCTTGAGATATGATAGAACCTAGCAACTTGAAGGTCTCTAATGTTGATACTGTGTTGTCTAGTATTGTAAGAGGTGATAGTATAGGAGGGTTTCTCCTAAAATTTACCACCATTTCTACAGTTTTGCATGTGTGTAGTTCAAGATTGTTGCACCACAAGGCTAATTGTTCAACCTCCTGTCTGTATGCAGATTCATCATTGTCTCGAATGCAGACCAATCACTGTTGTATCAACTGCAAACTTCAGTACTTTAACAGAGGGATCTTTTGATATGCAGTCATTGGTGTATAGAGTGAAGAGGGCCTGGGGGGCTCCTGTGCTAATTGTACAGGTATCTGATGTGATTTTTCCTCGCTTCACCTGTTGCTTCCTGTCTGTTAGAAAGCTTATGATCCATTTACAAGTGTGGACAGGTACAGCTAGCTGATTTAGTTTTGTTAGGGTGTATGTAAAAAGTATTTGTTGCTTGTGCAACGAGCAGAGCAGAAACACACAGGGAAGGAGATAAACGTGCAGCTCGTGTGAGAAAAATACTTTATATACAAGATAATAAGCAGTCTCGGTGTAGGTAAAACAGTCCAAGGTCATAAACAGTAATATCAGTCCAGTAAGTATCTTCCCTTACCAAAGCAAACAGACTTTAGTAACTCTCGGTATACAGTACCATATAACAATCCAGTCTAACATCAATCAGCAGAAAAACGCAGGAAGCAACAGGAACAGGAACAATCAGGAACAAAGAACGCTTCTCTGCGCTGCTTATTTATGTACTGTAGCCTAATTACAGGGTTCAGCAAACCCTGATTACGTGGCTCAGTTGTTTCTTAAAGAAACAGATATATTGCCTGACCAACAAGTTAGGAGTAAGCTACAAGCTGAACCTAACATTCTCCCCATTGGGCAGGACAATATACACAATAGATAAAGAAACAAAAATACACATCCAATTCATACATTGTACAGTGGTATCAGTTACATTTCAGATTCTTAATCCAAATCTTTCACAACAATTGGTGTGTTTAATGGCACCTTGCGCTTTGGTAAAATTATTGGCAATATTGTCCTCTGATGCTCAATATTCCAATGTAATCATGTTATCCTTAACACATTGCCGAACATTCAGATAACGTATATCAGTGTATTTAGTCCTTGTCTTTACAGCAAGATTCGTTGCCATTTTAATGGCTGCCTGGTTATCTTCATAAACCGTAATAGGATAGTCCATTTTGAATCCAATATCTTCCATCAACTGTTTATAATAAATCAGTTCAGTACATGTAAGTGATAGACAAGAAAACTCCGCTTCCATGGTAGACAAACTGATGTGTTTCTGGCGAATTGATCTCCATCCAATCAGGCAGTTATCCAACATGATTGCTATTCCAGACGTAGATTTTCTGGCAAAACTGGCATCAGCATATGCCTTTAACACCATATTGGCATTTGGTTCTAAATACATAGCAAAATGTAACGTTCTTTTAAGATATCTAAGAATACGTTTTGCAGCTTGCCAATGCCTATCAGTAGGCTCTGAACTATATTGTGCTAGTTGATTAACACTAAAAGCTATATCAGGCCATGTCCAGTTGCTCAAATATGACAATTAAATACGACAAACTGCCTATTAATGATTGATACAGTTCTTTACTGAACTGTGGACTCTGCAAACTATCCTGCTGGAATTCTTGTGTCATAGGAGTCTTGGCAGGTTTACATAATTCCATCCCAAATTTTTTCAACAATTTGCAGATTTTATTAGATTGTGAAATTTTAAATCCTCTAGATGTTTTCAGGATGTCCAGCCCTAGATAATGCCGTATATGTCCTAGATTTTTAAGTTTAAATTTTGTTTGCAACTGACCGATAATCTCTCTGGCCTTAGTGTCAGTTCTGGTAATTATGGCAATGTCGTCTGTAAAGAGTAACAAGAATGAAACACATCCATCCTGTTCTTTTTTAAACAGACATTATCTGCTACGCCCTCATAGAACCCAATGTTATGTAATTCCTGCACTATACATTGGTTCCACTCGTAACCTGATTGCCTTAAACCATATAGGCTTTTTTGTAGCCTCCAACACTCAGTGCTATCCTGTGTATCATAACCAGGAGGTTTCTTTATATATATTGTATGCCTCAACGGAGCGTTCAAGTAAGCTGTCTCAACATCTATATGAGTAATAGAGCATTTATTTCTAGCTGCCCAAACCAGCATCGTTCTCAAAGTGCTCACTCGTAAACTTGGAGCAAAAACCTCATCATAGTCTCTATCTGTCTGTGAGAACCCTTGTGCAACAAGCCGAGCTTTATGGGTTACTACCCCACCTACACTTTTCTTTACCTTGTAGACCCACCTACAGCCTATAAGTTTCTCATTTGGTGGTATTCTTACAACTTCATAGACACCAAGCCTCTTCAATGAATCAATTTCTCTATCCATTGCCTCTTGCCAGGCTTTTTGCTCCTTTTCTGGATATAATTTTATATCATGATAACTGGATGGTTCGATATCTACTTGGCAAACCACTGTGGCTTTATAGCGATCTGGTGGATGCCGGTCCCTGGAAGATCGTCTAGGCATAACAGGACTAACATCAGGTATATTGGGTTCATCCTCCCCTAACCCTGATTCCTGTTCCTGTTCTTCAACCTTAATAGATGGTTTATCATCCATCTCAGATGAACTATCATCAGGAATATGGTCTACCTTAACATCCACATCTGTAAAACCATAGTCTGCTTTTTCTAACCTGTCCCAGCCTTCATGTTCTAGGAATTTAGCACTAGCGCTACACAAAACTTTTGTTGTTCCTGTTTCCCAGAACTTATAGGACCTATGGTTAGCCTCATAGCCAACAAATATCATTTTCTTTGCTCTCTGTTGGTCCTTCCTTCTCTGACTAACCGGTATATGCACCCAGGCTGGTGCACCAAAAGTATGTATATAACTTAAATCAGGCTTCCTCCCGTGCCATAAAGTAAAAGGAATTTTTCCTGTAGAGGAGTGCACCACATTATTTAAAATATGATTGGCACATAGTATTGCTTCTCCCCACAATTTATCAGGTAAACAAGCATCAGCCAGCATAGTCCTAGTCATAGCTTGTAGGGTCTGGCCTCTTCGTTCTATATATGCATTATGTTCCGGCCGAAAAAGGGCAGAACGTTTATGCTGTATCCCAGCATCCTTCAAAAACTTAGCCAACTGATGGTTAGTAAACTCAGTTCCATTGTCAGTAACAATGCATTTCACCTTAAACCTCTGCTTCCTTTCTACAAAACGAAGCCAGTTTGTGATACATTGAAACTTATCACTTTTGGACTTCATAAGGTAGCAAAAACCATATCTGGTAAAGTGATCAACTATACTCAAAATATAGCATGCTCCCCCTAAGCTGGGTTTCTTTGGCCCTATTAAGTCTAAAAAGACTACCTCCAAAGGTTTAGTTGTTTTAAACCCATTGCAGCGGTTTGCAGGTGTAACTTTACTTTTATGCTGGTTACAAGTATTACAGTTCAGGTATTTGCTGCAAGCCCTTACCTTAATGCCTTTAGACTGCTTAACAGTCGAATGCAACAACCTGAAATTCAGATGACTAAGCCTTCTATGTAGTAAATGTACGCATTCATCATGCGGCTTTACATTTCCTAATTTAGCTTTTGACTGAACTAACAGTAATGACTTATTCCTAATGACAAATAAGTCGTTTTCTAATTCTGCAGTAACTACAGTGCCTTCACATTCCAGCAAACATTTGTTGTTTTTAAAAGTTACTGTAAACCCAGAATGTAGTAATGACTTTACAGATAAAAGGTTATATTTCAAACTAGGGATATAAAGCATGGGTAAAGGGTGCTTACTAATAGAACATTGAACAAGTCCCTCCCCAGCTACAGTCACATTCCAGCCATTAGCTAATTTGACCTTTTTAGTACTTTTCTTCATGTTTAGAAACAGTTTTCTGTTTTTTGTTATGGATTGAGAGGCACCGCTATCAATCACCCACCAATCATCTTTTATATTATTAGATGAACTGGTTGCTAAATTACACCCTTTCCTGGGTTTAGCAGAGTTTCTAGCAGATACGTTCTTATTTTTACAATATTTTGCAATGTGCCCCTTAGCCCCAGATGCATAACAGCGTTTAACAATATTGACATTCTCATATACAGCTTCCACTTTTGGTTGCTGTTGCATCCTTAACTGGTCTTGTTCTTGCCTACGTTTGGCCTCATCCAGTAACCTACCAGTTATACTGGCCAATGTTAGTTCATCTCTAGACAATACTTCTAATGATGAAACAAAAGAGTCATAACTGTCATCCAACGATGAAAGAATAATATAAACTTGCTGCAGTTCAGTAAACACAAGGTCTTTCTCATGTAGCTCCTGGAAAAGCCCTGTCATGGAGTCCAGGTGAGCCATCATGTCTCCTCCTTTCTGAAGATGTAAGCGAAATAATTTCCGTGTCAGATAGATATGGACACCCACAGAGTCACGAATGTAGAGCTTCTTTAGCTTTGTCCAACACCTCGCAGCAGACTCTTCGCCCCGGAAATGGACAAGTTGCTGGTCTCCCAGTGTCAGGCCAATGATGCATAAAGCACGCTCGTTGTCCCTGTGAAACTTCGCTATCTTTTTGGCATCTCCTTCGTCAGCAGCATTCAATGCAGTTATGTCCGGTGGATTATTAACCATGTCCCACAGTCCTTCTTTTCGCAAAAGTAGACAGCATTTTGTGGACCAGGTAACATAGTTTGTACCATCCAACCGGGTTATGGTAGAATAACTTGTACCTTGCTCAAAAGCCATCATCTTGACTACTACACCCACTGCCTGCACTTCTCACTTCCGCAAAAACAAATTAAAGAGCCCTGGGACGTTCTGGCCCATAACCAATGTTAGGGTGTGTGTAAAAAGTATTTGTTGCTTGTGCAACGAGCAGAGCAGAAACACACAGGGAAGGAGATAAACGTGCAGCTCGTGTGAGAAAAATACTTTATATACAAGATAATAAGCAGTCTCGGTGTAGGTAAAACAGTCCAAGGTCATAAACAGCAATATCAGTCCAGTAAGTATCTTCCCTTACCAAAGCAAACAGACTTTAGTAACTCTCGGTATACAGTACCATATAACAATCTAGTCTAACATCAATCAGCAGAAAGACGCAGGAAGCAACAGGAACAGGAACAATCAGGAACAAAGAACGCTTCTCTGCACTGCTTATTTATGCACTGTAGCCTAATTACAGGGTTCAGCAAACCCTGATTACGTGGCTCAGTTGTTTCTTAAAGAAACAGATATATTGCCTGACCAACAAGTTAGGAGTAAGCTACAAGCTGAACCTAACATGTTTAATTAGAAGAACATCTGGAATGATGGACTGAAGTCTATAAAGAGGACCCTTGCATAGGTTTTTGGAGATTCAAGATGTTGTAGGATGTAGTACAGAGTCACATTAACATCATTATCTGTCGATCTATTTGCTCAGTAGGCAAATTGCAAAGGTTCTAACAGCAGATCTGTGATGGTTTTCTGTGATGGTTTTCAAGTGGGCTCAGGGGTGAAATGCTACCGGTTCGCACCAGTTTGGGCAAACCGGTAGTAAAAAAAAGTTACTCTGAACCAGTATGTCTAATGATCAGCTGTGCCGCACAATTTATATTCACTAGAAAGCAGGAAATCCTAAATCGTGTGGCACAGCTGTTCCCCCCCTTCGCTATTCTACTTACCTTCTTAAGCCTCCTTTTTCCATGCGAAGCACGCGTTTGGTGCGCACTGTGCATGCATGCATGTGCAGCATGCATTTGGGGTGCACTGAGCATGTGCATGCAGCATGTATTTGGCGCGCACTGTGCATGCATGTGCAGTAAACCAGTGGCAACTTGCAGAGGATTTCACCACTGAGTGGGCCAGCACTAGCCTTTCAAATGTTTTCATAACTACAAATGTTAGAGCAACCGGTCTGAAGTCATTCAGTTCCTTGATGGAGGGTTTCTTTGGCACTGGGATGATAGTAGAGCGTTTGAAGCAAGAAGGAACATAGCACATCTCTAGTGATTTATTAAAGATTTGGGTGAAGATGGGAGCCAATTGGTCAGCACAGGCTTTTAAGCAAGAAGGAGTTATCTTGTCTGGGCCTGGTGCTTTTCCTGGCTTTTGTCTGTGAAATAGACCTTGCACCTCATTTTCTGTAATCACCAGAGGTGGTGGGCCCAATGGGAAGGGGTCAATTGTAGGAGGCTTGGCTGTTGTTGGTGTGTCTGAGACAGGGATTGTGGAAATAGGTTGCAGTAGTTTTCTCTCAAACCTACAGTGAAACATATTCTGGTCATCTGCCAGTTGTTGATTTCCTTCAGCATGGGAAGAAGGTTTGCTGTAACTGGTGATATTTTTAAGAGTTTTGCTGGTTCATTTGTTAAGAACTTAGCTTTTTAGAGTAGCTTCTTTTTGTTGCTCTGATCTCCCTTGTTAATACATTTCTGACCTGATTGTACAGCATTCTTTTGCCTTTTCTGTAGGCTTCCTCTTTGGTACGATATAGCTGCTTAAGTTTAGCTGTGAACCAAGGTTTATTGTTACTGTATATTCACAGGTTTCTGGTCAGCACACATAGGTCTTCACAAAAACTGGCATATGATGTTACAGTATCTGTGAGTTCATCCAAGTCTGCAGACATATCTTCAAAAACATTCCAATCAATGAAGTCAAGGCAAGCCTGTAGCTTAACTTTGCCTCCTCAGTCCAGGTCCTCACTGATTTAATTGTTGGTTTCATGGTGTTGTCTGTGACATTTTTTGCTGTTCCCAGCCTCTAGAGCCTCTCTAGGAGTCTCTGGAGGCTGGGGACAGCAAAAAAGTCACTTCCTGTCCCACCAGGAGTTTGGAAATGGGCTGTTTCAGGCCTCCGGAGGGCCTCTGAGGGAGTCGGAAAAGCTGTTTTCACCCTCCCCAGATGCATAGAGAGGATCTGGAGCCAGGTGAGAAAGAAAAATGAGCCTTCCCCCCCAGGCCCTTGGAAGGCAGGCAACAGCCTTTTTCCCTACTTCTGGTGGGCCCAGAAGGTCCAAAAATCAGCTGGCCAGTGCACGCATGCACGCCAGAGCTGAGCTGGCATGCCCACTGATATGGCTATGCATGCCACCTGTGGCACGCATGCCATAGGTTCGCCATCACGGATCTAGAGTATTCTTGCCTCTAATGAGACAATTGACAAGCTGAAAATATTTTGGTAGCTCTTTCCTTAAGTTACATTTGTTGAAATCTCCTAAAATAATCAGAAGTGAATCTGGGTATTTAACTTCAGCCCACATAACCTGATCAGCTAGAGTTCATAATGCATTGTTTACACAAGCTTGTGGAGAAACATACACAGCAATTAGGAGAAATAAGAACTCTCCTCCTCCCTTCTTTTTACCAGATTTTTCTGCAATTCTGTCTGCCCTCTGTATCTGAAACCCTGGGATATGCAGGCTGCTATCATCAATTGACTCATTTAGCCAGGTTTCAGTGAAGCAGAGTTGTAAGCAGCGAAGCAGAGTTAGCTGCTGAGTTGTAAAAATAAGAATTTCATCTATTTAAAAGAAGTATTTCATCCATCTTATTAGCAAGTGAGAGTAAATTAGTCAAAAAGGGTGAAGGGAGGGAGGTTTTATCCCACTTTTCTTTAGTCTATTCAAAATTCCCACTCGCTTACTCCTTTTTCACCTCCAGCGTCTCTTCCATTTTTTTTTTGTTTTTTGTTTATCCATTGTTCAGAGGAAGTTGCTTCTTCCTATGTTAGAAACTCTTCTGCATTTGTAAAGATAGAGGGGTCTTTAAACTAAAGTCTTTAGTTTGCAGGGACATTAAAACAGATCCAAATAAAATAATCATTATTAATTCTCAGGGAGGCAAACTCTCTGCACTTTATTTTTCTAATGAGGTTTCTTTTATTTCTCTAATTGAAAAGAATCAAGTTGTGATGTTTCACAAAGGCAATTTCTGATAGCAGTTCATGGCATTCTGAAATTTTCTCTTGTTTATTAATTAATAATGAACTCACCAAAATTCTCTCTATTTTGTTTGCTTCCAACTGACTAGAAAAAAAAGATCTGAGCAAACTGGTGATTATCCTATATTAGTTTCAGTTCAACAATAGTGACACCAGGGAGTATCTTCTGACCCTCCAGATATTTCTCTCTCTTTTTTTTAAAAAAAATAATCTTTATTTACATTTTCCATTAAAAAAAAAGACAACACATCATATAAATAACAAAGAAGACAACACAACAACAAAAAAAACAAGCATACCTATATGTAGTACCTTAATAATCTAATATTCGGTATTGTATATCTATATTATATTCTGGAGAAGACAGAACAACTTGTGTACCTTTACACATCAATTAGGTCTATCCGGCCTCACTTTACTTGTATAGTATAAGTTTCTCAATAGCTTGGGTTATAATTTCCTCTTCTCTAACCACATATAAAATTTTTCCCAAGATAAACATGTTTGTGTTTGGTCTCTGTTTTTTAGTTTTTTAGTCAATTTATCTGCTTCCGCACATTCTAAAATCTTCTTTATAATTGCCTCCTCTGATGGGGTATTTTGATTTTTCCAAAATTGAGTGTACGCCAATCTCGCCACTGTGATAATGTGTAATGCAAGATACCATGAGTCTCTTTTAATATTTTCCGGCTTGGAGCCAAGCAGGTATGTCTCTGGTCGCCATTCGATCTTTTGATTTAAAATCTCATTAAGCCATTTTTTTTATTTTTCCCCCAAATTTTACTGCTTTCGGACATGTTCACCATTGATGGTAATAAGTGCCATGCTCAAACCCACATTTCCAGCATTCAGCAGTCTGTCCAGTGAACATTTTAGCTAGTCTATCAGGGGGAAGATGCCACCTGTATATCATCTTGTAGATGTTTTCTTTGTAAGCCATAGACTCACTAATTTCATATTCCCCCATCAAATCTCTTGCCATTTTTCTAAATGGATTGAATACCCAACATTTTTCCCCCAGGCAATCATTGTATCCTTAATTATCTCCTCACCTATCTCTATTCTCATCAGCAATTTATAAGTTTTCGAAATCATGCCTTTTTCTTGGCCTATCAGGATTTTGTCTAATTCTTGTAACTCACCATTAATACCTTTCCTATCTCTATCTTTTTTATATTATATTAAATATTTTTTATATTTAGATTGAATCTGTAAGTAGGTCCACGTAAAATAAGGAACGAAGAAAGAATAAAAGGACTTAGAATTGGACAACAGGTATATAAAACACAGGCCTTCGCAGATGATATGGTTTTTATCTTGGAAGAGCCCATAGAATTTTGTTTATATCTATTAGAGACAATGGAGGAATTTGGGGCGGTAGCAGGTTTATTAATTAATAAAAAGAAAACAAATATATTAACTAAGAACATTTTAGAAGAAGTTAAGAAAGGCCTACAGGAAATGACTGAATTAAAAGTAGTTAACAAAGTTAAATATTTGGGAATTTGTCTAACTGGCAGATGTTCGAGCATACAGGAGGACAATTATAATAAACTATTAATTCAAACAAGAAAAGATTTAGACAAATGGGATAAAATACAACTCTCACTCCTAGGACGAGTAATAACAGTAAAATCCTACGTTTTACTGAAGTTTAATTTTTTGTTTCAAACCACCCCAGCGAATTTACCAAAAAATTTTTTCATGGAGTTAAACCAAATAATAACCAAATTTATCTGGCAGGGGAAGAAGCCACGGTTTAAAAAAAAGATGACGCAAGAGATAAAAGAAAGAGGAGGCCTAGGTTTACCATGTGGGAAGATTTACTACTCAGCCGCTTTATTAGCCTGGGTAAAAGAATGGATTACTTTAGGTAATAGCCGTCTTCTTAAAATAGAAGGTTTTGACCTACAACAGGGTTGGCATATGGCACTTTGGCGTGATAATACCCCACAAAGCAAATGGTTCACCCGACATTAAATAAGAAATATTTTGATTTGAAATTGGGAAAAAATTAGTAAAAAATATTATGCTAAAACACCGTGCTGGATAGCACCCCTAGAAGCATTGACATACCCCAAACTCTATAACCCTGCGAAAAAATTAATATATAAGGATTTGCTGAACATACAAGGAAAATTAAAATCTAAACAAGAATTAAACTCCCAAGGGTTGCAAGTGGATTGGTGGACATCCAGATATTTCTCAAATTCACTGCACAGTGGTCCTAATATGTCCCCTTCAGACAGTCATTTCTGCCAATAGTGAAGGACATTTGGAGCTATAATTCAGCAATATTGGGAGACTTACAAGTTTCTTCTCTCAGATATACCAGGACTTTAATTTTTATGTTGCACAGGTATTTGTTAAATTTTGAATAAAGAATTCCCTTGGGGCAACTGTATAAAGCAGCGGTTCTCAACCTGGGGGTTGCGACCCCTTTGGGGGTCGAACGGCCATTTCACAGGGATCGCCAAAGCCCTCTCTCGCCCCCCCCACGCCCTCACTCACCCTCACCCTCTGTTCTGTTGGATCGCCGGCTGTTCACTTACCCTGCCCATTCCCAATCTATTGCTGCCTCCTGAGTCCCAGCTGATGGCTAGAGGAAAAAAAACTGTTTAAATTCTTGCCGCAGGGCTTCAAAGGGCTGCCCTACATCTGATCAGTGTTAAAAGAAAACAAATGAGAAGACCGGTGCCTGCAAAAATAGAAAAAAACAGCCCCTTTCAGCTTCAGCATAGGTTAATTACCATAAGTAGATTTGATCAGCCTCGGACTCTCAGCTGATTTGCTCTCAGCTGTTTTGCGGAGGGCTCTGTTGCTAGCTGCAAAGAGAGGAACAGATTTTTTCCCCCTAGCTATGCTGAAAAATGAAACTGAAAGTAAAGCAGGGTCTGTTGCAACGTGACAAAATGAGGCAGAGAGATATTTCTTTTTCTTTTTCCTCACCAAAAAAGGTAGGTGCAAAACTGCAAACAATGGGAAATTTAGGGCAAAACAGGAGGTTCAAGATTTTAAAACACAAAAGAAAAAAAGCTCTATTTAACTAGGGAATTGTAATAATTGAGATACTATTAATTGTATATTGTGTTGAAAGCAGAAATGGTTAAGTTGTGATTTGGAGGAATGTATGGGGGAAATTATTTGGTTTATTATTATTGGTAAATATAATTAATTAATTTGTAAGAAATTGGATTGCATGGAAATAATTGGAATATTCATGTTCATATTGATTGATATACAAAAAAGATAGTTATATAACTAATTGATTTATATTAAAATGTTGAATTTGTATTAAACAACTGTATTACATAATTACATAATTAACCAATGTGAGGATGGATATAAAAATAGATGACAATGGGAAGGGGTATAATATAGAATAGAAGGGAAAAATTGAATTTGATTAAGATTAGAGATGAGGATGAAGGGTAATATTGGTTTTTAAAAAAAAATAGATGAGGAATAAATATGGCAAAAAGAAAATATAGAAATTGTAAATTTAATTGAAATGACTAAACACTGTTTAAATTTGTGAACCAGCCAAATACTCTGTTCAAAGAAAATACATTGTATGTTTGTATGTGTGTTTCTAATTATTGCTATTTATTCATATTTGTTCTCTTTTATTCTTTAAAGTTTAACAATTCATTCTTTATCTTAATATCTTTATATTTGTTTGGAGTTGGTTTTCTTCCCTTTCATCTTTTTTATTGTACAGCAATCTTTCTCCTCAAACCTACCACCTCTCTCTTTTCTTTCCTTCTTACTTTCTCTTCCCCCCCTCTTCTTCTCCTTCCTACTTCCTCTTCCTTTCTCCTTCTCCTCCTCTCTTCCTCCCTCTCTTACCCTCACTCCTACTCTAATTTCCCTTCCCTTCCTTCATCCCTCTCTATTGCTGTATCCTTTTATGCATATGGACTACTCAGAGGGCTGAAAAAGTTATTTCTGACTGGTCCTCGCACTTTTGACCAGCCCTCGAACTTACGACTGTCCTCACATTTTATGTTTTTGCCCTATCTTGTCACCATGGTGAAGAGAAGCAGTTGTGAAATGAGTGACATGGTTGTTAAGAATGCTACAATGGGCATAAATGATGACCAGTCATCATTTATGAGCGAAGACCGGTCAAAAGTGCGAGGACCTGTCAGAAATCACTTTTTTCAGCCCTCTGGGTAGTCCTTTTGTGCATATGGACTACTCAGAGGGCTGAAAAAGTTATTTTTGACTGGTCCTCGCACTTTTGACCAGTCCTCGAACTTAAGACTGTCCTCACATTTTATGTTTTTGCCCTATCTTATCACCATGTTGAAGAGAAGCAGTTGTGAAATGACTGACATGGTTGTTAAGAATGCTGCACGGGCATAAATGTGAGGATGGTCATAAGTGTGAGGACCAGTCAAAAGTGCGAGGATCTGACAGAAATGACTTTTTTCAGCCCTCTGAGTAGTCCCTATACACATAGCCATGGTCACCCGGTCACATGACCAGCTAGGCACGCCCACCCAGTCACATGACCTCTAAGCCACGCCCGCAAAATAAGCCACGCCCACAGAACCAATAGTAAAAAAATTTAGAACCCACCCCTGGTTGGGGGTCACCAAACATGAGGAACTGTATTAAAGGGTCGCGGCATTAGGAAGGTTGAGAACCACTGGTATAAAGTATAAAACACCTCACTGAATGAGCTGTTACACTGTTTAAACATGTCCTTGAAGCCCGAACATTCATTAAGTTTCAAGTATAAAGTGGACTTCAGACAGTCCCAAAGAACATTATGAAGCCTATTCTAAAAGTAGTCAACTTCCTTTATGATCACTGCTTCTGTATTAGTTGTTTTTATGTTTATAAGAAAAATCAGTTTGGTAGGCAGGTGACAAAATCTCTGTGTATTACATACACCTGCATTGTCAAATGTATTTTCCTTTCAGCTATTCTTGAACTCAGAATAAGCTCTGAAATCCTAGAACCTACTACGGTGCCTATATATGCAGTGGTAGTATATTTCTATAACAATTTATACATACTTATGAACCATGAAGAGAGAGTACAATAATATTTGAAACACTGAGGGCTGTGGACCAAAGCAGTTAGACACAATATGAGCCCAGAATTCTATTGGCCATAGTAGAACATACTTTCCTGCTGAGACTTTATCCATGAATGGCATGACAGAGACTGGGGTGTTAATATAACCCCTTACAAAGCAGCACAGGCATTTTTCCTAATGGCATTTTGTTATAGTTTATTAGCCACCCAACCTTCCTGGGAAGACTGGGGCTAGTTACTAATACAAAAAGCCAAACCTTCTATGTTTTCCTTCTGAAAATTAGTATACCCAAGAAATTTGGAACTTTTTTTTTGAAAGAAACAACAGTCTCAGAATGGCAAAAAGGGAGAGTGATTATGAAAGTGTTCATTATGTCCCTGTGAACCCTTTGCACAATCAGTATAATGTTCTGTCGAGGGCATTAAATAGTTGCTTGGCAGAATAGGAAAGCATAATGGAAGCATTTAAGTTTTTCATGACAGAAAAGGGGCCAAACTTACACTGTGTTCCATTGGAATTATTCTTGATTTCAAAGTGTTTTTCTGTTCTGGTTGGGTGAAATAGGAATACATTTATCAGTCTATATATGTACAGATGCCTGGATATGTGAGAGAAGCCACGAAATAATATCCTATCAACATATTATATATGTACAACTATAGAAGTTAAAATAGCATCTTATTCCTTATTTAAGCAATTTGTTTTAATCCTTATGTTATGGCATACTGGATCTTTCATTTAAGTTAAATTACATTGCTCTTGAAGATTCATTTTTAAAAACGTTAAGCAAGTTGTAAAATATTTACTAGATTTCACAGTATAATTTAATGGCATTTTGTTGGTTGCAGTTAAATGATCAAAAACTAAGATTGGGTTAACATTTCAAAAACTCATTTTCTACTTAACCGTTTAAGAAAAGTCACAGGCCATGAGAGCAACTATCTAGCTCTGGTACTTAGAACAAAATTAGTAGTACCATATCTAGGCTGCAGAAATCTAAATGACCACTAGATGGCAATAAAGACACAGCATACTTGTAACTGTTTGTTGCGGTCTAAGGGTCATTGAATTTTCTGGCCCCAGTATAACAGCCCTAGACAAAATCAAATTACTATTCAATATACAGAATACCCTTCATGCTATTTTTCTTTTTCGGCAATAGAGAGGGAGAGCAATGCTAAGCAAAATGCAGAAAAAATAGTAAACCAAAGGAATTACAAGAGAAAGAAATCTATTAAATCTACTTTATAACAGTACCTCTAATGTAACTTTCCATACCACAGAAATTTAATTTAATTTAATTTAATTTAATTTCCAATTTATATACCGCCCTTCTCCCTGAGGACTCAGGGCGGTGTACAGCCAAGATAAAAAACATAGAATACAAATATTAAAACATTTAAAAATATATATAAATTTTGGCCCGAAAGTTAAGAATCACAGACTAATTAAAAGAATTTAAAAATTTTAAAAATTTCTTCTTAAGCCAACCCGGCTTGCTGAAAAAGATAGGTTTTCAGGGAACGACGGAAGGCATTGAGGTCCTGGATTCTTCTTATCTCCGGGGGCAACTGATTCCAGAGGGTGGGAGCCCCCACAGAGAAGGCCCTCCCCCTGGGGGCCACCAGCCTACATTGTTTGGCTGATGGCACCCTGAGGAGGCCCTCTCTGTGGGAGCGCACGGGTCGATGGGAGGTCATCGGTAGCAGCAGGCGGTCTCGGAGATAGCTAGGCCCTATGCCATGGAGCGCTTTAAAGGTGATAACCAACACCTTGAAGCGCACCCGGAAGACCACCGGGAGTCAGTGCAGCTCGCGCAGGAGCGGTGTTACATGGGAGCGCCATGTTGCTCCCATCACTACCCGCGCTGCTGCATTCTGGACCAGCTGGAGCCTCCGGGTGCTCTTCAAGGGGAGCCCCATGTAGAGAGTGTTACAGTAGTCAAGGCGAGAGGTGACGAGGGTGTGAGTGACTGTGCACAGGGAATCCCGATCAAGAAAGGGCCGCAACTGGCGAATCAGGCAAACCTGATAAAAGGTCCCCCTGGTAACAGCCGTCAGATGTTCCTCCAAAGACAGCTGCCTATCCAGGAGGACTCCCAGATTGCGAGCCCTTTCAGTGGGGGCCAAAGACTCGCCCCCAATAGTCAGTGATGGAGTCAACTGACTATATCGGGATGCCGGGAGCCACAGCCACTCAGTCTTGGAAGGGTTGAGCCTGAGCCTGTTCCTCCCCATCCAGATCCGCACAGCCTCCAGGCACTGGGACATCACTTCAAGGGCATCGTTGGGGTGGCCTGGGGTGGAGATGTACAGCTGGGTGTCATCAGCGTACTGGTGGTATCTCACCCCAAAGCCACGGATGATCTCGCCCAGCGGCTTCACATAAATGTTGAACAGAAGGGGCGAGAGGACCGATCCCTGTGGCACTCCACAAATGAGAGGCCTCGAGGTCGACCTCTGCCCCCCTGCCAACACAAACTGCGACCGGTCGGAGAGAAAG
This sequence comes from Pituophis catenifer annectens, assembly GCF_029215685.1. Lineage (NCBI taxonomy): Eukaryota > Metazoa > Chordata > Lepidosauria > Squamata > Colubridae > Pituophis > Pituophis catenifer. The sequence continues at coordinate 48,936,271 of NW_027256884.1, read as the reverse complement.
GAGGAGAACCACCGCAACACGGTGCCTCCCACCCCCAACTCTTCCAGCCGGTGCAGCATGATACCATGGTCGATGGTATCAAAAGCCGCTGAGAGATCTAATAGGACCAGAACAGAGGAATAACCCCTGTCCCGAGCCCTCCAGAGATCATCAACCAATGCGACCAATGCCGTTTCCGTGCTGTGCCCAGACCTGAAACCCGACTGGAACGGATCTAGATAGGATGTTTCCTCCAGGAATTGTGGAAACTGTTGCGCAACCACACTCTCAACAACCTTCGCAATGAAGCGAAGGTTGGAGACAGGACGATAGTTAGCCAATATTGCTGGATCCAGGGACGGCTTCTTGAGGAGAGGCCTCACCACCGCCTCTTTCAGGGCAGCGGGGAAGTGACCCTCACTCAATGAAGCATTAATGACGCCCTGGAGCCAGCCTCGTGTAACCTCCCGGGAAGCCAGTACCAACCAGGAGGGACACGGGTCCAGTAAACATGTGGCCGCACTAAGTCTCCCCAAAATCCTGTCCACATCATCGGGAGTCACAGCATCAAACTCCTCCCAGATAACATTCTCAAGACTGTTCCTCGTCACCCTGCCCTGATCTACCCAGTCAGAGTCCAAATCCCCCCGGATCTGAGCGATTTTGTCATACAGGTATTGTCCGAAATCCTCTGCCCTGCCTTCTAAGGGATCCTCCCGCACTCCCAGATGGAGCAGGGCGCGGGTCACCCTAAACAGGGCGGCCGGACGATTCCCTGATGACGCAATAGAGGCGGAAAAGTAGTTAGACTTTGCCGTCTTTATCGCCACTAGGTAGGCCTTAATATGCGACCTTACCAGTGTTCGATCAGATTCAGCAAGACTGGCCCTCCAACCGCTCTCCAGGCGTCTTTTCCGGCGCTTCATTTCCCTCAGCTCCTCAGTAAACCAAGGAGCCACCCGGGATCGGCATCGGGTCAGAGGCCGCAAAGGCACAATTCGGTCCAAGGCCCCACCAGCCGCCCGATCCCAGGCGGCTACCAGGTCCTCGGCCGAGTCATGTGCTAGATCCTCAGGAAATGGCCCAAGCTCCGTCTGGAACCTATCAGGATCCATCAGGCGCCTGGGGCGGATCCATCTAATTGGGTCCGCCTCCCTGCAGCGAGGGGTCGCGGTTCGAAGATCTAGGCGAAGGAGTGAGTGGTCAGTCCATGACAAGGGTTCCATGTCTATATCCCCTATAACAAGACCACTCAACCACTGGCCAGAGACAAAAATCAGATCCAGAGTGTGACCTCCCCTGTGAGTAGGGCCATGAACTAACTGGGTCAGGTCCATGGCCGTCATGGAAGCCATGAACTCCCGAGCCACCTCAGACGTTTCACCAACGGATGGCGGTGAAATCCCTTCATAATATATGAAGGGATGAAATCCCTTCATAATATAAAAATATGCCCAAATAAAACAACAACAACAACAACAACACATTTGCTTTCCCTCCCTGAGATGCCTCTGATATCCTCTTTCACCCATGTCATAATCATTTTCCCAATCAGATATCTCAGGTGGCAATATTAACAGTTTGACAAATTTGGAAAGTTCCAAATTTTGACAAATTTGACTGTTTTTTATCTGTAAACAGAAACATCATGTATTTAGCTTGTTTTCTTATACTCACACACTTGAGAACCCTGTGTTCTATCCAGGGATCTCTTTAAAGATTACCTGGAAACTGTTAACAGTTCAGAATATAGCCAATGTACTTAATGGCACTTGTTGCTAGGAGCACATAATACCTGTAAACAGGCCCTGCAAACATCATTGTCCTGCTAAAACTGTCCTGGCCAATGGGGTCCTTCCAACAGAATCTGAGATTCTGAGAAGTAAAGGAGCTGAGACTAGGAGACACTTCTCAATGACAGCGCCCATTCTTTTGAACAAATTCCCAGTTGAAATTAGATTTGCTTCTTTCTTAATATCATTTAGAAAAATTATTACATATTAGATTTGGTTTATATTAGCCTTCCCCATACTAATACCTTCCAGATGTACTGGAACTTACAGTTAATGTTGTTGAATGATTTAGAGTCTTTATTGCCAAGTGTACAATACCAAGCATACAGTATAATGTCAGTGACATTCTCCACTGTATGTATTTTTTCTTTCAGTTTCTTGTCTTCCATGCAAGGGTTACGAATACTCATCAAACACAACATAAGGAAACTGTTTCACAGAGTACCTGGAAAATGATGCTTTGTTATCTGATGTGCCTAGACTTCATTATTTTTTCTTCAGTTAATTTTTAGGGAAAATAGAGATTAGTTTAAAATTAACATTCAAATTGACGAAGAGACACCTTATGATGTTTGCCATCAAAAACTTTTTCAGAGACCCTATAAGCAACACTAGAAGAAGAATTCAGTACAGTATTAACAGTCTTCCTCTTCCAAACATAATTGCTTTCTCCAGTGAATTCTTCTCATGACATAGCCAAAATAAGGGAGGCACAGTTTTGTGATTTTGCCTTCTAGTGACATGTCTGGTGTTATGTACCCTAGTACTTGTTTGTTGGTCACCTTTGCTGTCCAAGGAATACTCAGGAGCCTTCTCCAGTACCACAGCTCAAATAAGTCAATTTTCTTCTTGTCTAGCTTTTTTTGGTTCAACTTTCAGAACTATAGGCAACTATGGAGAACACAACAGAGCAGACTAACCTACATTTGATTGCCAGGCTGATGTCCTTGCTTTTCCATATCCAACTCATGTTTCATCATTGCTGTGCAATCATGTAATCTGCCATTTTATTTCTCTGCTGTATTCACAGCTTTGAGCTATTTGCGATCCCAAGAAAGTGAATTTTTCCACGCATTCTATCTCTCCATCATCAATTTCTATTTCAATGTTTCCATTCTTTGTAGTGGTCATGAGCTTAGTCTTTTTGATTTTCAGAAAGAAACCAAAATTCTCACTTTCTTCTTTCATTTTCTTGATCAGATGTTCCAGATCTTCACTGAGAGGAGAGTTGTGTAATCAATATAGTGAACATTATTGATGTTTCTTTCACCAATCATTACAACAATTTTTGATTCTTCAAGATCTAGATTCCCAATGATCATAATCAGTTGAACAGCATTCAGTTGACATAAATATTTGAAATAAAATTTTTAAGCAAGTTAACAAAATCAAGTTGTATGAAAAGGTTTGTATGTACAGTATGTATGTGCATGTCTTTGGGAAGCTGATGTCTACACCAAGTCATCCCTTTAGGCTCCAATTTTAAAATGAAAAGATCAGATATAAATACATTCTGAACTGAAACTGCTTTTGTAACTGTAAACTATTCATTTTGCAGTGTCTGTTCTCCAGAGCAATGGACAGATGTTCAGTTAGCACTTCACTGGACTTCTCAATTCCAATTATATATTTCATACAGACAGATAAGTTAATAAGATTGTTTTTATGATAGGCAAAAGCCCTAGAATATTTTTTATTAAACTGTGGTAAACTTATGAGCATGATGGCTTTATCCAATCAGATTTTCAACATTATCATTTGGTTTTATTTTAAGAACTATGTTTTCTGGAATGAAGCATGTTATGATTACTTTCCTCTCCGGGCCTATTTGGAAAGCAAATGTGTAAAAAGTCTGAAGTCTTGGCAGATGTTAAGGTACTGTCTATTAAACCAGGATCTTCATTTCCTCTTTTACACTTTTAAAATATTTTTCTTCCTGTCATATTTGCTCATTAATAGGTAACAATCTTGAATTTGACTTGCTTTAAACTTACACTTAGCAACTGAAGCATGTATTTACTAAACAATATGACTGTCAAGGTTCGAAGTCCTTCTTCTTCTCTATGTCAGCCCTGAACGAAGTGCAGCTTGAGGGGCTGACAATGACCTGGATGCTTTAGCAACCTCCAAAGCACAGGTGAAATCCAGCCGGTTCTCGCCGGTTTGCCCGAATTAAGCAATTAGTAAATTGCTTAGGCAGTTTGAAGAACCAGTTAAAAATAAAGTGCAAGAGAGGTTTTTTCCCCTCTCTCTCTCCCTTCACTTAACAGTTGCAGCTGGAATGCAGCTGATACATGCTGAATCAAGTCAATAAACAACATAACAACAGAAACTGACAGGATTAGGTCAGGGAAACCCATCAATCACCCATCTAGGGATGGGATTAACCTCTTCCCTTCAGGAAGAAGGACAAGATTACAAACATTTTCATTATAAAGAGTATTAAGTAACACTTCTGTGATCAGGTTCATTTGGCTGGTTTTTGCCGAGCTCGTCGGAGCCTGGCATTTTCCCAGCCAGTCACGCCACGCCGCTTCCGGATTCAGCCTTCAGACTGAAGCTGTCCTATAGGGACAGTGAAGAAAGAGAGACAGCTCAGTGTCTAAAGAGGGACAGGCAAGTCCCTTGGATAGCCCAAGAAACTCACTCTGAGCCCGTGATGGGGGGCAGCGATCAGAGTGAATCGCCATGAAGCTGGAGCCTCTGGAGCAAGCGATGTGTAGGAGGGAAGATTTGGACAGAGTGCTGGTGTTGGGTGAATGATTGGCTAACCCACAGACAATAAAAAGAAAATTCTAAATATTTTTAAGTACTAAACTATTACTAAAATTACCCTGGCATGGAAATTGCACCTAAATAGCAGCGGGGAGAGATGGCAGATGGAAAGAGAAAGTGAGAATGACAAGCACGCCATAGAAAAACCCGAATGAAGAATTAAAAGTGATTGACAAATGGAAATGTAAATCTGGAACTTGGATTCAATTTGGATTGGATTATAAACTGATTGGTGGTATATAAAAGTGAAAGAAGAGGTGAAAACTGTTTTTTTTCTCTTTTATAACTCAATAAACATGGATGTGGATTACAAATAAAATGGTGATTTGTTAATTAGTGGAGTGGAACTGTGGATTAAGAGAGACATCTGCAGGAGAAGGAAGAGCATGACATGGAATTGTTTACTTTGAAAAAACCTTTAAGGAAATGAACCCTTGAACTTTTAAAGAGATAACTGGCGAGAACTAAGTAGGATGTTTTGCCCAGAAAAGGATAGACTTTGATGATTATAAAAGAGGGACCTCAATGCGACTTAAAACTGGAATAATTCAACCCGGAAAGAATAAAATGGAACAGGAACTTAATGAACTGATAAAGACGATGTGTTTGGAAATAAAGGAAATGATTATAAATTTGCATGGAAAATCGAAATCTGAGGAGGCAAAGACAGAGCTAGAATGCAGTGAAGATGAAAAAGAAATGACTAATGAGAAACAAGAAAGAGAGAGGGATAATGAAGAAGACAAAGACAAAGAGTGACTATGGAAAATTAAACAATTGTAATATTAAGTGTGGACAAAAAGAAAAGAAACAAAGAAGGAAAAGAGGGTGGAACAGGAAAAATATAAAAAACTTAAATGATTACACTGAGATTTACAGTGGAAAGATAAGAAAGATGGAAAAGAGATGGAAAATAATAAGAAAGGACAAAATAAAAGATTTTATGATTTTAAAATACAAAATAAGCATACTGGGATTAACAATGAAAAGATACAAAAAAGAAAAGAGAAAGGAGAAACAATAGGAATTATAGGGCAGAAAAGGAAAGTGCAGAATTTTAAAATACAAAAGAAAGGAAGAAGGGAAAACAAAAGGCAAAGAAGGAAAAGAGGGTGGAGGAGAAGGAAAAATATTAAAAATATAAATGATTACACTGGGATCTACAGTGGAAATATAAGAAAGAGGGAAAAGGGATGGAAAATAATGGGAAATAAAGGGCAAAGATTTCATGATTTTAAGATACAAAATATTAATAATGAAAAGATACGAAAAAGGAAAAGAAAAGTAGAAACAAAGGGAAAACTGTAATAAATGTCACATACTCAATAATATTGGAGGTTTATAGAATGATAAGTTTTAACAATATAACAGTTGGGGGAAATGTAATATTTGGAATATTTCAAACTATATATTTGAAACATAATTAAAAAGAGAAAAGAAGACAAATTAAGATATTTTATGAACTAATTGGATTGGGTAAAATGAGAAAGGATTAAGATGTGCTTTATAAATATATATTTGAATAAGTGGAAATTTATTGTTAAAATGTTTTGAGAAATATATTTAATGATTGAAATTGAATGTAAAACTGAATGAAATTGAAATGATAAAAATGATTTAAATGTTATACTTGCAAGAAGCAAAGTAGAAAAAATATATTGGTAAAAGTAAAAAAGACAAGAGATTAGAAAAGTGTTTGAGTAAAGACTTGAAGGAAAAAAGAGAATAAGTTGAAATATATTGTTAATAATTTAAAAGATAAGGGATTGGGGCTGCCTGAACTCCACAATGGAAAACATTAAATTGAAAATGAATACAACAATAGAGAGAGATGAAGGAATTGGAAGGGAGGAGAAAGGAGAGAGAGGGACGGAAGAGTAGGGAGGAAGGAAAGGAAGGGAAAGCAGAGTAGGAGAGAAGGTAAGACAGGGAGGAAGAGAGGAGGAGAAGGAGAAGGGAAGGGTAAGTAGAGAAGAGAAGAAGAAGGTGGGGAAAGAAAGTTGGAAGGAGAAGAGGGAGAGGCTACGTTTGAGGAGAAAGATTGTTGTACAATTAAAAAAAAGATGAAGTGGAAGAAAGGCAGCTCTGAACAAACAAATATAAATATATTAAGAAAACGAATGAATTATTTAAGAATATAAGAGGACAAATATGTACAAATAGTAAAGTTAGAATTTAGGGATAAATGAAGAAGGTCTTTATGTATGCAAGTATAGAAATACTGAGATATATTCAAAAAAAAAAGAAAGGGGGGAAGATGATATTGACAAAAATTGTAATTGAGTAAAATGTATTTGAATTTAACTAATTGTATAAGATAAGAAACGACCAACACTCTGTTCAAAAAAAAAAAAAAAAAAGATGTGGGTGAAGGTGGGAGAGGAGAAAAGAAAAAAAACCCAATAAAACTTTTTTAAAAAAAACTTCTGTGATCAGCTGATACTCCCTGGAGTTTCCCAAGACCTTTTATAGCTGCTGCAGTGTTGGCTACTTCTTGTTTCTTCTTGGGGGGAAAGATACAGGTGGGGACAATGATGCAGCTTGATCATACAGGCCCTGAATTTAATGCATGTGTGGTCCAGCCAGCTGTATTGCTTCTGCTGTGAAGCACCCAATTTAGAACATAGAGAACATAGAATAATAGAGTTGGAAGGGTTAATGGCTTTTGGCAGCATGCCCAGGCTTTCAATTAGCCTGAGCACTGCTCTTAGTTTCCCTCTCAGCTGCTGCATTTGCTTTGGGGTTAACTTTTTTAAAAAAGGGGAATGGCTGTTTTAAGTTTTCTGCATTGTTTTAGTGGTTCCTGGCACTGTCCTTTTGGGATGTACTTCCCTCACTCTTTTTGAAAGCCTGTGATGGCAAGCTATTCCATTGGTTGATGGCAAGCTATTCCATTGGTTGATGGCAAGCTATTCCATTGGTTGACTGGTCTCACCCGTAGGAAATTCCTTAGTCCTAGGTTGCTTCTCTCTTTTGTTAGTTTCCATCCATTGTTTCTTGTTGTGCCTTTTGGTGCTTTGGAAAATAGATTGACTCCCTCATTTTTGTAGGAGCCCCTCAAATTTCCTGACAGAATTATTAATCAGTGGAACAACTTGCCTCCAGAAGTTGTAAATGCTTCAACACTGGAAATTTTTAAGAAGAGATTGGATAATCGTTTGTCTGAAGTGGTGTAGGGTTTCCTGCCTAAGCGGGGGATTGGACTAGAAGACCACCAAGGTCCTTTCCAACTCTGTTATTCTATTCTATTCTAAATATTGGAACAGTGCTATTTTATTGTGCTATTTTATTGTGAGTTGGACTAAGGAGAAATTTCTTAAGGGTGAGACCAATCAAGCTGGCCATGCCCACCAAGTCACATGACCCATTTCCCACAGAAAACACCGGGGGCCACAAAACCTGGGTAGGCGTGGCTGGGGGAGTCATGTGACTGGGTGGGAGTGACATTGAGTTGGCCATGCCCAGCCACTCACATGACCACCATGCCACGCCCACCAAGCCATGCCCACAGAATCAGTAGTAAAAAAAAGTGAATTTCACCACTGCTCCAAAGTATCTGTAATGTTAGCTTCTTTAAGATATTGTGAGATATATTATGACAGAGCCAGTCTGGTGTAGTAGGTAGGCAAGAAACTGGGTTGCTGTGAATCGGAATGGGACTTTTTGGCTTGAACTCTTCTGCTTGCCTGTTTCGCCTCAGGGTTTTCGCCTCTGGGTTATTAGCCACAAACTTTTCTCCTCAGCTGGCCTTCCCCCAGGCTTTTGCCACAACACAATGGCCACAGCCACTCCCTCCCAGGTGCTTTACTGCAGCCCATACACATAAGGAGGTTTTGTCCTAGATTTTTCGATACCTAGGACAGTTAGGGCCCAACAAATCAGCTAGAGGGGGAAGGAAGGAAGGAACAGCCTTGGTGAAAAAGAAGGGAGAAGGCGGGGACTTCCACCTCTGGCTTTTTTTTCGAGAGAAGGAAGAACCCTTTTCAGGCCAGATATCCAAATTGAGAACTAATGACAATGAATAATTTACGGGATTGATTCCCACCCCAAAAAAGGAGGGAGATGTTGGCAAACATTCCATTCAAGATTTAGAAAGGAAGAAAAGGCAATTATAAAAGCGCTCCATTTCCACCCCTGCCCGTTCCCCAAGTTCAAAGGGAAGCACTCCTCGTTTGTTTGATTTTTTTTTTTTTTGCAAGGGGAAGAGTTAGTTGCAATTAATTTCTTAACCAAAAGCAACAGATAGTAGCACTTCCTAATGAGAACTTGGAAAGATTCATGTTTAGAAAAAATCCCTTTCAGAATAGGCAGCTATCAAAGATCTGATAGACGCAAAGGATGGCTGTGTGTTGTGTTGAGGGAAAATGTCAAGTGGCATATCACCAAGGTTAGATCCTGTGTTGTTCAAAATATTTATAACTGTCTAGAATGAGAGGTTAGAAAGAAGTAATTATCATATTTGTAGATAATAAATATATGAGAGATAGCAAATGCCTTAGAGGGCAATATCAAGATTCAAGAGCATCTTGAAAAATTGGGGAAATGGGCAGAAACAAGCACAATTAATTTCAACTGAGACAAAAGTAAAATCTTTCATTCATGTCGGAAAAAACAAAGATTTAGTTATAACAAATAGTGTGTGTGTGTATGTGTGTGTGTGTGCCTGTGTGCTCCTGAGCAGATTCAACTGGCTTACCTTCTTCTTTCAACCCTAACTGGCAGGGGCCCCACAACAGGGGACCTCCAGCCCCAGACTGGCCAACCCCACCTTGTGCAAGTTCTACAAAGTATGAGATGATTCTGCGTCCTTTCTTATACTCACTAAAGTCTTAATTCTTAGTATTCTAATTACTCTAGTCATATAATCTAACAATATTGTAAAACTCAGTCATATACCCTAACTTAAATTTTACATCTTCCTGCAACAGACAGATTCATTCCTAATTGGCCACCTATTTGGTCCCCTATTAACAGCACAAAAGGTGTGTGGATTGCTCTGGTAGTTTGAGGTAGTTACTTGCCAATTCCTGGAGGAAACGGGGTGGAAGGAAAAGGATTTATGAAGGATTTAGATCTTAATGCAGGAAGGATGCAATTGATTGGAGACATATGTCAATTTATCCTCATTTCCCCTCCTGCTCCATACAGAGGTAAGCAACAGAGTTAAAATTAAATCTTAACTTGCATCCACAGATTCGCAGTTTTGTCTGCTGAAGAATCAACTAAAGCACCAGTTAATTAATCCACCCATGACTGGGCAGTGAAAGTTTATGCCTTAATGGGTTTTCTTAGTGTGTAAGAATTCCTACCGATTCTTAGAAATCTTTTATTGGGCTAGAAGATGGTTGGTATGTCAAGTTGTAACACACACACACACCATATCCACCCCCTTCTGAAATCTGCACAAATGTCTCAGGAGGGAAAGAACAAACAAACAAACTGAAGCGCTACTATCTGTTGCTTTTGGTTAAGAAATTAATTGCAACTAACTCTTCCCCTTGCTAAAAAAACCCCAAACAAACAAATAGGGTTGCCAGGTGTCCACTATTTGAGCGGACAGTCCACTTTTTTCACATTATGTTCACTATTTTTTTTCACAAAATAGTGGACATTTTTTTTATTCAAAAGCTTTATGATGAAATGGTACGTAATCTAAAACTGTACAGTCTAAGAGAATAAGGATAGGAGAATCGCGTTTTGTCTTTTTTTTCATAAGTTAGAATGAGACAAAGATCGAATGCTCATTGCAATAATCACATTTTACACAACAGCACAAAAAGTGCATTAAAGCAGTTATCTTTTGATATAGAAAATGTAGTGCTGAAGGTTTTTGCCGAATTTTTGAATTCTGCGAAGAAACGAGAAGAGTTGAAATCAGTTTTTGAGTTTTGCGAGTCAGAATTCCATGAAATTTTGCGCCATGTTCCAACACATTGGTTAAGTGTTTAAAGCGGTCGAAAGATTTCTTTTAATCTGGATACCTCTAAAATCATATTTTATTTCTCTTGGATCTGATGAGTGCCATAAGGTTATCTGGAACCTTATTTCGGATCAGGAAAATGAACTCGCAAAGGACGATGAACCAACAATTTCAGAACTGTATTTATATTTCACGCACTTCTTCATGTCAATAATGCAAGACACCCTACTGAAGCTGGAAAGCAAGAAAATTCTTGCATGTGATCTTCACATTATCATGCGTAAGCTGTGTGATTCTTTGCAAAAAAAATTACGATGAGCAGTTTTTTGGAATGAAAGTTTTATTTGCCTTACGTAAAAAACATTTGCCTGAGAATGTGGTGCAAAAGTTCAAGAAAGAAGCCATCAGCGTGTATCAAAGAGCCATTGCGTACCTAGAAAAGTGGTATATGATTCAGTATATGAGACGCCTAATTGTTTCAATCTAATTGATCGCAATAATCCTCCAACTTTAGAAGAAATGACGAACATCTGGTTATTATCACCATGGCGAGAAGAACTTCCACCCAACACTCTCTTCGATGAAATTTCTGCCTTAAAAGAAGTTTATGTTCATCTGCAGGGCGATTCATCCCTTGATAAGTGGATGTACTTTTTCAAGAAAGAGCCAGCTCTGAGTTTACTGAAACTGTTCCAGTATTGTGCATCAATTCCGGTATCAAATACAAACGTTGAACGAATTTTCAGAGTCATGGGAAATTTGTGGACTGACGAACGTAACCGACTGCTTGTATCAGTTCGAAGTGAACTTTGTATATTTTTTAATATTTCTCAACATTGTACTGAAATTAAAGAATTATTCCTTAAACACAAAGAATTGATCAAAGCTGCGCAGTCAAAAAAAAAATACACATGACAGCAAAGTAAAATGTAATTTAATATTTTACATATTATTATAATATATTTGATGTTTTGAATTTTAAGTAAAGTTTTGAAGTGATTATTTTAATACATGTTAAAATGTTTGTAAGAAAATATATAATTTAATTGTAAAAAAATTTTTACTACTTAACCCCCCCCCCCCGCTTGTCCGCTATTTTTTGGAAGCAGACCTGGCAACCCTACAAACAAACCAGGAGTGCTTCCCTTTGAACTGGGGGAATGGGCAGGGGTGGGAACAGAGCACTTTTACAGTTTCCTTTTCTTCCTTTCTAAATCTTGAATGGGATGTTTGCCAACATCTCCCTCCTTTTTGGGGGGTGGGAATCAATGCCGTAAATTATTCATTGTCATTAGTTATCGATTTGGATACCTGGCCTGAAAAGGGTTCTTCCTTCTCTCAGAAAAAAAAGCCAGAAGTCCCCCTCTTCTCACGCCTTCTCCCTCCTATTTCACCAAGGCTGTTCCTTCCTTCCTTCCTCCTCTAGCTGATTTGTTGGGCTCTAACTGTCCCAGGGGTCGAAAAACCTAGGATGAAACCTCCTTATGTGTATGGGCTGCGGCAAAGCGCCTAGGAGGGAGTGGCCATGGCCGTTGTGCTGGGGTGAAAGATTGGGGGAGGGCCAGCTGAGGAGAAAAGTTTATGGCTAATAACCCAGAGGTGAAAACCTTGAGGTGAAACAGGCAAGGAGAAGGGTTCAAGCCGAAAAGTCCTAGACCCTTGTGAATTCTAGTCTCACCTAAAACATGGAGCTAGCTGCGTAACTCTTTCCTTCTCTTTCAGCCCTAGGAAAGAGGCAATGATAAACTACTTGCAAAATCTTGCCAAGAAAACTTCAAGGACTTGTCCAGACAGTCACCGGGAGCTAACACTGATTCAAAGGGACAAAAAAAAAAGAGAAACAAAAGAAAATATATTATGCTTGAATAGAAACCCCAATTCATTTTTATAAGGTATTTAATAGTGAAATGCATTTTTATTAGTTACATGTTTGATTTGTGTAAGAAAATAAATTATTTAATTTTGGAAAATCAATGGATCTAGATATTAAAAATGTGAGATACACTTTCTATGATTTAAAAATAAAACTAATTAATCAAAAAGTATTGTTTTGGATCCATTGGACTTCTCAATAATATTTTAAAAGTATGGATATTAGATTTGTTAAGTGATCAATAGAAGAAATTTGAACGGTTTTTTGAAAACTCATGATTTGATTTTGTTCTGATATAACTGTTTTGGTTTTATTACAAATTAATCTGTATTCTAATATAATTTTGGGAAGAAATCTATTAAGGATCTCAATATTATGTTTAATTATATTAATAAAATATAGAATTTGTTGTCATGTGGAAAGTTTTGGCTTTAGTCATGTTTGGGGTACAGCATAAAGGATAATGTAATACAATTGAAAGGAAAGTCACTTTCCTGATTTTAAGGAATGGGTCCAGGTTCTGCATTTATTATCCATCCATCCATCCATCCATCCATCCATCCATTTTCTACTCTTAAAATGAAAGGTGATGTATTATGTTGTTATATGCTCTGAATTTGATAAGATTTTTAATCCCATATAGGTATTTCTACTTATATGGATCTTGTTGCTGTTGTTAAGTTCAGTTTCATGGAAGAGTGTGAATAAGTAATAACTAATGAGTGAGATACAAGTATTTGATTGTACCTGTTATTCTGAGTTTACTTTGCGTTCGCCCTTCCTTCTGCCAGGCTGACTTGAACTCATCACCTCCATAGAATGGGAAGGAATTAAGATACATTTTTAGTAGATCTGTTTGGGGCACAAAATTTTCATACTTCTACTGAGAAAGCTGAAATTGAATATTGGCATTTGTATTAGACATTTGAATCATAATCCTGTGCAACTGTTGTTGAAATGACTTATGTTGTCTTTTGGAGTTGCTGCACTCCATTAGGGACAGAGCCCCTAAAGGAGAATCAAGAGCCAACCAAACAACTGCCCTAACTTTTGCAAAAATAAGGATCCCATTTTTCAGGTCTTGGTTCCTCTTTTTCCTAGAGTTAGGATTGTATTTTACTATGGGTCCTGGACTTCCAATGTTTTTTTTTTTTTCAGTACAGTTCATTACAGAAATTATGTTTAGTGTTTTTCAATTCATCAGTAAAATAATTTTCATTATTTATGTAGTTCAGTTTGTTCTTTTAGCATGCTTGCTACTGGCTTGGTATTCTACAACATCAAAACCATATTTTAAAAATTAATTTTCATTAGCATCAGTTTCTATTTCTATTTTGTCCAGAAAAGTCTGGACAAAAATAACTACAGCTCAAATGATATTTGTTTTAGTTAAAAATACTTTCAGTAGCTTAAAGGTCATATGGAATCTTACTTTTGCATATTGCAGATATGGCCAAGGCTTTGAAACAGGAAATGTAATCCCTGTTTCAAAACCTAAATTATTATAATTTCCTTTCTCCTTCCTCTATGTATATGTCCTGCAAACACAAATTCATAAATTATCTATCTGTCATATATTGTTTTTATAGTGTTTATGAATCTCTCCCCAAAATCCATTCGCTGTAATTGCTTTATCGTAAACTGCCAGTTCACATTATCAAAAGCTTTTTGTGCATCTAGAAACATCAACGCCATTTGTTTTTCTGGATGAGTCTCATAATATTCCAAGGGATTCAAAATCATCCTGATGTTATCTCTAATTTGCCTTTTTGGTAAGAATCCATTTTGATCACTGTGGATATATTCGTTTTCAGGCCTCTGACTCTTCCAGCAGAGGAAAAGAGAATACTTTTCATTGCCACTGAAACATATTTAGTGGTAGACAGATATACTTTTTCTCATTCCAAATCACCTTTTTTCCAGCAGGAAATGGTTTTTAGATTGAGTAAAAGAAATTATATCAGCACATTTGGAATATTGGAAATGATATTCCCCTTCCTTGGAGAACGATAACTTGATTTCAAGTAAACAATAAAAAACTTTTATGCATTTACTGAAGTCTCCCATTTTGAGACTTTCCTAGAAAATTTGTTCCTAAACACGGGAGGAAGTTTTAATACCCTTGAGCATGACACAGATAGAAGCTCTTAGTAAGCATATTCTTGCTGGCAAAATCAAAAGAAGAGTGAAGCTAAATCCATATCAGAATGTGAACAAATAGGGCTCTGCAGGTGTCAGGGAAGCCAACCTATTTAGGAGAATAAACTCTAGAATAAAACTGAAAGAAGGGAAGGGTAAATAACGTCTGAATAATTGCCAAGAAAATTGTATGGACATAACTGAAACATAAGACAAGCTTGGGTATGTGGTCAGAAATTACTCTTTGATTTATTGGAGAAAAGCAATAAATATTCATCATATATTTGGAGACAAAATGGCCAGACTGAAGGTGCAAAAAAGCAAAGTATTCCTCAATACTGTTGTGAACCGCCCTGAGTCCTTGGAGATAGGGTGGCATATAAATTGCATTATAAATAAATAAATAAATAAATTATTAAGATTGTCATGTTGAAAGAGAAGTTCCTTGTGTTAACACAGGGGTGTCAAACTCAAGGCCTGCAGCCTGGATCCGGCCTGCAGGGTGCTTAAATCCAGCCCACAGGGCCATCCTGGAAATATCAAAGGACCAACCTGCCGTGCCTCTGCTGCCCAAAATGGGATACATGCAGCTTCCGTATGGCCCATTTTGGACCGGCAGAGTGCTTCTGGAAGCCAGGGAGGCCAATATGGGCTGTGCGGGGGCCTCACGGGGCCTCTGCAAGGTCTGTTTTTGGCTGATAGAGTGCTGCTGGAGGCTGGGGAGGCCAAAAAATGGGCCACATGGTGGCCTTCTGGGGCTTCCACATGGCCTCTTTTTGACCAGTAAAGTGCTGCAGGAGGTCATTCAGGCCAAAAACGGACCCTGCCCCATTTTGGCCGGTAGGGTGCTGCAGGAAGCATCCGTCCCATTTCCATTCCCCTGCTGGCCCACAGAGGAGAACTACAATGCTGATCCAGCCCTTGAAGAAATTACATTTAGGTGAGACCTGGCTCAAAACAGTGTGAGAGGAACCTTGGAGTCCTAGTGGATGATCACTTGAATATGAGCCAGCAATGTGCAGCAGCAGCCAAAAAGGCTAATACAATCCTGCATTGTATAAACAGAGGCATAGAATCAAAATCACGTGAAGTATTAGTGCCACTTTACAAAACTTTAGTAAGACCACACCTGGAATACTGCAACCAATTTTGGTCACCATACTACTTAAAAGATGTTGAGACTTTGGAAAAAGTTCAGAGAAGAGCAACTAAGATGATCAAAGACCTGGAGACTAAACCAGGGGTGAAATGCTCCCAGTTTGGACTGGATCACCCAATCCGGTAGCGATGGCCACGGGTGGTTCAGGGAACTGGTAGCAAAAATCCCCCCCCCATGCCCAGCTGAGCCGCGCTATCATCAGGGGCTGTTTTTTTACTTTTAAAAGCATTTTTCTTTTTCTTTTCTTTTTTTTATTAAATAAATTTTTATTTGTTTAAAAGTACAAACAAAACAGAACTAGTGACAACAAAACATACAGAACAAAACTTGTAAACAAAGATTCAAATATACATTTTGTCAAATATATATTGTCAAATAAACAACAGTAATGTATGTTCTTATTTGTGTTTTGACTCTTCCCTGTTTGATCTTACCCTTGAAGAGCACTCGGAGGCTCCAACTGGTCCAGAATGCGGCCGCGCGGGTGGTTATGGGTGCAACCCATTGCGCCCGCGTGACACCCCTCCTGCGCGAGCTGCACTGGCTCCCAGTGGTCTTCCGGGTGCGATTCAAGGTGTTGGTTACCACCTTTAAAGCGCTCCATGGCATAGGACCCGGGTACCTTCGAGACCGTCTTCTGCCACCAATAGCCTCCCACAGGCCAGTCCGCTCCCACAGAGAGGGTCTCCTCAGGGTGCCATCGGCCAAGTTATGTCGGCTGGCGACACCCAGGGGGAGGGCCTTCTCTGTGGGAGCCCCAGCCCTGTGGAATGAACTGCCCCCGGAAATTCGTAAGATTTCTGACCTCCGGGTATTTCGCTGCGCACTCAAGACCCTATTGTTCCGCCAGGCTGGGTTAGCAACATAATTTTAAATTGGATGTTTTAAATTTTTGGGGTTTTAAATTAAGCCAAATTTATTTAATATTTTTAAATTATTTTAAATTGATGTTTATTCTGTTTTTAATTAGGCTGTACACCGCCCTGAGTCCTTCGGGAGAAGGGCGGTATAGAAATAAAATTATTATTATTATTATTATTATTATTATTATTATTATTATTATTATTATTATTATTATTATTATTATTATTATATATCTATCTTTATGATTCATTGTTAATTTATGTTAGTGATTTATGTTCCTGTTTCTGTAACTCCAATTACTCCCTATTACAACCTCTTCGGCAGAAAAAATGCTTTTAAAAGTAAAAAAAAAAACCCTCTGATGATTGTGCGGCTCAGCTGGGATCATCAGAGGCTTTTCAAAGCATTTTTTTCTGCAACCCCTTCGGCCAAAGAGATTGTAGGGAAAAAATGCCTTTAAAAGCCTCTGGCGATCCCAGCTGACTTGCCTGATCATCAGAGGCTTCTAAAAGCATTTTTTTCTGCAACCTCTTAAGGTTGTAGAAAAATGCTTTTAAAACTAAAAAACAAAAAAAAGGCCACATCCACCCAGTCACATTACACCCTCCCACCAAGCCACACCCACAGAACCGGTAGTAACAAATTTTAGATTTCACCCCTGGACTAAACCATATGAAGAACGGCTGCAGGTTTTGGGTCTGGCTAGTCTAAAGAAAAGAAGACTTAGGGGGGTGACATCAGAGGTGGGTTTCAGTAGGTTCTGACCAGTTATGGAGAACTGGTAGTGGAAATTTTGAGTAGTTCAGAGAAACGGTAGTAAAAATTCTGACTGGCCCCACCCCCATCTATTCTCTGCCTCCCAAGTTCCAGCTGATCAGAACAAAATGGAGATTTTACAGTATCCTTCCCCTGCCACACCCACCAAGCCATGCCATGCCCACCAAGCCACACCCACGGAACCGGTAGTAAAAAATTTTAAAACCCACCACTGGGTGACATGATAGGAGTATTCCAGTATTTGAGGGGCTGCCACAAAGAAGAGGGAGTCAAATTATTCTCCAAACCACCAAAGGACAGGACAAGAAATAATAGTTGGAAACTAAACAGAGAAGCAACCTGGAATTAAGGAGAAACTTCCTAACAGTGAGGACAATTAACCAGTGAAACAGCTTGCCTTCAGAAATCATGGGTGCTCCATCACTGGAGGTTTTTAAGAAGAGATTGGACAGTCACTTATCTGAGATGTTGTAGGTTCTCCTGCTTGAGCAGGGGGCTGGACTGGAAGACCTCCAAGGTTCCTTCCAGATTCTATTCTATTCTATTCTATTCTATTCTATTCTATTCTATTCTATTCTATTCTATTCTATTCTATTCTATTCTTTCTTTTAAAAACAAACAAAAACAGATATTTACATCTTCTTCTTTTCAACATCTTCGCATCAGTAATCCATATTTATACATTTTCTCTTTCTTATATTAATATATCTTTTATACATATATTTCTAGTATATTATATATATACTGTTATAATATATTCTCTTAATCTAAATATTTTATTTACATTTAACATAAACAGGTACCTAATTTCCTTTCCACAATGTTTATATCTTCCCATTTGTTTCCATATTCCTCCACCTAATTTAACCATTGTTTAGTTTTCTTTTGTCTCCCCCTTTCTCCCCTTCTCCTCCAACCATTTATACCATTTCTCCCAGACTAAGTAATATTCTGTTTCATCTTTTTCTTGTATCTCCTTTGTGAGTTTATCCATTTCTGCACACTCCATAATTTTTCTAATCACCTTGTCTTCTGATGGTATGTCATTGTTTTTCCAGTTTGGGGCGAAAACTATTCGTGCTGCTATAATTATGTGAATGATTAAGTATCTTATTTCTTTTTCATATGATCCATTGATTATTCCCAGTAGGAAAGTTTACAGCCTCATTTCTATTTGTTGATTTATAATTTCTTCTATTTGTGTTTTAATTATTTGCCAAAATTGTTTTGCCTTATGGCAGGACCACCACATGTGATAATAAGTTCCTTTTTGATATTTACATTTCCAACATAGCAGGGAGGTATTTGGAAACATCTTTGCCAATCTGGCAGGTGTTTCCAAATACCTCCCAGCTATGTTGGAAATGCAGGTGCAGGTGGGAGATGCCACCTATAAAACATTTTATATATATTTTCTTTATAGGGTACAGACATTGTTAATTTATAATTTATATTCCATATTTCTCCCATTTATCTAATTCGATATTGTATCCAAAATTTTTCACCCAAATTATCATATTTTCTTTGACTATCACTTCTTCCAATTTGTATCTTAATAAATAGTTATAGAGGGTTTTTTTAATCAATTTGTCCTTTGTTCCATGGAGAATTTTATCTAATTCATATGTTCTTTTTTGAAATCCAAATTGTGCCAAATCTGTCTTGTATCTAGATTTTATTTGCATATAGGGCCACCAATCAATATCTGTACCCAATTCTTTCAATTCCTGTTTTGTTCTTAATTCCCCTTGATTATTCAACAGATCTTTGCAAGTTTTCATTTTACTAATATCTAAAGCATTTGGGTAAATTTGTGCCTCCATAGTGGATAACCATTCCGGAATTTTTTCATAATGGTTCTTTTTTTATCCCCTGCCATGTCTGTAGCAGTGCTTCCCTGATCAAATGTCCTTGAAAATATCCATGTTGTCTACTTTTTCCCTCTCACAGGAAAGCATGCCATCCTCTTTGTAGAATATTGACAATATTCTTTTGTTTTTCAGTTCTATCCAATCCTTAATCCACATCAATGAAGTTGCTTTATAATAGGTTTCCCAGTCTGGGATTGCTAATCCTCCTCTCTCCCTAGTGTCTTGTAAATGTTTTATTTTGATCCTTGCTTTCTTCCCCTGCCAAATGTAATTCGCTATAAGTTTATTAAAATCTTTTTAAAAATTCTTCCCCAATTTTATAAGTATCACTTGAAATAAAAATAGCATTCTTCGTAGCATATTCATTTTGATTGAGGCTATCTTCCCTAGAAATGATAACTGTAGTTTGCTCCAGATTTCTAGATCTTTCTTTATATGTTTTGTTAATTTGTTGTAATTGTCTTCTCTAATCGATGATCCTTTATTTGTTAGCCATATTCCTAAATATTTTATTT
This sequence comes from Pituophis catenifer annectens, assembly GCF_029215685.1. NCBI lineage: Eukaryota > Metazoa > Chordata > Lepidosauria > Squamata > Colubridae > Pituophis > Pituophis catenifer. The sequence goes on along the minus strand of NW_027256884.1, from coordinate 48,916,606 downwards.
TTTTTTGTCATTTGTATACCCATTCTGTCTTCTAATTCTTTCTCTTGTTGTTTTGTAATGTTTTTCAATAGTGCCTTTGTTTTTTGCCTATTAATTTTGAGTCCTGCTACCTTCCCATATTTTTCTATTCATGATAACAATCGTGATGTCCAGCGGTGATATCAGCGTCATGGAGCGAGAGAATGGGGCTCCATTCTTGTAGCTCAAATATTCCCAGCCAGGAAGCCTAAATAGGCACTATCAATCCCGGAGAGATTGATAGAAAAAAGAGGAATCTTCAAGGACCTCGGGGGGAAAAGCAATTGTCCTGAAGGTTCAGGAGAAACCTCTTAATTCTGGTGGGGAACAAAACCAGCCATTTTGGCTGCCCCGAAGTGCTGACAGTTGGAAGCGAAAATTGAACCAACAGATTGCAATGGTATGTGAAGAGACTTTTTTTAAAAAGGGAGGTACAGTTATATTGTGGAACGGGGGAGCAGAGAGATCGAGACTCCAAAACCAGCGGCAGAAATTCAGCCAAATAAACACAGCGACGAAAAGGAAGAGGAGCGGAAGAAAGAACTTTGACAGGCAGTGACTGCAGGAAAGGTGAGAGATCGGGTGAGAGAAGGAAGAAAATTCCAATGGATATATTTTGAGGTTTGAGAGAGGTGTTGACTATAAAATAAATAGATCTTCTAGAAGATGGTGCATTGGACCAGGACTGTGAAACTGACAGAAGGCTTTAAAGATCGGAAAAGAGATAATGAGTGGTGGAACTGGAGTGGTGATTGGAGAAGCAGTGGATTTAACAGAAATATAGACAAAGCAGAGTTGGAAAATAACAAGTTTGGAACTTTTTATCTAAAATTGTTGAAATTAAATACTTGGACATTTTTGGAGAGTGGCAGTAAAAACTATATTTGAAGAAAATCAAAGAGGAGGTTAAACGACAGACAAGGGAGAAAAAAAAGGACTGAACAGAGAATGATGCAAGAGTGAGAGAGGACTGTATGGAAGAAGAATAACAAAACATATATACATAGACCAAGTGATTAATGATAAATATTTGACTGTTCTAATTAGAATTAATCAGTAGTAACTGTTGATTATTCATTATTAATTGTTAACAATTGAGATAAAATGGATTATTGATTTTGAATACTAAGTAATTGTTAGTCATATCTACTTACTTTTATATTTGATTACATATACAGTGCTAACTATACTATTAACAAATTAATGAATTTTTAGAGTTTTATCATTTTTCCTCATTTTTCTTCTCTTCATAAATGTATATAAGAGTAAAAATTTATAGAGTCCTAAATAAGTATATAGAGGGATATAGAATATATATATAGTAAAATGTAAAGCCTTGTAGAGTGATAAACATATTTATACAGATATAGTGATAGTATTATACATATAACTTGATATTGAAGGAATTGCACTATTTAGGTTAAATTTAAAAACTATTTAAGTGACTCTTATAGGTAACAAACTTAAGAAATAAAAGTAAGTTATTGTATGAAAATTTGGAATAATTTGCAGCAAATAGTAAAAATGACAAGCAGAAACCAAAATAAATAAGAAAACAACCTCAAATCAGGTATCTCTTACAGCATCTCCAGCACAGCAAAGGTCGATAGAAAGCATGCTGGGAGCAGATAAAGATAAGGCAGGCTCCATTTCCAGTATACAAAATATTCAATCAGTGTTGGCAATGATCCAGGAGGCAATGAACAAGACACAAGAAACTGTTGCGAATAACCATGAGGAAACAAAAAGAAATCATGAGGACCTTAGATCTGATGTGGGAAAAATAAAGGACAATATTTAAAAAATGGATGATAAAATAGAAAAAATCCAACAGAATATTTTTAGGAATGAGCAAAGGATCCAAAAAGTGGAATTAAAAATGGAACAAACAGATAAGAAAATAGAGACATTTGAACAAAAACAGAACAAAAACAGATGTCAACTAGTAGGGAACTAGAAGAATCGATTGTGTATCTGGAAATGGAGAAAGCATCATTTTACCTTAGATTCCAGAATATCACCGAAAATAAAGATGAAGACTTAGGAGAGATAATGGCGGAAATCCTGGCAGAAGCAACACACTCTATACATCGGTGAGGTTTACAGAGTGCACACAAATTATGCACGCAGGCACAAATTGCCAAAGAAAGGGCATGTTAGATTCACCAAAAAAATGATAAAGGAAGAAATCTACAAAAAAAATGAGAGATGAGGCAATATTATATAAAGGAAAGGAGATAATAACACTCAAACAAATTCCAAGATGAGTAAGAGACCAGAGAAAAAATTATAATTTTCTCACATCACAATTAAACAAATATAAAGTTATGTTTCGATGGCTGATACCGGAGGGTATCTTAATCTCTTGCCAAGAGAAGAAATTTAAGATGGATACTTTGGACAAGGCCCAGGAATTTTTTGAACATCATTTTGCCTTGGAGGAAGATCAAGAAAGCAGGGAGGAATCAGATAGTAAAAGGCAGGAAGACAATGTAACGGAAGAAATTGAAGGAGAACAAGAGGAAAAGAGAAGATTGGAAAGGGAATGAATAGAGAGAGAGGGAGCGAGGGGAAAAACACAAATAGTAACAAGAAATACAAGAAAACTAATAACAACAAACAAATAAGAACGAGGATGGAGCAAGAAATAAAAATGATTTTAAACAACACAGAAAGTTGCTAGAACACCCAAGACTAGGAAAATTATATATACTAATGAATACTTCATTAGTATTCTATTCTTTCAATTATTCTAACTTGTTGATTAAGTTCATCCTGCTTTTCATCCAAGGAGCCCAGATCAATTGTCTGTAATTTCCTGTAATTGTGGAAGTAAGTCTGAGGATTCATCTATACAGCCTGCTTACTATAATACAATTATGTCCTACTTACCATGCTGCTGCTTTCAGGTCGGAAGCACCGAGATGCGTCCAGGGTGAAAGCATTAGCCAGTGATATCACCATTGCCTGGGGAATGCCTGGTTGGGGGCTCCTTCCTGTTAATGTGCCCACCAAAGTGGTATCTATTTATCTACTCACGTTTGCATGCTTTCAAACTGCTAAGTGGGCAGGAGCTGAAGTGAATGACAGGAAATCACCCCATCACTTAGCAGCACTCAGGTTTTAAACATGGGCTTACTGATTGTCAACCAGTGTTCTAACCATGTGAGCTACCTCACTCCTTCCCACTTACTATTAGCTGATTACATCACTCCACATCAGAGAAAATCCTGTTTTAGATGGCAGTTGCTCCGCAGTGTAATTCAACAAACACATTTGCTTTATTACTATGCTATAGATATTGACCTATTGTTTTCTTTATGTGTTTGTGTAGTTATAGATTGTGAATTTAAGAATGCCTGTACAATACATAAATATAGGAACAGAAAAAAAGTTGAGGATATTTTGCTCTGAAATGTTCTGTTTAGTTTTTAAAGAAACATGTTTGCAGTATATAGTGCTGAAAACATAAAAGCAAAGTAGAAGTTATTTGCCAGATAGTTCACTTTAATAATATGCTTAACTGTCATAGCAGCAGTGGTGGGATTCAAATAATTTAACAACCAGTTCTCTGCCCTAATGACTGGCTAGGTGGGCATGGCTGGGTAGGCGTGGCTAGGGGCATGGCCAGGGGAATGACAGAACTCAGCCTCCTGCAGCACTCTGCCAGTCAAAACAGGGCGTGGGCGATAATTACAAAATGTGGGCTTTGCTTTGTGACATCCAGATCCAGGGAGCAAGGGGTATGAACTGCACAGAAAATACACTTTTGTTTGGTTTTGAATAAATATCCCCAGAACTTCCAGTTTGTCATTGGAGCAGGACAGCTGTGGCTAGGGGGGCTCCATGAAGCCCAACTGATTTCTGCCTGCCTGGAGGGTCTTCAGAGCCAAACTTCACTTTGTAGGGGTGACAGGAAAGGAAGGGCTCCCATAGATTGCAAGTAGATGGCGGTCCTCTTTGCTGGATACGGGAAAATCTTCCTGACAGGTGGAGAAGAAGACGGTCATTAATGGCTTAACCAGAGCTCTGACAGCTGGAACAAGCAATCATGAAGAAAAGTGGAAAAGAATCAATGTATCAGATTGGGGTAAGGATTGCCTACTTTCTACCCAGAACCTAAACTAAATTCACCAAAATATTTTTGCAAAGAAGGTAGACTCCAGAGAGTAGGAGGGAGAGAATTGTTACTCTTTCCCCCCCCTCCGGAAGTGGTAAGTGAAAGTTTTGAGCGGATTATACACCCGTTGGAAATGAAAGTGAAGCAAGGAAATAACTATTTGTAATTGGAAGAGAGAGACTGGACTGAGTACCTTAATAAGACATTTTTCAAGATATAGATATGTTGCATTTCTTTTGAGTTATTTTTTCTAAACCTCCTTTTGGCTACACTTAGTGAAGGTTCTTTTCCTCTTTTTTATTATTATTTTTCTCTTTCTAATTTTCTCTTTCTAATTTAGAACTTTCTAATTTAGAAACTCCTAATTTAGAGTGGAAAGGAAAAAGAAAGTAAGGCTGCCATCTGCTGGTAAAGTTGGTATATACAAGAAGAAATACTTTGAATTGGTTAGACTCAATAAAAGACTGATAATAATACTTTGTTTTGAGAACTGCTACATCTGGTGCTAAGGAATAGATTAAAGACTAAGCCTTGTTTTGGAAACTACTGTGGGAAAAGCAAGATTGGGGCAGCTAGAGAGAAAAATTCTTTCTGGATCTTGATGGATTATAAATATTTTTGGTTGATGGATGCAAAAGTGAAAAGACAAATTTATTTTACAGAGGTGAGAAGAAAACTTTGGGTTTAGCTTGACTTATTATTATTATTATTATTATTATTATTATTATTATTATTATTATTATTATTATTATTATCATCATCATCATCATCTTCCTTTTTTGTTTTTTTTAATCCCTCTTTTCCTCCCTCTTTTTTCTTGATCATTGGACTACCAAAGACTGGGGATGCAGCGGGCCCTATCGATTACAAATATTAATTGATAGAATATAAAAGACATTTTTAAAGACAAATAACTCTCCTCTTTCCCTTTTCCCTTTTTGATTTTTTTTTTTCTTTTTCTCCGGTGAACTGATTTTGTAAACGATTGGGACAGTAAAATGTCAAGACTGGGATTACAGTGGCCCCTATGGATTACAAACACAATTGATTTTGATTTTGGTATTGAAATATCGGAATATTGAGATATCGAGACACTGAGACATTGAAGACTGACTGAACCTAAATTGAAGAGAGTTGAAGCTGTAATATGGTTTTCTTCTTTTGATATGTGGGTTATCTTTATTGAATATGTGGGATATTGAAGTGTTGGGATACCACAGGTGGTTAGCTTTTGGTTGGTATATTTTTTCTGGTTATTAGTAGGATTGGTGGAAGTATTGTTAGCTTATAAATAGAGGGAAGAAGGAAAGAAGAAATTAAGAAATTAATTAAATCAAACTAGCTGTTGAAATGTCAACTTCAAATATAACAATAATAGGGAAGAAGGCATCTTCCACACTGTCATCAGCGTCCTCAAGTCCATCCAATCAGAGGTCAATTGAGAGTAAATTGCAGCTGAAAAAATCAAATAAATCTCAAAAAGAGATATTGGCGGTGCTCAAGGCATTACAGGAATCCATCAAAAAAAGTCACAGCGAGATAAGGAAAGACATAGGGGAAGTGAGAAACAATATAGGAGAGATGAAAGAAAAAATTCAACAGGGAGAAAGCAGAACTACTTAACTCATTTTTTGCATCTGTCTTTACACAAAAGGAAAAAACAGTCCAACCTATTGAAAACAGCACAATAAAAAACAGATTAGGAACACAAGTTAAAATAGGGAAGAAAATGGTAGGTGAACACCTGTATACTCTAGACGAGTTCAAATCACCAGGACCAGATGGATTATACCTCAAGGTTCTGAAGGAACTGGCAGATAAGATCTCAGAACCACTGAACTATATCTTTCAAAGATCCTTGAGCACAGGGGAACTGCCAGAGGACTGGAAAAGACTATGTTATCTCTGGTAATGCTATACTTCAAACTAGGGCATACAAAACTTTTGCCAGACCTATACCTGAATACTGCTCACCTGCCTGGAACCCTCACTGTATTTTAGACATAAATACATTATTTCTATTTATTTATTTATTTATTTATTTATTTATTTATTTATTTTTCAAAAAAAAAAATTTATACACAAACACACAATACATAATCAGTCGTTCAGTGCGTCATCTAGGTGTTTCTTCGGTGACATTATTATTATTGATCCTCCTTTTTTTTTGACAGGTTTTATTGGTTTCCCCCCACCCAGTACACACAGAGTATTGACCATATCATGTCATATCATATACAATTTATCATATCCAAGTATATTTTACTTAATTACAGTTTCTGCCAAAAGTGTTCTTTTTCCATATTTGAATCCAATCTTAATTTTTCTATTCTTATTTCTATAAACAGTATCTTCTTTCACCCTCAAGTTCTATTTTTTCCATTCTTAATCATATATATTCTCCTTTAAATTTTTAAATAATTCATTATTTATCTTAATATATTTAAACATGTCCGGGGATGCGTTTCTTCCATTTCATCTTTTTTGTTTTACAGCAATCTTTCTTCTCTTTCTCTTTCTCTTCCTCTCCCTCCCTTCTTTTATCTTTTCTACTTTCTTCTTCCCTCCTCTCCTATTCCTTCTCTACTTTCCTTCCTTTCTCCCCCTCCTCCTTTCCTCCCCCTATCTAACCTTCTCTCCTACTCTTATTTCCCTTTCCTTTCTTCCTCTCCTCTTCCCTTTCTTCTGTTCCTCTCTCTCCTTCTCTCTTCCTTTGATCTCCCTACTCCTTCTTATGTCTCTCTCTATTGCTGTATTCATTTTCAATTTCAGTGCTTATTTTTTTATGGTGTCCAGGCATCCCCGTTTTTCTCTCCCTTTATTGCATATATTCCTCAAAATTCCCATCATATTTTAAAATTCTTAACATTGTATTTCAACTTATTTCATATTTAGCTTAAAATCTTTCAATTTAATTAACTTTCCACCTCTTATTTCCATTTCAATAATTATTTTTCTCTTTTCCTAATATTTCAATTACTTCCAGCTATTTTTACATATAAACCATTCTGTATCTGCTTGTCTACTTACAAAATTTTCTTACATCATTTATTTAACATTTCAATTTCATTTCTTACTTTCAATTTCCTTTGTTTTTTCAATCTTTAGCACACATTTCTTTACTTTCATTTCAGTTTTATGTCTTAATTTCAATTAAGCATTCCCTTTTACAGTAATCTATATATTTATTTCAGTTTATTTCTTACATACAACTTTTACTACTAATGCCATTCCCTTAAATCAATATATTACTGCTTTGATTCCTTTCTACTACATTTTTTCTTTCCCCTTTTAACCATTTTCTTTTAAGCTCTCCTGAATTCCACTTCTTAATATTTTCTCCCTTTTCTCCCATTCATTTATTTTTTTCTTCCTCTTCTTCTTTTTGTATTTATTGTATCCTCCTTCCTGCATCTTTTCTCTAATTTTTAACTTTATTACCCTTTTAGTTCTCCCCCTTACTCTTTTCCCATTTCCTTCTCTTTTCTTCTTTTTTGAGAGATATTCCCCCATCTATTTTTATTTTATCACTGTTAATCTCAGTGTGATCATCTATATTTTTTCCTTCAATTATTTTCTTTCCAACATTATATTCTTGCTTCTCATTTATCTTTTCTCTTCCTTTCTTTTTATATTCTATCCAATCTTCCACTTCTTTTTTTTTAATTATTAAATTTTTTAATAAAATTTTATTCTAATTACTAACATTACAAACAACATATACAATATTTCACCCTGTTCTATACATAAGAAAGGAAGATTTGGTTCTTCAGATATATCCTCATGATCGCCAAAATCCACGTTCTCGGGGTACAGGTACCGAAGCATCCAATTTTCCCAGCGCATAGTCCACAAATGGTTTCCAAATTTTCAGAAAATATCTTCTTTATAGTCACCATTTCTAATTTTAATATCACATGTCATTTTATCGTTTAAAGCTAATTTCCACATTTCACAATACCATTCTTGTATTCTAAAATTCACATCTAATTTCCAATATCTGGCTATTATAATTCTACCCATTATAATCATAATTCTAATCAATTCTTTCTCATATTTTGTTGGTTCTTTTTCCTTAATTATCAACAGTAATATAGTTTCTGGTCTCAATATTATTGCTTTCCCCATCATTTCAAATATCATTTCCTCCAATTGTTGCCAAAACTTTTTAACTTTATCACATTTGTACCACATATGTTCATAAGTCCCTAATTCCATATCACATCTCCAACATTGTTTACTAATTTTGTTATCCATCAATGACAATCTTAATGGACTCGAATACCATTTCCAAACAACCTTATAATTATGCTCTTTAATCCTTACAGATAAAGTCTTCATAATTCTACCCTTCCAATTCACATTCCAATCTAAATCTGATATTTTAATATTAAGTTCTTTTTCCCAATTCATCTTCATCACCCTTTGTGGTTTTCCATCAAAATTTATAATCTTATATATCATACTAACGAGTCCCTTTAGCCCAATTTCATCTTTCATAATTTGGAATACTAAATGTTCAAATTCAGTTTTACTTCTACTTATCGAACAATTGTCCCTTACCTTCTTAGTCCATTTTTCTATCTGTATTTTTTCAAACCAGCCTAAACCCAATTTTTCAATGATTTCTTTTTTCCTCCTTTCATTTTCTGAAGTTTTTAACCAATCTATTATAGTTTGTATATTTTCATCTTCCATTACCCTATCACGACTTATATTAGTTTTAATTGGCCAATTTTCAATTGTCTTCCCTAAGAAAATTATATCTGGAATTAAAATTTTAACAAATTTGTTCCAAATTTTACTCAGTCCCTTTAACCAATAGCTATTAATTACACATTTTGATTTTGCTTTATCTAAAAACCATGTTGAGCCAAATCTCTTGATGTCCTTTAATTCTAAATCTCTCCAATGACTATCTTCACCTTTAAATATTTTTACCACAGTCCGAATAGCATAAGCCCAATAATAATTGAGTAGTTTGGGGATTCCTAATCCACCTTCCTTTTGATTTTGATACCACATTTTCTTTACTAATCTAGGTCTTTTCCCACCATTGCAAAATTTATCCAATTTCTTCTGATATCCTTCAATATCTTTCTCTGTCAAGTTTAACGGTAACATCTCAAATAAAAAATTAAACTTTGGCAACAACATCATCTTACACATTGCAATTCTACCAAACCAAGACAACTTTATCATTTTATATTTATCTATCTTTTTCTCAATTTCATTCATCACCACATCATAATTTAATTTTTTCATTTCTTTAACTTTGAGTGAAAGTGTTATGCCCAAATATTTCAATGTTTTTTTAATCCTTATCCCAAATTGTTCTTGCATATTCTCCCACTCCTTACCATTATTATTCATTAATAGTTCAGATTTTGACCAATTTATTTTCAAACCTGTCATTTCCTCAAATTCTTCCAAATGCTTATGTATCTTTTTCAAATCTTTCTCTATATCTTTCAAAATAATCAAAGTATCATCCGCATACAGATTTATCTTATATCCCTTATACCCTTCCAATTCTTCATCTTTTTCTATCATTTTAGTCAAAATTTCCATAACTAATAAAAATAATGTTGGAGACAGGGGACATCCTTGTCTCGTACCCGCTTCCAATCTTATCTCTTCTGTCAGCCTTCCGTTCATTTATTTATTTTATTTATTTATTTATTTAAATTTCTATACCGCCCTTCTCCAGAATAGGACTCAGGGCGGTGAACAGCCAGAGTAAAAAACAATACATACAAAATTTAAAAACAATTTAAAATAATTAAATATTATTGGCCGTAAATTAAAATAACCCAATTTAAAATCAATTTAAAATTAACTCAGGCCAGCCCCGCTAGTTGAAATAAATGGGTTTTCAGGGCCCGACGAAAAATCTGGAGGTCTGTTATTGTACGTATCTCTGGGGGGAGGTTGTTCCAGAGGGTGGGCGCCGCCACAGAGAAGGCTCTCCCCCTGGGGGTCGTCAGCCGACATTGTCTGGCGGACGGCACCCTGAGGAGGCCCACTCTGTGCGAGCGTACTGGCCGGTGGGAGGCTATTGGTGGCAGAAGGCGGTCTCGTAAGTACCCCGGCCCTAAGCCATGGAGCGCTTTAAAGGTGGTCACCAACACCTTGAAGCGCACCCGGAAGACCACCGGGAGCCAGTGCAGCTCGCGCAGGAGAGGTGTTACGTGGGAGCGCCTCGTCGCCCCCATGATCCCCCGCGCGGCCGCGTTCTGGACCAGCTGGAGCCTCCGGGTGCACCCCAGGGGGAGCCCCATGTAGAGAGCGTTGCAGTAGTCCAGGCGGGAAGTGACGAGTGCCTGAGTGACTGTGCGTAGGGAGTCCCGATCTAGAAAGGGGCGCAACTGGCGTATCAGGCGAACCTGATAAAAAGCTCCCCTGGCCACGGCCGTCAAATGATCTTCTAACGACAGCCGTGCATCCAGGAGGACGCCCAAGTTACGAGCCCTCTCCGTGGGGGCGAGTGATTCGCCCCCAATAGCCAGCGATGGCGTCAGCTGGCTATATCGGGACGCCGGAAGCCACAGCCACTCGGTCTTGGAGGGGTTGAGTCGGAGCCTGTTTCTCCCCATCCAGGCCCGCACGGCCTCCAGGCACTGGGACATCACTTCAAGGGCATCGTTGGGGTGGCCTGGGGTGGAGATGTACAGCTGGGTGTCATCAGCGTACTGATGGAACTCCACCCCGAAGCCACGGATGATCTCACCCAGCGGCTTTACATAAATGTTGAACAGAAGGGGCGAGAGGACCGACCCTTGTGGCACCCCACAAACAAGGTGCCTCGGGGTCGACCGCTGCCCCCCTGTCAACACAAATTGTGACCGGTCAGAGAGGTAGGAGGAGAACCACCGCAGAACGGTGCCCCCCACCCCCAACCCCGCCAACCGGTGCAACATGATACCATGGTCGATGGTATCAAAAGCCGCTGAGAGGTCTAACAGGACCAGGATAGAGGAGCAACCCCTATCCCGAGCCCTCCAGAGATCATCCACCAACGCGACCAATGCCGTTTCCGTGCTGTGCCCAGGCCGGAAGCCGGACTGGAGCGGGTCTAGATAGACAGCTTCATCCAGGTACCGGGGAAGCTGTTGCGCCACCACACTCTCAACAACCTTCGCAACAAAGCGAAGGTTGGAGACTGGACGATAGTTAGACGAAACAGCCGGATCCAGAGAGGGCTTCTTGAGGAGGGGCCTCACAACCGCTTCTTTCAAAGCGGCCGGCAGGACCCCCTCACTCAAAGAAGCGTTAACAATCTTCTGGAGCCAGCCTCGTGTCACCTCCCGGGAAGCCAGTACCAACCAGGAGGGGCACGGGTCCAATAAACATGTGGTTGCGTTCAGCCGTCCCAGGACCCTGTCCATGTCCTCGGGAGCCACAGGATCGAACTCCCCCCAGATAACACTCTCAAGACCTGTCTCAGTCATCCCGTCCGGACATACCCAGTCAGAGGCCAGCCCTTCCCGAATCTGAGCGATTTTGTCATACAGATACTGCACAAAGTCCTCAGCTCGGCCCTGCAAGGGGTCATCCCGCACTTCCAGATGGAGGAGGGAGCGGGTCACCCTAAACAGGGCGGCCGGGCGATTATCTGATGACGCGATAAGAGCGGCAAAATAGCTAGATTTCGCCGCTTTTATCGCCACTAGGTAGGTCTTAATATGAGACCTCACCAGTGTTCGGTCGGATTCGGAGCGGCTGGTCCTCCAACTACTCTCCAGGCATCTTTTCCGGCGCTTCATCTCCCTAAGCTCCTCGGAGAACCAAGGAGCTAGGTGAGTTCGGTGCCGGGTCAGAGGCCGCAAAGGCACGACACGGTCCAAGGCCCCGGTAGCCGCACTATCCCAGGCGGCCACCAGGTCTTCAGCCGAGTCATGAGCCAGAGTCTCAGGAAATGGCCCAAGCTCCATCTGGAACCTATCAGGGTCCATCAGGCGCCTGGGGCGGAACCACCTGGTCGGTTCCGCCTCCCTGCGGCGGGGTGCAGCGGTTAGAAAGTCCAGTCGAAGGAGCGAGTGGTCAGACCATGACAAGGGTTCGATGGCTATATCCCCTATATCAAGGCCACTCAACCACTGACCAGAGACAAAAACTAAGTCCAGAGTGTGTCCCCCTGTGTGAGTGGGGCCATGAATTAACTGAGTAAGGTCCATGGCCGTCATGGAAGCCATGAACTCTCGAGCCACCTCAGACGTTTCACCGATAGATGGCAGGTTGAAATCCCCCATAATAACAAGTCTGGGGGTGTCCACCGCCACCTCGGCTATAACGTTAAGCAGCTCGGGCAGGGCCGTTGCCACGTGGCAGGGAGCCAGGTACGTGACCAACAGGCCCATCTGTACTCCACGGCCCCACTTTACAAAGAGGGACTCACATCCGGCTATCTGTGGAACAGTGGTCTCCCTTGGATCCAGACCTTCCTTTATAATAACCGCCACCCCCCCCGCCCCTGCCCTGAGCCCTCGGCTGATGAAATGCACGGAAGCCTGGTGGGCATATATCCACGAGGGGAACTCCCCCCTCCTGGCCCAACCAGGTCTCCGTAATGCCCGCCAGGTCCGCCTCCCCCTCCTGAATAAGATCGTGAATGAGGGGGGCTTTATTAACAACGGACCTGGCGTTGCATAACATCAGCCGAAGGCTCTGGCCCTGAGAATCTGGACAGCCTGGGGAACGAGAAAAGCATTGGGGACCGGAGTGCGCAATTGCTCTAAAATAGCGAGTGCGCATTCCCCGAACATGATGTGGTCCCCAGCTACCGCCATATCTGCCCCTCCCACTCACTATGCTGATGGAACAGCCCTCTTCAAATCGAACTCCAACCCCCTCCCCGACCTCTGGTTCTACATCCCTAATGTCGCAGCCCTTCGCTAAGGCTGGTCTTGAACCCGGTGGATTTCCCCCAAAACCCACCCTAATCCCCCCCGAACCCCTTAAAATGTTTGTTAAAAACCTACTAAAAAACCCACTTAAAAAACCCCTCAAACTCTTCTTTGCTGCATGCCATCTCTCGGGGCTCCAACGCCCGTCATCAAGATAGGCCCTCGATAACGAAGAGGGCCAAACCTGCGAGAGGGGGGAATCTCGCAGGGCACGAAGGTCATTCACCGAGTACATCTGGACATCAAGGGGAGGTGATAATCCATGGCCAGTAGCCAGGGGACAATTTGATGTTATCACAGTCAAGAGTAAATGTCAGGCTTCAATAGAATTCCAATGGGACACATAGGACCTCATTGCCCTCTCACGGCAATGGCAGGAGTAAGAATGCTGTTTCGGACCGGTGAGGGGTGACCCAGCCCCCCTCTCACAGCGGCTGGTCAACCACGATCATCCAGAGAACCGGGGGTGAGACAGCAGCTGTAGACCCACTCCACCAAGACTTGAATTCCCAGATGTAAACCTCCATTCAATGGAGGGAAAGAATGGGATCAGGTCAGTCCACATAGTCCAGGGCAGGCTCAACGGTGGAGATCATAGCCATCAAAAAACTATAGGGAGGTCAAGATGACACCTAGTCCAGGAGATGATGATGGGGGGGGGAAAGAGGAGAGCCAAGGCAAACAAACGCCAGAGGGGGGAAAAACCCTCAGTCATGGTCCAGCTCTCCCCCATCCCTCCAGATCTTCCTTATAATCATGCTGCTCATCTCGCCCAGCCTTCATAGATCAACATGAAGGCCTCTGGGACGACCAAGGGCCAAACAGTGCCCCACAATCACCCAGGAGATCTAATGCCACGAGTAAGCAGCTGCCATCATCTCCAACATTCCCACAGACCAAAACTGCGGCGGCCCCTTCCCTGAGCCGGCGGCCGCCATTTCCACGCCGCCAGCATCGCTGCTGCCGCCGTTGCCAGCCTCCCTGTCCTCACCCCACCCCCCTCACCGCCCTAACACATGTGCAAAGGGTGGATTGGGCTGGCGAGGATCCCAACAAGGATGCCGCACCGCCGCCATCGCCGCGGCGCTGACGCCGTCTTCCTGGCTCTGCCGTCTTTGCCATGGGAGGTCTGCCGCCGCCCCCTTCTCCTTCGGGCCGCTCTCGCCGTCCTGTAGTCTCCACAAGCCGCGAGCCTCCGCGAGCCTCCGCGAGCCTCCAGGACGTTCTAAGAAGCCGGAGACCCCTCAGCAGAGAGCCCCGACACTCCTCCAGCTGGGCCAGGGCTGCAGCGATCGAAATTCAGCCCTTCAAGGCCCCCCTGAAGCCATAATCACCCCCCCGAAATACCGGAGTCACAGGGAAATCGCCATCTTGCGCATGCGCAGAAGAGCTCCTTCACTCACCTTCACTCTTGCACTACTTTTTTGATACAGTTTTGAAATAACATGTATAAACTTATTACCAAAACCTAGTACCTCAACAATTGTTTTAATAGTTTCCCATTGTACAGAGTCAAAAGCTTTAAAAATATCTAATGATACTATACCTATTTTATCAGCATTATATTCAGCAACATCTATAATATTTAATACTCTTCTGACAATATCACTCATGTATCTACCCTTCACAAAGCCTACTTGGTTATAACTTATATATCTGTCTATAAAACTACTTAATCTATTACTTATAATGGCGGTAAATATCTTTGCATCTTGATTAATTAAGGAGATGGGCCGATAGGACTCAATCCTTTCTAAGTCTTTATCTGGTTTAGGGATTATAGATATCACCGTTCTGTTCCATGACAACGGAACTTCTCCACCATGTAAAATTCCGTTAAATAGTTTTTGCAATTTTGGTATTATTATTTCCTTAAATTCTTTATAAAACTCAGCAGGTAATCCATCTTCACCTGGAGCTTTCCCTAATTTTATTTTTTGTATTACTCCATTAATCTCATCTTGTGTTATATCTTCTTCCATCAAGTCTTTATATGTTTGGTCAATTTTCACAACATGTTTTTCTAAATAACTTCTCAGTTTTTCCCGATCAATTAATTTTTTCGAATATAAATTTTGAAAAAAGTTCCTGACCACTTCACATTTTTCTAATTTTTTATAACATCTTATACCCTTATCATCTATCAAGGCTCCAATTTCTCTCTTCTCTCTTTTATTTTTCGCCATCCTTGCCAATAGTTTAGAGTTTTTATTGCTAAATTCAAAAAAATTCCTATTTAAATATCTCATATTCTTTTTTACCAATTGTATATCTTCTTCTATCAATTTATTTTTTAGCAAATTTAGTTCCTCCAAAAAAATTTTTTCTTTAGTAAGCAAAAATTGATTCTCGAATTCCTTAATCTGGCTTTTATCTTTTTCAATTTTATTTTTATAATTTTTATATTTTCTGCTTGATAACTTGATACTTTCCCCTCTAAACACTGCTTTCATCGCATCCCAAACAATTTCAAATTTAACCTCTCCATTATCATTCAATCTCCAACATTCTTCCCATTTTTTAAATATCCATTTCTTTGTTTCCCTTAAATGCTTCTCACACCTTTTGCAACATCTCCCTCAACACCTCATACTCATACTCCCAATTTTCCATAATTTCAATTTAAGAAGAAATAGTTTTTATTTTAACTTATTATATAGTTCAAATTCAAGTCCATTTGATTTCTTTTTTTCCTTTTCTTTCTTCTTTCCAAATAATATCCAATTTCAGATAGTCCTTTAAGCCTTCCCAGTTCGAGATTTTATTCTTTTAACTTCTTTCTGTAATCTTAGTGCAACTGTTTAAACAAATACTCCTCATGCGGCTTCTCACACTGATTTAAGTGCAATATTTCTTTTCCACCAGCAGATGACTCTCTCCAATCCACAAGTCCCCAGGCAAAAGTATCAATTGCAAATCCACAAAAGTAGTGCTTCCTGTTCTCCAATTAGTTCTTTTTTTAATAAATAAATGCTTTCTCTCAATTTCCTTTTCTTTATATTATTCTTAATTTCTTCCAAGTCCAATTTAAATCTAGGTGGTTAGTTCTCCTTTTAGGGCTTTCCTTTTTAAAGTTCCTCTTTAATTTTTTCCCCCTTCAATTTAAATTCCCAGATGCCAATTAACCACTTATTTCAGGTTGGGACCTCTTTTAAAGTTTTTAAAAAATTTCTTCTTACCTATGAGATGGCCAATCACTCATTTGGTAACAATACTCTGTTTCATCACCGCTCCTGCTCAGTTCTTAATCTGGTTGCCCCAGCTTGTAGCAGCTGTTTCAATGGCCGCTGCCCCACCACCAGGTCAAAGAGCTGCCTCTGACCTTTCGAGGAAACTTGCCTATTCCTCTTGGTCTTCCAAGGTGCTCCTCTCTCTCTCCCCTGTCCCTACAAGATGGATTGGTCCAAAGACCCCCCGAGTTTGTCAGTTTGGGTTTTCATGAAGCTCACAGAGCTTCGCTATTCCCCAACCAGTATCGCTGCAATGCTTAGGGTTTCTCCTTGATCTTCCTATCTTCATCCTTTATTAATATTTTCCATTCCTTTGTTACAACATTCTCCCCACAATTCAATTATAACATTCTCCTGTTTACTATTAATACATTTATCTATATCTCTTCTCTAACCAATGGTAAAGTTCTTAAAATATTCCGTATCCTCTCTTTCTTTAATTATCAAAGTCAATCTATTCATTTCTGCACAGTCTAAAATTTTCTTGATTACTTCTCCTTCTGAAGGGATTTTCTCTGCTTTCCATCTTTGCACAAATACAATCCTCGCTGGAGAAGGCATGGCCAGCATTGCAGTGGGACGATGGGCTCTTTGGTGACTCCCAAAGATTCATCAATATCACCACTGTCCGAGGATCTTCTGTGACCTAAGTCGACCTGTAGAGACGATCAACAAGAGAAGCACGTACTGGTCAACTCAGGGAGATTGCAAACTCCCTGGAAAGACCGGAAGAAGCTCCTCCAATCGGACACTTAGGGAAAGTGGCTTAGAAGTCACTAAGAAGCTGGGGCAGCTGCAACAAAAGAGAAAGTGAAGAACTAGCCTGTGACATCGAGGTGAGGTCGATTTGATTTGATTGTTTAGAAAGTTTCTCTTTAATTTACCTGGAAGATCTATAGGGTGGAGAAGATTGGCTAAGAGTGAGGAGTGGGCACGGGTGTGTACCTGCACTCACATCTGGAAATTTGGGCGGCAAGGAATGCACGACTGAAAGCCTATTACATTTTTACTAAATTTTTATTGAAAAAAAAGAAAAGAAAAGAAGACTTGAAGACTATAAAAACAATTGGATATTAAGGTTTTAAATGAACTGAATGGAATACACTTTTTTTTTTTGAATGGACTGTTACAATGCTGATTGCTTAAATGATACTTTGTTTAAAGAAGTGAAAGTATCGAAAGTACTGAGCTGAGATGAAAAGTTAACCTGCAGTGCCATCTAGTGGCAGATTAAAAAGCAAAAGAAAGACATATGTATTTTGAAGAAAACCTAGCAAATAACTGACCTTGACATTTTGACAAGAAGATAATAGAACAGCTGTGGATAGTGAAGATTAGACTCTAAACTTGCTTTGGAATTATTATTTTTTTCTCTCTCGGCCTTGTGGATTGTAACTTTTTATTTTTTTGGGGGGGAGACTGATTAGCTTTGCTTTGAGAACTAAAAAAAAAGCACCTTTAGCTTGTCTTTTTATTTTTTCTCTCTCTTTGGTTAGAGATTTTTTTATTAAACTTAATGGAATTGGTTTTTTAAGTATTGTATTCTGTGGATTAAGACTGGAAGAATCAGAAGAAATTTTCTTAACATTTTTATCTTTTTTTCCCCTTTTTTTGCCAAAGTGATTTTCCCATGGACTTTGATTTTTGATTTTGATTTTAAAACTTTATTTTTTACTTTTTTTTTTTTTTGAGACAGTTGGATTATAATTTTTCTTTCTCTCTCCCCCCCCCCAGCTTGTTACTTTTTATTTTTCTTTACATCTTTGAAGGGTGGAGATGGTTTGAGACCTTTTTTATTTTATTTTATGCTATTTTATTCTATTTTTGCTAATTCAATCATTGGTTGAATTAGATATTTGAACTATAACCAAACCACAAGTGGATTATAAACTATTTGGAAAAGTGGAAATGAAGAAATTTACAGCTCATTTGCATCCAGCATCAAGTCCCTCAGCAACAGAAATGCAGAAAACTTCAGAGATGATGGAACTATGAAATTTTATGCAATCACTTCATGATTATATAAAACAGGAATTAAAAGAAGTGAAAGAAATGATGGGAAAGAACAAGGAGAGAATCCAGAAAGTAGAAGAAAAGCAGAAATGACAGAGAAAAAAAGTTGAGGAATTAAAAGAAAATTTGGTTTTAACAGACAAATCACAAGAGAGAACAATTATCCTGTTGGAGATGGAACGTTCTGAATTCTATTTAAGATTCCAAAATATAGAAGAAGAAAAAGGAGAAAATTTACCAGAGATAATTGCAGAGATTTTGGCTGAAGCCTTGGAACAATCCAAGGAAAAGATTTTAAATGAGATCTTTAAAAGCGTTAAGAGTATATACCAGATATGCAATAAGGAATAAATTACCAAGAGAAGTGCATGTACGATTTACAAAAAGGGCAATGAAAACAGAGATACTAAAGCAGCAAGGTTCACAGCACTAAAACACAAGGATAAAGAACTTGTGATTTTATGACAAATACCTAGAAGAGTTAGAGATCTGAAGAGAGAATACCAATTTCTAATGAAATTCTTAATATCCAAAGGAGTGAGCTTTAGATGGTTAATACCTGAAGGAATTATGGTGACATGGCAAGAACAAAGACACAGACTTGATTCGATTGGGAAAGCGAAATTATTTTATCAACAATTTTGTGGACCATTGGAAGAAGATTTGGGAGTTGTAGGTGTTACAAAAGGATGAAGAAAAGGATGAAGATGAAAAAGCAAGAGAGGAAAGGGCCCTAAGAGAAGGGGCGAGATATAAAGACCCATTGGAACAAAGAGAGACTAGGGCGATGAAATTAAAAACTAGTAACAAGTAACAAGTAAATATGGAAGAAGAAATAAAAGCAATATCCTTAAATGTAAATGGACTGAATGCGGTGATAAAAAGAAATTGAATATTGACTAAATTAAACAGCTTGGAGATGGATATTATATGTCTACAAGAAGTTCATATTAGAAAACATTTAAAATTATTACAATACCCAAAATTAGGAGTTCTATTTACATCACTGATACAATAAAATAAAAGAGGTTGGTATTGTATATTAAAGAAAAATTAGAATCTAAATTAATTTTTGAAGACGAGGAAGGCAGGATTTTGATGATGGAAATAAAAATGAACTTTAAACAAATACTTTTGATAGCATTATATGCACCAAATGAAAAACAGGAAGAATTCTATTGGTGATTACACAGGAAAATTATAGAACTAGACTATGAAAATATATGTATAATGGGTGCTTTCAATGCTGTAACAGATGCAGATTTGGATTACAAAACAGTGAAAAGATACCAAAATTCCTTTTTACAACGATAGAAGAACTAAGTGTTCAAGACATTTGGAGACAAAAACACTTGAAAGAGAGCCAATATACTTTTTATTCAAATAGACACTTATCGTGGTCAAGGATAGATATGATATGGATGTCAACTGGACTTATAGAAGCAGTGCAAGAAGTAAATATTGACTCAAATATCTGGGCAGAACATAGCCCAATGACAATAATATGGAAAGGGCAAAAGAAAAAGACATGATGGACTTTGAATACAACAATATTAAATGAAAAAGAGTTTCAGAAATTTGTGGAAAAAGAATTGGAAATATTCTTTAAAATAAACAAAAAGGAGGATACAATCACTTCAGAATGTATGGGATACAATGAAAGCATATATCAGAAGTCTGGCAATAACATACTTGGGAAAAAAGAACAAAAAGAAATGACAGAAACAAGCAAGATTGGAAGAAGAATATAAAAGCCTGGAAAAAGAGTTCCAGAAAGATCTTCAAAATAAAAAAATTAAGAAATTGATGGACTTGAAGAAACATGAAATAACTCTAAATGAACAAGAATCATTAGCAAACCAATTGAGAGCATCGAAGCAGAATTTCTTTGAAAATGCAAATAAACCAGGAAGATGGCTAGCATATAAATTAAGAAAAGAGAAGGAGAAAAAAACTATAAAATATTGACAAGATGGAGAAGGGAAATTACAATATAGAACTGAAGAAAAAAAGAAAGTAATTCAAGAATATTATGAAAAACTTTACTATCAAGAGAAGATCTCTGAGGAGGAGATACAAAGTTACCTGGAAAAATCAGATTTAATTAAAATATTAGAACAATATAAAGGAATGCTAGAAGAAAGAATAACAATGATGGAATTAACAGAAGCAATAAAAAGACAAAAAAGTGGAAAAGCACCAGGATCAGATGGTTTACCAGCTGAACTGTACAAAACACTACAAGACGTGATTAGTTGGACTTATTTAATGACTTATTATTGAACGCTAAAATGCCAGATTCATGGAAAGAGGCAGTGGTGGGATTCAAATTTTTTAACAAACAGTTCTGTGGGCTTGGTGGGTGTGGCTTGGTGGGCGTGACTGGGTGATCATGTGATTGGGTGAGCGTGGCCGGGTGGGCATGTGACTGGGTGGGCATGGCCAACTCGACATCATTCATATCAAGGGGTGCTTTGCCCAGCCCCTCCCCTCCCAGCTACTCCTTGTCATCTCCGGCCTTAATGTATTTATAGTTCTGTAAAATGTTATTCACTTTTTTTGACTTTATTATCTGCATCTACATACTATAGGTGTACTTTCATGGACCACTGAAAGGAGGAAATGGCTCACATGCCCAAGAGTGTGATAGGTAACAGGCTGTTAAAGGGCTGCCAGAAAGAAGTGGGGGCAATGTATTTTCCAAAGCAGCAGAAGACAAAACAAGAAGCAATGGCTGGAAACTGAACAAAGAGAGAAGCAACCTAAAACTAAGGAGAAATTTCCTGACAGTGAGAACAATTAACCAATGGAACTGCTTGTCTTCAGAAATTCTGGGCGCTCCAACCCTGAAGGTTTTCAAGAAGAGACTGGATAGCCATTTCTCTGAAATGGTATAGGGTCCTCACCAAGGTCCCTTCTAGGTATTATTCTGACACCTTTCCCAGGCCCTCCACTCAGATTTGGCATCCTCAGTTTTCCTGCCTGAACAGGGGGTTGGACTAGAACAGAGGTTTTCAAACTTGGCAGCTTTAAGACTTGTGAGCTTCAACTCCCAGAATACTCCAGCCAGCTATGCTGGCTGAAGAATTCTGGGAGTTGAAGTCCACAAGTCTTAAAGCTGCCAAGTTTGGGGGCCCCTGGACTAGAAGACCTCCAAAGTACCTTTAAGCTCTGTTATTCTGTTATTCCTAAACTAAATAGCTAAGACCAGTGGTGGGTTGCTACCGGTTCTCCTCACTTTGGGAAGATTGAGTGCAAAGCACGTGCACGAAGTGAACCAGTGGTAATACCGTTAGAACCCACCACTGGCTAAAACACTCATTGGGACCCTATCTCTTTTGCTCCCTGTGGACTAATGAGTTAAAGAGCTGCCTCTAGACATTCCTTTTAATAAGATTTCTAGAAACCTGAAGTTTAAAGTTCTTCATGTCTCCTTACCTTGAAGACCCAATTTCATTTGGAATTTAATCCCAAACTGATTGCTCTTTTAGCATTTCTCTTGACAGTTCTCCAAAATGCACCCTCAAGAAGTCACATCTCTCTCCCTCTCCCTCTCCCTCTCCCTCTCCCTCTCCCTCTCCCTCTCACACACACACACAGAGGTTGGTGAAGTGGTTCGGGAATAACGAGAGGTACAAGCAAGCAAGTGACAACAGCTCTTTAATATACAGTGAGACTTCAGCAAAAACTCAGAGGCTGCAGCCCTCCTTATATACAATCCTGGAGGGACTGTCAGCCAATCAGAAATTTAGGCAGGTTTGAAATTCCCGCTGAAAAGTATCAATACATAACACCCCTCCCTTCCCAGAAGGCACTAGCAATCAAATATTTACATAAGTACACACAAAATCTCGCAGGTGCCCTGGCCGAGTTCTCGTTCTAGTTGACCTGCGCAGTTCAGTGTTTGGTGGGGCGTCAAGCTGGTCAGAGGGACTTTCTGTCTCTCCCGGCTCTGCCAATGGAACCTCCTGGATTTTGTCCGGGGTGTGGTTATCCCCGGTTGGAAGTGGCGACTCGCTGGGGCAGCGCTGGAACCAGGGCTTGTCAGCTAAGTATTCTCTCGACCCCGGGCTTGAGTTAGCTGTTTTGGGAAAGTTGTTGTAATTAGGTTTGGAGATGTCTAAATTGATGTTTGCTTCGCAACTATCCTTTTTCTAAGTTGGTCTATGTGGCGCTTCCAGAGTCTGTCTACCCCTACGTCTACCGTGTATGATTTTGGGCCTGTTATGCCCACTATGGTTCCTGCAACCCATAGAGGTCTGTTAGCATAATTGCGAGCGAACACCGGGGACCCAACCTGGAACTGTCTTAGTCCGGTGGTCTCTCCCTTGAAATTTTCGTGCGAGTAATTAGGGTGAAGCCTGTCTAACACGCACCGAAGCTTCCTGCCCTGTGGCCGTGCATGGCGTGGCATGCTGGACAGCTAAGAATTGATCTATCCTGGCCTGCCAGTCCCCGTTATCTAGCCTGGACAATGCTTCTTTGGCCGTTCTTACGAAACGTTCGGCCAATCCGTTAGAAGCCGGATGGAAAGGGGCCGATAGGGCATGGCAGATGCCCAGTCCGGCCAAGTAGCCCTCAAACAGGGTTGCTGTGAATTGAGGGCCGTTGTCAGATACCAGGGTATCCGGTAGGCCATGGGTGGCAAATAGCTTCCTCAGGACTTTGATGACTGCTTCGGCTGTGGTTGAAGGCGTTAGAATTATTTCGATCCATTTTGAAAAGGCGTTGACTACAATTAAAAATGTTTGCCCATGGAAGGGGCCGGCAAAATCAATGTGGATCCTCCCCCATGGCCCTTTTGGTTTCTCCCACTCTCGGATGGCGCTACCGGGGAATCGGGGCGAGACTCCTGGCAGGGTCTGCACTTCCCCACCCACTCAGAGATGACTTGGTCCATGTTGGGCCACCAAACATAACTGCGGGCTAAGCTTTTCATTCTGACAATGCCTGGGTGCCCTTCGTGCAGTAATTCTAAGACCCTCGTTCTCAGTTTCGTTGTTACTACCACCCTGTCACCCCACAATAAGCAACCCCCTTGCATAAACAATTCATTACGTTTGTTACCATAACCTTGGTACTCCCCACCGTCCACTTTGACCGGCCACCCCTTGAGGACCCAACCCATCACAGTACGAATAACAGGGTCTCTAGCAGAGGCTTTTGCCACCTTGCAAGAGGAGATAGGTCCCAAAGTCATAGCGTCGATCAGAAGGACGGGGGCTTCCGGTGTGGGGTTGGCAAGCAGGTCGGGTAGGGGACAGTGGCTGAGGGCGTCCGCGTGGCCCAAAGTCCGTCCGGGTCGATGGACAAGTTGGTATGAGTAGGCCGACAGGAAAATGGCCCACCTGGTCAAACATGGGGACAGGGCAACGGGGGTGGGCCTATCACCGGCCAAAAGTCCCAGCAAGGGCCGGTGGTCAGTCACAAGTTCAAATTGACGGCCATAGAGGTATTCGCTGGTCCTTTCGGAACGACGGCAGGATGGTTTTCAGGGTCGCCCACGACATTATGGAGAGAGCTGATCCGGTGTCGATCTCCATCGAGCATGGCTTGCCGTTGATTTCGACCACCGTGCTGACTTTGTCCTCGATCGCCGTGCTGGCCTGGTCTATGTGTATGCTGCGGCCATCTCGTGGTTCAAATTTGCGCCGTTTCTTCGCGCCGCCTTCTCTCATTGGATGCTTCTGGCGCGTTGATTCTGGTTGGCTGCGGCGCTCACGTGGTTGGTGTTTTCTGGGCAGAATGGCTCTACAGACTCGCGCCAAGTGCCCTTTTTTCTCGCAACGCCTGCAAATAGCCTCTCTGTATTTGCAGGACAGTCTATCATGATGCCCGCCACAGCTGGGGCAGTTTCGCCGGGGGCTGCCTGAGTCTTTTATCTGGTGCTCTGTTCGGAAGACGTCCTCATCTGACTCGGACTCCGAGCTGGATCCGGCGTCTTCCCTGTGCACTGGTGCAGACTTGGGACTGCCTTTGCTGGTCAGCGGACGCTGCAGCGTTTCTGCGGCTTTTGTGGAAGCTTCATGAGCCCTGGCCTCGTCTAGGGCTCCAGCAAGCGTTAAATCAGGCTTGGCGAGCAGACGCCGTTGTAGCCTTATGTCTCGAACACCACAGATTAGTTGCTCAAGCAACGCATCGTCCAAGTCCCTATAGTCGCAATGAGTTGCGGCTTTATGCAGGCTCGCCATGTAAGCGCTGACCGGTTCTCCCTCTCGTTGTACGCGCTGTCTGAGTTGGTATCATTGCATGAACTTGGAGGGCACAGGGGCGTAGTGAGCCCAGAGAGTTGCCATCAGGGTGTCCCAGGAGACGGTCTGGACAGGCGTTGGCTCACAAAGTGACTCCGCCATCTCGAACACGTCCGGTCCGCAGTGGCTTAGGAAGAGGGCTCTCTTCCGATTAGCGGAGAGTCCCTGCATGTCGCTGGCTTCAAGCGAGCACTCAAACCTCATTAAGTACGAGACCCATTTTTCGCGGGTCGGATCAAAAGGCTTGGGCGGAACGTAGGCAGACATGTTCGGTATGCCTCCTGTAGTTCGCCTCGTCGCTTAGCTGAAGCTCGTGGTCTCACTGGTTCGCTTCTTGTGGCCTCAATCCCACCCTCGTCGCCAATGAAGTGGTTCGGGAATAACGAGAGGCACAAGCAAGCAAGTGACAACAGCTCTTTAATATACAGTGAGACTTCAGCAAAAACTCAGAGGCTGCAGCCCTCCTTATATACAATCCTGGAGGGACTGTCAGCCAATCAGAAACTTAGGCAGGTTTGAAATTCCCGCTGAAAAGTATCAATACATAACAGTTGGATTGGATATCTCTCTCCCACCCTCCTTCCCTCTCTGCTTTAGGCTTAAAAAGTCTGCCAGTGCTGCTCCTCATTTGGCAATGTTTAAGGAGAATTAGGGCTAGAGACAGTTGACATTCTCATCTCTGCTACAGGTGAGGCTCTCAGAAAGACTTTTTGGCAGGCACGCAATGCCTTCTCCTCAGCCTCTCAGCACTAATGAGAGATGCAGCTGTACTGCCCAGGGGAGACAAAGCATCTCATTTTGTACAAACCATCTGCTGCCAGTGGATACACGCTATGGGTGACATGGGCGGGTCCATCCAGTGCACAGAAGTTCTGCTGCTAGCCTGGTAGTCTGGCTCGAGCCATGGTTTTTTTTAAAAAAAATATTTTTCCTATGGGGGACTACCGAAATGGGAAGCATGCCTCTGCCTGCATAACTAGGGGCAGACTCTCCAGAGACTCTCCACCCCACAAAAACCAATGGCTTGAAAGCAGCTCCTCTGCCACCCCCCATTCCCCTGCTGCCTTCCCCAAACACCTCCCCCATTGCAAATGTGGCGTGCCATTCAGGTGGGAAATGCCTGGAACACAATAAAGCCCACCAATTCACCTCCTGCTGGCAGGCTGGCTAATGGAGTGAGAGGAGAGGCGGGGGAGCCGATCGGAGCCCTCCAAAAGAAGGGGGCTGAGGGAAAGTGCATGTGCTACAGCATGCTGCGGATGCCCTCGCTCGCCCTTTGCCTGGCTTCCCTTCTTCTGCAGTCTCCTCAGTGCTCGCTTTTGTTCCCCCTCCCCACTCTAGCTTGATTGCAGATGGAGACACATTGCCTTTTGCAAGCCTGCTGTCGGAGAAGCTGGATGCCGGGGAGAGCTGGCTTTTTGCCTAGCTTTGTCCAGCTGTTGGGGGGGGCATGGCTTCCTCCCCAGGCCCCCGTCTGTTTCCCCCCCGATAGTTGGACAAAGCTAAGCAAAAAGCCAGCCCTCACCAGCACCCAGCTTCACCAACAGCAGGCTTGGAAAGGGCAATGTGAGCTTCTACCTGTGTCAACCTAGACTGGGGAGGGAGAGAGCGCGAGCAAGCCAGAGGCCCTTCCCTCCAGCCTTTGCCCAAAGCCCCACACCGCACCAGGAGACTGAAGTTTGAATTTTTTCCCCCCTCCGACCCACTCGTACCTTGGCAATAGGACTGTTTCTCTCTGCCCCCTTTTCCAACTGCTGGATCAGAGGGAAGAACCTAACTTTGCTGCCCATTGCAGCTAGGAATCTCAAAGCCCAGAATAAATGTTTGTGCTACAACCAGCCCCTAGATTGGCCTTCTGCAAACTCTGCCTCTCGAGGAGCCCGGCTGAACTTTTGCGCGCCACTTGTTGAGGCGGAGGGTGGGACTGGAGCTAATAGGTAGCCAAACTAAGTGCCCAAAGGACCCCATCCCATCATCAGGAGTCCTGGTGCCTCAGCGAGTGAAACTTTGGCCGGGCTCCTTGGAAGACCATGGAGTTTGCAGGCCGCCTGCCTAGCTAGCGCCCAGATTGGCTGCAACACAAGCATTCATTCTTAGCTTTATTTGAGATTCCTAGCTGCGATGGATAGCAAAGCTAGGACTGACCCTGGCCAACTTTCTCATTTAGGGAGCCTCTGCTGATTGGGAGGACCGCACGGCAAGAGAAAAGGCATTACATATCAGGCTCATCAGAGGCAAGTGGCTGGGAGGGGCAAGGGGCATGGCCGGGCGTGGTTAGCTACCGGTTTGGGTGAACCGGTGAGAACCAGCTGAATCCCACCACTGGAAAGAGGCATATGTGACACTTATATCTAAAGAAGATATAGATCTACAATTGATTAAAAACTATAGACCGATTTCATTATTAAATGTAGACTATAAGATTTTTGCTTCAATAATGGCAAATAGGTTGAAAAAACCACTAAATGAATATATTCATACTGATCAAAATGGATTCTTACCAAAAAGACAAATTACAGACAATACGAGGATGATTTTGAACACTTTGGAATATTATGAGACTCACCCAGAAAAACAAATGGTGCTGATGTTTTTAGATGCACAGAAAGCTTTTGATGATGTGACTTGGCAGGTTATGATAAAAAAAATTACAGAGAATGGATTTTGGGAAGAGATTTATAAATACTATAAAAACAATATATGACAGACAATTTGCCAAGGTAATGATGAATGTAGAAATGACAGAAAAGATTAATATAATGAAAGGTACCAGACAAGGATGTCCTCTATCACCATTGCTGTTTATCCTGATCCTAGAACTTTTAAATAGAAATATTAGACGAAATGATGAGATAAAAGGGATGAAAATTAAAAAAGAAGAGTACAAATTGCAAGCATTTGCAGATGATTTGGTATTCATTATAGAGGAACCGTAAACAACAGAAACCGTAAACTACTAGAACAGATAGAAGGATATGGAAAAGTTTCTGGCTTGAAAATAAATAAAGATAAAACAAAAATCTTGGTGAAAAATACAACAGAAAAACAAAATAGATAGATAAAAGAAAATTTAGACATACAAGTGGTGAAAAAAGTTAAATACCTGGGAGTATATTTAACTTCAAGATGTGTAACAATAAAAGAAGAAAACTATTACAAATTAAAACAACAAATTGAAAACTACTTGGAAAAATGGAAGAATCTTCAATTATCACTTATGGGACGGATTGCACTGATAAAGATGAACATATTACCAAGATTGCTATTTTTATTCCAAACTGTGCCAATAAAAATTGAAAAGACTTACTTTCAACATCTTAATAAGATAATGAGGAAATTTTTATGGCAAGGGAAAAAAGCAAGAATAAGTATAAAAATGCTGCAAGACACGAGATTATGAAGGAGATTTGGTTTACCAAATTGGGAACTATATTACCAAGCAACAACATTGACATGGTTGAAGGAATGGATTGAATTAAGAAATACAAGGTTATTAACATTGGAAAGGCATGATCTACAACTGCGATGGCATGCTTTTTTCTGGTATGGTAGAAATAAGATACATACATATTTTCATAGATATTATATAAGAAATGCATTGTTATTGATATGGGAGATAAATATTATGTGAAAATACCAACATGGTTATCAACAATGGAAGCTTTAATACACCCAAATGTTTTTAACTTTGGAAATATTGTTAGATATAAGGATTTATTAACATATAAGGAGGAATTGAAAGAGAAACAAGAACTGGAAGAACAGAGGATTGAGATAGATTGGTATATGTATATGCAGATAAGAACAAGATATGAAAAAGATGCTAAGTTATATGGTTTTTATTTGGAAAAGACTGAGTTGGATAGGATACTCATAGGAACAAAGGAAAATTTAATTTAAAAAATTTACAATTTCTTGCTCTACATTGAATTGGAAGAGGAGCAAGTAAAAGAAACAATAATAGCTTGGGGAAGAAATTTTGGATATTCAATTGATCTTGAAAAATGGCAACAATTATGGGAAAGGAACTATAAATTAACGATGTCCACTGCACATAAGTATACGCAAAACTTATAAAAACAAAACAATATAAAATGTTTTATAGATGGCATATGTCACCGGAGAAGTTAGCAAAAATGTTTAAAGATAAATCAGCAAAATGTTGGAAATGTCACCAATTACCCGGATCTTATTACCATATGTGGTGGACATGCCCTGAAGCAAAAAATTATTGGAATAAAATTAAAACTTGGTTGGAAGAAATGATACAGCTACGTATTGAACTCAAACCAGAGTTGTTCCTATTGGGTATCCTTCCTGAAAAAATTAGTAAGGAAAATATTTACCTGATTATATATGTAATAACAACTGCAAGAATTGTTTATGCTCAAAATTGGAAAGCAGAGAAAATACCTTTGGAAGAAGAAGTAATAAAAAAAAATTAGATTGTGCAGAAATGAATAGAATAACTTTGATGATTAAGGATAGGGAAGAGTTAGAAGATTTCAAGATATTTTTATCACTGGTTGGAAAAGAGATATAAATGATTAATTTTACAATTATGTATAAAAATTTGATGACTGGAATATTGTTTTAGCAATGAATTCAGGGGTGGGTTCTACTTACCTTTACTACCGGTTCGCAGCGGGTAGTGCAGAATGTGCAGAAGAGTTTTGATGATGTCAGAGTTGGTGGGCGGAGCCTCCTGCTGTTTTACTACCGGTTCTATAGAACCGGTGCGAACCGGGGGCAACCCACCACTGAATGAATTGTTATAATGGTTTGGATGAAGATCAAAATAGAAGAAACTTATGGAAGAAGAATTTTGGGAAGATAACACCGAGATGTCACAGGGAAGGGAGGACTAATGCATTAAATGTTTGTTTATCTTAAAAAATAAAAAACTTAAAAAGAAATACTATCCTGACTGCAGTTATTAAATGTATAATAAAATATATATTTTCTATACTAATTTTCTCTGGTAGGATACCCAATAGGAACAGCTCCAGTTTTAAATCAATATGTTGTTGAAGCATTTCTTCTAACCATGTTTTAATTCTACTCCAATAGTTTCTGGCTTCTGGACATGTCCACCATATACGATAGTATGATTTAGTGTCTGCTGATATTTCCAACATTTAGCTGATTTATCTTTAAACATTTTTGCCAATTTTTCAGGTGGCATATGCCACCTATAAAACGTTTTATATTGGTTCTTTTTATATGCACTGGACATTGTTAGTTTATAGTTCCTTTCCCATAACTGTTGTCATCTGTCTAATTCAATTGAGTATCCAAAATTTTTTGCCCAAGCTATCATTGTTTCCGTTACTTGCTCTTCTTCTAATTCAATGCCAAATAAAAAATTATATATTTTTTTATTATTTTATCATCTGTTCCTGTGAGTATCCTATCCAGATCTGTCATTTCTAAATAAAAACCATATAATTTCGCATCCTTTTCATATCTTGTTTGTATTTGTATCTGAGTATACCAGTCCATCTCAATCCCTTGTTCTTCTAGTTCTTGTTTCCCTTTCAATTCCCCCTTATCTGTTAATATATCATTATATCTAAGAATATTTCTAAAATTAATAATATTTGGGTGTATTAATGCTTCCATTGTTGATAACCATATTGGCATTTTCAAATAACATATGTCTCTAACTTTCTCCCACGCCAATAACAATGCATTTCTTACATAATGTCTATGAAAATATGTATGCATATTGCTTCCACCACACCAGAAAAATGCATGCCATCCCAATTGTAAATCGTGTCCTTCCAAGGTTAATAGTCTTGTATTTCTTAATTCAATCCATTCTCTCATCCAAGTCAACACTGCAGCCTAATAATATAATTCCCAATTCAGCAGTCCAAATCCTCCATGTAGTCTCACCTCCTGTTGCATTTTTATGTTGATCCTCGCTTTCTTCCCCTGCCATATAAACTTCCTTATTATTTTATTCAAATGTTGAAAATAGATCTTTTCAACTTTTGTTGGAATGGTCTGAAATACCATTCCTCGGCAGAGGTCGACCCTGAGGCGCCTTATATGTGGGGTGCCACAAGGGTCGGTCCTCTCGCCCCTTCTGTTCAACATTTATGTAAAGCCGCTGGGTGAGATCATCCGTGGTTTCGGGGTGAAGTACCACCAGTACGCTGACGATACTCAGCTGTACATCTCCACCGCGGACCACCCCAACGATGCCCTTGAAGTGATGTCCCGGTGCCTGGAGGCCGTGCGGATCTGGATGGGAAGGAACAGGCTCAGGCTCAACCCGTCCAAGACCGAGTAGCTGTGGTTTCCGATGTCCTGATATAGTCAGTTGACGCCATCGCTGACTATCAGAGGCGAATCGCTGGCCCCTACGGAGAGGGCTCGCAACTTGGGCGTCCTCCTGGATTCACGGCTGTCTTTAGAAGAGCACTTGACGGCCGTGACCGGGAGGATTTTTCATCAGGTTCACCTGATCCGCCAGTTGCATCCCTTTCTGGATCGGGACTCCTTAAACACGGTCACTCATGCCCTTGTCACTTCCTGCCTGGACTATTGCAATGCTCTCTACATGGGGCTCCCCTTGAGGAACACCCAGAGGCTCCAACTGGTGCAGAGTGCAGCTGCGCGGGTGGTTATGGGAGCGACGTGGTGCTCCCATGTAACACCTCTCCTGCGTGAGCTGCACTGGCTCCCGGTGATCTTCCGGGTGCGATTCAAGGTTTTGGTTAGCACCTTTAGAGCGCTCCATGGCTTAGGGCCTGGTTATTTACGGGACCGCCTGCTGCTGCAAATGGCCTCCCACTGGCCGGTACGCTCTCACAGAGAGGGACTCCTCCGGGTGCCGTCAGCCAAACAATGTCAGCTGGCGGCCCCCAGGGGGAGAGCCTTCTCTGTGGGGGCACCTACTATCTGGAACGAGCTCCCCCCAGAGATACGGAGGATCCCGGATCTACGCACCTTCCGCTGCGCTCTTAAAACCATTTTCTTTCACCAGGCTGGTCTGGCCTAACCTTTCCCATTCTTTTTTAATGTAAATTTTAATGTAAATTTTAATTTGCTCTTAACCTGGGGTTTAAAATTTGTCTGGGCTAAATTGATTTAATTTGATTTTACTTTTGTTCTTAATTTTTGTATTTTACGTGTTTTATTCTGTGCCTGTTCACCGCCCTGAGTCCTTCGGGAGTTGGGCGGTATACAAATTAAATAAAACTAAAACTAAACTAAAACTAAATAGAAACAATAGTTCAGTAATATATTCATCTTGATTATTGCAATCTTTCCCATAAATAATAGCTGCAAATTTTTCCATTTCTCCAAATCTTTCTCGATTTGTCTTTTTAAGTTGTAATAGTTGTCTTCTTTTATTGTTACACATCTTGAAGTTAATTGTATTCCTAAATATTTCACTTTTTTTCACAAATTGTATATTTAGTTTCTCCTTTAAGTCTCTTTTTTGTTTTTCTGTAATATTTTTCACCAATATTTTTGTTTGTTTATTTATTTATTTTTAAACCTGCCACTTCTTCATAGTCCTCTATTTGTTCTAGTAATTTAGGACCTGTTGTTTGAGGTTCCTCCAAGATAAACACTAAGACATCTGCAAAGGCTTGTAACTTGAATCCCTCTTTTTTAATTTTCATCCCTTTTATTTCTTCATTCCATTTTATATTTCTGTTAAGGACTTCTAAAGTCAACACAAATAGCAATGGGGATAATGAACATCCTTGTCTTGTTCCTTTTGTTATATTAACTTTTTCTGTCATCTCTCTATTCATCGTTATCTTTGCTGATTGTTTATTATAACTTGTTTTTATCATGTTCATAAATCTCTCCCCGAAGTCCATTATCTGTAATTGCTTTATCATAAATTGCCAATTCATGTTATCAAAAGCTTTCTGAGCATCTAGAAATATCATCACCATTTGTTTTTCTGAGTATGTCTCATAGTATTCCAAAGTATTGAAAATTATCCTCATATTTTCTCTAATTACCAAAATGGTAAAAAACCATTTGGTCCATATGAATAAATTCATTTAATAATCACTTTAGTCTATTCGCCATTATTGAAGCAAAAATATTATAATCCACACTTAATAATGAAATCGGTCTATAGTTTTTTATTATTGCAAATCTGAATCTTCTTTGGGTATAAGTGTAACATACACCTCCATCCATGAGTCTGGCATTTTTGCTTTCACTACAAGCTCATTAAATAGTTCCAGCATTACATTGCTTAACACCTCTTGTAACGTTTTGTATAATTCCGCTGGTAATCCATCCGGACCTGGTGTTTTCCCATTTTTTTGTTTCTTAATCGCTTCTGTTAACTCCATCATAGTTATTCTTTCTTCTAGCATACCCTTATATTGTTCAGAACAAAATATTGTTTAGAACAAAATTCTAAAAATGTTGTTATCTTCTCATCAGATATCTTCTCTTGGTGGTAAAGTTTTTCATAATAATTTTGGATTATTTTCTTCTTTTCTTCACTTCTGTAGTATACTTTTCCCTTTTCATTTCGTAAATAATTTATTACTTTGTTCTCCTTCTCTTTTTTTATTTTATACACCAGCCATCTTCCTGGCTCATTCGCATTTTCAAAAAAGTTCTGTTTAGTTGATCTTAATTTACATGCCAAAGATTCTCATTCATTCAAATTTATTTCATGTTTTTTCAATTCCATTCATTTTTTAACGTTATTGTTTTGTGTATCTTTTTGGAATTCTTTCTCTAACTTCTTATACTCCTCTTCCAATTTCTTCTGTATTTTTTTTTTATTCTTCTTTCCCAAATATGTTATTGCCAAGCCCCTAATATTTTTTTGAAATGTTTTTCAGTTTTATTTCTTATACACATAACATAAAATGTACATTTTCTAATACATAATTAATCATACATATACATGTTTTCCTTAAAGAAAGCATTAAAATAAGGCATTTTAATTTACATTCGGAGTTGCTCTTCTAACCTTCCTTCTCTCATTTCGCAACAACCTTTCTTCTTCTTCTCCTCCTCTTTCCATTCCCCCCTCCCTCCTCTCCACTCCTACTTTATCCTTTCTCCTCTCCTACCTCATCCTACTTCCTTTCTCCCACTCCTCTCTTCTTTTCCCCCTTCTCACCTTCTTTCCTACTCCTGTCCCCTACTCTTCCAAAAATGGAAATCCATGAAAAAAGAGGGTGTCAAGCACCCAGGAAATCAGGAAATTCAGGCAGTTCATATGACTGTAAAGATTTATACAAGCTTAAGTTCTCTGAAAGAATCTGGCTAACTGGCCATTAAGAGAAATGTACTGGAGATAAGAAAGGCATTCAAGGAGAGCTGGACTTAGATCTCTTGTGGGTGCACAGGGACTCATGACTTATTATTTATTTATTTATTTATTTGATTTGATTTCTATACCGTCCTACTCCCGAAGGACTCAGGGCGGTGCACAGCCAAACAGTAAAACACATACATACAAAATTTAAAAGTAGAATTAAAATCAAATTAAATAATTTTGGCCCAGACAAATTAAAACCTCAAACTATTTAAAACCAATTTTAAAATTGAATATATAAAATACTAAAAGATATTTAAAAATTAAAAATCTTTTATAAAAGAGGGAGAAGATTAGGCCAGGCCCGCCTGGTGAAATAATAAGGTCTTTAAAGCGCAGCGGAAGGTGCGCAGATCCGGGATCCTCCGTATCTCTGGGGGGAGCTCGTTCCAGATAGTGGGTGCCCCCACAGAGAAGGCGCTACCCCTGGGGGCCGCCAGTCAGCATTGTTTGGCCGACGGCACCCGAGGAGCCCCTCTCTATGGGAGCATACCAGCCAGTGGGAGGCTATTGGTGGTAGTAGGCGGTCCCGCAAGTACCCAGGTCCTAAGTCATGGAGCGCTTTAAAGGTGGTAACCAAAACCTTGAAGCGCACCCGGAAGACCACCGGGAGCCAGTGCAGCTCGTGCAGGAGGGGTGTTACATGGGAACGCCAAGTCGCTCCCATTACCACCCGCGCGGCCGCACTCTGCACCAGTTGGAGCCTCCGGGTGCTCCTCAAGGGAAGCCCCATGTAGAGAGCATTACAATAGTCCAGGCGGGAGGTGACAAGGGCATGAGTGACCGTGCGTAACAAGTCCCGATCCAGAAAGGGACGCAACTGGCGAATCAGGCGAACCTGATGAAAAATCCTCCCGGTCACAGCCGTCAAGTGCTCTTCTAAAGACAGCCGTGAATCCAGGAGGATGCCCAAGTTGTGAGCCCTCTCCGTGGGGGCCAATGATTCACCCCCAATAGTCAGTGATGGCACCAACTGACTATATCGGGACATCGGAAACCACAGCCATTTGGTCTTGAATGGGTTGAGCCTGAGCCTATTCCTCCCCATCCAGATCCGCACGGCCTCCAGGCATCAGGACATCACTTCAAGGGCATCATTGGGGTGGTCTGGGGTGGAGATGTACAGCTGGGTGTCGTCAGCATACTGGTGGTACTTCACCCCAAAACCACGGATGATCTCACCCAGCGGCTTCACATAAATGTTGAACAGGAGGAGCGAGAGGACTGACCCTTGCAGCACCCCACATATGAGGGGCCTCGGGGTTGACCTCTGCCCCCCTGTCAACACAGACTGCAACCGGTCAGAGAGAAAGGAGGAGAACCACTGCAACACAGTGCCTCCCACCCCTAACTCTTCCAGCCGGTGCAGCATGATACCATGGTTGATGGTATCAAAAGCCGCTGAGAGATCTAACAGGACCAGGACAGACGAGCATCCCCTATCCCGAGCCCTCCAGAGATCATCTACCAACGCGACCAATGCCGTTTCCGTGCTGTACCCGGGCCTGAAGCCCGACTGGAACAGACTGGAACTTATAACACATTTGACCCCTCTCTTGGGCTCAACCTGGTCATCTTCTACAGGGAGTGATCAATGCTAAATGCCACCTAGATTGTAAACTGACTGGGGAGCCTTGGCTACTGGTCAGTTTAAAAATTTAATACAAATAAATAAACAAATGGTTGTCATTACCTTTAGACTATGTGAACAGGAGCAGTTTTCAGTTGCAGTGTTCAATTAGGTTATTGGCAAAACAGTCAATTAATAAATCAACTTGATCCAGCCAGAGTTATTTTCTTTGCTACTGAGGGTGACTTCTTTTCAGGTGACCTTTGTTCAACATTATATGTAAATATGTTATAATCATGTGTAAATGTTGGACAAAGATGCAGAGATAACCTGAAGAGAATAATAGCAATAGCAACAGTATATTGCTTATATACTGCCCCATAGTGCTTTACAGCACTCTCTAGACAGTTTACAATGTAAAAGCATTATTTGCATATTTCCTCCAGAAATCTGGGTCCTCATTTTATGGCCCTCAGAAGGATGGAAAACTGAGTCAACTTTGAACCCCATCAGGATTGAACTCCAGGGTGTGGGCACAGTTTGCCTGCAGCAATACTGCATTTTAACCACTGTGCTCATAACTGAGATAACACAGAATATAACAGAATAACAGAATATCAGAGTTAGAAGGGACCTTGGAGGTCTTCTAGTCCAAGCCCCTCCTCAGGCAAGAAACCCTATACCAGTGATGGCAAACCTATGGCACTTGTGCCAGAGCTGGCACACAGCACCCACTCTGTGGGTGCACAAGCCGTCACCCCAGCTCAGCTCCGCTGCGCATGTGTGTGCACCTCCCACCAGCCAGTTGGTCTTTGGGTCTCTGCCATGTATGCACGGGAGGATGGGGCGCATGTGGGGGAGACGTGTGCATGCATGCGGGGCCCACAGGCGCATGTGCAGGGGGGGCACATGTGGGAGCTGCACACGCATGCATGGAGGATGTGCATGCATTGCATTTTTGGGGTTCGGGCTCTTTGGGGAGTCAGTCCAGTTAGCCATCTCTGCCCTATATCATTTCAGACAAATGGTTGTCCAATCTCTTCTTAAAAACTTCAAGCGGTGGAACATCTACAACTTCTGGAGGCAAGTCATTTCACTGATTAATTGTTCTAACTGTTCTAACTATAAGATTTTCATGTCAATAATGGCACACAGACTGAAAAAGCCACTAAATGAATATATACATGCAGACCAAAACAGATTTTTACCAAAAAGACAAATTAAAGACAATATGAGGACGGTTTTGAACGCTTTGGAATATTATGAGAACCATCCAGAAAAACAAATTGTGTTGATGTTTTTAGATGCCCAAAAAGCTTTTGATAATGTGAGTTGGCAGTTCATGATAAAACAATTACAGAGAATGGATTTTGGGGAGAGATTTATAAATGTTATAAAAACAGTATATGATAGACAATTTGCTAAGATAATGGTAAATGGGGAAATGACAGAAAAGATCAGCATAATGAAAGGTACTAGACAAGGATGTCCTCTTTCGCAGGCATTTGCAGATGATTTGGTATTTATTATAGAGGATCCGCAAATAACAGGCCCTAAATTATTAGAACAAATAGAAGATTATGAGAAAATCTTCGGCTTGAAAATAAATAAAGGCAAAACAAAAAATTTTGGCTAAAAACATGACAGAAAAACAAAAAAGAAAGATGGAAGAAAATTTGAATATACAAGTAGTAGAAAAAGTTAAGTGCCTTGGAGTATATTTAACTTCAAGATGTGTAACAATAAAAGAAGATAATTATTATAAATTAAAACAGCAAATTGAAAGAGATCTGGAAAACTGGAAGAATCCTCAACTATCATTCATGGGATGGATTGCACTGATAAAAATGAATATACTACCAAGATTATTATTTTTATTCCAGACTGTGCCAATAAAAATTGAAGAGACCTATTTTCAATATCTCAATAAGATAATAAGGAAATATATATGGCAAGGGGAAAAGGCAAGAATAAGCATAAGAATGATGCAATACAAGATTGAAAGGTGGATTTGGGTTACCAAATTGGGAACTATATTACCATGCAGCAACTCTGACATGGTTGAAGAAATGGGTGGAGTTAAGAAATATAAGGTTATTAACATTGGAAGATCATGACTTGCAACTGGGATGGCATGCTTTTTTGTGGTATGGTAGAAATAAGATACATACATATTTTCATAGACACTATGTAAGAAATGCATTGTTACTGGTTTGGGAGAAAGTAAGAGATAAATAGTATGTGAAAATACCAACATGGTTATCGACTATGGAAGCTTTAATACACCCAAATGTTTTTGACTTCCGGTTTGCCTCTTACTGCTGCCAGACGATCCCTTCGGATCGCCGCCCCATTGCCTGTAAAGAGCCGCCTTTACAACTGAAAGGCAGCTAGAAAAAACTCCATTTCCATGTGGAAATGGAGATAGAGCCGGCGGGGGTAGGTAGAGCTCTCTGCATAGCCCCAAAAGTTTTTTTTTTACTTTTGGGGACGAAGCAGACGAAGCTCCCTATTTCCCCCGCCGCCGCTCCGGGCTTTGGGAGACCTCTGCCCATGCAGAGCTAGGCGACAAGAACAAGCCTACAAAAATTAACAGAACAATTAAAAAGGATATGAGCTGGACCTGTGACCCTGTATTGCAAGTATTTTATTCATTTTATAATAGTTATTGAAGAAGGAAAGGGAAAAGGAAAAAAAGAATTTTTAAAAATGGCGACTGCCGAGGCTTGAGAAGGGGCTGAAAGGGAGAGTCCTTCCGTTTCCCATTAAGATACAAAGTAGCGGAATAAATACTTCTGGCTACACTTAAGATAAAGCTCTATTTTTGTGTTTTTCTCTTCCTGGAGATCTGATATTGGTCTTGGTTGGAAAGAAGTCCTTTTTTTCTTCTTTGCCTCTCTTTTTTTTTAAAAAAAAATAGTTTGTCTGTGTGGAAATATGGCATTAAAGCTTGCAAAGCCGGACAAACAAGCTGTGGGGGGGGGATTCCCCCATTAATAAATTACGTGAACAAGTTTTAAAGCTCCAGTCTCAGAAAACTGATTTTAATATAATTGAATTTCTTTTGGAGGAGATTGTAAGAAGGGATGAGATTGTGAATCAGAACTTTGAAAAATTTAAGCAGGAAATTAAAGAATTAGTGCAATTAAAGTTTGATACTCTGGACCGAAAGATTATAAAAATGGCTAATGGCTTTTCAGAATTTATGATCAAGTTGGATGCAAATACTAACTTATTAGAGTCTAAAGTGGAAGAAATTGAGGACAATTTGGACAATAGAATACAAAAAATTGAAAATGATTTGACAAACACTCAAGACAATAGCTCAGAAGAAAAACCTAAAATGGAGGCTGATCAAAAGACTTGTAATGCAGAAAACATGCAACAACGGATTGAAAGAGAAGTTTTAATGATGCAATATAATTTTACTGAATATGCGATTAGACTGAGAGGATTGCAGGAAAATAACAGAGTTGATTTAAGGAAAATATCTTCTGAAATTCTGGCTGGGATCTTAAAGGTCCAACCTGAGGAAGTATTTTGTAGGATCGATAGAGTTTATAGAATAAACTCCTGGATTGCAAAGCAAAGGCAATTGCCTAGAGATGTGGTGATTTATTTTATGGATAAAGAAATTAGAAATAATATTGTGCAAAATTCCTTCAACTCTACTTTGCAATTGTTTGGAAGAAAGATTTGGATTTACAAAGAGCTCCCGCCCAAGATGTTATTGGAAAGGAAGAAATTTGGTTTTCTGGTGACTGAGCTAAAAAAAAGAAATATTCTATTCAGGTGGGATGCCCCAGGTGGTATAATATTGAGATATCAAGGAGAAAGATACCAACTAAATACTGTTGAAAAAGCGGAAGAATTTTATCAAAAATTTTTGAAAATGAACTTAACATCTTTAGGCACAATACAGGATAAGCAGAAGGAGTTGGAAATAAAGGGAAAACATCGAATTACAGAGGCTGTGGTGGACAAATTGCCTTTGGATTCTTTAGACACCTCAGCTGGATTATCTATAAATATGAGAGAAGTGGCATCGGACTCTAACGTGATGATTCATCAAGTCACAGACAAGTATGGAGCAAAAAAGAAATATGAGACACAAAAACAAAACCAACAAGATCAAGTTATAAAGCAGAATGAAAACCGATCAGTTGATATACAACTTGTAGAAAGGAAACTAGGATGGAGATCAAACCCACAAAAAGAAAAGAAAAAAAGAAATAGGTCTCACAAAAATAAAAACTTCTAAATTAAGCAACAGTGAAGCCAGTTATTTTTTAAAAAAATGAATGAATATATGAAAAGATAGTTGAGGCGAAGTATTGGTTAATATTATCCTGAGGAGAGTGACAGACCTCTGCAATGCCGTAATTTTAGGATGTGAAAAGAGCCTTAAATTGTTGAATTGGAATTATCTATTTTGGATTTCTTTTTTTTATTGATAAATATATTATATTCATCTTGAGCTATAAGGCAAGAGAGCTATGCTGGGGCATGCAGAAGATCTGGTTGTTACCCAATATGTTGATGGGAATTAATAATCCTGATGAAAGCCACAATTACAACTATATGGAATATAATTATAATGTCACTCGGGTGGTTGTTTTTTTTCTTTTATATACATATGAGGATATTCATTACTGATGGGGGCAGATGATGACGGAGGATTTTGAACAAACTGTTGCACCAGGATGCTATGTTACCCTAATATGGATGATGGACTCAACAATCCAGTGGAAAAATATCAAAGAAGATATTATATGGATTATAAATTTAAAGTCATTGATTTTTTCTATATAACGGAATATATTTTTTTTTAGCAGGGCGAGCAGTGGCTTAAAGATATTAAGAATTGTTGTGCATGGCAATTTTGTAGGAAAGTGGGTGGAAATAGGTTAGTTTACTGATTGTTTAGTTTAAGAAAAGGGATGTTTAAGTGATATATTTAGGGGAGTGGAGAAAATGGATAGAGTTGAATAAATGTTAAA
Source organism: Pituophis catenifer annectens (assembly GCF_029215685.1). NCBI lineage: Eukaryota > Metazoa > Chordata > Lepidosauria > Squamata > Colubridae > Pituophis > Pituophis catenifer. Next base: position 48,876,179 of record NW_027256884.1, on the reverse strand, counting down.
TTAGGATTTATGGGGAAGGCTGCTTTGAAATGTTATATTAATATACACAAAAGATTAAATGTTAAAGTAGGATTTATTATATAGTTTTAAAGTGGAAGGTTGTTTTGAAATGTTGTAATAATATACAGATAAAAGTATGGGGGAGGAGAAAAAGGGCAGATTATTGCTAAATTGGGAGTTATAATAATATTATGTTAAATTAGAAGTTTTCATACAATGTTATAGTTGAATGTTTTTTTGAAATGTATGGTACAAGGGGGAAGTAATAATATTAATAATATTATTAGTAAGTAAGGGTCAGTATTTAGAGGAGGGAGTAAGGGGATGGTAAAATATTATATAATCTGTTATGAATTAGGTTTTTGTTGTGAAGAAGTCTCAGGGGGGGATGGGTGGTGAGGGGGGGTTAGGGAGGAGGGGGGGAGAAAAATGGGGGGAAAATTTGTATTTGAAAACTTTTTCAATAAAAAAAAAAGAATGATGGTTCGTTGAGGGCGCTTCCAAGAAAAGGTCAGCATGCAAGGATGCAATCAAATTAAGTCTTTATTTAGAAGTAAAAGTGGAGTAAAATAAGGTCCCAGGCATAGAGGCATCCATGCCTGGATTGAGCCCATGGGTCAGTCCCATAGGAGACTAGAACAAGAGCAGGCAAAAGGGAAAGGGTAAAAAGGGGCAAAAGGGGGGTAAAAAGGGGAGAGCAGCCCCTGTGCAGGGGTTCTTATTGGGGCCCTTGGCCCCTCCCTTACCCATGTGTATGAGGGGGCCGGAGGGCCATTAACTCTCCCCAATGGGGCTGCAGGGGCCGGAGCCCCTTGACCCACCAGTGGGATCAAAGGTGTCTCTTTGCCCCCATCTGGTGGCCTTTGAAGAGACTGCCATGGCTGGCACAAAACACCTAACAGGTTCGGACCGGCTCGGGCAAGTAGGTAGCGATGATGGCCGGTGGTTCGGAGAACCGGTAGCGATGGCAATCCGAGGCTCCGCCCACCCGCCCAGTCGTCGTTACTTCCTGCTTTTACTTCCAGAGAACCGGTAGTAAAAAAATGCTTAAAAAGTTTTTTAAAAAGTTCCAACGATCAGTTTTTTAGTGCAGGAAGCTAGATTTGCCTTCACAAGCGAAAGCTTCCTTACAAATGGAAAAACGCCAGGAGCAAGCAAGCGCTTCTTTTTGCACTTGCTCCTGGCATTTTTCCACTTGGAGAGGAGGAGGAAGAAGACGATGAGGGTGACAATCCCGGGCGCGTAAAGCAAAGCATGAAAATCCTCAACAGGAAGCTCGGGGTGAATGAAAAGGGGGAGCAGCCGAGCAATTTGTTTCCCTCCCCCCCCGTCATCTCCCAGACTGGGTGGCCAAGGTAGAAAGGCTTGCAATCTTTGGGGCTAGGAGGCGTTGGATCTGGCTTGGCGAGGGGGGTCAGGCTGGTCAGGTGCTGATCATTGGAAACTTTTTTTTTTTACTTTTTAAAGCATTTTTTACTAGTTAAAAATGCTTTAAAAAGTAAAAAAAAAAAGCCACACCCACCCAGTCACATGACCACCACCAAGCTACACCCCCCCCAAGCCATGCCCACAGAACCGGTGGCAAAAAAAAATTAGATTTCACCCTTGGTGAACACTAGTATCTGAAATGGAATCTAAACTTTGTATCCAATAGATAATATTGTAGCAAGTATAGCTTGTTACCTACTAATTCTATAATTAATGCACTAGTAAAGAACTTCAAACTTACTTATACATACACATTTTTACATTTCTTTTGGCTGCCTTTCTTACAAAATATCTGTGATCTCTGATGAAATAATGAAAAAAAAAGAGTTCCAATGAAGATTCAGGGTGAAACAGATGTCCCTGAAGGAGTGGGACAACATTGTGGCGGAGATCACTGGACACACAATGAATTCTGGCCAGTGAAGCCTCTCCAGAAAAAAGAGAAATTATGAGCTCACCCATTTGTACTTTGAAGGTTGCACAGTAAAGATTACAGTTAAAGGAGAAGAACATTTAAATTTGATTTACTAATACAGAGTGGAGCCAAATGCTTTAATCATAAGTTGTATTGAACCATGTCTATGAACAATAGACCTGGAAATTAATTTTTAAAATGTCAACCGTTATAGATAGATTGTATTTATAAGATTTTGTGAAAAAGGGTCAGGTTTACTGGACAAGACTGAGACTGATTTGAAATGGATTTAAAAATGACAAGCTACAAGAATGATATAGAAAAAGATGCTACGCTTATAGATATGAAATTGGCTGATGTCTAAATAATTAATATTGCTTCTCGGCCTTTTGGCTAAGATCATGTGTACTGTAATAATTAAAAGAGATATGGGAATAACAAACCAAAAGAGTGACCTAAATAACTTTCTTATATTGGATTTAAAAAAGAAACTTGTTTTGAAGGATTTTAGAATAGAATAGAATAACAGAGTTGGAAGGGACCTTGGAGGTCTTCTAGTCCAACCCCCTGCTTAGGCAGGAAACCCTTACACCACTTCAGACAAATTGTTATCTAATCTCTTCTTATAAACTTCCAGTGTTGGAGCATTTACAACTTCTGGAGGCAAGTTGTTCTACTGATTAATTGTTCTAACTGTCAGGAAATTTCTTCTTAGTTCTAAGTTGCTTCTCTCTTTGAATAGTTTCCACCCAGTGCTTCTTGTTCTACCCTCAGGTGCTTTGGAGAATAGTTTGACTCCCTCTTCTTTGTGGCAACCCCTGAGATATTGGAACACTGCTATCATGTCACCCCTAGTCATCCTTTTCATAAGACTAGACATATCCAGTTCCAACAATCGTTCTTTATATGTTTTATCCTCAAGTCCCCTAATCATCTTTGTTGCTCTTCTGTGCACTCTTTCTAGATTCTCAACATCTTTTTTACTTTTGTGGTGACCAAAATTGTAATTAGTATTTCAAGTGTGGCCAAGTGTGGAAGCAGGCATTATAAAGTGGTATTAACACTTCATGTGTTCGTGATTCTATCCCTCTGTTTATGCAGCCTAGATCTGTGTTGGCTTTTTTGGCAGCTGCAGCACACTGCTGGCTCATATTTAAGTGATTGTCCACTAAGACTCCAAGATCTTCTCTTGTGAGGAGGCACAAAGAAAGAAATGAAAAGAAATCTAATTATAGAACAGAATTTGAAGGGATTAAAGATCAAGTTTGTTCAAAGTTGAAGGAATATAAAGTTGGTTTATTTCATCAAAGTTAAAATAGATATGCCTGTGATGGCAAACCTATCATGGCACGCAGCGCCCTCTCAGTGGGCACGTGAGCCGTTGCCCCAGTTCAGCTCCGCCATGCATGCATGCATGCCTCCCACCAGCCAGCTGGTCTCTGCCACGCATGCGCAGGAGGTGGGTGAATGTGGGGGGCACGCACATATGCATGGGGGTGGGCCATGGGCTGGGGGGCTGCATGCACATGCGGGGGGATTGGGCACATGTGGGGGATGGGGCGCATGTGGGGGGCCACACATGCATTGCATTTTGGGGGTTCGGGTGCGCACACGCTTTGGACACTCAATCCGGAAAATGTTAGCCATCACTGAGATATGCTGAGCAGGACTGAATAACTAGGCTTTAGAGATCTCTTTATAGATTAGAGATGAGGTGTGAGAGGTAGAGATTATTTACATTTTAAACAGAAGGTGGTGTTACTAAAATACAGTAGTTTCTCCTTCTTTCCTTTATTCTTCTTTTTCGCTTTTTTCTGCACTTTCTATTTTTTTTATTCTTTTGTTTTGTACTAATACTTATCCTTTTAACTATAATGTTAAAATATTATAGTTAAATAATAGAAATTTAACTATTAAATATTATAAAAATAATCCTTACAAAATAACATCAATCCCTCCCACCCATAAAATAGGAAATATTGCATTTTGTTCTAGAAGCTTTGGGTAAACATGGTGCCACGGGTATAGTCAGTAAAATCATTTGATATAATTTGTTTCCCATAATTACTTTTTAATAAAATACAGTTGGAAGCAGGCAATCAATCCATAAATGGATTGTGGAGACATCGGAAAACAGCAGCTGGAAGGTGAGATGGAGGAGAGGAGACTGTGTAGCTTCCCTGGACTCCCTCTGGACACTCCTTCCCCCTGGATTCCCCTGGATCTCTTTGAACTGTCTTCTATATGAAATAATCAGTTGGAGCTAAACCCTGGTCTGAGAGCCCAAGAGTTGGCAGCTGCAGCTCTGAATGATGCCATGGATCTTCTGATGGAGGCAGAACTGAGAGAAGAAATAAGTTTCCCTGGCCTTTGTTGGCAGCTGGGCCTACTCATGTGGTTACTAATGGTGTGGAGAGTGGCAGGCTGCCATTGGGATTTTTTTGAGGTTTAACTGGTGAGTGGGAGTTTAGGACTATGTCAACTTCAGGAGACATCGTAGGACTACACAGCTGCTACAATATCTAATGCAGTATAGCAGGCCTTCTGGCTACTCCTCCAATTACTTTTTGCAATCTTCTGAATGTTCTGTAATCGGGCCTGGGAAGGTTGCTTGGAAAATTCTGGGGCTGGAAGAGAAAATTGGGTGAGAGGCAAGTGTGTTGTTCCCTCTCCCCTAGTTGAGAGCTGGGGGAGGAGGAATGGCTCCCTGCTTGATGGGTGAGAGCGACTGGGCAGGGTGTTGTTTGTGCATTGAGTGGATGTATTATGAGTGCGTTGGGAGATAAGGGGGTGCTGGATATGACCCCTCTGCGGCAGTGAGGAAGGGGTGGTGTGAGTTTGAGGGAACTGAGACCAAGTGCTATAGTGCCTGTAAGGCTCAACTTGCCCCTGATGGTTTGTCAGTTGGAGAAGGTTTTCCCTTTTTTAAGGAAGAATGTTAGTGATGGGGGATGGAATGGTTTTCAGGGAAGGCAGAGGAGGGTGGTCTATTTCAGTGGCGTCAGATAACAGGAGATATGAGAGGCGGGGCGGGGGACAGGTACAGGGAATACAATCTTGGTGTTTAGTACTGTGTTCTGCCCCCTTGCACTCACCTCATTTCCCTGGTCATCAGATCTGTGGTGGCCCTGGTCTTAGATGGCTGCTTTTAAATGTCAGATCAGCCTGCAATAAAGCTAGCCTTATTGCCGATTTGATCCTTGAAGAAAAGGCTAATCTGTCTTGTATAACTGAGACTGGCCCAGAGGGAGGTGTTCCCCTCTTAGAAATGTGCCCAGTGGGTTATTGAGCATGGCACCAATGTAGACCTCAGGGCCGGGAAGGGGGTGTGGCTGTTGTTATCAGAGAATCTCTAGCAGCCTCCAGAGGCACTGCTCCACAAGTGCCTGGCTGTGAGATCCTTTTTCTTAGGTTGGGCTCAAAGGATCAGGTGGGATTGCTGCTGCTGTACTAGCCTCCCTGCTGTGTGTCAGTTTCCCTATCCGGGTTCTTGGACCTCGCCACAGAGTTGGCAGTGGTATTCCCCAAGCTTATAGTTCTGGAGGACTTCAATCTGCCATCCCTGTGGGCAGGGTCAGAAGTAGCTCAAGATTTCATGGAAACCATGACTTCCATGGGTCTGTCCCAGGTCATCCAGGGCCCGACTAGGAATAGTGGTCATACACCCGATTTGGTGTTCTTGTTGGAGCAGTGCAAGGGTGAAATCCAGAAGGCTCTGACAGGTTCTGGAGAACCGGTAGCGGAAATTTTGAGTAGTTCGGAGAACCGGTAGCGGAAATTTTGAGTAGTTCGAAGAACCGGCAAATGCCACCTCTGGCTGGCCCCAGAGTGGGGTGGGAATGGAGATTTTGCAATATCCTTCTCCTGGAGTGGGGTGGGAATGAAGATTTTGCAGTATCCTTCCCCAGCTATGCCCACCAAGCCACGCCCATGGAACCGGTAGTAAAAAAAAATGGATTTCACCACTGGAGCAATGCCTATGTGACCTGGAATTGGTGGACTTGTCCTTGGTTCTCCCATCATGGTTGGATCACAGTCTGTTGGCAATGAGTTTCTCAAGAGCTGTAGCCCCCCCCCACCCCACAGGGAGGCCTGACCTATTAAATTGGTCTGCCCTCATCAACTAATGGACCCTGATGGGTTCCAGAAAGAGCTGGGGATTATAACTGCAGATTTGCTGTGCAGTCCAGCCAAGTTCTTAGTCACTGTTTGGAATAGGAAGGTGACTGAGGCTCTGGATAGATGTACACATGCAACCTCTCCTTACCCGTAGACCTTTCTGCCCTCCATGGTATACAGAGGAACTGAGAGGGATGTAATGGATGAAGAGACATTTAAAGCGCTGATGGTAGAAGACAAGGGATGAACTGGATCGAACATGGGTAAGAGCTGCTATTAAAGCGTACCTTGTGGCAATTTGTGCAGCGAAGTGTAAATACTTCTCTGCACTAATTGCATCTGCAGATAATCACCCAGTGACCCTCTTTAAGGTGAGCCTTCTCCTCCTGGGGAAGGAGGAGATTGAGGTCCACCTGAAGGGGCATGCTGAGGAATTTGCATATTTTCTGGAAGACAAAATTGCTCGACTTCATGCTCAGTTAGGTGTCGGCATGGTTGCTGATCCAGTGGAAGCCCTGAGGCAGGTTCTTGCCCTGTTATCTGGGAACGGTTTGACCCTGTCGCTGCTGAGGAAGTGGACAGGATCTTAGGGAGTATGCACAGAAGCATCTGTGTGTTTAGACCCAAGTCCTTCCTGGCTTGTGAAAGCTTCCCAGGAGGTGACAGGCGGGTAGACTCTGGTGGTGATTAATGCATCCCTAGGAGGGGGTAGTGCCCCAGTAGTTTAAGGAGGCTGTGGTCCACCCTCTTCTTAAGAAGCCTGGATTCCACCCTGTTCGATAATTTCCAAACTGTCTCCAATCTTCCCTTTTTGGGGAAGATTATTGAGAATAATAATAATAATAATAATAATTTTATTTCTATACCGCCCTTCTCCCGAAGGACTCAGGGCGGTGTACAGCCAATTTAAAAACACAAAACACAACAATAATTAAAAATTAAAATAATTAAATAGATTTGGCCGATTTAAAACCCCAAAAATTTAAAATACCCCAATTTAAAATTATTAAGTTGATAGCCCGGCCTGGCGGAACAACAGGGTCTTCAATGCGCAACGAAACACCCGGAGGTCGGAGATCTTGCGTATTTCCGGGGGCAGTTCATTCCACAGGGCTGGGGCTCCTACAGAGAAGGCCCTCCCCCTGGGTGTCGCCAGCCGACATAACTTGGCCGATGGCACCCTGAGGAGACCCTCTCTGTGGGAGCGGACTGGCCGGTGGGAGGCTATTGGTGGCAGAAGACGGTCTCGAAGGTACCCGGGTCCTATGCCATGGAGCGCTTTAAAGGTGGTAACCAACACCTTGAATCGCACCCGGAAGACCACTGGGAGCCAGTGCAGCTCGCGCAGGAGGGGTGTCACGCGGGCACAACGGGTTGCGCCCATAACCACCCGCGCGGCCGCATTTTGGACCAGTTGGAGCCTCCGAGTGCTCTTCAAGGGGAGCCCCATGTAGAGAGCATTACAATAGTCCAGCCGGGAGGTGACAAGGGCATGAGTGACTGTGCGCAAGGCGTCCCGGTCCAGAAAGGGCTGCAACTGGCGGATCAGGCGAACCTGATAAAAGGCCCCCCTGGCCACTGCCGTCATATGCTCTTCTAAAGACAGCCGTGCGTCCAGGAGGACACCCAGATTGCCAGCCCTCTCTGTGGGGGGCAAAGATTCACCCCCAATAGTCAGCGATGGCACCTGCTGACTATATCGGGACGCTGGCAGCCACAGCCACTCGGTCTTGGACGGGTTGAGTCTGAGCCTGTTCCTCCCCATCCAGACCCGCACGGCCTCCAGGCAGCGAGACATCACATCAAGGGCATCGTTGGGGTGGTAATGTACAGCTGAGTATCATCAGCGTACAGATGACACTTCACCCCAAAACCACGGATGATCTCACCCAGTGGCTTCACATAAATGTTGAACAGAAGGGGCGAGAGGACCGACCCTTGTGGCACTCCCCATGCGAGATGCCTCGAGGTCGACCTCTGCCCCCCTGCCAGCACGAACTGCGAGCGGTCGGAGAGGAAGGAGGAGAACCACCGCAGAACGGTGCCCCCTATTCCTAACCCTCTTAACCGCCGCAGCATGATACCATGGTCGATGGTATCAAAAGCCGCTGAGAGATCTAATAGGACTAGGACAGAGGAGCAACCCCTGTCCCGAGCCCTCCAGAGATCATCCACCAACGCAACCAATGCCGTTTCTGTGCTGTGCCCCCGCCTGAAGCCCGACTGGCACGGGTCTAGATAGATAGCTTCATCCAGGTGCCCGGGCAGTTGTCGTGCCACCACACTCTCAACAACCTTCGCCACAAAACGAAGGTTGGAGACCGGACGGTAGTTAGCTAATTCAGCCGGGTCCAGGGAAGGCTTCTTGAGGAGGGGCCTCACCACCGCCTCTTTCAAGGCGGTGGGAAAGGCACCCTCACTCAGAGAAGCAGTTATAATCCCCTGGAGCCAGCCTCGTGTAACCTCCCGGGAGGCCAGTACCAACCAGGAGGGACACGGGTCCAATAAACATGTGGCGGCACTAATCCTACCCAGAACCCTGTCCACATCCTCGGGAGCCACAGGATCAAACTCCTCCCAGATAATATTCTCAAGGCCTGCTCCTGTCTCCTCCCCTGGACTCATCCAATCGGAGTCCAAGCCATCCCGAATCCGAGCGACTTTATCATGCAGGAATTGCACAAAATCCTCAGCGCGGCCTTGCAAGGGATCTTCCCGCACTCCCCCCCGGAGGAGGGAGTGGGTCACCCTAAACAGGGCGGCTGGGCGGTTCTCTGCAGATGCGATAAGAGCGGAGAAATGGTTAGATTTCGCTGCTTTTATCGCCACTAGGTAGGTCTTGATATAAGACCTCACCTGTGTCCGGTCGGAATCGGATTGACTAGTCCTCCAAATGCTCTCTAGGCGTCTTTTCCGACGCTTCATCTCTCTCAGCTCCTCAGAGAACCAAGGAGCCAATTGAGATCGGCATCGGGTCAGAGGCTGCAAAGGCACGACGCGGTCCAAAGCTCCGGCGGCCGCACTCTCCCAGGCGGCCACCAGCTCTTCAGTCGAGTCGTGTGCCAGAGTCTCAGGAAACGGCCCAAGCTCCATCAGGAACCTTTCGGGGTCCATCAGGCGCCTGGGACGGAACCATTTGGTCGGTTCCGTCTCCCTGCGGCGGGGGAAAGCGGCAGGAAAGTCTAAGTGAAGGAGCGAATGATCTGTCCATGACAAGGGTTTGATGTCTAGATCCCCTCTACCAAGATCATTCAACCACTGACCAGAGACAAAAATCAGGTCCAGAGTGTGTCCCCCTATGTGAGTTGGGCCTTGAACTAACTGGGTCAGGTCCATGGCCGTCATGGAAGCCATGAACTCCCGAGCCGCCTCTGACGCCTCACCCGCAGACGGAAGGTTGAAATCCCCATGACAATAAGTCTGGGGGTGTCAACCGCCACCCCGGCAATGACGTTGAGTAGCTCGGGCAGGGTCGCTGCCACGTGGCAGGGAGCCAGGTACGCAGTCAGCAAACCCATCTGCACCCCACGGCCCCACAAGGTGGTTGCACAGCAGCTCCAGAGGTTTTTGGATGAAATGGATTATCTAGACTCCCTACCAGGATTCAGGCCTAGATATGGGACAGAAATGGCACTGGTTGCGCTTTTGGATGATCTCTGGTGGGAGCAGGATGGGGTAGTGCATCCATCCTTGCTCTACTTGACCTCTCGGCGGCTTTCAATACCGTCGGCCATGGTATTCTTCTGGTGTGGCTTCGGGGGATGGGAGTGGGAGGCCCTGTCCTATCTTGGTTCATTCCTTCCTCTGCAGCTGCTCTCAGTCAGTGTTGATAGGAGGGCAAAGATCCAGCCCTCGGCCACTGCTTTGCGGGGTTCCGCAGGGCCCAGTACTCTCTCTGCTCCTATTCAACATTTATATGAAGCTGTTGGGTGAGATCATCCGTCACCATGGACTGAGGTATCATCAATACGCTGATGACACTCAGCTGAATGTCTCAGCACGTGGTGAGTTAAGTGATGCCGTGTCCTCCCTCTCGCAGTGCCTGGAGGCTGTTAGGGGCTGGATGGGGAGCAACGGATTGAAACTGAACCCTGGCAAGACTGAGTGGGTCTGGGTTTCGGGTTCTTTGGCCCAGGGAGAATTGCCACTTTTGGTCTTTGATGGGGTGGTACTACCCCAAACAGACCCTGTACATAATCTGGATTCTCCTGGACTTGCAACTCCTGCTTGAAGAGCATGTGGTGGTTGTGGCCAGGAGGGCCTTTGCGCAACTGAAAGTTGTCCACCAATTACACTCTTTTCTGGACTGAAAATCACTATTCACGGTCACTCATGCCCTAGTCACTTCCTGTCTTGACTATTGCAACCCGCTCTACATGAGGCTGCCCTTGAACAGCACACAGAAGTTCCAGTTGGTGCAAAATGCAGTGGCCCACATGGTTTTGTGCAAACCTCAGCTCCTGCGGGAGCTGAATTGGTTGCCAATTTGCTTCCAGGTGCAATTCAAGGTGCTGATTGTCACCTTTAAAGCTTTTATGGCTTGAGATCAGGTTCTGTGAGGGACCGTCTCCTGCCAGTCATATCTACCCAACCCACCAGAGCAGTGAGGCAAGGAATGTTGCAGGTCCCATTCCCTAGGGAGATATACCTGATGGGACCCAGAAGAAGGGCCTTCTCCATGGTGGTTCCTTCTCTGGAACATCATTCCTCCAGAGATTAGAATGGCCCCCACTCTAACACTCTTCCGGAAGGCGCTGAAGACCTGGTTCTACCAGCGGTCCTGAGGAATGCAGAACAGGATGAAGCCCATTAAATGGCTCGTGTGATATGTTGCCGCCAGGGCAGGGGGCTACTTTATTTTATTACATTATTTTATAAATTTTTATATGATTATTCTCTTTTATTAGTTTTATTGTTTTATATATGAGGTTTTTATATTTCTGTAAGCTGCCTTGAGTCGCCATGTGTGAATAGGTGGCAATATAAATTTCCTATAAAATATTAAATAAATAAATAAATGAATACATACATACATACATACATACATAATAAATAAGTAAGTAAATAGCACTTTCTTTATTCCTTGCCAGAAACAGCCAGGAGCAGCAGGGTGCAGCTGGTCTAGTCTCAGCTCATAATTGGCAATTCCTGGCAGAAAAAAGAAAGTCAGCTAAACTGTCTGACCTGTTTTTGTCAACAAGCAAGGTATAAGGTGTGTTTTTGCAATGCTTGATAATGTGCAGTTATCTAATTTTGACAGTAGTGTCACAACACAGACATATAAAAGTAGGGCCTATAACCTAATATGAGCTCAGAGCAGTCATACTTTGTTCTGCTTTGCTGTGGAGATCCTATGCAGCTCCTTGCATGAACCATTCAACTGCTTCCAGAGATTAGAGATAAATGCATTTGCCGAACAGGTAGTCCTCGATTTACAACAGTTCATTTAGTGATCATTCAAAGTATCAACGACACCAAAAAAAGTGACATGACCATTTTTCACACTTGCAACACTCTGTTGCAGCATCCCCATAGTCATATTATTTATTGTCCACATCCAGCTTGAGTATCCAAATAAAAGTCCAGGCTCATTTTCTTTTCTGAAAAACTTACTGGTTTATTGAATCATAACATGGGAAGGCTTAAGGTATACTAACTCTAAGTTTCTTAGGCCCCAGTACATAGTATTAAATCAATTTCCCCAATCCCCTAGGTTTCCATGTAGACCAAGTAAACAAGCTCCCGTTATTATGGGAACTATCTGTCTCACTTGCACGCCTGCTAAATTCTTCTTGAAAGTTTCGTTTCTCACAAACTTCAGTGGAGCTGTAGAAGTTTCGTTTTCCCTAGTTAACCCTCTTGTAACCAACACCTCCTCCCCCACTTCCTCTAATGACAAGTTGAAAGGATGAGATACGTAGATGCCAATATTTTATTCTTGACATTTATATTCAGATGCTTGACAACTGGTTGATATTTATGATGGTAGCAGTGTCCTGGAGTCATGTGACCATCTTTTGTGACCTTCTGACGAGCAATCAAAGGGGAAGCCAGATTCACTTAACCACCATGTTACTCATTTAATAACTGCAGTGATTCATTTAACAAATGTGGCAAGAAAAGTCGTAAAATGGGACAAAACTCACTTAACTGATTTCTCACTTAGCAACATAAATTCTGGCTCAATTGTGGTCGTAAATTGAGGACTACCTGTATATACTTTACTCTCTCTCGAATCTGCAATAGAGGTGGCCTGCCTTGGATGGAATCTGAAAGCAAACCACTTCAGATGTCAGAATTCTTCTGATTTGCCATTACATTTCAATTACAAGATATGAGATGTACATTAACAATGTAATGCCATCCAAAGAGGGTTTTTTTCTTTTTCTTTAATGTGCTTCTTTATTCTTTCCTTCTTTGTAGAGATTACAAATCCCTTTCTTTTTCTGGAAGCCACTTTTTTCAGTGCTTGTAATTTTGAACGGTTATTAAATGAACTGTTGTTCATTCGAGGACTATTGTTAAATTGAGCTCTGAAATGTGAAAACTTCTTACTTTCATTTTGAACTCAGACCGAAAGCGTCTGTTAAGGATATTGAGCAGCCTTTAGTCTAGCGATGCCTTCAGTCTAACATTTTTATCACTATGGTCCAGTATTTTCCTCGAGTCCTCCGCTCACCTCGCTTTGTTCCGGACTCTTGCCAGAATTATAAAGAACACTTTACGGAAGAGAACTTGCGTCACGTCCGACTATCTCTCGTCACGTGATTATTCTGGAGACTCTAATATGGCGGCGTCCGTGTCCCCGCCGCCTGCGCCAGTTAAGGGGATGGTGAAATTGAGGTAAGAATGGGCTAGTTGTGTGTTTTGGTTCAGTTGCTAGGTTGAGAGTTGTCTTGTCTTGCTTTGGAGGTGATGTCTTGGTAGTACCGTTTCTTATTCTGAGCTCTCTGTGGTCACTTGTTGCTCTTGGATGATCGGAGTAATCTTTCCTCTGTCATCGAGAAACGGAGGAGCTGTAATCCTGAATTCGTGGCGGTTAACGGAGTAAGAATAAAGGGGACTAATTTTGCAGGAGACAGCTAGCAAACTGTAATGCCAAAGATCTCGTGAGAGATGCAGCAAGTGGCTTGCAGAGAATATAAATATGGTTTAGATAACGTGAACTTTGAATGTCAGACTGCATGGGAAAAGCTGCAAACAGACTGGTGTAATTAATAAAGGAAAGGAGGGGCGTATGTGCGATATAAATAGATTATGACATCACTTAGGGATGGAGAATAATAAACTAAAAACTAATAGTGAGCCTTCTGTGTGTACATTATTCAGTACTAATATGTCCCTCTACAGAAAAATAGAGGAGCAGCAAATTTTAAAAATTGGAACAATATGAGTATTTTTTATAAAACACTGCATCTCAATTCCCAAAACTATTACAGTGTCAGACATTAACAAAAGCCCCTCTTTCCCCAAATTCAAAATTATGAGGTTTAAAAAAGCACTAGTTTAGGTGCTTAATTAAGTTGGAGAGGAGATATTTCTCTGAAAGACTCCTTTCTACAAGAATACTTTGGTTAGAGCTTAGTAATTTATTGCTATTTGATTGGGGGTGGGGGTGGGTGGGAGAGAGAATAGAGAAAAACCTGAACAATAAAATCATCTGAACTTTCATAAGTTCATGTGTTAAATGTTTGGAACCAAGTTATTGAAGGATCAGGATTGCATTGTGACATTGCCATATACACATAATCCTTTTTTTTATCATTGTGTCTGGATGACACTCTTCAGGGTTGAGTCTATTCTGGCAAAACAACCATTAATTTAGCAGGTTGTGTGAGCTAGCTAGGCCACAATTCTAAGCCATAACAGTGTTTACTTGTTGAAGGTATATTTGTGAATCTAAATATTGCCTCTTGGTCCTTCTCTCTTGAGTTGTCACTTCTAGATTTAGTTAAACATTTTTGACATGATCAATATAGAGCTATAGGATGTTTCTTCAGTATTGTTTTTAATTGGGCATCTGTATCTGTGGTTTTTGCTGGAAAATTAGGAATTCAATTGTTTCCTTAGGATCCTTTTTTGGAATGCAAGTTTACAGTGGGGATGAGTGGGAAGGGTTTGATCTGAACGAGCATCCTAGTAGTAAGGCTAAATTTCTTATGTTTCTATTTCACCCTATGATCAGTCTTATCTAAATAGGCATCATTAATGTCAATTTTGCATTGCTGTTACAGATGGTCCTTGACTTATGACCATAACTGTTGCTAAGTGAGACATTTGTTAAGTGAGTTTTGTTCCAGTTTACAACCTTTCTTGCCTCATTTGTTAAGTGAATCACTGCAGTTTTTAAGTTAGTAACATGGTTGTTAAGTGAATCTGGCTTCCCCATTGACTTTGCTTGTTAGAAGGTCACAAAAGGTGGTCACTTGACCCCAGGTCAGTGCAATCTTCATAACTATGAATCAGTAGCCAAGTATCTGAATTTTGATAACATAACCATGGGGATGCTGCAATAGTTATAAGTGAGAAAAAGGCTCATAAGTCATTTTTTTTCAGTGCTGTTGTAACTTCGAATTGTCACTAAATGAATTGTTGTTGGTCAAGGACTGCCTGTAATTTTAAGCCTCTCACCCCTTTCTAATATATATTCTAAATGAGCCTTCATGTCTGGTTTGAAACAACAGCGTAGAAGTGACATTGGTCACCTAGATCCCCACAATGGATAAATGGCTGCAAAAACTGATGGAGTTAGCAGAGATGTCTAAATTGATTGTGCTGATCAAATAGTTTTATTTCTACTTAGAAACTGCTTCTGAACTTTGTGCGTGAGGTGGAAAAAAATGAAACTTTGATTTTGAATTTTACCAATTATATAGATTTGTTGTTATAGAAATGGCTAGTTAATACGATTATTTAAAAGTAAAAAGTTGGGGGTCGATGTTAGTATCTTATTCTACTGCAAAGGGAGTCAGAAGTCAATGCCTTTTTTTCCCCCCTTCCTCCCCTCACTTTCCCTTTTCTTTTCCCCCTTTCCCCCTTTCCCTATTTTCCCAGTATTTACTTTTGTATTCTCTTTGTACGCTTTATTAACTATTAACTATTTAACTATTAAGACAAAAAAAGAAGAAAAAAATATATCCATATAACACTTGCTCTGAACTTATGTCCAAATTCAGAATTTGGTGCTGACAGCTAAGTAAAAAAAAAACAAAACCAGATATATGTGGATTATATTCTTCTGTTCCCAGGAGAATCTGAAAAAAAAAATAGTGTTGGATCTGGCCCTCAGGTTTGTATACTAGCAAAAGGACCCAAAACAAAACATATTCTAGGCTGAAATCTATGCTTACATTATTTCTTTTTTCTTTGGTATTTTAATATTTGATATCTTTAATAATTAAGAATGGAGTATATTTACGAGAAGTAAATTCTACAAAAGTTAGTTTTATTTCTAAAATATTAATCAGAATCCACAGAAATTCCACTGAGTTCAATGATTAATAACTAGTAAGAGAAATAGAATTGTAGCAAAATATATTTAAAATATTATATATTTAGGATCTGAGAATCTTAGTATTTTATCAGTTATCAAAATAAAAGAAAAACTATTTAATCTTCAGCCACAAAAGGTATAGAGCTCTTTTGAAGAAAGAGAAGCGGAAGAAAAGGAGACAATCTCTAGCAAGACTGAGAGATTCAGGTAAACGAAAATATATTCTGATAATGAAAAAATAAATAAAAATATTTTTTCCCACTGTGAATTATGTTCTAGTGATCAGAGAGGGTTGTCAATTTCCACAGTTTTGAAAGTGTGTGTGTGTGTGTGTGTGTGTGTACATATATGTGTAGGCATATGTGTAGTGTGTAGACATTTATGTGGAGTGTGTAGACATTTATGTCCTCTGTGTGTGTGTGTGTGTGTGTGTGTGTGTGTGTGTGTGTGAGAGAGAGAGAGAGAGAGAGAGAGAAAGAGAGAGAGGGAGGGAGGGAGGGAGAGAGAGAAATAACTTTGAGATTACAAAAGATTGGCTATGTAGGCAGTAGTAGTAAGCTACTGCTGATGATTTGATTAAATAGTACTGGTAAAATAGGTTATTAATTATTAAGAGTTTGAGTTCTTATATACAATCTGTACAAAATAGTCGATGGACAAAATTGAAATATAAGCAGACTTGAGGAAACCTCAATATTTCTTGGGGAAAAGGAATGTTTGGAATAGTTTTAGAATATTTGTGTGGAAAGGTTTATCCTAAAAGAGCAACATTCCCTTAATCCTGTTTCTTTGGTATATAAAATTGAATCTTAATTGCTTTCATTTTGATGAAGTGACTATATTATTTAGGTTACTGTAGTGCTTGGCCCTCCAATGAGGTTTGGGAGTCTAGTTGCATCCATGATTACAGAAACATAAAATTAATTGAATTAGGTCATTCAGGCCAGTGGTCCCCAACCCCCGGTCCGCGGACCGGTGCCGGGCCGTGGAGTACCTGGCACCGGGCCGCGCAGCGGCTGGGGGACATGAACGCTGCAGCGCAAAGGCTCCTGGGCCGTGCGCAAAAGCTCCTGGGCCGTGCGCAAAGGCTCCAGGGAAGAGAGCCCCGCGCAGGTACGCACGTGTGGCCCAAAGCCCCCACCCCTGCGCGCGCTCAGCGGGCCACGGTAAAATTATCAAAGGCTGATTGGTCCGCGGCGATAAAAAGGTTGGGGACCACTGATTCAGGCCATTCGGACCAATCCTCTATTCAAGGCCTTATTTATTTATATTTTATTTAACTATTTCTATACTATAGACTCTGGACAGCATATGACAAAAGGATCCTGGAGTATCTAATCCAAATTAAAACAACACAATTACTAAATGGTTCCTTATAGGTATTTGTGATGGTCAAAGACCCATTGAACAGGCTATTAAGACCTGTGGTGGTACAGTGGTTAGAATGCAGTACTGCAGGCTGCTACTGCTGCCTGCTGGCTGCCTGCATTTCAGCAGTTTGAGTCTTACCAGCTCAAGGTTGACTCAGCCTTCCATCCTTCTGAGGTCGGTAAAATAAGGACCCAGAGTGTTGAGGGCAATATGCTGACACTGTAAACTGCTTAGAGAGGGCTGTAAAGCACTATAAAGCGGTATATAAATCTAATTGCTATTGCTATTTTCAGGGCCTTCTGAAGTAGGAGAAGCTGTGTATATCTTTTGTGTCAAGGGACTATTACCAAAAGAACTTGACTGATGTATCTCTTACTTTTTCTTGGGAATGGGCATATTAGATCCACTGTAGATATTTGGAACAGTCAGGCATGCTTGGTAAACAGTACCTGATGTAACCCAGCAGTATGCCATTCAGAGCTTTATATGTTCAGCCAGTACTTTGAACTGGATCCATAAGTTTATTGAAAACCAATATAGCACTCTTAAGATGAATGTAACTGTAATGTAGTTAGCTTCCCCTAGTAGCCATCTGGCTGTTGCATTCTAATTCCCTATAGAGCACAATTTGCTATAAATTAATTTAAAGCTTCTCCAGAAAATGTCCATCTTTTTCTAGACATAGGAGAATCTACTACCTTTCTTGGAAATTAGTTGTATTGTCAGAAATATTATAGGAACAAGAAACAGAATTGACTTTCTATAATTGAAATGGATTAATATTTATTTAAATAATGTGGAATGCACTAATCTGCCTCTTAACCAAAGATGAGCAATTGGAATTGTGTATCTAATTCTTTTTCTTTATAGAAAATGCAAATAAAGATGAACCAATTTATGAAAAAGAACTGAATGAAGAAGAGCAAGAACTTGAAGATGAAAGGTGAATAAACAAATTTAACCTATAAACAGGCAGCTCAAATTTCTGCATGCTTACTTATATTCATTAACCTTCTATCTAGGTATATAACTTGAAAGACAAGTGTATACAGTGCATTCAGAAAGTATTCAAACCCCTTTCACTTTTGTCAATTTTGTTTTGCTGCAGCCTGATTCTACAGTTGCTGAAATTCATTTTTTTCTCATTAATCTACTTAGTACCCCATAATGACAAAATGAAAACAGAATGTCTGAAAATTTATCAAAAAGAAAAAAACTAAAATATCACATTGGCATAAATATTCAGACCCCTTCATTCAGTACTTTGTTGAAGCACCTTTTGCAGCAATTATAGCCTCGAGTCTTTTTGGGTATGACGAACAAGCATTATGCATCTGGATTGAGGGCTTTTCTGCCATTCTTCCTTGCAAATCCTCTCAAGGTTGGATGGTGACCATCTGTGGACAGACATTTTCAGGTCCCTTCCCCAATTGTTCAATAGAGTTCAAGTCAGGGCTCTGGCTGGGCTACTCTAGGACATTCACAAAGTTTTCCCTAAGTCACTCCTGTGTTTCTTGGCTGTGTGCTTAGGATCATTGTCATGTTGGAAAGTGAACCTTCAGTCCAGTCCGAGGTCCTGAGTGCCGTGGAACAGATTTTCATTGAGGATATCCCTGTACTTTGCTCCATTCAGGTTTCCCTCCAGTCTCTCAATCTCTGCTGCTGAAAAACACCCCAACAGCATGATGTTGCCCCCACCATGCTTCACTATTGGAATCACATTGGGCAGGTGATGAGTTGTGCCTGGTTTCCTCTACACATAATGTTTAGAATTGAGGCCAAACAGTTCAATCTTGGTTTTATCAGACCAGGGAATCTTGTCCCTCACAGTCTGAGAGTCCTTCAAGTGGTTTTTTGCAAACTCCAAATGGGCTTTTGTGTGATTTGCACTGAGAAGAGGCTTCCATCTAACCACTCTGCCATAAAGCCCAGATCTCCACACAGGATCTCTGGAACTTCTGTCAGAGTGACCATTGGGTTCTTGGTCACTCTCTTACTAAGGCCCTTCTTCCCCAATTACTCAGTTTGACTGGGCGACTACTCTTGGAAGAGTTCTGGTAGTGCCAAACTTTTTCCATTTGAGAATTTTGAGGCCACTGTGCTCTTAAGAACTTCAGTGTGGCAGATATTTTATTGTAGCCTTCCCCAGATCTGTGCCTTGTAATAATCGTATCTTTGAGTGCTGCAGGCAGTTCCTTTGACTTCATGGCTTTTGCTCTGCTACAGCATGCATTGTCAGTTATGGGACCTTCTGTAGAAAGGTGTGTGCCTTTCCAAATCATGTCCAATCAATTTAATTTACCACAGGTCAACTCCATTCAAGATGTAGAAACATGTCAGCAATTATCAAGAGAAATGGGAGGCACCAGAGCTAAATTTCAAGTGTTGTCTGAATACTTACAGTCAGGTCCAGAAATATTGGGACATTGACACAATTCTAACATTTTTGGCTCTATACACCACCACAATGGAGTTGGAATGAAACAAACACAATGTGCTTTAACTGCAGACTGTCAGCTTTAATTTGAGGGTATGTACATCCAACTCAGGTGAATGGTGTAGGACTTACAGCAGTTTGCATATGTGCCCCCCACTTGTTAAGGGACTAAAGGTAATGGGACAATTGGCTTCTCAGCTGTTCCATGGCCAGGTGTGTGATATTCCCTCATTACCCCAATTACAATGTGCAGATAAAAGGCCCAGAGTTCATTTCAAGTGTGCTATTTGCATTTGGAATCTGTTGCTGTCAACTCTCAAGTTGAGATCCAAAGAGCTGTCACTATCAGTGAAGCAAGCCATCATTAGGCTGAAGAAACAAACCAAACCTATCATAAAGATAGCAAGAACATTAGGTGTGGCCAAAACAACTGTTTGGAACATTCTCAAAAAGAAGGAACACACCGGTGAGCTCAGCAACACCAAAAGACCAGGGAGACCATAGAAAACAACTGTGGTGGATGACCGAAGAATTCTTTCCCTGGTGAAGAAAACACCCTTCACAACAGTTGGCCAGATCAAGAACGCTCTCCAGGAGGTAGGTGTATGTGTGAAAGTCAACAATCAAGAGAAGACTTCACCAGAGTGAATACAGAGGGTTCACCACAAGATGTAAACCATTGGTGAGCCTCAAAAACAGGAAGGCCAGATTAGAGTTTGCCAAACAACATCTAACAAAGCCTTCACAGTTCTGGAACAAGATACTATGGACAGATGAGACCAAGATCAACTTGTACCAGAGTGATGGGAAGAGAAGAGTATGGAGAAGGAAAGGAACTGCTTATGATCCTAAACATACCACCTCATCAGTGAAGCATGGTGGTGGTAGTGTCATGGCGTGGGCATGTATGGCTGCCAATGGAACTGGTTCTCTTGTATTTATTGATGATGTGACTGCTAACAAAAGCAGCAGGATGAATTCTGAAGTGTTTCGGGCAATATTATCTGCTCACATTCAGCCAAATGCTGCAGAACTCATTGGATGGCGCTTCACAGTGCAGATGGACAATGACCCAAAGCATAATGCAAAAGCAACCAAACAGTTTTTGAAGGGACAGAAGTGGAATGTTATGCAATGGCCAAGTCAATCACCTGACCTGAATCCCATTGAGCATGCATTTCACTTGCTGAAGACAAAACTGAAGGGAAAATGCCCCAAGAACAAGCAGGAACTGAAGGCAGTTGCAGTAGAGGCCTGGCAGAGCATCACCAGGGATGAAACCCAGCATCTGGTGATGTCTATGCGTTCCAGACTTCAGGCTGTGATTGACTGCAAAGGATTTGCAACCAAATATTAAGAAGGGAAAGTTTGATTTTTGATTATTATTCTGTCCCATTACCTGTGGTCCCTTAACAAGTGGGAGGCACATATGCAAACTGCTGTAAGTCCTACACCGTTCACCTGAGTTGGATGTACATACCCTCAAATTAAAGCTGACAGTCTGCAGTTAAAGCACATTGTGTTTGTTTCATTCCAACTCCATTGTGGTGGTGTATAGAGCCAAAAATGTTAGAATTGTGTCAATGTCCCAATATTTCTGGACCTGACTGTATGCTAATGTGATATTTGAATTTCTTTTTAATAAATTTTTAGGCATTTCTAAAATTCTGTTTTCATTTTGTCATTATGGGGTACAGAGTGCAAATTAATGAGAAAAAAATGAATTTCAACAACTGTAAAATCAGGCTGCAGCATAACAAAATTGACAAAAGTGAAGGGGGTCTGAATACTTTCTGAATGCACTGTAAATAGCAAAGTGTGTAAACAATTTAATACATGTAGAACGTTCTCTTATTTTCTCTTTCTTTAATTGATTACTCTCTAATAATTACTATATAAGCTGCTGAACTTGTCTTCTGATAAACTTTATATATAAAAGGTATACAGTATATAAAGTTTATATACAGTACACCTTCTTGGTCTTAATCATATCTGCTTGGTAATATGCCTCATGGGTTTAGTAGAAGTTACTCCCTAACAGGCAGCCTCATTGGTGACATGTTAATTTTCATCAGTTAATTTAAAGAAGGAATAGCAAATAGAATTGTTTAAAATGAGACAAACTCTTTGATTCACTGTTAACCTATTATATTGGAAGGCAAAGGCTTCATGAAGAATGGTTGCTAAGAGAAGAAAAGGCTCAAGAAGCTTTCAAGATCAGGAAGGAAAGAGAAGAGGCAGCCAGAAAACGTCAGGAGGAAGAAGAGGTATAGTGTACCTTTTGAAACAGTGAAATAGACTCCTAGAATTAACTAGGCAGCGAAATGTAGTTATTTTGCTGCTCTTATTGCGTCATCAGATAATCGCCCGGCCGCCCTCTTTAGGGTGACCCGCTCCGTGCTCCACCAGGAAGCACGGGAGGACCCCTTGGAGGGTAGAGCCGAGGATTTTGTTCAGTATCTGTATGACAAAATCACTCAGATTCGGGAAGATTTGGACTCCGACTGGGTAGTCTCAGGGGGAGAGACAGGGGCAGGTCTTGAGAATGTTATCTGGGATGAGTTTGATTCTGTGACCCCTGAGGAAGTGGACAGGATTCTGGGTAGACTGAATGCGACCACTTGTTTATTGGACCCGTGTCCTTCCTGGTTAGTACTGGCTTCCCGGGAAGTGACACGAGGTTGGCTCCAGGGGATTATAAACGCTTCGCTGAGTGAGGGTGACTTTCCCGCCGCCTTGAAAGAGGCGGTGGTGAGGCCTCTCCTCAAGAAGCCTTCCCTGGACCCGGCAATGTTGGTAAATTATCGTCCGGTCTCCAACCTTCGCTTTGTTGCGAAGGTTGTTGAGAGTGTGGTCGCGCAACAGCTCCCCCAGCACCTGGATGAAACGACGTATCTGGATCCGTTCCAGTCGGGCTTCAGGCCCGGGTACAGCACGGAAACGGCATTGGTCGCGTTGGTTGATGATCTCTGGAGGGCTCGGGACAGGGGGTGCTCCTCTGTCCTGGTCCTGTTAGATCTCTCAGCGGCTTTTGATACCATCGACCATGGTATCATGCTGCACCGGTTGGAAGAGTTGGGGGTGGGAGGCACTGTGTTGCGGTGGTTCTCCTCCTTTCTCTCTGACCGGTCACAGTCTGTGTTGACAGGGGGACAGAGGTCGACCCCGAGGCCCCTCATATGTGGGGTGCCGCAAGGGTCGGTCCTCTCACCTCTCCTGTTCAACATTTATGTGAAGCCGCTGGGCGAGATCATCCGTGGTTTCGGGGTGGAGTACCATCAGTACGCTGACGACACCCAGCTGTACATTTCCACTCCGGATCACCCCAACGATGCCCTTGAAGTGATGTCCTGGTGCCTGGAGGCCGTACGGATCTGGATGGGGAGGAACAGGCTCAGGCTCAACCCATCCAAGACTGAGTGGCTGTGGTTTCCGATGTCCCGATATAGTCAGTTGACGCCATCACTGACTATTGGGGGCGAATCATTGGCCCCCACGGAGAGGGCTCGCAACTTGGGCGTCCTCCTGGATTCACGGCTGTCTTTAGAAGAGCACTTGACGACCGTGACCGGGAGGATTTTTCATCAGGTTCGCCTGATTCGCCAGTTGCGTCCCTTTCTGGATCGGGACTTGTTACGCACAGTCACTCATGCCCTTGTCACCTCCCGCCTGGACTATTGCAACGCTCTCTACATGGGGCTCCCCTTGAGGAGCACCCGGAGGCTCCAACTGGCGCAGAGTGCGGCCGCGCGGGTGGTAATGGGAGCGACATGGCATTCCCATGTAACACCCCTCCTGCGCGAGCTGCACTGGCTCCCGGTGGTCTTCCGGGTGCACTTCAAGGTTTTGGTTACCACCTTTAAAGCGCTCCATGGCTTAGGACCCGGGTACTTGCGGGACCGCCTACTACCACCAATGGCCTCCTACCGGCCGGTACGCTCCCATAGAGAGGGGCTCCTCCGGGTGCCGTCAGCCAAACAATGCCGACTGGCGGCCCCCAGGGGGAGAGCCTTCTCTGTGGGGGCACCTACTATCTGGAACGAGCTCCCCCCAGAGATACGGAGGATCCCGGATCTGCGCACCTTCCGCCACGCCTTAAAGACCTTACTATTTCACCAGGTCGGCTTGGCCTAATTTTCCCCCTCTTTTATAAAGATTTTTAAAATTTTAAATATCTTTTAGTATTTATATATTCAATTTTAAATTGGTTTTAAAAGTTTGGGGTTTTAAATTTGTCGGGGCCAAAATTATTTAATTTGATTTTATTCTATTTTTTAAATTTTGTATTGTATGTGTTTTTATTGTTTGGCTGTGCACCGCCCTGAGTCCTTCTGGAGTAGGGCGGTATAGAAATCTAATAAAATGAACTGAAATGAAATGAAATGAACTTTTGAATCTTCAAACATCATTAATGCCTTTATTTCAAAAAAGAGATCAACACTCAAATTGCCATGAACTAATATTGATAATGCAGCACTATATTTGGAAGAGATGCTAAATAAATAACAAAGGGAGCAGTTATGTTATTTGTGATTTAAGTTGCATAGACATAAATTAAGTTTGGTTGATTACAATAAAATATGGTCAGTCTTTATTGAAGCTATTTTGTAAAACTATAGTTATATTTCTGTGAGAAGCCCTTAAATGTATTTAATTTTATTTATTTAAAACATTTATATAGCCACCCTTCTTATATCAGACTTCGAGTGTTTCCCAATCAGCAAGTAAAACAACACCAATTTAAAAATAGCATAACATATACCTATTAAAACCATAGACATTAAAAACTTAGCATCGAAGTTATGTTTCCAACATCATTAAATCATCATTAAATGTATTATTTTGTTATGTTGTTCCATTGCTTTCTCTTCAATAATGCTTGTTTTTATCTTTTATAAATAAAGCAAACATAATTGGTGGGTGTTGTAAAATTATGAGAATTTCCATGTAATCAAAACAACATGATAGCATATCTGACAGGTAGAAAAATAAAGAACAAATGGAGACCAACCCAGCCTTCCAAAAGAAGGAGGACAGTTCTCTGTTATAAAGAGTGGAAGGAAAACAAAATATAAGAATGTTTGATGGGTTTTTTTTCTTTGTATGGCTGCTTCCATCATTGGAGATGCCAAATGTTTTGTTTATGGCTTCTCTTTTCTTTTTCCTTATGATCTTACCTATTTGATTTCTTCTGTGCTGGCTTTTTGGCTCATCCTTGCCTATGGAATAAGCTGACAATTAATTTAAGCAACTTCTGTGAAGCAAGAAATCCAAAAACTACAGATGAGTAAGGTTTACTGAAGACTATAGGAATCTGGAATCTAAGCATATCACCTACTTCAGTAGCTCAAAAATAAGCCCTTGAAACAGGACTCCAATTTTTTTTTTTCATTTTGTTTTCCTTTCCGCTGTTTGTAAGATATTGGGTGCGCTGTCATGTTTTTATTGTTGCAGCTGTAAGATTTGCTATTGTGTTGTTTTTCTCTACAGTAGCTATGTGAGAAAAGTAACTCACAAAATTTATCCACATTGAAAAATTAAGTAAATTTGAATTGGTTCATTGGTTAAAAACCAGACACCTAATTAATTTCAAGGAAACAATATTAATTTAATACGATGCAACAATATTTGTACACATTAATTTGAAATGAATTTTCTAGATAATAAATGGTTTATTTTTTTTAGCAAAAAATAAAAGAAGAATGGAAAAAACAACAACAGAAAGAACAAGAGGAGGAAGACCGAAAACAACAAATGAAGAGAGAAAGAGAGGTGATTCCTGCTCTAGGAGGATAAATCCCATGCATATCCTCTCATTGTACTCATGTTATAAGAGTCCTAAGTTACTTCAGTGAGATATCAGATTTTTAAACAGAGAGTTTGAGTTGGAGAGTGCCAATCAGTTTGTTCAAAGAAATCTCATTTGGAATATGTCATATGACTAACTATTGTCCAAGAAACAGTCTGATTCCTGGGTAGTAATGTTTCAAAGGGAGAATATAAGACACCAGAGATGGCAGCCAGAGAAGACAGGGAAAGCAGGAAAGGATGATTGGGTGGCAGTTGGACCAGTGTAATACATTGCGTAAGCACAGCAATGGCAGCTGATGGTAAGTAGGGGCTGGACACTGGTAATGTTGGTGGTTGGGCAGGTCAGTGGGATATGCTGCTGAATGGGGGGAGAGGGGACTGTGTATACTGACCATTCCATAAAATCCCTCCAGTTTCCTGTGGTTTTGTTTTGGCTAGTTTGGCCAACAATAACCTAAGCTTTGTATCAGCCAAACTGCAGCTCTACAGAACGGGGGTTTGGCAGAACTTCTTGAATGCTGTGTTTCTTTTGAGTTCAAAATATAGCACACTGATGATTCTGTCTTACTAATTCTAAATTAGATCATTATGTAAACTATTAAACTAATACTTCTGAATGTAAAGGGACAGGCTTGCACTGTAATTCAGTGTTAAATTGGAAAGAATACAGAATAATGGCCAACTTTACCCTTCAGACCTCTCAAATATATATAGTATCCTTTTTGTACATTTACTTCATCTTGCTACAGCTGGTAATTATAAGTTTTCTGAGGCATAAAGAAAGAAAAATCACAAATTTGCAGTACCCTTTCCTTGATCAATGGTTGTGACCAAGCTACCAGCTCTATTCCTATATTGGCAAATGAAGAAACTCCATGGCTTTTGGTACAAAAAGCAGGCTTCTTACTAAGAGAATGTAGATGTAGGAAAATTATATGTCAGTTATGTAAACTTTATTTAAAGTTGTAGCAAATAAAGATTAATCTTGTTTAAAGTTTTTAACATGGAATTATACTGCTGCGATTCCTTAACTTTTTTTTTCACTTAAAGATGTTGCAGCTCATCTTTACCTGGTTTATTCATCAAGACGTATCTTTTTCTATAGCTTGTTAAATGGGGGAAGAAACATATTACAAAGGTTTATTTTTATAGGTTATACTTTATAGAATCTTTGAAAGTAAAAAATGAATATGTCTATTGCTCAAATTTTGGCAAAAAATTGAGATTTGTCATTTTATATTGATATTTAAAACTTAGAAAGAGGAGCTTGGGTTATAGAAATAATTGAAGTACAGAATTCTTCATTAAAAACTTGGTGCTATAAAGACATATCTGCCTTCAATATCATTTTAATTCCAAGAAGTGTCCTGGATCCCAAATGAGTCATATAAGCTTTCTTAGAAAATAAAAGCTAGTGCTGTTTCAGAGTGTGGCCACAAAAGGTAAGAAGTGCTGGAAGGTGTGGTAGGGAGCTTATGTCTCCCATGGCAGCTCTTTTGTGAATGAGCAACATTTCCAAGTGGCCATTTTGCCTGAACACGCACAACATAATCCAAGTATGCCCACAAACCCTGAAAAGTTAGACCTACTATTTATCTATAAAAGCTGAGCTGGAATAAATAAATCTGATATTAATGTGAACAAGTATTGGACTCAGTGTGAATATGGTCACTGAGGAATCATAACTGAATGATTTTGAGTATCACTGGTTACAACTGAAATTCTGATATATAATGAGAAATCAGAAGCTGTTGATTAATTCTTAATTACCCTTAGTGCTTATGGTTGTGGCTTTTTTTAAATACACTTAACACTAGTACTCAACTTTATTTTTGCAACTCTAAGCTTTGCTATTCAGACATTATTTGCTCAGTTAAAAGTGCAGCAATCAATGCAGCAAGTGAAGTTGAGCATATTTGACCTTGTAATTACCATTGAGAAAGTTGAATATAAATCAGTGTTTCTGGTACATAATTTGCAGAGTTTTTGATACAATGACATTCTGATACTTGTCCCCTATAATATACCTATATTAGAAAGGGAACCAGTCTCATCCAAATTCAAAAGATTGATGCAAAGAACACATAATATATTTAACTCATTGCAGAATTATATTGCTAACTTGCAAAACTAAAAAGTCAGAATATCTTCTACACTTCCTTTATAATGTTTAGGGCTGTGTTTTGTTGACAAAGGGAATGTGAGTAGATATGGAGGAAATTATGTAAAATATAATTTAAATGTTTTATCTCTGTGTGTGTACAGTATGTTGTATGAGTGTATACATACATGAATACATAGAATAATATGTAAGCCTTCTCTCAGTTGAACTAAGTAAAGCAATACTTAAAGCTGAGCATTTTGATCTTAACTAAACAAATCAGATGTCAGGATTCAAAGTTTTTACTAGTTCTGTATTTGCACCATTTGTAGGACGCCGTGCAGAAGATGTTGGATCAGGCTGAAAGTCAGGTATGTTTAGAGCAGGGACACAGAGCATTTTAGCTAAATATGGTTTATAATTAATAATTTGGATAGGCAAAGGACTACTACAAATGCAGGGATACCATCAAATGTGTGATGCTAGAATTTCTGTGGTGGATTTTTGTGAGATAAGAGAATTAGTAGTTTGTTTGTTGTTGATGTGTTAATCTAATTTTAACATTAGATCTTGAAAGCTTACAACTCTGTTTTCTTTTGTGGAAAGTTATATCTCTTTTTCAAGATGTGTTGGTACTAAAATTTAGTAGCTTAATCTGGACACTGGGAAAAGGCATTGGGGAACATATGTGGGTTGTCCAGTCCTGCTTTAGAGATAATATAAAATGGAACAGTGATACATATTTAATTATGCTTTGTATCAGCTTTTTATATTGCTGCCTGTCAGCTATTTAATGCAAATACCTTTCATAAATAATAAGATGCATAAATATTTGTTCAAAAGCATGCAAATGCAAGTAGATAAATAGGTACCATTTTGATGAGAAGGTAGCGTTCCGGGCACCTCGGTGTAAAATCATGCTGGCCACATGACTACAGAAGTGTCTTCAGATAACTCTGGCTCCCTGGGCTAAAAACAGAGATGGGCAGCACCCTAGAGTTGGACACAACTGAAACCTTTACCTTTATTTGGAACAGTGCAGATATTAGTTGAAATGCTTTGTGAAAGCATAAACATATTTTAGTGCTGTTATGTATGTCAATATAAATGAAGGAACAAGAAAAATTAATTACATATTACCTAATTCATAAGGGCACATTTTGGATAGCTTTATTTGATTTAAAGATATATCTTCAGAAAGTAATATCAGCAATGTCATAAATTCATCAGTAAGTGATAATATCTTTTAATAGGGAATTATGTTTCTGAATATTTTGTAACATTAGATATGATTGTTTAAAACTGTGTGGAATGTAATGAAATTGTCAGCCCCACCCGTTTAGTGATGAAATTTTAGTTTCCCTTTATTTAATAAAGTTAGTGATGTTTTTATAGAAAAGCTGATTTATTAGGTAAATGTACTCATCAGAATGCATTTATAAACTTTATTTTGTTTTATTATAATGGTATTGTTTTTGAAAACAAAACACAGCCGGAAAATGTGGCCACTACTTGGCACAATCCTGAGCCCCCAGAGAATATAGGCACCGAGAAAGATCGTGCTAATTGCCCTTTCTATATTAAAACTGGAGCATGCAGATTTGGAGACAGGTAATTCAATCCTAATTGAATAATTAAAATAACTAGTAATGGTTTTTTCCTGCAATATTAATTAATACATTAAACATTTTGGCTTATATCCGAAGGATGAAATTTACTCACTGAAAGACATTACATCTTGAGATGAATATCCACCATGGCAGCTATTGCAGTATTTTAATAATTGATGAGCAAGCTTCTTCACCTGGAAAAGTGCCTCATTTCTCCTCCTCCCACCCCCACCCCCTTTTGTGTTCATCTCCAGATTAGCTTTCAACTTCTGGAGAAACATGGGAAACTGATTTGGGTGTCATGCACATCATTGAATGGGTAGTTCTGCTCAAGAAGGAGCTCATTTTGTGTATGAAATAAATGTGGGGTATAAAGTTACTGTTGCTGTGCAGTTTATATGAACAAGAAAGGTGGCATGGTTGATTAGTTGATTAATTTCAAGAATTTTATTCTGTTATTCAGTAACAATAAATTTTAGTATTTTGGTTAATGGAAAATGCCCTCAGAACAGTTAAATGGTGAATAAGTAGCTCTGCTTTGCAGGAAAGATTTTAATCTAATAAATTCCTTTTAATGTTACAATCTGACACTCCTAATATTATTTTTCTTTGGATACTTTTTTTTTTTTTTTTTAAATTTGATTTATATGCCGCCCTTCTCCAGAGACTCAGGGCGGCTTACAATGTGTTAAGCAATAGCCTTCATTCTTTTGTATATTTTATACAAAGTCAGCTTTTTCACTTTAGTGAAAAGGCTTCAGTACTGAGTCCTTAGGATAATAAATTCTCATGCAAAATCTATGACAACGTATTTTTAGACCTCTGCCATATTTGTGGCAGGTGATCTCAGCCTCAAGCCACACCTCAGGGAAATATGGGCGAGACACCATATTTGAATGGTACATCTAAGAATGAGAAAAATGTATTCAATTTTCAATATACAATTAACTATATTCTCTTATTTTTTTGTGTTAATCAGAAATATTGTGACAAAATTATTCCTATTAATATTTGTTTTGGAACTTATACAGGTCTGCTCATTCTTTGTCTTTTCTGGCTGAAGGCAAGAGTCAGGATATTGCATAAAGTAAAGGGAATTGACCCATACATTATTAACTGACATTTTTAATAGTGAGTTGCATGAATCTAAATGTAGTTCAGGATACTTTTTATAGACAAAAATAAAACCTGTATCCTGAAAGAAAAAGCATCATTTAAATGAATGCATTTGAAATGCGCCACATATGTTCTTTTTACATCTTTTGACTGGCCAATCTCTCATCATAAGCTTGCGTTCTTGAAGACACTTTGGAAATGGGCAGCATGTAAGATAGCACTTCAGATAAATCAGAGAAATAATTTATGAAGTAATGTCTTTTCTTTCCATTTCCTATCACAAGTGAAAGAAGATTTTGTTTGTCTGAAGCTTCTGTGTATGCTACAAGAATTAGAGAGTAATTTGAGGATGACTAATAATAACTGGAGAGTTATTTAAATCAATGGGTGGGAATCCATAAGTATATATTTAATAATCAAAAATTAAAATGTCAGATGCTTCAAGAATGGCTTTAAAGTAAGTGATAAATGTTGCTAACATTTATATTTCACTAGGCTTAATGTTCTGGTGAAACATGTCATACATGATCAGAATTTTAGTAGGTTCAGTGCCTTTTTCTTTTTAATTGTAGGTGTTCTCGGAAACATCATTATCCAAGCTCTAGTCAGACCCTTCTTATCAGGGGAATGTTTGTTACCTTTGGGATGGAACAGTGTAAGAGAGATGACTATGACACAGATGCAAGTCTAGAATACAGTGAGGAGGAAATTTATCAGCAGTTCGTAGATTTCTATGAAGACGTACTTCCTGAGTTCAAAAATGTGGGGAAGGTTATACAGTTCAAGGTATGAAAAGATTTAGTTTGGTATTTTCTGCATGCCTTAGTTGTGAATTTATAAACGTAGAATTATGGAAAATGTAGGACCTCAGTCTTGTGTGAAAGAAGTGGGGAGGCAGAATAAGTTCGTAATTTGGTTATAAATGAGTTTATGTGCTTTTTCTTGCTGAAAAAGATCTGATAAATGATGCCCCTAAGCCAAACGAGTGGGAAAAAAATTATGATCCTCTGGTCAGTTTATAAGTGGAAAATAAGGAAGTATTTTTTGTCTCCTTTTCTGCCCTTCTATGTAGCCTTGGCATATTATTTTCCTTAATGTCTTCTTTGATCCCAACTCTCATAGTCAGGTTGGTATAACTTGGACACATAAGGAACATTTATATTCTGACTCTCTATTCCAGCAAGAAAGGAGCTAATGACCCAGTTGGTCTTAGGTCAAGAAGATTTAGCTGAATGTCAAAGCAAGTTCAAGTACCTGAACTTTTGAGGAATGTAGCAAAATGCTAATTTTAACAGTGAATTAGATACCGTTTTGAATTTTACAAGTTTACCACCTACCTATGAAACAGCTGTTTGCTTACTAAGATAAGTAAGCACACAACCAGCTTATAGCTCTTTGAATAGGATGATGAAATTAATGCTTTGCTGTAAATAGTGTACCTTGTAAAAATGTATTATTGTGTAATCCCTTGTTCAGTACTAAGACCTGACAATCTAATTCCCAATACAGTATGTCCAAGATTAAATCTTAATATAAACACAAAGAAACTGTATTTACAAAATTAAGGGAAATGCTATGAGGATTAGTTTTTTCCAGATATAGTTTGAATGACGTTTTATCTTTTACATAGGTGAGCTGTAACTTTGAACCTCATCTTCGAGGAAATGTCTATGTTCAATATCAGTCGTAAGTATTTAACAATAAACAATTTAACTTAATAAAGATCTTACAAAAAGTTTTAAGGCAAAGCGTTAATGGGTTGTGACCGAGGGAAGTATATTTCAGCATGTCAGTGGCTCCTTTTGAGCATTAATTTCCTATAACTCTAGCCTGTTTTGTAAAAGATCTGCAGTGGATTATGTGAAAGGGAGTTTCCTCACAAAACCAGAAACCATTTCTTTTTAAGATTTCCTATCACACAAACAATTTTAATCATATTCTGATCCTTCCTATTAAACATTAGGTTAAGATAATTCAGTGCCCATTTGCTTTGACCTGCACAGGTAATCCTTGATTTACAACCAGTCACTTAGAAGTTATAACGGATCCTGAAAAAGATATTTATGACCTGGATTTAAAGATCCGACCCCATCCCCCCAACCTCCAGAACTTGGGCACTCAGCAACCTACCCACATTTACATGTTTGTATCCTAGGGTTACATGCCATGATTCACACTTTTGCATTTATTTCTGGTTTCTAGCAAAAACTGCCTCATAGTGAACAATGGGTTTACCTTACAACTGTAGTGTTCATGAGTGCTGTTTGCTCAACAAATGTTACAAAAGTTATAAAATTGGACAGTCACATGGTGACTTACATAACAACTGTCACGTTATGACCATAACTGCAGGTGTTAAGTCGATGACTACTTGTGTAGGATGAGTGATATTAAGATGTTTTCTGCTTGCTTTGCAGTATCTCTTGTTTTCATGCTTCTAGTTTCATGACAGTCTAGCAATATGTTCTCAATTTGATTTTTAAAGAGAACAAGAATGTCAGGAAGCTCTCAGTTTATTCAATGGTCGGTGGTATGCAGGGCGGCAGCTGCAGTGTGAGTTTTGTCCAGTAACAAGGTGGAAAACAGCTATTTGCGGTAAGTCAGTGAAACTCTTGATAGTTTCTGTCTTTAAGATGGAGGTTTGTTTTGCACTTTTGCAGTGAGGCTGCCTAAAAATATTACCAAACCGAGTAGGAAGTGATAAAATACAATTTTATGCTGCTATAGCACTTGTAGGTTTCCATCCAGCAGATTGCTGAGGTCATGCCATAATCTTCCATTGATGGGCTCTCTAGGTCTAAATTGGCATGTTTCTTTAGGACTCGTAACTTAGTATGACAAAATGCATGTTTAGCTACTGCTGTATTATTGAATGTACTGGAGAAATATCTCTCAGACATATGCAGAGTTATGTATGGGATATTCTGGAAAAAGCTAAAATTTTTGAAAACACCTTTGCCTAAATATTTCTGTTCATTGGTTGATTAGATGGATGGTGAACCATGCACAAAGCCTTTTTAGATACTGTAATATTTTGCAGACATAGATTTTATTTATTTATTTTATTTCCAATTTATATACCGCCCTTCTCCCTGAGGACTCAGGGCGGTGTACAGCCAGAATTAAAAACATGAAATACAAATATTAAAAAACAATTAAAATATATATAAATTTGGCCCAAAAATTAAAAATCACAAACCAATTAAAACATTTAAAAATTTCTTCTTAAGCCAGCCCGGCTTGCTGGAAAAAGTGGGTTTTAAGGGCATGGCGGAAGGCGCTGAGGTCTTGGATTCTCCTTATCTCTGGGGGTGACTGATTCCAGAGGGTAGGTGCCCCCACAGAGAAGGCCCTCCCCCTGGGGGTCACCAGCCTACATTGTTTGGTTGATGGCACCCTGAGGAGGCCTCTCTGTGGGAGCGCACAGGTCGATGGGAGGTCGTCGGTAGCAGCAGGATAAATGACAGAGTGTACTGAATGGAAACATAATCTTGATTTCAGATTTGATAACTTTTAAAATAAATTCTTTTTCAGGTTTGTTCGAAAGGCAAAAGTGTCCAAGAGGGAAGCATTGTAACTTTCTTCACGTATTCAAAAATCCAAATAATGAATTCTGGGAAGCCAACAGAGATATTCACATTTCCACTGACTGGGCTAAAGAGGCAAGTAAAAACTCTGAAAGGAGAAATAGATTGGGGTACTATGAAGAACATTATAGCAGATCAAGAAGAAGGAACAGTCAAAGTCCCGATTATTCATACAATAAGAGAAATGGAGAATCTGAAAGAAAAAAATCTCACCATAAGCATAAGAAAAGTCATGTTTCTGAGAAATTGGGCAGTCGTGGAAGGCAACGGTCACACAGTAATAAAAAGAAAAGACGGAATCGCAACAGGAGCCTGACATGTAGTCGTAGTAGAAGTCCATCTCCTACAAGAAATAGAGGCAGAAAGACATCTAGTAGCAAAGGAAGGAATAGCTGAACTTGTTGGAGAATTACTTTTAAGACTTGGATGTGTTTTGAAAAATATTATCTATAGTTCTGTTAGATCGATTGTAAATTGTTGTGCCCTAAAATAAAGCTGTTATGCACTACCCTATCTTAAAAGTTTTGCAATAAATTATAAGAAAACAATGACACACATTCCCTGGGACTTGTTTAATAAACATGCTGTGGAAAGTGGATGTTCTTTTTTTTTAATTCTTTAGCTAAAATAAGTATTGTGTTGTAATTTAAACAACTGAAGTAACAAAAATCTTTGGCTTACACTTCGTTTATAAATAAGTCTTACTGCATTAAATAAGTCTACTATACTTTCACATTTGTCCGAAGGTACATTTTTGATTATATTTCCATTCAGCGGTCTCCATACGACCAAAAAAAAAAAAAAAAGCCTGTAAGAAAACAATACTTTGCTAGAATCACCAGCATCCAGTATTAGCATGCCTTCTCCATCCTGCTACTTTCTAAATGTGATAGTATATCTGACTGAGTTGGCCATGGCAATTGTCAGACTGCTGTGGAGTATTAAATTTGTGAAAAGCTTTGTTCTCTATGGCACCATTGCATAAAATGATTAATTTAGAAGTCAAGAATTTGGTCATATAGTGTGTCATTTAAAACACCTTTTTATCATATTAAATAAGCTCAAATTGAGGTCAATTTATATCTCTAGCTTGGGGATTTCCTGGTGGTTTCCCATCCAATTTTATTCAGCCATTTTAGGATTAGCCAAGGTCAGCTTGTTGCCACCTGCTGTGACCTGAACACAGGTAATATAAATATGCCTCTATAAGAGCATCTTCCATGCATAGCTGCTGATCTTGACATTTTTCCTAATTTGGCATGCTATTCAAGTTCCTTGTCCTATAGTATTTTTTGCATATTTAATAATAATAATAATAATAATTTTATTTCTATACCGCCCTTCTCCCGAAGGACTCAGGGCGGTGTACAGCCAGTTTAAAACACAAGACACAACAATAATTAAAAATTAAAATAATTAAATAGATTTGGCTGCTTTAAAAACTCTAAAATTTAAAATACCCCAATTTAAAATTATTATATTGACAGCCCTGCCTGGCGGAACAACAAGGTCTTCAATGCGCAGCGGAACACCCGGAGGTCAGAGATCTTGCGTATTTCCGGGGGCAGTTCATTCCACAGGGCTGGGGCTCCCACAGAGAAGGCCCTCCCCCTGGGTGTCGCCAGCCGACATAACTTGGCTGATGGCACCCTGAGGAGACCCTCTCTGTGGGAACGGACTGGTCGGTGGGAGGCTATTGGTGGCAGAAGACGGTCTTGAAGGTACCCGGGTCCTGTGCCATGGAGCGCTTTAAAGGTGGTAACCAACACCTTGAATCGCACCCGGAAGACCACCGGAAGCCAGTGCAGCTCGCGCAGGAGGGGTGTCACGCGGGCACAGCGGGTTGCGCCCATAACCACCCGCGCGGCCGCATTCTGGACCAGTTGGAGCCTCCGAGTGCTCTTCAAGGGGAGCCCCATGTAGAGAGCATTACAATAGTCCAGCCGGGAGGTGACAAGGGCATGAGTGACCGTGCGCAAGGCATCCCGGTCCAGAAAGGGCTGCAACTGGCGGATCAGGCGAACCTGATAAAAGGCCCCCCTGGCCACGGCCGTCATATGCTCTTCTAAAGACAGCCGTGCGTCCAGGAGGACACCCAGATTGCGAGCCCTCTCTGTGGGGGGCAGGGATTCACCCCCAATAGTCAGCGATGGCACCTGCTGACTATATCGGGACGCCGGCAACCACAGCCACTCGGTCTTGGATGGGTTGAGTCTGAGCCTGTTCCTCCCCATCCAGGCCCGTACGGCCTCCAGGCAGCGAGACATCACATCAAGGGCATCGTTGGGGTGGTCTGGGGTGGAGATGTACAGCTGAGTATCATCAGCGTACAGGTGACACTTCACCCCAAAACCACGGATGATCTCACCCAGCGGCTTCACATAAATGTTGAACAGGAGGGGCGAGAGGACCTACCCTTGCGGCACTCCCCATGTGAGACGCCTCGAGGTCGACCTCTGCCCCCCTGCCAACACGAACTGCGAGCGGTCGGAGAGGAAGGAGGAGAACCACCGCAAAACGGTGCCCCCTACTCCTAACCCTCTCAACCGCTGCAGCATGATACCATGGTCGATGGTATCAAAAGCCGCTGAGAGATCTAATAGGACTAGGACAGAGGAGCAACCCCTGTCCCGAGCCCTCCAGAGATCATCCACCAACGCGACCAATGCCGTTTCTGTGCTGTGCCCCTGCCTGAAGCCCGACTGGTACGGGTCTAGATAGATAGCTTCATCCAGGTGCCTGGGCAGCTGTCGTGCCACCACACTCTCAACAACCTTCGCCACAAAACGAAGGTTGGAGACCGGACGGTAGTTGGCTAATTCAGCCGGGTCCAGGGAAGGCTTCTTGAGGAGGGGCCTCACCACCGCCTCTTTCAAGGCGGCGGGAAAGGCACCCTCACTCAGAGAAGCAGTTATAATCCCCTGGAGCCAGCCTCGTGTAACCTCCCGGGAGGCCAGTACCAACCAGGAGGGACACGGGTCCAATAAACATGTGGCGGCACTAATCCTACCCAGAACCCTGTCCACATCCTCAGGAGCCACAGGATCAAACTCCTCCCAGATAATATTCTCAAGACCTACCCTCGTCTCCTCCCCCGGACTCGCCCAGTCGGAGTCCAAGCCTTCCCGAATCCGAGCGACTTTATCGTGCAGGAATTGCACAAAATCCTCAGCTCGACCCTGCAAGGGATCCTCCCGCACTCCCCCCCGAAGAAGGGAGTGGGTCACCCTAAACAGGGCGGCTGGGCGGTTCTCTGCAGATGCGATAAGAGTGGAAAAATGGTTAGATTTCGCCACTTTTATCGCCACTAGGTAGGTCTTGATATAAGACCTCACCTGTGTCCGGTCGGAATCGGATTGACTAGTCCTCCAAATGCTCTCTAGGCGTCTTTTCCGACGCTTCATCTCTCTCAGCTCCTCAGAGAACCAAGGAGCCAATTGAGATCGGCATCGGGTCAGAGGCCGCAAAGGCACGACACGATCCAAAGCTCCGGCGGCTGCACTCTCCCAGGTGGCCACCAGCTCTTCAGTCGAGTCGTGTGTCAGGGTCTCAGGGAATGGCCCAAGCTCCGTCAGGAACCTTTCTGGATCCATCAGGCGCCTGGGACGGAACCATTTAGTTGGTTCCATCTCCCTGCGGCGGGGGCAAGTGGTAGGAAAGTCCAAGTGAAGGAGCGAATGATCTGTCCATGACAAGGGTTTAATGTCTAAGTCCCCTCTACCAAGATCATTCAGCCACTGACCAGAGATAAAAATCAAGTCCAGAGTGTGTCCTCCTATGTGAGTGGGGCCTTGAACTAACTGGGTCAGGTCCATGGCCGTCATGGAAGCCATGAACTCCCGAGCCACCTCTGACGTCTCACCCGCGGAAGGAAGGTTGAAATCCCCCATGACAATAAGTCTGGGGGTATCCACCGCCACCCCGGCGATGACGTCGAGTAGCTCGGGTAGGGTCGCTGCCACGTGGCAGGGAGCCAGGTACGCAGTCAGCAAACCCATCTGCACCCCACGGCCCCACTTCACAAAGAGGGACTCACATCCGGCTATCTGAGGAACAGTGGTCTCCCTCGGACAAAGACTCTCCCTAATAATCACTGCCACTCCCCCACCCCTCCCCTGGGCCCTTGGCTGATGAAATGCACGAAAACCTGGTGGGCACATTTCAATGAGGGGGACCCCCCCCTCTTGGCCCAACCAGGTCTCCGTAATACCTGCCAGGTCCGCACCCCCCTCCAATATATTTGTGGATTACAGTGGATAACTTTTCTACTTCACAGCTTTAATTTTAATAGAGCTGTGCAGTGTTTGCAGTATGCTTCTCAAATCATTTCTGAAGCACTCTACTCTTTCAAAAAAACTAGATTTTTTGAAACTTATGAATCATCACATCCCCAAAATGTTGAATTCCTTTTTGTTAAGGGAGCAGATATGAAATTTGCCTCAGATTTAGTAACTCCACCTATAGTAAAACTACTGCTTACAAAGCAACTACAATTTCATATATTGCAAAAAATTTTCTAAATAAATATACTTCAGTCTTATCATAGGACTATAAAACTAGAAAATGTAGAAAAGGGACGTTGGCTTACCGTGATACGTTCCTTCTCGTAGTGTAAAATGGGAGGTGCCAGTCTGGGATTCAGAATGCTCTAGCTCTATGTCCTGAGTTGAAACTTCTGAAGATCCGCCTCCCTGGTGACATCTCTTCAGTTTGTGCCAATGAAGCCAAGGTGAATGGTACGCAGGCAAAGTGAATGGTACGCAGTCTGAAAGATAGAAACAACATGCTCCACCAAGGGAGCCGGTCCAGGCAGCCACAGACAGGGTGGGGCTGGCACCTCCCATTTTACACTACGAGAAGGAACGTATCACGGTAAGCCAACGTCCCTTCTCCATAGTGTAGAAATGGGAGGTGCCAGTTTGGGATATACCAAAGACTGACCAGCCTTAAGGGTGGGAGC
Organism: Pituophis catenifer annectens; assembly: GCF_029215685.1. Taxonomy (NCBI): domain Eukaryota; kingdom Metazoa; phylum Chordata; class Lepidosauria; order Squamata; family Colubridae; genus Pituophis; species Pituophis catenifer. Next base: position 48,837,671 of record NW_027256884.1, on the reverse strand, counting down.
TGTCCTGGGCTGGCGACCCCGGATCTTCAAGAACCCGCTGTAGTACTCGTCTCCCAAAGGCAGCCTCCGCCGAAGCGAAGGAGTCAAGTCTATAGTGACGGATGAAGGGAGTGGGGGAAGTCCACGTGGCCGCCCGACAGATGTCTTCTACTGACGCCTGAGTAGACCAGGCCACAGTCGTGGCAGCACTGCGGGTGGAGTGGGCCGTAATCCCTTGCGGCACCGGGAGCGCTTGAAGCTCATATGCAGACGAGATGCATGCCCGAAGCCAGCGTCCCACCGTGGAAGAGGTCACCCTGTGGCCAAGAGTCGACGGCTGAAAGGAGACAAAAAGTGCCTCCATCTTTCGGAAGGAAGCGGTCCTAAAAATGTAAATACGGAGGGCCCTCCTTACATCCAGGGTGTGCCAGGTCTGCTCCAAGGCGTGCCTAGGCCGAGGGCAGAAGTCTGGCAAGACCAACTCCTGCGCTCGGTGGAACAAGGAGTTGACCTTAGGAAGAAAGGCAGGGTCCAGTCGCAGGACCACCCTGTTGGGGTGAAAAATACACAGGTCCTTCCGCACCGATAAGGCCGCCAACTCCGAAATCCGTCGGGCTGACGTGACGGCCACAAGGAAGCTACTTTGCACGAGAAGAGGCGAAGACTAGCCTCCCTCAACGGTTCAAATGGTGCCTTCGTTAATGCCTGAAGAACCTTAGGGGTCCCAAGTGGGATAACGGTGAAGAGGCGGAGGTTTTAAGTTAGTCGCTCCACGCAGAAAAATCTTCACCCTCGGATGGTTAGCGAGGGAACCCCATTTCCCAAAGGTCAGTACAGTGCCTAGCGCAGCCACCTGACGTCGTAGAGTGTTAGTGGAAAGTCCCATGTCCAACCCGTCCTGTAGGAACTCGAGCACCTCCACCACAGATGCTGAGGTTGGACTCAAATGTCTGGAGGCACACCAAACTGCAAACCTGTTCCACGTGGCCTCGTAGATACGAGTGGTGGAGGGCTGCCTGGCCGCCTGCATAGTCCGGATGACCCTGGCCAGAAAGTTCTCCCTCCTCAGGAGCCCCCGCTCAACCTCCACACGGCTAACTGCAGTCTCTGCGGGTCCGGATGCTGCACTGGACCCTGGTGAAGGACGACTCTGTCCGGGGGAATCCGCCAGGGCCTGGCAACCGACAGATCAACCAGGTCGGCGAACCAAGGCCGCCTGGGACAGTGCGGGGCCACTAACACCATCTCCGCCCCCTCCAACAACAACTTCCGAATGACGGCTGGGATCAGGGGAAGGGGAGGAAAAGCGTATAGAAGGCCCCAGGGCCACGGGGTCTGCAGAGCGTCCACCCCCGCCGCTCCCGGGGCAGGAAATCGGGAGAAGAAAAGAGGAAGTTGTGAGTTCGCCGGAGAGGCGAAGAGGTCCACCACCGGGTGACTGAACCGGTCGACTATCTCCGCAAACAGGCCGGGATGGAGCCTCCACTCCGAGGGGTCCACAGTGGCTCGGCTCAGCCAGTCGGCCTCGACGTTGTCCGTCCTGGCGATGTGGTCCGCTGTCAGGGACAAAAGGTGAGTCTCTGCCCAGAGACAAAGGGCCTCCGCCTCTCGCATTAGAGTCCGGGAACGAGTCCCCCCTTGCCTGTTGACATGGGCTTTTGTTGTTGTATTGTCTGTGAGAAGGAGCACGTGCTGCTCCCTCACCTGCGGAAGAAAGGTCTGGAGAGATAGACGGGCAGCTCGGAGCTCCAGCCAATTGATCTGGTGAGACAGCTCTAGGTGTGACCAGCGGCCCTGGGCCACCTGGGATCTGCAATGACCCCCCCAGCCCAGCAGGCTGGCATCTGACGTTACTACCACCCTGTGGGGTTCCCTGAAGTAACACCCCTTCTGGATGGCCTCTGACGTCCACCAGGTCAGGGAACGTAGAACCCATGGTGGAACTTGAACCCTGATCTTGGACAAGCTCGTTCCTGCCTTCTGAAAGGGGAGCAAGAACCACTGTAGTGGTCTTGCATGGAACCTGGCCCAGGGAACAATGTTCAGACAAGATATCATTTTCCCCAACAGGTGGGATAGCTGGTCTACCTGAACCGTCTGGGACCCCTGAAGGGAATGAATTAGAGCCCTTATACTGTCCTGTCTGTCCGGGGACAGGAAAACCTGCCCCGCTTGCGTGTCGATCAGGGCCCCTAGGTGAACTAACCTTGTGGAAGGAACCAGATGACACTTTGCCAGATTCACCGAGAACCCATGGTCCCTCAATACCTGTATAGTAGTGGCCAAGTCCTGTTCCGCTCGCTGCTGGGAGGACGCCTGTAGGAGCAGATCGTCGAGATAACATTGAATTCTGATGGGGAGAGACCTGAGATACGCCGCCAAGACAGAAAGAACCTTGGTAAACGTCCGGGGGGGTGGAGGCCAGCCCGAACGGCAGGGCAAGATACTGGAAGTGACGGCCTGAATAGCAAAACCTCAGGTATTGACGATGCTCCGGCCGAATTGGAATGTGGAGGTATGCTTCGGTCAAATCTATGGAGGCTAGGAAGTTTCCTTCCCTGATTCCCGCTAAGATGGAATGCAGGGAGTGCATTTTGAACCTCCGGTAAACGATAAACTCGTTCAGAATTTTTAAATTTAGAATTGCCCTCCACCCCACCTCCCCGAGGCCTTTGGGATGACAAATAGGTTGGAATAGAACCCCCGCCCCCTCTGCCCCAGTGGAACCGGCTGAATGGCCCGAATATCCAACAAATGCTGGATAGCCGATTCCATGAGTCCCCGTTTGACCGGGTCTCCAGAAACGGGGCAAGGGAGGAAACGCCTCGGAGGAGGTGAAAGGAATTCGAGGGAGAGCCCTGCTCTTACAGTCTCCCTCACCCAATTGTCTGTTGTCAGGTCGTCCCAGCGGTCCGCAAACAGGCCGAGCCTGCCCCCGATAGGGGCCAGAGACAGACAGTCACTTAGTTCTTCTAGCCCCTCTGCCTCCAGAGCCCCTAAAGGGCTTGTTGGGTGGCTGCTGGCGACCACGGTGGAAGGCTGAACTGTCTGCCTGGTAACTAGGTCTAGAGAAATGGAAAGGCTGTTGCTGATGGGGAAAGCTTGGCCCGGCTCCCCCCTGGCGGAAGGAGGGCCGCCTATAGTAAGGGAACGAACGGAAATCCGCTCGCCTGCTCTGGGACGGGAGAATCTTTCTCTTATCCCTCGTCTCTATGAGTAGGGGATCTAATACTCGGCCAAAAAGGAACCCCCCTTCAAAGGGAGCGGAAGCCAACTTCCACTTGTTCTTCCCGTCCATTCGCCAATGACGTAGCCAAAGCATACGTCTAGCTGTTACTGACGAAGCCATGGCCCTGGCCGAGAACCTGGCCGCAGCCAAGGTAGCATCCGCCGTATATTCAGCCGCTGCCAAAATCTTTGAAATGTCTTGATGGGCCCGAACATCATCTGGTGCCAAATGGCCCTGCAGCTGACGAAGCCATCTGACCGACGCCCTGGTGAGAAAAGATGCAGCAGAAGAAGCTCTCACAGCCCAGGCATCCGCCTGGTGCGCGTGGCGAAGTGCCGTCTCCTCTTGCCTATCCTCAGCCTTCAAGGCGTCCTCTGCATCAGGTGGTAAAACAGAAGAAGAGGTGAGAGCCGCCACCGGAGTGTCTACCTTGGGAACCTCCAACAAGTTAATCATGTCCGCATCAACCGTAAACATCTGGTTGTCGAGACCTGAGGCCCTGGAAGGTAAAGCTGGGGCCGCCCACTGCCTACGGATCATGTCCAGAAACATCCCCGGGATAGGGATGGTATCTGCCTCCACAGCCTGCTCAGTGAAAAGATAATCATCCTGCTCTCCAGCACCCCCAGAACCAGAGAGAGCTGGATCAGGGCCCAAGCAAGCAGTGGCCCTGGCCTTTGAGAGAAGGGGTTTCAAAAGGGCTGGATTAAATAACCCTTTGAATGCAGGCCTAGGTGGTTGGACCTGATCCCCATCGGATATCTCCCCTTCCTCCAAATAGTCGTCTACATAGTCAGCTAATTCAGATGGGGAAGGTGAAATCAGCCCCTGGTAATCCTCAGGGGGATCATAACCCTGAGTCTCAGCCTCAGGTCTAAAAGCATACATTTGTGCGAAAGCCTGCGATTGAAGCTGCATGCCTTCTGCGATGCCCTGTCTAATTGCCTGCTCTACCCAAGCCTTCATAGAGGTAGAAACATCTGGTTCCCCCCCTCACCCTGGCGAAGGCCAGCCGCAGTGGGGGTAAAAGTAGCTTCAGGATGCCTACTGGACCCAGAAGGCCCCGGGATTGGCTGAGGCTCAGACTGCATCTCTGGAGACCACTGACTAGAAGGCCCAGCCACAACAGTAGAAAGCCCAGGCTGAGAAACTGCAGAATGTACAGTCTGAAGAGCAGCAGTTTCCACATCTTGACCAGATAGAGGCTGAGCAGACACAGAAGCGTGAGAGGATTCTGTAGATGCATTAATAGCAGCGGCCTTTACAAATTCTCTGTCCAAGGCACGTTGTCTAACTTGGGCAGTTTTTTCCTCGGCCTTGGAACGCCCTGAGCGAGCCCTGGCCTTGGCCCTGATTTTGTTAGCTGCAGCAACACTGGCCATTCGAGGCCTAGAAACAGCTCTGCCTCTGATAAGAGGGGGAGACCAAGAACCCTCAGCAGAAAAAGATGCTTGCCTGTCAGTATCCCCCATAATTCTAAAGTCTGTTGTCCTGTCCAGAAATCCACAGAAAAGGGCAAAGTCTTCCCAACCGGAGAGGAAAGAGAATTATACTGGCCTGACAAAATGGCTGTCGTTGAAGTCAAAATGGCCGCCTCTAACAGCCACAGTTCAAAGAAGACAGTCTTCGGGGGTGATCAAAAGGCTGCAGGTCAGGCCGCTAAGCAAGCTCGCAGACAAATACAGACTTTGCGCTGGTCAATGTCCAGATGCCCTCTGCCAATCAGGAATCACCAGCTCTGTGCCCAGAAAGGCCAGGGAAACAAGGCCGCCCGGACAAATGGCCGCCAAAATTTGCGCGGGAACGAAGGCCGCCGCGACTTACACCCAGCTCAAAGTGCCTGGCACCGCCCCTCCGATCGTAGCAATGCAGCCAGGCACAGGTAATCACCAAAAAGCAGCGCCCAGGCTGAAAGAGGCTGGCACGACTGCAAACGGCCCCCAAACAGCGAGAAAAGGACAAAAAAAGCCGCTGCACCTCTCAGCTGAGAGGCAGTGATGAAAGGGATGCCGCGGCAAGCCAAAACGGCGCGCGCATCCCCTGGCTCCAAACGCAGCCTCTTGCAGGCAGAAAAGGCGATTTTAAGGGTCCGGGGCGAAAGCCAGCCGGATAGCCCCCTCAGAGCTTTAAAAGTGTAGGGGAGGTTGGGGGGAGAGCAACAGCCACCCCCCCACACACTCAATCCAGAAGCGGAGAGATTCCCCATAGCCTACCTGCTATTTCTGCCAGTCACAGCTACAACAGATTAGTAGAGAAAAAATAAAAAAGAAAAAATAACAAAGTCCAGGGAATAATTATTAAATCCAACTCAAAGCTCAGGAGCTTAAAGTTGCAACCATGAGCTAGGGCTGAGTTGAAACAAACTGAAGAGATGTCACCAGGGAGGCGGATCTTCAGAAGTTTCAACTCAGGACATAGAGCTAGAGCATACTGAATCCCAGACTGGCACCTCCCATTTCTACACTATGGAGAACCAGAGCGTGGTATTATAAGATTTAACAAACTTTATTATAATACATAGACTTTGCGATTTGCACCTTTTTTCTTGACTGCCTCATTCTTCTGCATTTAAATCCTTTATCAGTTAAGCTGCTTTTGTGACTTGTAGCTTACAAAAATTTATAGTAAAATTTCAAAAGATGCTACAAAAGTCATGTTTGGCTACCATAGACTAACATGGGTCTCAGTTGGCAATTTTGTACTTTAGTTTTCATTAACTGGTATCAGTAAGTTTAACATTACTTTATTTCCAAATATGTAAAGCTGTATCATACATTTAGAGTACATATATTTATCATTGCAAATGGCTACAGATTACTTCCATGCACTGGCATAACAGAAATGAGCTGACATTTAGCAGCCCCATTACTTTTTAAAGAAATTTTAAAGAAATTTTCTTTAAAATTTTAAAGAAATTTAAAGAAACTCATTGCTACAATGATTTACATGTTTTAATAACTTACCTTTAAAAGAAGGCAATATTGGTATAAAGTAGTCCACTTATACAAACATTCCGTAAGTTTTTGAATACACAGGCACAGTACTGGAGTAAAAATGGGCATTTATTACAACTAAACCAGTGAGATACTACACAGTTTACCTTACATCACAATGCTTTTTTAAACAAACACACAAGGCAACAGTGCAGACCTTAAACATGGTTTTAATGCACAAAAAATGTTTTTGACATTTTAAAATGTCAAGTAATTCCACCCTATAGCACATAGCACACATAACAAATTGACTTTTCTAATGCCATGTGAACTTCATTCTTCCAGTTCCCATTAAGTTAAACATAGGACTCCAATGTATGTATTTCATGTAATCTTTACTAATTCCATAATGCTTCTATTGGACTCAGTATATTTCTGATGTAGCATATTAATGCATTACAATATTTGAGAATATCAATTATAGCAAATTGACCCACCAGAAGGCAATTTAGTAGTTACATTATTGAAGAGGTCTACATATGAGAAAGTACACACACACACAAACTTATGTAAAGCAACCTACTTCCAGAAATAAAATGCTCTGAACGAAGTTTGCTTCAAACGTATTACAGGATACTTAGCAAAATGCACATGAGGATAAACAAAATATGGCTTTGTAATATTCATGCAGTCTTATCCTATGCATATTTAGAAGTCCTATTTTGTTTTGATATGTACTACACCATAAAAATGTGCATATATATACCATGGCAGCCAGAATTGTGAACAAGCTGAGCAAAGGCATGGTGTAAAGTTTGCTTCTCTGCTGTGTTCACAATGCACTATGATTAAATCTAGAATCTAAAGTGGAATATTAATGGGCAGCTACAATTAGTAATATAACTGTTCAGATTGACTTCAAACAGAAGATAATACTGGTAACAAGTAGATATTTTCTAATAATTCATTTTTGTCAAGTGTGTTTCAATATCTGAATTTATCCTTTTGAAAAGATCTTCAGTACTTACGCTTATAAAAACTAACAACTTTATATAACTTCAATTTACATTCCCTTTGCAAAATATTAATTTAAGTTAGAATTTCATTCCAAGAAATTTTTACGTTGTTTATAACTGAATTTTTAGAAATGAATCTGCCATGACAGCTTATAATAGTTTGACTTGAATCAAACTAGATCTTGATATAATTCTTTGGTATAAATAAAACAGCTGTAAATACGGTACTTGTTTAATCTTCTGTGACAACCTAAAATGACTTAATAAAAGTCTTTGGCTATACAAAGCCAAGTTAACACATTTCACATTACCACATGTAATAGTTTTCAGCATGTAAAACAAATTACAGTATTGGATACATTGTTTTGGCAAAGTAATTCACAAAAAATAATTATTGAAATTGTCATCTATGACTCAATATTTTAAAACTAATGTGGCTTAAATTGCTGTAAAATCCCCTTCCCCAATTTGAAAACATTTAAAAACTTTGCTCCCTTTCTAAACTTTATAATAAATAGATTTTTTTTCTCATAGACCTGAATATAAGTAGCTTAGCTGAACAATAATACTGACAAATAGCATCATAACATCATTAGCTAACATTACATGGCGGCAGTGAAGATTTACATTTATATGGGATACTGTAAAGACACCAGAAAAGATTTATGTCAGTCCAATCTCTTCAAGAACACTACGAGGGGTCTCTGCTTCCTGTGGAGAAAAAAAGAGAATTAACGGGTGTTTTTTGTATTTGCCAAGCTAGGTATATCATATTTAAGAAGTAAATGAATTTCAGTAAGTTACATCTCACCTTTTTTTAATAAACTGTATTTGACACACTTCCCAATTCCTGCAATTCTTTCCTCCTTTCTTTAGTCAACTGAATAGACTGGAAACAGTTTCTATTACGTGAAATGCTTATGGTTCATAAAGGAGAGAAGACAACCTAGATAAAGTTGAACAACTCCCACAGGCACTAGCCACTTTGATAAGTGTGAATGTTTGATCTGATTAAAGAATTCAACCAAAGTAATAGTATTTGAGATAAAAATTGTAAATATTTAACAAATATGGATAAAATATTTAGAAAATAATTGTAAAGGCCAATTAAAATGTTATTTTTGCTAATGAAGTTAATGATCAATGTTTTAAATGTTCAATTTCAAATAAAACATTAAAGCAAGTTATGTTTTCTTTATAATAAACCAATGTACTCAAAAGCACAGCCAGTAATACTTGTATAAAAGCACTTACTTTAGCATCCTAAAAAGGTATAGCCAAAAAGAAAGAAAATCAGAATTTTAGCAATATTTCCATATAAATGCAACAAGTAAGAACATGAGAGCCCGTTTGGTCTAGTGGTTAAGACACCAGGCTAGAAACACCATGAGTTCAAGTCCTGCCTTAGCCATGAAAGCCAGCAGGGTGACTTTGGGCCAGTCACCCTCTCTTAGTCCAACTCACCTCACAGTTGTTGTTGTGGGAAAAATATGAAGTGGAGATGTGTTGGATATGTTTGCCACCTTGAATTATTTAAAAAATAGTAAGGGCGGGATATAATTAAAACAATTGAAATTCTGAATTCCCAAAAGGAAGGCACTATTGTAACACCTCTGAATTGTGTTAGTAACTAGCAGCAAGTGCTCTATTTAGATATTATTCTGTGCTGACATATATAAATTTGATATATAGGATTGGATTTTGTTATGAAAAATAAGTTTTATTAGATTCATCATTCTAAAGATTCATCATTCAGCAGATTTACTACCAGGGAATGCACCCTCATTCATTATGCAAACCCACAATGGTTCCCTTTCAAGAAGGTTGCCACTTAATTTGGCAATTTCTCATGAAAGTTAGAGCTGTAATCCAATAAATGAAATATAGCTGGATTTCACCTGCACTAATAGATCTCTTTATGTGAAGTCTAAGTCAAGTTGAATATTTACTATGGCCATAGGCCAGCATAATATAACAAAGGTATACTATTTTTATCTAATAAGAACCTGCATACCCTTATTATTGTATGCGTTTTTGTATCATAGTAGTATTTTAAAAAATTGTGTTTTACACTTTTAATAATGTACTATGAGCAATGATACAGCATACCCTCAACAAGTCTGAATCTCAAATATTACTTGGGGAAAGTAGCTGTACCATTCAAGGGGTATAAAATAGCTCTTTGGGAATGTGCAAATCAGAATTAAGATAAATTCCACAAATATGAATTATTTCACAGCAAAGAAATGGAGGGGAAAAAAGCCAGTCACATGAGAAGTGCATGCAATAGTTTATTACAGTCATGCCCCAAAAAAATCACAGTAATTTACAAGCATGCAGCTACATAAAGGTGCAACAATACTGCACCACCATCAGCACTCCATTTGCAACAGTTTGAAGAGCCAGTCATTAAAAGAATGCAAAGCAGCATTTACCATGTACATTCACAGAAGCAATACCATATACATTCACAGAGTGGGAGAGGGAGATCTGCAATATAAATGCTTCTTGCATGCTTCCCAGATGTAATGGGAAGTAACATTAATCCCATGTTTGAAACAACGATTCTCTCTAGTATGCTGTATCTATATTTGATTATATTGCAGAAACCATTTTCTTTTTTACTGCCATTTTGAAAGTCTAACTTTGTAACAACAGTCATGTCTCTCTTTTTATTATGACTTTTTGTTTTAGAATAAAATCAGGAAGGTTTTTAGTCATATACTTTGGTAGTGGCTTCTGTACATTTATGAACATTTTTATTGCTATTGTAACATTTGGATCAGCTCCATAGATGCATTAAAGATATCCATATAAATCTACTCTAAAATACTGAAATTAATGAAAGACTGCATGCAGAAATACCTTATGCACACTTTAGAGAATGCAAGATCAATGTACTTATTTTTTAAATGTATTTAGCAGAGAAGCAAATTTGTTTAATATACATGTATCACAATTTGTGGCCTTCAGGGTTGTTTTTCATGATAAGTTTAGAAGGCGCTATTTAGAAAACAATTTGTTTAGTGGGATAAAGTGTATAAGTTAACATCAGTGGATTTCTACGTGAAAGCTGCATAAATTAGATTTATATACATTTTGACAATACTGTACCATGGGATTGAATATTTAAATGATAAAGTGAGGCTAAGCAAAATATTTTACATGCTATGTCAAGTGCTAATGAGATAATTTAAATATTTTAACATGAAAATTACAGCATGCTGACAAAACATATGAAGAAAAACAAACACTGCAAATGGAAGGACAAGGAAAAATACAAACAGCAAAAACAAAACACACAACTGTGATATACACTAGTTTGTTCAAGATGATTGGATTCACCAAGCTGAGGAAAAGCGTTCTGCCATGAGAAAACCAGTTCTAGCGTCTCTCTGTGTGCATGATGAATGAAGTCATTTAGTATACTGGGACATTAAAGTATTCATGACGTGGCTATAAAAGAAATGTATATTTTTTTATAAACAGTACAGAAATTAGCACGCATATAATAATACAAATGGATTTATATTACTTCCATTCTTCTCTATTCTGATCTTTTACAATTATGTAATAATAATGTTTGAGGTTTAAGAAAATATATTTTATTGTACTGGATGATATTTAATATCCTGGGTGGTTTGCTTTAAACTAAGTTTGTAATGATGATGTGTACAGTTGGTTCCAGACATCCATCATTTTTTGCACAGCGGTATGTTTAATTACAGAAAATAGAATGCATATGCAATTTGCACTTTGAACAAGCTATTTGAAAGTTGTTTCTGATGTTGTATCCAATAATATTCAATCATATAATTACTGAATTTTATGGCAATGTATGTAAACTACAATTAATTTATGTCTAAGTTTTATTTTTCTTTATGGTGCAATTATAAATCATGTCTTTAAGGGTTGCAATCATAAAAATAAACTCATTCTTTTTAGCTGTTTTAAAACTACCTGTATTAACATTCCAGGCCAGCTAGCTGTTAATCCAACTACCCAGGGATGGAGAACTGGCATCATTAATTTCCTACATTTTTTCGTACTTATCTTAAGAGCAAAAATAATACACCATTCATAAAGCTAGTTCTATAAACAACTATAGAGACTATAGTTTTTCTGTATCTAAGAATGTGCAGGCTTTCAAGCATAATAATCAATATATAATGATAACTATGAATATTTCTATAAGTCTTTCAGAAATATAGGTTTCCCTGAAAATAATGAAATGGAAAGTATTCCTAAAACAGATATCCTAAGATTAATTCATTCAATGGAGAACATTTTATAAATTTCCATGTTAACTTGGCAAAGTACATTTTCCCAGACATCATATGAACATAAATATTCGATTATTTTTGTCCTCCCCAACACATTGTGATTAATATATCCAAACTCATAAAATTAAATACTCTCCACATGCCTAATTTGCATATGTGCAGTCTTCTCCACATTCTTTCAATACTTATAAACTGGTATTGCAGGAATACATTTTTCCTCCAGTTTACCTGGTTGACCTAATAACTACATCACCTTAATATGGATTTTCACTTCATGGATGCTCGGGTTTGTAACTAAAAGTAGTTAAATAACACCATTTGGTGGTTAATGTATTTATTTACATTATTCTTAATTTGTTTTATGAAAATTTAAAAAGTTATATTGGGTTTCCCCAAAAATAAGACCCTGTCTTATATTTTTTTGAACCCTGAAATAAGCGCTTGGCCTTATTGCCATGCACTCAAAATTGGGCTTATTATAAGGGTATGTCTTATTTGGGGGAAACAGGGTAGGTGAAACCTTTCTATGGAAAGGTTCAGAAGTGAAAATAAATTATCTGCATCTTGTATAGTCAAAATCGAACAATTCTCAATTTTATTCTCTGGGGAAAAGAGGAAGGAGCATTAGATATGTTTACCAGCTTGTATTATTTATTAAAATAATAAAGGTGGAGATTATATATAATAAATATAAACAATATAAACATATATAAAATATATAAACAATAAAAATAGGATTTGAAAAAAAGTGTTTTTTTTGAATCTGTAGTCAGAACAAGGGAAGCTGCCATTTGAAAATATTCCACGGGGCATGGCGAACTGAAGACAACTCTGCAAGAGAATAGCCCATGACCACAGTGCAAAAAGGAGCCAATTGCTTCCCAAACTCCTCTCTGGATTAAGGAGAGAATTTGGGATGCCCAGAGTGTTTTCCTGCAACAAGACTGTAAAACAATAGTCTCCAGTAGGTTTTAGAGCTTTGGGAGTCAGGAGAGTCAGTCTTGGCCAAGCCATGGTTGAGAGATTTCAAGAGACACTGGGTTCACCCACTACCTTTCTTAATCACTTTCATTGGAAATGTTTTGAAAATTGTTTTATGGATATTAACAGCCTTCAGAAGGACAAGTTTTATTACATTAAGTGCTCTTCCTTCAAACCTCAGACATAGAAGATTCATGTAAATTTAAGAACTTAAAAACTTTGTTATTTGAAAATAAGTAGCAAAAACATAATTAGAATGCTAATTTTGGAAAGATTTTAAATCGACTTAGGGTCCATCATCGTCTTTTAACGACTCCATAATCCCTTGCAGGGTGAAGTCTAGGCAACTGAATGGAGCTAGCAGAGTGTTTTAACGGCCGGATGCCCTTCCTGTCAACCAATGGGGAGTTTTGTTCAGCAGATATATTCTCAATGTGCCCAGAGAGAAATATCTGCCTTTACCTAGGATCAAAGTCACTGCCTCCTGATTGTGAGGTGAGAGCTCTACCTCTAGGCCACCGCACCACTCCTACTTAGGGTCCATCTTAACTGAAAATAAGATTATGAAATAATTATAAGAATATTCCTATAGTTTATTTAAAATCCTATTAAAAATATATGAAGATTTTGAATTTTAAGTGCAAATAATCTTTCCCTGGGAAAATTTTGTGGATTGGGAAAAAGCATGAAAAAAGGAGATCTTGAAGGTTAGTTACTGGAGGCAACTAGAAAGGTTCTAATTAAAGGAGACGACCTTCTGTTACAGAATAGAGAGAAGTATTTTAACTCTGGAGGAATTCAAGGATATTTGGCAACAATATTCAGAATTTTCTTTTCAGATTGTCCAATAGTATAAAATGGATTCAAAAAAGGAGATAGAAGAGGATGCAATGGAGAACCAGGATGTTCTACGAGATAGGTGGCACATACATATCGGTACATATATACATACATAAAATATTGACAAACATGTTATACAGAATTTGCCAAAGAAACCAATTGATATTTTAATAGCTAAAGGGACACACAAATAATAAATCAAAATGGTGATTTATTGGATGTATAGATTCCAACTCAGAAAAGTAACTTGGACAAGTTTTCTTATTTTTGGACTTACAAAACATATGTGTAGGAGTATCCAAGAAAAGATAGAATGAAAAGAAATAAGCTTTTGAGACATTCCTCAAGACTTTTAAAACTAAAAAGATTTATAAAGTTGGCTTATAGGTAGTCATTCCTGAGAAAATTGTTTAACCAACTGAAACCTTCTTATGACAACCCACTGCTAAGAGCTTTTTCCATAACCAAGCCATTTGCTGCTTTTACTTAGAAGCTATGAAATTTTACAATAAATCACAAGAATTACTCTATTGACCATTTTGAAAAATGGGATCAGAATGGACAGCTACCCCCTCTAGTGCTTGAATCAAAGCAAGAGAACAACAAGCTTGTCTTGAATTCCCATTGTTCTTACAGTCAGAATATTCAAACATTTTGCATTTTATTCTGATGGAATTCTTCAATTATTCCGACTGTTTTTTTTTCCAGAAGTCCAGTTGCCTCCTGAAAAAGCACCTTTGGGACAACCATGACTTGGATGACAGAGAATCTCCATAGACATTTAGCTATACACTTTGGGATGAACACCCTTCTAATGCTGCTGGAGTATGAACGGATTTCCAGGAAAAAAAATTGCAGAATAAAGGAACCATTTGCACTTCAATTTCAGATGCAGACAACACAGACTCATCTTTAACACCTACGCCTGTCTTCACTGAAGGGACACAGGGCAGAAAACATCCTGCAGCCAAGAAGGCTCCCCACCCATTTGCACTATCATTATTTTATTTCAGAACTTTCAGAGAGAGATTCTAAATTGTCAAGAATTCCTCAGTGATCTCTGTTTTGCTTTTCAGATCCATTCCAAACCAACATAGAATTAGTGGACAAGATAAAAACAATAAGAATTATGGGAGGAAGTTATCATAATTCCAGGAGTTCAAGATATTGTAGAAAGAGAAATTAAGAGTGCAATTAATACATGCACAAAGCTTAAATTAGTATTAGGGAGCAACCCATGGTCAGAAATCCTGAGGCCAAAGGATCTGCAGGACTGCTCCAAGAACATTTGCACACTATTCTGATTATGGCAAGGAGAGGGCCGAGTTCCTCTATTCCTACTTTGCTTCAGTTGTCAGATAAATAAAAAAAAAGGAGTGGCAACTAAAGAAATTGGCTATCATGACTAAATTATCTCTTCAGAACCAGATCTATTAAATCTGAGTGTCCTGAAGGAATTTATGGATTTCATTTTGGAGCATATATGATTTTAAAGAAATCATGGAGGATAGACATAATGCCAGAGGATTGGGAAGGTTAAATTGCTTTCAAGAAGAGATTGGACTGCCATTTGTCAAAAACAGTTTAGGGTCTCCTGCTCGGGCGGGGGGTTGGACGAGATGATCTACAAGGTCCCTTCCAACTCTGTTAATCTGTCTGTCTGTCTATCAAATATCTTTAAAAAGATAACTGGCAAGTAGAGACCGGACAGCTTGATAACGGTACAGGGTAAAAGTGAGACACAGATTATTCAGCAATTGGTTTGTAAGCAGGAGCAAGTTTAATTAGAATAAATCATGCTATACCATCCTGATGAATGTCTTGACTTTTTCCTTCTTTTTTTTTTAAGAGTGACCTATTCAATTGCCATAGAAACATAGCGGACACAGCATACCCTGCCTTTAGAAAACTATTCAACAAAGACTTCCATGAGATTCTAGTAGAGAATTATAAGAAAGAGATAAAATGTGATCAGGACATCCTATGATTATAAACAGTACCACCATCGGTCATTCTTAGCCCAATTCACCTCATAGAGTTGTTTTTGAGGGGAAAATAGAAGGAGAAAGGAGTTATTAGGTATGTTTACCATCTTGAGTTATTTATTAAAAAATAATAAAGGCAGGATAAATAAATAAAACAAATATAGAGCTAGCTGAACACTACATCATATTACACTAATGACTTCACATTAAGATGGAAACAAGTATCAAGCAGCATATTACAAAGCTCCAATCTACCCCAATTTGTTCCACATATATAAAAGTGCTTGAATGAAGGATTAGAACATATCACATGTGTAGATGAAGCAAAGTTAGGACACATAACAAACAGATAATATTAATAAGATTCAAAAGGTAGAAACAATGAGTGGAAACCAGCAAAATACATTCAATCAGAAAACTGCAAAACCCTACATTTGGGCAGAAAAAAGATGCAGTTTTATTCTTAATGAAATACCTCAAATTTCTATGTACTATATATAATGAATACAAATAACTACAAATATTAGAAGTTAATAGAGTTAAGGGTCTTATTTTAAACCTGAAGGAACTAATTTCATAATCTCTCCTTCATTAGAAATGTAGGGTAAGAGGTGAAGATCCTGTCAACATCTAAGCAAGTATTGTGTAGGGGCCTATGTCAAAATGTGGGATAAATAATACACTTTCAGAGACAGTTGAATTCTACAGATCATATTCTGGAAATCAACTTGTTTGCAGCAATTGAGAAACATCAATAGAAAAGGCATGGTTTTTATAACCCTCAAGATGATGGGAGTGAATCTGTATCCAAAATACAGGTAGTCCTTGACTTACAACAGTTCATTTAGTGACCGTTCAAAGTTACATCACTGAAAAAAGTGACTTATGACTGTTTTTCACACTTATGACCATTATAGCATCCCCATGGTCACGTGATTTACATTCGGATGCTTCACAACTGACTTATATTTATGATGGTTGCATAGTCATGTGATTGCCTTTTGTGACCTTCTGACAAGCAAAGTCAATGAAGAAACCAGATTCACTTAACAACCACGTCACTAATTTAACAGCTGCAGTGATTCACTTAACGAATGTGGCAAGAAAAGTCGTAAAATGGGGCAACACTCACTTAACAAATGTCTCATTTAGCAACATACATTTTGGGCTCAATTATGGTGGTAAATTGAGGACTACCTGTAACTAATTCCATGGTCAATTAGAAGACTTGCATCACCATGAATTGAGTTTTGCATTCTTAATTTCATCAAGCATGCGGTCCTAGAACACTTGTAGTTAATTTTATATCTATGTTGAGAAAAAAAGCTTAAAAAGCCTATTTAATTATATTCTTACAAAAACCATGTGTGAAAAAAATATAAAACAGCTGTGAATAAGATGTAGTTACTTGTTTTCTTGTTATTCTTTGTTAATCAAACAAATAATTCTATACCTTAATGCCAATCCATGACTAATAAATTTTAGTTATCTACAATACTACACTGTTTTAATAAAATACTATCACGAAGTCGATTAAAATTTTCTTAATAAAAATAAATAATTCTACATATTAAGCTCAGTTATCATGGACAGAAGTTAAATTACCCATTATAAATGTATAAACTCACTAGGAAAAATGTAAAAAGTAATTATTATGAGAGATGTACAAAACAATGATTTCAAAATAAGATTTTAATATTACCAGAAGACGTCCAATGCCATTCTGACCTTACTGGAAGTATTCTAAGTTTAAAAAGGAAGCCATGCTGCTTTCATTTTAAATGAAGTCATTTATCCAACAAAAAATTGAAATACTTCCATCCATTCCTGACAAATATGCCTTGATGATACTTGGAAAAATATGAGAAATAGAAAACAGAATAATCAATTTTCTTTTCACAGTATCGGTCACAATGTCTACTTCAAATTCTTTGTTGAATTAATAGTGGGAGGCATTTCTCTTGCTTATATTGCTCATGTCCTTTTGTTTAAATTTTATTGATGTTATCTTTCAACACATGTATCCTTGGAAATTTAATATGGGAGATTAAAAAGAAGCAAAATATTTTAGGGTGCAGAAACTTTACAAGGATTTCTCCTGATCTGAACAGAACTGAGAATCTTTTTGTCCATTTTATAAATATATAAGGTAATGTTTTAACAAAATTAAATGACTGTTAAAATTGTCCTTAACCTTATCTTTAATTTTAAAACATAATCTATACCCCAGAATCTTGATGAAATATTAAATCACTATGAGACCAACACTGCTGATAATATTGAGGCAAACGTCATGATGTAACATGCTGATCACATTTAAGACTCCATTTTTACATACTATCAGTCCACAATTAAATCAATATTAATTTTAAAATGACATTGATTTCTATGAAGAAAAGCACTTTTTATTAAATCAGTTAAAATTATACTTATAAAATTATAATTATTTACGTTTAGTCAAATTGTGTATTTAAACATGCATGTTTATGAGGCAGTCACAGTAAATCATAATTACACATATTAGTACATAATCTATTATGTCAATTTATTGTTTTTGATGGAGAGTCAAATGTTTAGAGCACTTGCTATCAACATTTTTAAAGTTTTGTCTTATTTCAACTTCAGAAAAGGTATTTCCGAATCTTCAGAAGCTTGAGAATTTTACATGAAAGATGCTATTCATATTAGTATAATCATGCAGCCTTGTATCGAAGCCATTATGATTGATTAAAGAGCATTTTTGTAAAGTTCTATAATTTAAGCCTATTTATAAACATGCTTATTTGATGGTTATAATTTCTGCTTTCTCAGCATTTTAAATGCAGGACTGAATATGGTTAGTTTTAATTAATGCATTTAAGCCACATTATTTAAGAGGAACATAAATTCATTAAAAATAAATAAAATACATTAAAATCTTTTTTAGATAATTATTTTTCCTCATGCACCCTTTTTTTATGGAATATGAGATTTAAAAGTGGCAATTACACAATTACATTTTAAGAAATTCAGATTTTGAAATAAATTGGGACAAGTATATCCTTTTTCCTTAAGACAAATATTTATCTCAGCAATTCACTCATGTATTAACTGTAAGATACTGCAGCTTTTTTCATTTACATACTAAACTATATTTAACACTTATCTTTTTCCTGCTGCAAGTCATGATAGATACTGTATTCCAGAAAATAATTTAAACTACTTGATCAGACCAGTGATCTGTTTATTGGCTAAGGTGGGGATCTTTTAAGCCTTTTCAGCATACAAAAACCATTAACATCACTAGAACAAAACCATGCACCACACAATTCAAAATTGATGCCGTTAGTATGAAAAATAAAGATAGAACACCCAAAGCAAATATCCATTCTGTCAAGCAAATATGACAAAGAATAAGTCCATTACTCGTCACTTTCTGTTCCTCTTCTTGCTTAACAGGCAAGGGTTCTTTTACACGTGCAAACCTCTGCAAAGCACTAATGTAATCCATGCCACCAAAAGGTAAATTTGGTAGTTACCAATTGTACAGGTAGGGGCCAAAGCGCTAAGGCTTTAGATTGTTCTTAATCATAAGATATCCTCAGACAAACCTCCCCAGTCTTCATTCTGGCTCTATAAACAAAATTAAGCACAATTGAAAATTTTATAGTGCATTTTGCATGATTGTGTAAAGATAATCAACTTCACATAGGTTTATGGATATTAATATTCTTTAGGTTTTTCTACATGAGTATTATCAAGTACAAAGCTAGTGAAAATATGAAGAAAAATGAATGTATTACACAGATATACCTCACTTTTACCATATGATATGCAGTGAGTCTTCACTTTTCCAGAGGGTTGCCAAATTCCTAATTAAGATACTGATTTTCAGAATAGTAAGAGAATTGCTTATAAAAGCTATAGGAAATGTAGCAGTAGTGGGGACATCTTTTTTTTTCATTGCCTATCCCATTCACATATAAAAAGGTGATGGGTAAGAGAATTTTTTTTAAAGTAAGAGAAGACTGAATCCTCCTATTCCGTTTCAGACAATCCTAATAGAGGTAGTCCTTGATTTACAACTACCGTATTTTCCGGCGTATAAGACGACTGGGCGTATAAGACGACCCCCAACTTTTCCTGTTAAAATATAGGGTTTGGGCTATACTCGCCATATAAGACTACCCCCTTCCAATGCACACCAAATAAAAATTAAAAAACATCAACTGACTCACCTACAATGTAAAAGCAGCTGTGCTAGTCCCAAAATGGCCCCTGCAACAAGCAGGAACCTCACACAGCCACAAAAAGCCCCCCAAAAAACTTTCACACTCTACACACACACAACACAACTGGCTCACCCACAATGTAAAAGCAGCTGTGCTAGACCCAAAATGGCCCCTGCAACAAGCAGAAACCTCACACAGCCACAAAAAGCCCCCCCAAAAAACTTTCACACTCTAAACACACACAACACAACACAACTGGCTCACTCACAATGTAAAAGCAGCTGTGCTAGACCCAAAATGGCCCCTGAAACAAGCAGGAACCTCACACAGCCACAAAAAGTCCAAAAAACCAACTTTCACACTTTACACACACAAAATTCCACATAAAGCTTTGTGAGATTTTGTGTGTTTGTGTAGTTAGAGTGAAGCACTACAGAAACACACTAAATCTCAGAAAGCTGCACAAATATTATTTTATTTTATTTTTATTTTTATATGAAAGCTAAATTTAAAACTTCCTAAACTTTAAATGGCTAGGTCTAAAAAAGAACAACTAAAAAAACCCCAATTGACTATTTTTTTTAAAGCTCCCAAAGGGGAAAAAAACTTACCCAATAGAACAGGGGTCTCCAACCTTGGCAACTTTAAGACTTGTAGACTTCAACTTCCAGAATTCCTCAGCCAGCTTTGCTGGCTGAGGAATTCTGGGAGTTGAAGTCCACAACTCCCTGCTTGCTTGATTGCAGGCAGGGAGTTGCTTGCTGATGGAATAGATTCAGGCAAGCGAAGCAAGGCAAGCGTTGCGACTAGCAGCTGAGGTAAGCAAGCTGGAGGGGGAAAACTTTTTTCCTTTTACATGGTTTCTGGTGATCCCAGCTGAGTTGCAGGGAACTCAGCTGGGATCGTCAGAGCTGGGATCGACCATCAGAGCTGGGACCGTCAGAGCCATGGTTCTGGTGATCCCAGCTGAGTTGCAGGAACTCTGCTGGGATCGTCAGAGTAAAAGGGAAAAAACTTTTTTCCTTTTACATGGTTTCTGGCGATCCCAGCTGAGTTGCAGGGAACTCAGCTGGGATCGTCAGAGCTTGGATCGTCAGAGTAAAAGGGAAAAAACTTTTTTCCTTTTACATGGTTTCTGGCGATCCCAGCTGAGTTGCAGGGAACTCAGCTGGAATCGTCAGAGCTGGGATCGTCAGAGTAAAAGGGAAAAAACTTTTTTCCTTTTATATGGTTTCTGGCGATCCCAGCTGAGTTGCAGGGAACTCAGCTGGGATCGTCAGAGCTGGGATCGTCAGAGCTGGGATCGCCAGAGCCATTTAAGGCTCGTCAGAGCCTTTCGGGCTGGTCTGCCTGGTTACAGGAGAATGACACCCAGCGTATAAGACGACCCCCGACTTTTGAGAAGATTTTCATGTGTTAAAAAGTCGTCTTATACGCCGGAAAATACGGTATTTGTTTAATGATGGTTTGTAGCTATTATGGTCTCGGGAAAAGCGCCTTACAACTCCTCCTTAAAGTTATGACGATCGCACTACTTCCATTATCTGATCAAAATTCAGGCACTTAGCAATGGCTCGCATTTATAATTGTTGCAGTGTCTTGTGTTATGTGATTGCAATTTGCGACCTTCGCAGCTGGCTTCCAATAGAAAAATCAACTCAAGAAGCTGGATTTGCTTAACAACCACATGGTTCACTTAATAATTATGTGGTGTGCGTAACAACTGTAGTTTAATGACCACAGTAAAAGTGGTTGTAAAATCAAGTCCACTCCCATGATGATTCGTTTAATGACTACATCTCTTAACAACCAAAATTCCAGTCCCAATCAGAGTGATATGTTGGGAGCTTCCTGCAATGGATCCAGAAACATAAAAAGTGCAGTTCCAATTGGGGGGTGGGGATGGGGGAAAACCCAATTAAGCTGCAAGAAAATAAAAAGTTCAGCATCGTTCTTCCACAAGCTTCTTTTAAGATCCTCTTCAAACTGTTTCTATACTCATATGCAGGTTCTGCTCCAATTACTTATCAACTACTGTATAAATATCTATCAGCACTGTATCTAAATTTACTTTAAGAAACTACAATGTAAAACACGAGAAATAATGGAAAGAAACAGCTTTAGCATACTTTAAAAATTCTGTGACTTAAGTTGAAACACCAAACATCTAAGGGCGGTGACAGTTTTAAAATTTAAAACCAAACTTTGTAATTTAGATTATGTAGTTTTTCTACATAAAGAATTTCCTGCATTTTGAATGAGGTTCAGTGATGTACAACTTCTCCGAAAATCAGGTACTATCAGAGTGCCCAATTAATTGATTTTAAATAGAAATTCAGCATATATATTAATAAAGCAACGTTTACATACGTAAGGTTGATTTTATATCACTACTATATCAATTGTATGTAGCTATCAGAGTGATAGAAATGAGAAAACTATGACAACATACACAAGTACAACTCAACCACTAATATAGACATTTCTTCTCAATTACCTAGTTAGTTTTCTGTAACTAGAATAACTAGTATGGGAGAGTGATAAAGTCACAATTTTATATGGACCAATCTAGTGACATTAGATGTAACATTATTACATAAGATATAATAATATGGCACAGTACTGTGTTTCCTCCATTTGTTTAGGTTACTAATCATATATAGGACTTGACTAAAACTATTTTTACTGAATCAAATATATTTTTATTTGATTTAGGTTTCGCAACCTGTATCACTAGTGACTTGAATAGTAATAACAGTCTATAATGTGTATACAAAACATTTTAATGTTTAGAATGCCTGTGTTTATTGCTTGCACTTCTTTCCTCGGATGTATTAGTCTTGTAGGAATAACTAAGCAAGTGAAGAGTTACTTTCCTAAACTGTTGTTTCCTCATATATTTTCAGCTCTTTATTATGACTCTAATTCAGCCTTTCTCACAAAAAACAATTAGTGTGTCAGAATCAGATATTCATTAGTATTTTAAATAGAGCCATCTTAATGGATTGTCTTGAATTCACAAATCATTCCTACATTTGAGCAGAATTTCACCTTGTGGGTAAACATGACATTATAAAAAATTCCTGCTTCTGCAACTTGCAGACCTGGCAAAAAAACCCAGTAACCAATGATATACCAATTTAACAAAATTAAGTTGCTGTGAAAAAGGTTCTTCATTTCAAGATCATATTAAACAAGTACTTATTAAGGATGATAACATTTTAAAATTAATTTCATTATATTATTAATAATGATGATAATAATGCTCAAAAAAGGAGCCTTCCATCCTTTTGAAGGTAGGTAAAATGAGGACCCAGTTTGTGGGGGCAATAAGCTGACTTTGTATAAAAAAAGAACACCACTTGGGGGGGCCGAAAGCCCTACTAAGCAGGTATATACAAAAGTATGAAGGCTATTGCTTAACGCATTGTAAGCTGCCCTGAGTCTCCGGAGAAGGGCGGCATATAAATCGAACCAATCAACCAATCAATCAATCAATCAAATAAGAAAAAAAATGTCCTTAATTTATGCTTACACTTCATTGATGAGCATTTAAGTTTTATCCCTGTAATTAAGTGATGAGCAATGAAGTCCATTAAATAGTGTCAAAAAACAAATAATCTTTCTTAAATTCTTAAGAGGAAAGATTATACAGTATTAATGAAAAATATGAGATAAGCAAATTGTTGGGAAATGCCCAGGCAGGCAGGGAAGAAGATTCAAGGGGGGGGGGGGGGAATTAGCCTTGAATTGTTGCGCAGCTGTAAGAGATCTGATCCTCCACTTCCAAGCTCCATGGGAACTTATCTACTGTATTACCAAAGAAAGGCAAGCATTCCTGTATTTTGGCAGAATTCAATGAAGTAGTTAATTGAACTCTACACATGTGGCTCTGGTTGCTTGTGCCTGACACAAATCTGTCTTTGCCTAATTTTGCATAAATAGTCTTTTATTTTACTAAAGAGGTCACTGAATCTAAAGCACATATTATTTACATAAGCAAAGTAATAAAATGTATTAAGTAGAGATCAAGCTAAATACTTATTGAACTTTTATTTTTTTATTTTCTACTCACCTAACTCTTATTAATATAGTAGAAATCCAACAGATATTATATTTCAAGACTACAAGGGAAGTTTGTGGTTACAAATACACTCCAGATGAAAAAAGAATATGTATTATTCAAAAACTCTTAAGATATATAAATGAATTCAGTGACCATTTTATTACTTTAAAAACATCTTGAGCAGATGCATGTACAATTAATTTCTGTGAGAACAGAACAGGAACAGGAGTTACAGATTTGTCATGGGTTTTACATACAAAATATTTTGAATATTTTTCTTCTACAAAGACTTTTAAAAGGAATATAATATATAGTATGGTTATTTAGTTTACCTCATTAAATTTCCTTCTATTATAGTTAGCATATCACACAATCTGCCTTATCACATAATCTTTCTAAATCACTGAGCTATAGAAGTAGGGATTTCCTTGGAAATTTTGTAACAATTCCTGACCTCCTGTCCTTTCCTTGATTATCCTCAGGATAATAACATTCTTCAAGTTATCTTGAGCATCTTCCCTGAAGCAGACAAACATGCAAATTTTCTGTCTTTTTTCCTGCCAATATCTGTGATAGGCCACTATGTTAATAACTTTGTCATTAATGTCTAAATATTTTAAATAAGTAAAGTTTTCGAATAATCAGCTCCTTCTAGAACAGCTAATTTCTAAGAAAGCTACATTTTATCAGCAAATATAACTAGATGTATTTCCCTTAAATATAAGAATTTCAACTGATAAATATAGGGACAGAATGTGATGAGGGATCAGAATAAAATAAATACATATATTAAAATATTCCATGTAATGGCAAAAAAAAAACCAATTGTTTCTATTTACATAGAGCCAAGAGCCAAATGTGCAAGCCAAGCACAATTTCCCTAAAGCAACATAGAAAAATTGACTTTGCTGACATGACAGAGCTATACTCAAAACTCATTTTATCACAATATATTAATTTAAGTATTATTGTAATTTAAAGAGTATAGGTATGAAAGAATGATGAAAAGGGCATTATTTACTGCTCTCTGTCACCAAAATAGAATAGAATTCTTTATTGGACACACAATGAATTTGTCTTGGTGCATATGCTCTCAGTGTACATAAAAGAAAAGATATATTTGTCAAGAATCATAAGGTACAACACTTAATGATAGTCATAGGGAACAAATAAGCAATCAATCATATTAGGAAACAGTCAATATAAATCTTAAGGATACTAGCAATAAGGTTACAGTCATACAGTCATAAGTAGGAGGAGATGGGTGATATTTATTTAAGAAACACATTTCCTAAATTAATAAAAAATAAAGAAATATATTTCAGCTACTACTAATCCAAGTTCAAATTTCAAATCAGTTCAGGGCAAGGGGTTTTAAGTACTACAGGTCAGAAAAAAATGAAGTTATGGACTAATTAGCAGATCAGATATAGTTCCAATCCTTAATCTAGTTCTAAGACTAGTATTAAAACTATTTGATAAACACTTAGTACTCATCAAATTACATTAGCTATAGCAAAATGACTTTAAAAAAAAACTTAACAATAATAATGACCACAAGTATTTTAAAAAGAATCGGATTTTTGGATTTCAACAATGAGAAAAGTAAAGAGGAATACAAGTATGACAACATTATTTAATCATTCAATTAAAAAGGCAAAATGTAAGTTGAGCATAAAAGTGGCTAGATCCATATGAATACAACTGTGTAGCAGCATAAAATATATAAAAAATAAAAACATTATATGGTAAAAGTGATGAAAAGCTTTTCTGCAACTTGGAAGAAATTGAACAAAATAATGTGTATCAGCCCAGCATGCTGGTGTGCTTTAACAAAGAAACAAAAATTGTATACCTCTTGTAATAGATCTGCCTGTTCAATGGCTTTAAGAACATTTTTCTTGGAGGTCTCTTGAACTTCTCCTCCCAGGAGGAATTCATCCAAAATAAAATAAGCCTTCTCAAAATTAAAGATGATATCAAGTTCACAGACCTACAAAACATTAAAAAAGAAAGATGCAATGCCCAAACAGGACTTCTCTGCAACCATCAATGGAATGCTTTCCTTCAGAAGTATGGATGACCACCACCCGTGCAACACTGTTGGCATTTTGCAAACTAGCCAAAGTATTTTGTCCCTGTGCATTCAATCCTTGAATTAGCTTATTTATGGCTCATTGATTAGCAATGTATTCATTATTAATTCATTAGTTTATTAATTTATTGATTATATCTATTTGATATTTACTGATGTTATTATCTTAATAGTAATACAGGTAGTCCTCAACTAACTAACTAACTAACTAACTAACTAACTAACTAACTAACTTACTTACTTATTTATTTATTATATTTCTATACCGCCTTTTTCCCGTAGGACTCAAGGCGGTGTACAGTCAAGAAAAATATAGATACACAAACATCATAAAATTGCTAATTAAGATTATTATTATAACTTATAATTATTATTATTATAGTTTGGCCCAATTAAATAGAACCTAAAATTAACTTATAATTGAGCCCGAATTTCTGTTGCTAAGTGAAACATTTGTTAAATGAGTTTTTGCAGTTGGTAAATTAAGTAACACAGTTGTTAAGTGAAACTGGTTTCCCCATTGACTTTGCTTGTCAGAAGATCGCAAAAGGTATGAACCAGTTGCCAAGCATCTGGATTTTGATCACATGACCATGGGGATCCTGCGATGGTTGTAAGTGTGAAAAATGGTCATAAGTCACTTTTTTCAGTGACATTGTAACTTTGAATGGTCACTAAATGAACTGTTGTAAATCAAGGACTACCCATGTTGCATTTTTAATTTGACTGTTAATCTGATTAGCAGCTCCAAGATCTTAGGTAGCCTACAGCCTACATTAGGGGTCTCAAACCCGCTCGCATTGCGGGCTGTATTGTGACGTATCGCGATATTTTTTGCCTTTGCGGAGCTGGGGTAAGTGTGACCTGCGTGTGCTGTACCTGGCCCGAGGGCCACCAGTCTGACAGGCCTGGTCTACATACATTATTTTTTGTATTATCAATTTTGGACAAAATAAGAGAGAAAATTATGAATATGTATAAGAAGCATTTTAAAGACAACATGCAAAATAACTGAACTAATCCTCTTTGCAAAAAATGTCGTTTATTAATTGTTCTATAAACCCTGACAATCTTTGTTAGCCCCAAGGCATAATTAAAAGCATTCATAATGAAAAACATTCATGTTACTCTGCTCGCAAGCTCCATGGCTATCCAACTTTTTTTAAAAAATTAAATAAAAAGGTTAAATAAAGAGTTGCAAAGCAAGGCACCAGTCTGTAACAGATTTGTCGTAATCTCTTTGAATACAGAGTATGCTGGGGTAAAGAATTTGAGATTCATTAAATTGGTAAATTGGTGTTTTGTAGCTGATCATACTCATTATGACTACATTTTGTAAACCGGCTATTTTTTCAACGTACACACTGCATATTTTCAAATTTCAATTTTCTGCCATGAAAATATAGAAAAATATTTCATCCCTACAACAGAGATTTCCCTGAAGAATTCAGAACAGTATTTTGTCCAGTTTGTTCCTCTCCCACCAGGTAATCACTACTGTTTATGCTGTTTTATGGAAAATGATTTTATTGACGGGCTTTATTCAACTATTAGAGACAAAAATCTTTCTGCTACTTCCTTTTTCCACTGAGAACCAATGAAACTACCTCTGAGACTTTTAAAAAGTAGAAAAAAATACAGGAAATAACTTACACTTCCAAAATATTTATCAAGTAATTCTACATAACGATGAATTATTTCCAAGGTTATTAACTCATTATCCTGATCTTCAATGGCACAGCAGAAATAGAGGCTTGCATATCTGTAAGACACATATTTAATTTAGCAGGGATATAACAGACTTTTGTAGTCTTAACTACATTTAGAAACAGTTTAACAAAAATATTCAATCTTTAAAATAAAATTAAAATGTCACATTTGCAGACATTGACAATAAAACATTAGATTTAGTGTTTAAAAGTAAACCTAAGGTAACTATGAGCTAAGAAAATGAGAAAAAATGCTTTTAAAATCCCTTTTCTTCGCTTTCTTTAAATATTGGTTGTGAAGTATGGTTGGTTGTTAAGAACAAGACAGTTTGTTGAAAAATAAAAGTTTTTGATCTCTTCTAGAGAGACAAGTATTTATTCTCACCATAATTTAAAGTATCAGGTAGCTTTTTTGTAAGATGGACAGTAATACAAATTTGATTAATAAATATATCTTACAAAGGGGATTCTACTGTGCCCAGCAACTGATGGCCAAATGAAAACAATAAATGATGGAAAAGCACATTAATCAATTACAGTACAATTTGCTGTTTCTACTTATAACTCAAACTACAAAAAAGGCAGGTTCAGATGATTAAAGCTAGAAGAAACAAAGGAACAAAAGGGAAAGGTAGTTATGACATCAAGAAAAGCAGGCATAAAAGTGAGACATTAAAAAGTTGCATAATTGTTAAGAATTTTCAAAAGGAGTCAATTATGCTACTCTAACCCATTGGAGAGAACAAAGGGAATCAAAGACAAGGGCAGCAGTGCTATTCCTTTTCTACGTATTCCTTGGTGGTGCCCACAATAGTGCCCATAAGCCCAAGGAAGAGTTTGCACCACATTGTTGTTTTTTTCTCCAAAAAGTTATGAGGTAATTCCTCCTATGTTTTCAGGAACACTCAATTTCATTGTTCCTGTACCTGCTCTTTCAGTCTGACTTTGAGAACAAGTGTGTTTAACAGTTTAGAAACCATTTCTAAAAATTTTAAACTGCATTAAAATTTGTCTTCAACACAGACCAAAAAGTATATGGTGTGTAAATACCAGACTCATATAAACATTGTTATGCAAGTCAATGTTTACATGAGTTATTTAGTCTTTCTGAAATAGAACATTACATAAATTGGGGAGTCTAGGTATCTATACGGAAGTAAACTTTTTTTTCACATAGTGATGTGCTAAATGACCTGTGGTAAATTAAATTGATTGGACATGATTTGGAAAGGCACACACCTCTTGAATAGAAGGCCTCACAGCTGACAATGAATACTGTAGCAGAGCCAAAGCCATCAAGTCCAAGAAACTGCCTTCAGAGCTCAGAGACAGGATTATTGCAAGGCACAGATCTGGGGAAGGCTACAATAAAATTTTTGCTGCACTGAAGGTTCCTAAGAGCACAGTGGCCTCCATAATTCTCAAATGGAAGAAGTTTGGTGCAACCAGGATTCTTCCAAGAACTGATCACCCGGTCAAACTGAGCAATCGGGGAGAATGGCCTTAATAAGAGAAATGACCAAGAACCTGATGGTCACTCTAACTGAACTCCAGAGATCCTGTGTGGAGATGTGAGAGTTCTAGAAGGATAACCATCACTGCAGCCATTCATCAATTTGGGCTTTATGGAAGAGTGGCTAGATGAAAGCCCACCTGAAGGACTCTGACTGTGAGGAACAAACTCTTAAGTAGGCTTTCGTGTGTTTTGCATTGTCAGTTGTCATGCCTTCTGTAGAGAGGTGTGTGACTTTCCAAATCATGTCCAATCAATTTAGTTTACCACAGGTCAATGCCATTCAAGGTGTAGAAACATGTCAGCGACGAACAAGAGAAATGGGAGGCACTAGAACTAAATTTCACATGTTGTTGCAAAGGGTCTGAATACTTATACCAATGTGATATTTCAGTTGTTTATTTTTAATAAATTTACAGATATTTTTAAAATTCTGTTTTTACTTCATCATTATGGAGTACTAAATGTGTTTCAACAACTGTAGAATCAAGCTGCAGTACAACAAAATTGATAAAAATGAAGAAGTCTGAATACTTTCTGAATGCACTGTAGTTAGCTAGGTATTTTACATAATTCTCATATTATGTTCCACTGACTATTTAATTATTATACTGTTTTTGGGCCTGCGAAACACTTTGACCATCACTGAAAAAACATAAATAATTGAGTTCTTTATTTCCCATGAAAATATATGGCTACTGCATGACAATAAACAGAAAAAAATATTGCCATTCCATTTTCAAAATGCATCCATTCCTTGACTGGGCAAGAAAATAAGGTATTTATAATTTTAGTAAGTAATTAAATATTATGCTTGAATTCTTTGGGGAAATTGCCACAAAACATCTTTGATTAGAGATTACAGCTTACTTTTCTACATCACTCCAGGTGGTCCTTATATTGAATACAGCCTTAATAAATTGTGCAAAACTTGGTACAAGAAATGATGTCAGGTACTAAGATTTGGGAGCAGTTTCAAAATTCAAATCATGAAGAATTGGTGTCAGACAAATTTTCAGTTAAAGATATAAATGCAGTATTATAATGACAATCTGTGAAAAATGTATGTAAAGCATAGAAAATTTCTATGGTAGTTTGCACTTTCTTTAAAACCAGTGTTTCTGATACATGCTAATTGTTCCTGTGCAGTTGTGGTAGTTGAGGTTTGGTGAGTTGTGGCAGTTGTAGTAGTTGCACTTTGTGGTAGTTGAAATGACTCTGTAGGATTCATATCACAAAATGCAAAATTCAAACTGAATTTTATTTCCATTTTCCAATTCTGAAGTTGAATTTAAATTTAAAAAATAGAAAACATTATTTCATCGTTCACACTATGGTCTTCATTGTTATTTAATGTGCAAAAGAATAATTTTCTCCATTTTGGGTGGACTTTCTATATTTGATGAGATTAGATTCTAGCTTGAAGCAAATTTTTAATTAAACCACAGCGAATAAACATCTTTTGAAACCTGTATTGCAGCTGAATACAGAACTATTTTACATAGTGCAGTGTACCAGTGTGATACAGTTCTAAGAACCTGAAAAGGTGGGAGATCCATCCATCCATCCATCCATTCATCCATCTCATGCACACATACACATACAAAATAATTTCATATTTTTCAGTATATTTTAAAATGTATCACATGCCCATTTATTAGCATTTTAGGCATGAATTAAATAAAAGGCATTTTCTATAAGAAAATAAATCATTTGTTTTTCTGATCCCAAATAGTTTTTCTCAGATGTGTGATAAAACAATACAACCTTTTATAGACAATCTTCAAATCTCTCCATTCCAGGAAGCTGCACATTTTCGGTTTACGGGCTAAGACCGTTTGAACAAGTTCTCTTGTGATTTTCTTCTTTTCTTTGTCAGATAATGGGACGTACCATTTTTGAAGTCTCA
The DNA here is from genome assembly GCF_029215685.1 of Pituophis catenifer annectens. Classification (NCBI taxonomy): domain Eukaryota; kingdom Metazoa; phylum Chordata; class Lepidosauria; order Squamata; family Colubridae; genus Pituophis; species Pituophis catenifer. The sequence continues at coordinate 48,806,922 of NW_027256884.1, read as the reverse complement.
GTTTTCCCTGGCGACTAAAAAGCAACATAAACTGCATCTGTTGAATTAAATAGAATATTTCATGTTAGCCTTTCTCCCACATTGTATACAAGTAGTCCTGAACTTACAAGTTTATTTAGTGACTTATGACTGTTTTTCACACTTATGACTGCTGCAGCATCCCCATGGGCATGTGATCAAAGTTTGAATGTTTGGCAAGTGGTTCATATTTATGACAGTTGCAGTGTCCCGGGGTCATGTGATCACCTTTTGTGACCTTCTGACAAGCAAAGTCAATGGGGAAGCCAGATTCACTTAACAACCATGTTACTAACTTCACAACTGCAGTGATTCATTTAACAACTGTGGCAAGAAAAGTTGTAAAATGGAGCAAAACTCACTTAACAAATGTCTCATTTAGCAATATAAATTTTGGGCTCAATTGTGGTTGTAAGTCGAGGACTAACTGTAATTGTGCTTTATGTCTAAGCCAGCTTTCTTAAACTGTTTTTTTCAATTAAACTTTAAAATAGTACACTTCTCAAATTTTGTGCTGCATATTGCAATACTGTTTGCTCCAATCTAATATCCTTCAGGTGGTAGAGCCACAATTCTCACAATCTTAAATCAACAGTAGCACATTATACAACAAGACGTTCAGTAGGTTCAAAACTAGGATATGCCTCTGTATTTAAAAACCAAGTGTATATAATAAATATCATAGTAATGAGTATTCAAAAATAATGAACTAGTTTTATAAGTGCCCAAAGAACTTAAGAATATTCTAAGCTACTACTTAATTATTCTTTTTCATCTTTGCCCGTACTGTTTTATATTCCTGGAATTTATTCTTTAATGTTAGAAAGTTTTTCTGCTAGAAAAATCTATCATTTCATTTAAGTGTTTCCAATATTGAGGTCTCTACTATCAATGCAGTTGCAGGTGCACAAAATATTAAACACAATCTATTCAAAGTCCTGAATATCAAAGTATCTTAAATTATGTGTGGTATTCCTCTTGCATATTTCAAAACTGCACAGAAAAAAAAATCTTAGGCAGAATCACCACCTCAGCCTAAGTGCAATATAAAGCACAATCTATACAGCCTTTCAACTGATGAGAAACTTGTGAAAACTCAGAAAAAATGAGGAAATGGGTATATATGGTTAAAAATGTAGAATCACATTTTGCAATATTTGAAGATGAGTTTTTATTTCAATAGAAACTTATCTATTTTGATGCCAGCAATTATAGCACAATTATGAGACACATATTCAGTGCTTTTTTAAAAAAACAGTAGCTATAGTTTAATGAAACAATATGAGTGAGAAGTGTTTTATTTCCTTCGGCTACCCTACCAGAATTTTTTTTTTGCCACTAATATAAATAGTCTATTGTAAAAGAGCTATTCTGAGACAACAATTATTTTTCTATAAAAAGATGATTCAATATATTGAAATTGAATTAGTAGATGAGGAATCACTATAGATCCAGCTCAGCCACATTGAGCCACTATTATTGAAATTACAATGATCAGTCACAGAATAAGCTAAAATTGGGATTCAAGTCTTTTTTGCAATGAAGAGAGATAACTGTATGGAATATTTTTAACACTGAAATAAAAAGTATTATATAGAAAAAGTCCTTCCTTCAAAATAGTCACTTTTATTATAATTAATCATATCTTTGTAACCCGTTTTTGTGAGGACTAGTTATGCCCATTCAATACTGTTTTCCCTTACTGCAAATCATAGCTTTAATCAAAATAATCTGCATATTAGAACGAAACTCCCTAGGACATAAATATTTTATTTTTTTCTTTTTTCATAAGACTGGGAAACTGGGAAAAACCCTAAATAATAAGCATCCATGCTCCAATGGTTTACTTGACCTCATTTTTGTCTAAGTTGACTTTAAAGTTATCTTGCAAGCTTGTATCATTAGGGAGAAGTTGAAAGAAAAGTGGAGCAGAGAGGCTACTATAATATTCCCTAAATGGGGTCTCTAGATCATTTCATTTATCCAGAATCACCACTAATTTTATTGTTTCTGCAGTTCCACGGAAGAATTTTATTCTCAACTGATTTGCCTATTTCGCAAAATAGCAAAAAATAAAAAATAATAACTGGCCCACAGCCAGATAACTCTTCTGTTTTCCTACCATGTTTATATTGCCTCCTTCTTCCGGAAGAAAAATTGTTGCTCAAAAGACAAAGCGGCTATATAAGACTTTATGATGTGTAATATCAGAGCAGCGCGTTGGGAAACACCGTCATTAGCACTTCTGTTTTATATAGAAGCTGTGCTTGGAAGAGTTCTGCTCACGGCACCCGTCACTGTTTATTTTAAATCTGATTAGGTAAAGGGATGCTTTAACGAACTAACTGCCCCCTTCACACATCCACTCAGAAAGATACACGTAAGTTTAGCGGCAAACAGATCCAGCTTAAAGAGGAGGAAGCGGAGTGCACTCTCGAATACTTCGGCTAATAAAAGAACAATCAGGTGGATCCTCAGGATTTCGAGAGAGAGTAGCCAAGAGGAGATCGTCTTCCCGTTTGACCACCCAGTAAAGCGCACCGAGTACCACGCGAGGGGCGAACGCAGCGGTGTCACTCCACCTTCCGCCAACAGCACGAGAGGTCACGCGGGTGCCAGCAACGGGGCCCAATCCCTCAAGCTGGAGCCGGTTTTGGCACACACGCGCAGAGTCCGGCACAACCCCCTCTCGAATTACACCTCCAATTGTAGGGGGCGAGCGTTCACGCGCAAGCACGTACGGATCCGCACAAGGGACGAGGAGAGGCAGAGAGCCCCAGCCGCGCAGCTCTCCCAGTCACCCATCCCAACCTAAACCGTTTTTTTCGTGTACCTCCACGCGACTTCAGAGGTGCCGCCGCCAACCGCCGCGCTCCCGGCTCAACTCCCCCATGCTTACCGTTATCCCAGAAGCGTTGGCAGGCGCGCGCACGGCTGAGGGAGAAAAAAAAAAGAAGGAATCCCCTCAGAGCTCGCTGGAGCAGACACAGCCGACAACCTCCCACCCGAACCACTGGGCGAAGAAGCGGGGCTGCTAGCGGCAAGGAGCCCTAGAGGCGGGGCCGAAAGAGAAGACGCGAGGGAGGGATACAGCCCAATTCTAACCGTCGAACTTCATTCGCTCTTCCGAGCAGAGTCTATCCTGTCGAGAAAAAGAGGAGGAGAAAGGATTCCCAGGGTAGCCAATCCCTGAACAGAAAATGTACGCGATAAGATAGAATGGGTAAGAATCGGCGCTGGTACTACCCGAAAGATACAGCAGCTTGGCAGGAGGGAGAGGAACCAATCAGAACAAGAAGTAAACGTAGCTTTTTATATAGCCAATCAGAAGACATCAGGGAGTGATGTTAGCCAATCAGAAGCCAATTGGGGGGCCTCTCTTTTTACTCATCCGGGAACAAACCGATACATCGATGACTAGAATAAAATGGGCATGCGCCGCTACGTTGCTGATAGCGACCTTTCGCTTGTCGTTCTTAAACTACGTTTTCCCAACACGTAGTCTTTCTCTTCTTTCTTTTGTGCGCAGATTTTTAAGCAAGTTAGGGAAATTGGAATATTGTTACAAAAACAGCTACCCAGCATAAATTGGGAGGAGACTGGCAAGCGATTTTACGTGGCCTATGGCTATCCAATTGTAACTAATCTAGGCAGTTGTGCAGGGAAATTATTTTTGCTATGTGCAATCAATTATTACATGCAATTAGTTGCAGGAGAATATACAAGATAAATGGCAAGGAAACGAAGAAGGTAATGGTGGATATTCTATTCCAGAAGAGTGTTGTCAATTTCCCTAAGAACAGGGCAGGCTCAAATGGTTTGTTTATTACTAGGAAATAATTAGTTTGTATGAGAAACACATTTTGGATACATTTTTGGTTGTGAACAACACATTTTTGTTGTGAACAACAAAGATGTAGGAAAGACCAGTAACAGGTTTATTTCAAGTGGTAGATGCTGGAAGGATGAAAATCATTGAGTGGGATATAAAGACTACCCATCTGTTTTATGTGTAAAATACTATTGTTAGGTATGGTGGAAGATCCTTCACAAGTCTTGAATTAAAATCTACTCTCTCTCTCTCTCTCTCTCTCTCTCTCTCTCTCTCTCTCTCTCTCTCTCTCTCTCTCTCTCCAAAGTAGTTTTTAAAAAACTTTCTACAAAGGTGTGTGTTTCACAGTCTACCATTTCTACAAAAGCATTGTATTTTTCCTTTCTTCCAACTCTAAAGTTGATCTAATGGATATCTTCTCTAAAAGCAACGGACCAGCTGTAGATAGATTACAGATAAGTGCTCTCAAACAGCAGGCTGGTTTGTGCAGTATGGAGTACCTTCAGATCAGAACATACTCTGTGTCTCAGAGTAAATACATGCATTTGTAATATTAGAAAGATGCATTAAAATAAATGCCTTTTACCAGTACCATTTCAAATATACTGTGTAATTGTATTTATATAATTTATTACTTTATTCTTTTAATAAGTTTGGATGAGTACTTTAAAAAGGCCAAAAATTTTAAATAGAATTTTCATCTGTGCTATTGCAAAAACAAAATAGAAGGCTTCTCAATTTATCACACAACTAAGTGAAAAACAAAGCATGACATTGACTATATCTGAAAATAAATGAATTGAATTTATTAATTTATTTAAAATTATCAAAAAGGGATTTAAATTGCCCCAATTATAGGTCAGAATGGAAATTTAGGTAATTGATTCATAACCGTCATAGCTTCTTCCACTGAGCGAAATAATTTATTTAACATATGTAGTATACTGTAACTGACATGAAGCCTAGCTATCGTATTTTTCGGACTATAAGCACCTAGGTTTAGAGAAGGAAAACAAGAAAAAAATAGTTTTTGGCCTCTGTGCGTCCCGTTTTTACCCTCAGCATCCAGAAGCACTCTGCAGTCCTATTTTTGCCCACCCTGGCATACAAAAGCACTCTGCCCATTTCTGACCTCCGGTGGCTTCTGCAGGTCCCGTTTTTGCCCTCCCTGGCGTTGGGAAGGCTGAAAATGGGATGTGCAGAGGGTTTGGGAGGCCAAAAACGAGCCCGTTTTTAGCCTGCAGAGTGCTTCTGGACTTCATATATTTAATCAGAAAACAATTGATAAGAGATGGTATTAAGAAACAAATGTGGATATTTGATCCAGGATGAATCACTGTTAATTCTTGAGATGATCTAGGATAATTAAGAATCCATGGTAAATTTTCTATGAGTTGATTACAAAAACAGTTTGCTAATGGAAGGTTTTGTTGTCATCATTATTATTGTTGTTGTTGTTGTTGTTGTTGTTGTTCTTCCTGTTAACTATTTTGTCATTAATATAGTATATTGAGGACAGGTTAATAATTTGTAGATAGAATTAGTCGTTTAAAATTTTGGGGGGCTGTTTCACAAGGGGTGGGAAACTAATATTGTCATTATATATTAAGGAGCATTCAACTGGAGCAGGGGTGTCAAACTCAAGGCCCAGGGGACAGATCCAGCCCATGGGGTGCTTAGATCTGGCCCATGTGGCTGCCCTGGAAACAGCAAAGGATCAGCCCATGGTGCCTCTGCTAGCAAAAACAGAGCTTGGGAGGACTGCGCGCGGTCCTCCCAGGCCCCGTTTTCAGCCCCGACGGCTTCCTGCAGCCCTCTTCCAGCAAAAAGGGAGCTCCATTTTCGCTGGCAGAGGGCTGCAGGAGGCCATTGAAAACGGACCCAGGGGCACGTGCAGCCCACCCGAACTCTGTTTTCACTGGCAGAGGGCTCCAGGAGGCCATCGTGGCTGAAAATGGAGCTCAGGAGCCCATTTTCTCTGGCAGAGTGCTCAGGCCACCACAGGTGCCCCCGACTGAGTAACGTCAAGCTGGTGTAGGAAGTTAGCACCCACCCCTCTCCTAGAAGAATGAAATATTTTAGGAAATATTAAAAAGGCAGAATATTTTGTTTCCCTAGATGAGAAAAGGAGAAACATATTTTTAAAGACAAGGCAGCTTCCTGCAGCTCCCTGCCCCCACCCTTCAGCTCCAGGGTGATGGGATTAAGGCATGGCCCTCAGGCAGGGGTGGATTCTAAAATTTTTTACTACCGGTTCTGTGGGCATAGCTTATTTTATGGACGTGACTTGATGGTCATGTGACTGGGTAGGCATGGCCAACTCAATGTCACTCATGTCAAGGGGTGCCTCGCCTAGCCCCTCCCCTCCCAGCCATTCCTTGTCACACCCAGCCTCAACATATCTATAGTTCTGTAAAAATGTTGTTCACCTTTTTTTAACTTTATTATCTACATACTATAGATGCACTTTCATGGACCACTGAAAGGAGGAAATGTCTCACATGCTTTGCCCAAGAGTGTGATAGGCAACAGGCTTTTAAGGGGCTGCCAGAAAGAAGGTGGGGGGGCAATGTATTTTGCAAAGCACCAGAAGGCAAAACGAAGCAATGGATGGAAACTGAACAAAGAGAGAAGCAACCTAAAACTAAGGAGAAACTTCATGACAGTGTGAGCCAATATAGGTGCAGAAATATTTCAGTCATAATTTCACATATAAAATAGCCATTCGTGTAATACAACCTGCATATTGTTCAAAACAGTCATTAGTATTATCATGGCTGATGTTTGACAGCAAGCCTAAAAGTTAAAGATTACAAGAGTGCTTCTTTCTCTGTATGTATACAAAATATCACATACCAGGAATAGCATATTAAGATGGACTTATGCAGTGGTGGGTTTCAAAATTTTTTACTACTAGTTCTGTGGGTGTGGCTTGGTGGGTGTGGCGTGGCATGGCGAGCGTGACAGGGGAAGGATACTGTAAATTCCCCATTCCCTCCCCACTCCAGGGGAAGGTTACTGCAAAATCCCCATTCCCTCCCCACCCCACTAACTTGCTCTGGGAAGGAATCAAACTCCGCCCTCTTCATTTCCCCAAATAAAATATTACTCATAAGAAAAGCAAGGAAAAATCAAGCTGCTAACAAGGAACCTGCCTGATACTCATTCCACATTCCTGCCAGCTGCATAAAGGAAACTTTATAGGAAGAAAACAGCTTAGAGATAATAGAAAGTAGAAGCCAGAAGTTCGTCTCCATTTACAAGCAGGCAGAAAACTCATTCAAGACAAGATATTTCACAATGGAAATCGGCCAAACCTTTTTAGAAACACAAAGCCCATGTTGCACAAACCCCAAAACTTCAAAAACATAGAACCATATAAGAATCCCTCCTCTTATCCAGTTTGTTGTTCAGCTGACCCAGAAATGAACTGCTGAATGTCACTTCGCTTTTGCAAGGAAAAACCTCCTTCCAGCAGCTACTTCTTGGCTTGTCAATTTAAAGCGATGGCGTCTTATTTACTTTTTTTCCCCTGGCTGAGAAGGAGTCCTGATTTTTTCCTTCTAGCCAATCAGTTGGGAGGCTTCTTGGCTTCTCAATTTAAAGCGACAGTATCTTGTTTTTTTCTCTTCTTTTTCAAGTGAGCCCTGATTTTTTTCCTTCTAGCCGATCAGCTGGGAGTCGGGAGGCAGCAAATAGATTGGGGGCAGGGCCAGGCAGAGGTGGTATTTACTAGTTCTCCAAACTACTCAAAATTTCCACTACCAATTCACAAGAACCGGGGAGAACTGGTAGCAACCCACCACTGCTCTCAGGACATGATAGGATTAGCTCTCTACCCATCTCACCACATGGCACCTGGGAAGATAACATCACCCAGCAAGGCTCAACCAAGCCTGGGACTCAGGACAGCCTACAGAGTTTCCCCTGCATGGCCCCATGGGAGTCTGACAACCAATCAGAATACAAGCTCAAATTCAAACGGATATAAAACTCAGGCACTCTTGGCATCTCTTCCCTTTTTTTCTTCACCCAACATCATCAAGCCATGTGATCTTGTCCACCATTAAGAACCATCTTTCCAAGCAGTCTCTTATGTTTCCAGTGTCTTTCTCCCCACTTGGAACTGAACCCAGATGGACATTTCTTCCAATACTGGCCATGTTCACACTGGCCACACCCATCTCGGCACCTGAGGTCAAACACAACCCTGATGCGGCCCTCAGTGAAATCGAGTTTGACACCCCTGAACTAGAGGGAACAATATATGTATATGTACCCTGTTTTCCCCAAAATAAGACATCCCCTGATAATAAGCCCAATCAGGCTTTTGAGCGCATGTGCTAAAATAAGCCTCCCCCTGAAAATAAGCCCTCCTCAAAAATATTTAAATGCAGAGCTGGAAATCAGGTAAGACGGCAAGAGAGCCCCATCTTGCTTCACACACCCCAAAATAATAAGACCTCCCTGAAAATAAGGCCAAGCTCTTATTTCAGGGTTCAAAAAAATATAAAACGGTCTTATTTTTGGGGAAACACAGTATTAGTTTTTTAAAATGTACTTTTTAATGTTTTGTTTTGTGTTTTTTCTTTGGTTTTTTTTTTAAATTGGTATTTTGTATTTTAACTTTTTTTGAATATGCGTGGTAGGGATCCAACAATCATTCTGTTGTTTTTATCAAAGTTAGCAAGCTACCATGTCGGATATGAGTTTATACAGTTCTTAATAGATCACAGTAACTTGAATATGCACCTACAGACACAAAAATGCAGAAGAAGCTGTTTTACAACTGATAAAAAGGAACCAGAGTAACATCCTGAAGAAAATATAGTAACACCCCTGCACATTACTATAGAAATGAGAGGTGATAGTGTGTGTTGTTAAACACGCTATTGAGAGTATTGCAGTTCTTTGGAGCATATTATTGCTATATGAATATGGGCCCATAATATGGTAACATGATCCAGCTAACAGAAAGCAAGTATTCTAAATTATGTGTGCATAAGTAAAAGTAATTACATAACAATATAAAAGTCACCCAGGTATGTTCAGCAGGTATGGCAATTAATATATTTAATTGACAGTGTAAGCATAAGTTCTCTAAAAGCAAACATTCACTCCTTAATGGGAACACTGGAGATTATTTTAAAAGGACTAGATCCAACACTTTCAAGTCTATGCAGCAATCTAGAATGATGAAATATGTAGCAAAAATAATTTTTTAAATCAGCTCTGTAACCATTTTACACTTGTCAATGGTTGTATTGTGAGGAAATTGAAATTGAATGTTGGAGGAGCTTCTTACTTGACACCTTGGAGTAGTGAAAATGGAGGCAAGTTTTCTTAGCTAGGAATAGACTAAGATAGTGGTTCTCAATCTGTGGTTTGGAAAACCTTTGGGGGTCTTGATTTCATCACAGGGGGTCTACAAAAGCTTGAAGAAATGTTATGATTTAAATCTCGAGTTAAGCCTCAGTGGTCCATGGCCACAAAAAGTATTTAAAGGGGGTCTGTGGTGAAGAAAAGGTTGCAAACCGCTGGATTAAGAAATGAAACAGTTTGCGTTAAATTGCTTAAATTGCCAGCCTATCCAAAGGCTGCCCAAAACAATATTGTTTCATCCATGGAACTGGCCTGTCTTGCCATAGCAAAGAATTTCCACTCATTGCAAGACATTTATTGTCACAACCATTTTAGTTGCGAATGCATATTCAGAGTGCTCAGAAATGCTTCCAGGGGCTTCAACACTGTTATGCATGCCATAGATACATTGAAATAATCTTTCGTGGCAACAGATATTCCAGAACAAAAATGAACACAGACTGTAGTAAAAAGTTGCAAACATTTTGGAAAAAAATGGAATAATATACTATATAACATCAGGCTTTTATGATCCATCTACTAATGGATTGGCTGAAAGTTTTGCTCAAAGTCTCAAGAATGCCACATGAAGAATTCCTGAAGAAAACATTAAATAAAAAATTGTAAAATTTTCAATTTGCATATTGTAACAATAGTGATTGCAATAGGAAATCAAATATCAGTGGTGATGTTTTTAGGTCATATTTTATGTTCAAGTTTAGTCTACTCAACTGTAATTTGAGGGTGTTCAAGATAAACATCTATAAAAAAAATTACCCACAATGAAACAGGACACCTGTTCATTATACAAAATGTACTAGCAAGAGAGTTCACAGGGAAATATAAATGGACAATGAAAAGGATGCTCATATTGGATATTATTCCTGATAACATTTGAAGAGAACACACCAACCATTTGATGAGAATAAATTTATAAAAAGAAGAATAATGCTTGGAGAATAATGTCATTCCTGTAATTCCAGCACTAGCTCTGTTAGTACCTTCCCTCTAAGTAAACTAAGGTGACCAGATTTTAACATTGGTAAAGCGGGACACCCACCATTTTGTGGGCGTGGCTTGGAGGTCATGTGACTGGGTGGGCGTGGCTAGCTGGTCATGTGACCGGATGGCCATGGCTATGTGTATAGAAAAAAGTGATTTCTGACAGGTCCTCGCACTTTTGACTGGTCCTCATACTTATGACCATCCTCACATTTATGCCCATGCAGCATTCTTAACAACCATGTCACCAGGACCGGATTTAGATTGAAAGAGGCCCTAGGCTATTCCACTTATGAGGCCCTTTCACCAGTGGTGGGATTCAATTTTTTAACAACAGGTTCTGTGGGCATGGCTTAGTTGGGGGTGTGGCTTGGCAATCATGTGACTGGGTGGGCATGGCTAGCTTGTCACGTGACTATGTAGGTGTGGGTAGCTCGTCATGTGACCGGGTGGGCGTGGCTATGTGCATAGACTTTTTTCAGAGGGCTGAAAAAAGTCATTTCTGACTGGGCCTCACACTTTTGACCGGTCCTCACACTTATGACCATCCTCACATTTATGCCCGTGCAGCTTTCTTAACAACCATGTCACTCATTTCACAACTGCTTTTCTTCACCATGGTGACAAGATAGGGCAAAAACGTAAAATGTGAGGACAGTCGTAAGTTCGAGGACTGGTCAAAAGTGCGAGGACCAGTCAAAAATAACTTTTTCAGCCCTCTGAGTAGTCCATATGCACAAAAGGACTACCCAGAGGGCTGAAAAAAGTCATTTCTGACTGGGCCTCGCACTTTTGACCGGTCCTCACACTTATGACCATCCTCACATTTATGCCCGTGCACCTTTCTTAACAACCATGTCACTCATTTCACAACTGCTTCTCTTCACCATGGTGACAAGATAGGGCAAAAATGTAAAATGTGAGGACAGTCGTAAGTTCGAGGACTGGTCAAAAGTGCGAGGATCAGTCAGAAATAACTTTTTCAGCCCTCTGAGTAGTCCATATGCATAAAAGGATACAGCAATAGAGAGGGATGAAGGAAGGGAAGGGAAATTAGAGTAAGAGAAAGAGGGAGGAAGAGAGGAGGAGAAGGAGAAAGGAAGAGGAAGTAGGGAGGAGAAGAAGAGGGGGAGGAAGAGAAAGTAAGAAGGAAAGAAAAGAGGTGGTAGGTTTGAGGAGAAAGATTGCTGTACAATAAAAAAGATGAAAGGGAAGAAAGCCAACCCCAAACAAATATAAAGATATTAAGATAAAGAATGAATTGTTAAACTTTAAAAAATAAAAGAGAACAAATATGAATAAATAACAATAATTAGAAACACACATACAAACATACAATGTATTTTCTTTGAACAGAGTATTTGGCCGGTTCACAAATTTAAACAGTGTTTAGTCATTTCAATTAAATTTACAATTTCTATATTTCCTTTTTGCCATATTTATTCCTCATCTATTTTTTAAAAAACCAATATTACCCTTCATCTTCATCTCTAATCTTAATCAAATTCAATTTTTCCCTTCTATTCTATATTATACCCCTTCCCATTGTCATCTATTTTTATATCCATCCTCACATTGGTTAATTATGTAATATTAGTTGTTTAATATAAATTCAACATTTTAATATAAATCAATTAGTTATATAACTACCTTTTTTGTATATTAATCAATATGAACATGAATATTCCAATTATTTCCATGCAATCCAATTTCTTACAAATCCATTAATTATATTTACCAATAATAATAAACCAAATAATTTCCCCCATATATTCCTCCAAACCACAACTTAACCATTTCTGCTTTCAGAAATATACAAGAATAGTATCTCAATTATTACAATTCCTTAGTTAAATAGAGCTTTTTTTCTTTTGTGTTTTAAAATCTCCTCTTTTGCCCTAAATTTCTAGTTGTTTGAACCTACCTTTTTTGGTGAGGAAAAAGAAAAGAAATCTGCCTGCCTAATTTTCCAACGTGCAAAGCCAACAGCCTGCTTTACTTTCTCTTTCGTTTTTCAGTATAGCTAGGGGGAAAAAAATCTGCACTTTCCAAGCTAGCAGCAGAGCCCTGAGCAAAACAGCTGAGAGCAAATCAGCTGGGGGTCGGGAGCCGATCAAAGCAAGGGCTAATTAGCCTATGCTGAAGCTCCGGGGGCCAATAAAATTACAAAAAAACATCGAACCCTTTGTTAAATTGCTGGCTCCCCCGCCCCTCGCCCACCACTATTTATTGGCAATAAATAGTGGTGCGGAGGGGCGGGACAAGCCAGCAATTTAACAAAGGGTTCGGCTGCAGCACTGGCTCTAGGGCGGCCGTTTGAAGCCCCGTGGCAAGAATTTGAAGTTTTTTTTTCCTCTAGCCATCGGAGGCAGCAATAGATGGGGAGTGGGCGGGGTAAGCGAACGGCAGAGAGTGAGGGTGAGTGAAGGCGTGGAAGCTGCTTTCTCCATCCTGCTTTCTTGCGTCCGGAGCCCACGTGGATCCCAGGCAGCGGAACTCAGGCTAGGGAAGGGGTGGGCAATTGTGGCTCTTTTACAACCTATGGCCTTCAACTCCCAGAATTCCTGAGACAGCCAAGCTGTTTCAGGAATTCTGGAAGTTGAAGTCCACAGGTTGTAAAAGAGCCACAATTGCCCACCCCTGGCTACGGTAGGCTGGCGCCGCGTGGGTGGGAAGCGAGGGGCGGGCGAGCCAGCAATTTAACAAAGGGTTCGGCCGAACCCCCTAGAACTCCCAGAATCCCACCACTCTGTAGGCCCCTCTTCATCTTGAGGCCCTAGGCTGAAGCCTAGTTAGCCTATAGGAAAATCCGGCCCTGCATGTCACTCATTTCACAACTGCTTCTCTTCACCATGGTGATAAGATAAGGCAAAAAACATAAAATGTGAGGACAGTCATAAGTTTGAGAACTGGTCAAAAGTGTGAGGACCAGTCAAAAATAACTTTTTCAGCCCTCTGAGTAGTCCATATGCACAAAAGGACTACCCAGAGGGCTGAAAAAAGTCATTTCTGACTGGGCCTCGCACTTTTGACCGGTCCTCACACTTATGACCATCCTCACATTTATGCCCGTGCACCTTTCTTAACAACCATGTCACTCATTTCACAACTGCTTCTCTTCACCATGGTGACAAGATAGGGCAAAAATGTAAAATGTGAGGACAGTCGTAAGTTCGAGGACTGGTCAAAAGTGCGAGGATCAGTCAGAAATAACTTTTTCAGCCCTCTGAGTAGTCCATATGCATAAAAGGATACAGCAATAGAGAGGGATGAAGGAAGGGAAGGGAAATTAGAGTAAGAGAAAGAGGGAGGAAGAGAGGAGGAGAAGGAGAAAGGAAGAGGAAGTAGGGAGGAGAAGAAGAGGGGGAGGAAGAGAAAGTAAGAAGGAAAGAAAAGAGGTGGTAGGTTTGAGGAGAAAGATTGCTGTACAATAAAAAAGATGAAAGGGAAGAAAGCCAACCCCAAACAAATATAAAGATATTAAGATAAAGAATGAATTGTTAAACTTTAAAAAATAAAAGAGAACAAATATGAATAAATAACAATAATTAGAAACACACATACAAACATACAATGTATTTTCTTTGAACAGAGTATTTGGCCGGTTCACAAATTTAAACAGTGTTTAGTCATTTCAATTAAATTTACAATTTCTATATTTCCTTTTTGCCATATTTATTCCTCATCTATTTTTTAAAAAACCAATATTACCCTTCATCTTCATCTCTAATCTTAATCAAATTCAATTTTTCCCTTCTATTCTATATTATACCCCTTCCCATTGTCATCTATTTTTATATCCATCCTCACATTGGTTAATTATGTAATATTAGTTGTTTAATATAAATTCAACATTTTAATATAAATCAATTAGTTATATAACTACCTTTTTTGTATATTAATCAATATGAACATGAATATTCCAATTATTTCCATGCAATCCAATTTCTTACAAATCCATTAATTATATTTACCAATAATAATAAACCAAATAATTTCCCCCATATATTCCTCCAAACCACAACTTAACCATTTCTGCTTTCAGAAATATACAAGAATAGTATCTCAATTATTACAATTCCTTAGTTAAATAGAGCTTTTTTTCTTTTGTGTTTTAAAATCTCCTCTTTTGCCCTAAATTTCTAGTTGTTTGAACCTACCTTTTTTGGTGAGGAAAAAGAAAAGAAATCTGCCTGCCTAATTTTCCAACGTGCAAAGCCAACAGCCTGCTTTACTTTCTCTTTCGTTTTTCAGTATAGCTAGGGGGAAAAAAATCTGCACTTTCCAAGCTAGCAGCAGAGCCCTGAGCAAAACAGCTGAGAGCAAATCAGCTGGGGGTCGGGAGCCGATCAAAGCAAGGGCTAATTAGCCTATGCTGAAGCTCCGGGGGCCAATAAAATTACAAAAAAACATCGAACCCTTTGTTAAATTGCTGGCTCCCCCGCCCCTCGCCCACCACTATTTATTGGCAATAAATAGTGGTGCGGAGGGGCGGGACAAGCCAGCAATTTAACAAAGGGTTCGGCTGCAGCACTGGCTCTAGGGCGGCCGTTTGAAGCCCCGTGGCAAGAATTTGAAGTTTTTTTTTCCTCTAGCCATCGGAGGCAGCAATAGATGGGGAGTGGGCGGGGTAAGCGAACGGCAGAGAGTGAGGGTGAGTGAAGGCGTGGAAGCTGCTTTCTCCATCCTGCTTTCTTGCGTCCGGAGCCCACGTGGATCCCAGGCAGCGGAACTCAGGCTAGGGAAGGGGTGGGCAATTGTGGCTCTTTTACAACCTATGGCCTTCAACTCCCAGAATTCCTGAGACAGCCAAGCTGTCTCAGGAATTCTGGAAGTTGAAGTCCACAGGTTGTAAAAGAGCCACAATTGCCCACCCCTGGCTACGGTAGGCTGGCGCCGCGTGGGTGGGAAGCGAGGGGCGGGCGAGCCAGCAATTTAACAAAGGGTTCGGCCGAACCCCCTAGAACTCCCAGAATCCCACCACTCTGTAGGCCCCTCTTCATCTTGAGGCCCTAGGCTGAAGCCTAGTTAGCCTATAGGAAAATCCGGCCCTGCATGTCACTCATTTCACAACTGCTTCTCTTCACCATGGTGATAAGATAAGGCAAAAAACATAAAATGTGAGGACAGTCATAAGTTTGAGAACTGGTCAAAAGTGTGAGGACCAGTCAAAAATAACTTTTTCAGCCCTCTGAATAGTCCATATGCATAAAAGGATTCAGCAATAGAGAGCGATAAAGGAAGGGAGGGAAATTAGAGTAGGAGTGAGGGTAAGAGAGTGAGGAAGAGAGGAGGAGAAGGAGAAAGGAAGAGGAAGTAGGGAGGAGAAGAAGAGGGGGGAAGAGAAAGTAAGAAGGAAAGAAAAGAGAGGTGGTAGGTTTGAGGAGAAAGATTGCTGTACAAAAAAAAAGATGAAAGAGAAGACTTTAAAGAATAAAAGAGAACAAATATGAATAAATAGCAATAATTAGAAACACACATACAAACATACAATGTATTTTCTTTGAACAGAATATTTGGTTGGTTCACAAATTTAAACAGGGTTTAGTAATTTCAATTAAATTTACAATTTCTATATTTTCTTTTTGCCATATTTATTCCTCATCTATTTTTTAAAAAAACCAATATTACCCTTCATCCTCATCTCTAATCTTAATCAAATTCAATTTTTCCCTTCTATTCTATATTATACCCCTTCCCATTGTCATCTATTTTTATATCCATCCTCACATTGGTTAATTATGTAATTATGTAATACAGTTGTTTAATACAAATTCAGCATTTTAATATAAATCAATTAGTTATATAACTATCTTTTTTGTATATTAATCAATATGAACATGGATATTCCAATTATTTCCATGCAATCCAGTTCCTTACAAATCAATTAATTATATTTACCAATAATAATAAACCAAATAATTTCCCCCATATAGTCCTCCAAACCACAACTTAACCATTTCTGCTTTCAACACAATATACAATTAATAGTATCTCAATTATTACAATTCCCTAGTTAAATAGAGCTTTTTTTCTTTTGTGTTTTAAAATCTTGAACTTTCCTCTTTTGCCCTAAATTTCCCATTGTTTGCAGTTTTGCACCTACCTTTTTTGGTGAGGAAAAAGAAAAAGAAATCTCTCTCTGCCTCATTTTGCCACGTTGCAGCAAAGACCCTGCTTTACTTTCAGTTTCGCTCTTTCAGCATAGTTAGGGGGAAAAAATCTCCAGTACTCTGCAGCTAGCAACTACAGAGCCCTGAGCAAAACAGCTGAGAGCAAATCAGCTGAGAGTCGGGAAGCTGATCTAATCAACTTGTGCTAATTAACCTATGCTGAAGCTTTAACGGGCTGTTTTTTCTATTTTTGCAGGCATCGGTCTACTCATTTGTTTTTTTTTAACACTGATCAGCTGTAGGGCGGTCCTTTGAAGCCCCGCAGCAAGAGTTTAAACAGTTTTTTCCCTCTAGCCATCAGCTGGGACTCAGGAGGCAGCCAGGAGCAACCCACCACTGAGCAGTTCCCTAGCTGGTCGTGCATTCTTTCCAAAAATCGGGACTTTTTAAAAATGCCATGGGATGTGGGATAAATTGTTCAAAAGCGGGACTGTCCCGCCAAAAGCGGGACGTCTGGTCACCTTAAAATAAACATACAAATAGTGTCAGATAGACTTGAGCATTTTTGGCCTTATTGACAGATATGCTCCTATAAAAACCACAATCACACCTAGATTTTAAACAGAGATCTGTATTTTATTAAGTACTATGTTATTGTCTTTAGTGATTGATTAAATATGACAGTCATTTTGTGTAATTAGAAAGTTACCTTATAAAGTTTACATATTCATTGAAGTGTTAGTTCTAGATGTTACTGATATTGCCGTCTTTCATCCTCTTCCTCCTTGTTTGTTTCAGTAAATCAAGCAGCAGTAAAAGATAAACCTAAATCCTGCCTCTATTGTATTTTTGTTCAGTAGAAAGAAACAACAAAAAGGATGAGCGTTTCCCACTTTTCCTATATTAAAACTTTCCAATACTCTGGCTAATTTCTTGCAATATACCCAGTCTTCCTTCCCTATAGTCCTGCTAGAACATAATCTGAACAAAGGCTTGGCCAGACATACACCTGCAACTGACCTGCTCATGATTCAGCTTTATTTTAAGCAGAAACATATATGTATCCCTTAGCATGCATGCAATAAGGTCATCCCTTGTCAGAATTCGAGGATCTTGCCTAATAATTACTCAGAGTCTGTCGTGATAATAATTTTCATTTATTCATATCTGATCTCTTGCAGGAGATGCAGAGGAAGAACCAAGAATCAGGGAGGATTCGAGATATATATATATATATATATATATATATATATATATATATATATATATATATATACATACATACATATACATACAAAGGAGGAGTGGTCAGAGGTAAGTAGGAGTGGTTTTGGGAATGATGTAGACAGAATGGGAGGTAACCATAACTATATACAAAGATAAATATATTAGGCATTTACATATGTGACAGAACCCCCTCTAAATGCCTAAGATAATTGTATGTTCAGCTTTGACCTTAAATATAAATGCTGTTTGTTAGGTAAGGGTTTTGTAAGTATGTCTGCTATTTGCTCACTTGTTTCACAATGTATGGTCTTTAGAAATCCAATATTAGACAACTGCCTTATATGCTTGTACTTAATATCGATGTGTCTGGATCTTTGGCCCACTGCATCTGATTTGGAGATTTCTATGGCAGCTTTGTTATCTTCACAAATGATGATGGGGTAATTGGGTTCATTCCATATGGTAGTTAATAAATCGTCAAACCATATGAGATTATTTGCTGCCTTTGATAAACATATAAACTCAGCTTCAGTAGTAGATGTTGCAACTAGATTTTGTTTTCCTGTGTTCCAGTGGATGGGACATCCATTGAGAAAGAGAATTTAACCTGAAGTACTTTTTCTAGTTTTTACATCTCCTGCCCAATCAGCATCAGCATAACAGGAGAGTGTGGGTATTGGCGTGTCATCTGGTTCTAATCTCAGAGATGCACCTGAACTATGTTTCAAGTATTTAATGATTTTTTTTAACAGCTTCCCAATGATAAATAGTGGGTCTGCTTACATAACTATATACAAAGATAAATATATTAGGCATTTACATATGTGACATCCCTGTCACTGATTATTCAGATATCTTATCTACCTTACTAAAATCTGTCTTTGTCGCCAAACACAGAAATTAAAGGAATTTATAGAAATGCAGAGTTTAAAAGTCTTAACATCCCAAAGCCACATTCCAACTGATTTAATTACAATGTTTAAACTTTATTAAAGTTACAAGAATATTGCAATAATTGTTCTTGTACTTTCTTCTGAAACATATAATAGGAATATGCAGAGGAATTTAAACTTGAAATGTTTTGATGTTTTCAATTGTATTTTAAACAAACAACATGTTTTGTGGGGTTTCTTTCAAATACAAACCAAATATTGAAGTGAAACTGCTCAGGTTTTTTATGCTGTTTTAGGCAAAATGACTGGAAATCATCTAGCCTCTTGCAATCTTGTCTCTAATATTTTACTGGCTTTGGGTGGGTAGCTGTCTTGAAGTGGATCATTGGAGCAAATCAGATATTTTAAGACACGTATGACATAGCAAGGGAACTTTTGGGATTTGATTCTTTCATTCATTGTGCCATTGTCTGACTGCATGGAAGGTAACCTGCTACTGCTGAGTATTGTTTGTTTTTGAAAGATTTCTATGAGGAAGACACATAAGTCTATGTGTGGGTTTGGCCTTCAGAAGAATAGTAGATGAAGTTCTAATGTAATATTGGCTTGATTGGCCTATTGAATTCAAATGAAATGCATATTATCTGTTATTTTAGTGATTCAGGATGACTTTATAAATCAGCAAACCTTCCTTTTCAAATAAATTTTGAAAGCTCTACAATCAACACTACCACAGCGCATGTACAAAGCACATTTAGTTACCTAAGTTTAGCAAGCCATTAAGTTGATGTCTCTTTTTTCCAAAAGGTCTGCTATCCTGATAGCTTCTTTAGTTTGGTTGGCTGCTTGAAAATTGCTATTTTTGGACTTCAAATGCATTTGAAAACTAAAAAAGATCATGTTGAAAAAGAATGATCGGTTGATTGGGTTACTGAAGTTTGGGATCTCATCACTGCACTCTATGTATTCTCTTCCACATTTTTGTTTGTAGAGATTCATGTAAAACTATAAGTCAGTTACAGTACCAAGCTTAGGAGTGGGTGTGCATTCTATTCATGCTAATGAGGTCTATTTGTAGTTGGCTGACAAACCATACCCAATGAGTAGTCTTTAATGGCACTACATCTACCTGGAGAGAAGTAAGCAGTGGGTACCACAAGGCTCCATCTTAGGCCCACTACTCTTCAATATCTTCATAAATGACTTAGATGAGGGAATAAAAGGAGAACTCATCAAATTTGCAGTGACCAAGAGGAAGCTGAGTGCTGGGGGAAAGCACTGACCAAGCCTCCCCCCCCCCGGGCTGGACCTTTCCAAGTGGAGGAGGTCAGGAGCCTGGAAGATTCATCAAGATCCAGATGGTCCATTGGAGTCAGAAAGAAGGAAGACTGGGAAGGAAGAACTAAAGGGGTGACCATCATCTGAGGTGGCCAATGGTGAGAAAGGCAACTGGAGCTGGAAGAGCTTGAGATGAGGACGAGGAAGGTGAAGAATCTGGTCATGCCAACCTACTGATGAAGCAAGTCATGCAGTTCATGATGAAGAAATGTGAGCCACAGGCTATGGCTGTCACCAGCGAAGCCTAGCAGACCTAGGAGGAAGAAGTTGGGGGATGAGTGTTGCACTAGACACTATGGCGGGGGATGCAGTGACCCCAGTGGTTGTTGCAGCTGCCACAGGCATAGTCCCAAGGGGATCTGTCACGAGTGTTTCCAGGATTGCTGTGGCTACTTGCCTACTCACAAATAGTATGGTTTCAATCAAGCCATCTGCTGTTTGTAATTACCTGCAAGCCTTCCCCGCCCTAGTTAATTGCAGGTTAACTCCCCATATAAGCAAGGACCTTTTCGCTTGCTACTTGGGCCTAGACTCCGGTTTAGGCCTAAATGCACAGCTCCTGCAGGAAGCTCAGTGCAAATGCCGCAAATGGGAGAAGAATGCAGATAAGGACTCCAGACGCCGTTGCAGAGAAACTCCCACGGATGCTTGCCTTTTGCTGTTTTGTAGCACGCAAGCTATCATCGGGACTGCTGTTGCTGGACCTTCTTCCTCCCACAAGCTTCAAGCAATGTTTGCTGTTTGAACTGTTTTTACTTCAGGTGACTTTTAGCTGTGAAGTTTGTGCTGCCCTCCTTCTATTACCTCGATGATGTATCGATGCCGAAGCTGCTTATCTTCATGTTAGCTTTATTGTCTTGTGAACTGTTTCGGTATTGTGGAGAGGAATCTAGGGAGATAGCCTTGCTTCACATAACCAAGATAAGACTTTGTTTTTAATGTGCTTTCTTAAAGACATAGTGCTTTTTAAATGTTTTAAAGTAAATTATATTTTTACACAAGACGCCTCTGTCAGATTTATTTCAGTCTCAGTGTGTTTGCTCATGAACTGGTTCACGGTCTGGGGTACCCCTCAACCCCATTCCCTAACAGTTGGTAGCAGAGGATGGTTTAACGAACCTACGCTCATGTGGTAATCCGCTAGACTGGAATGTCTGCAGTTGAACAAATGTTGACTAGGGCAGCAGCAGCAGCAAAAAGTATGAAGTCACAAACTGGACTGTCTGGGGCTCAGGCCAAAAATGTTTTGGTTGAAAAACCCCAAACTCTAATTGATTTAGAGAATAGTGGAGCTGTAGGTTTTGGAGCAGAGACCTTAACTTCCGAAGGGCCTAAGATAGTGAGTAAACCATCATCACCTAAAGAAGTAGAGACTGGAAGAACGCCACTTCAGGTCTTGAAAACAAATACAGAGGTGGATGATGAATTTAGGAAGGCAATCCTTCAGTTTTTAGGTTTGCCCACAGTAAGTCAGAACCCGATTGCTGATTCTAGCGGATTATTAAAGAATCCAGCCGTGAAAGGAAAGAAGATCGAAGTCCTAGAAAACACCGGATCAGTAAGAGACTTTCAATCTTTTCCTAAAACCCCTACCTCAGACCATAAGTGGAGAATGGGGGATAACAGACTGCCTGATTCGAATGTTCCTGCTTCTTTGTTAAACCAGCATGGCCAAGTTGATATTGCGCCACCTGCTGTTGAAGCCATCATAGATCAGGCCATAAAGACTTTAGCTCCTTTGATGACGTCAATGACTTCTGCTAAAAATTTAAGAGACTCTCATATTGAGTGTAAGGTTGCAAGTGTGATAGAAACTTTGTCAACCATTTTAGGCGATGGTTTGCAGGCGCCATCGGCCCAACAAATAGTAGCTGCACGTACCAAAGTACCCCTGATGTCTGCGACTAATTCAGCGCATGCCACGAGTGGGATATATCCATCCGTGACATCGACATCCAGGACGGTTCCGGAGGCTGCCTCAACTGAAGATAGGAATTTGGGAGCGCGTCCAAAAATTCCTAGAGATGTGCACCAGAGAGGACCCTTGAGCTTTTGTGATCAAACCAGGATGACCTTTGCATCAGCACAACGTGAAGTTTTAATCCCTCCCATTGGGGAGGAACGATCGTCAGAATGCCAGATGGAAGACACTGTGCTGTGTGCTTCCATTCCAATGCCTTATTGCCCGTTCCAGGACGGACCACATTTTGAACATCAATTAATGTCTCTTTCCATGTTTAATAATGTACAGGTTCTTCCTCCTAATTTTAAAAGTTTAAGCGTGGGTGGAGGAAATTTTAAGGAATGGGTTAAGAGTATTCAAGTAATCTTAATGAAAGAGAATGTTTTATCGTTGTTGTTAAAACCCCCACCTAGACCATGGTCCTTAGAAGTTGATCTTTTATATCATAAGGCCTTTTGTATTTTATTGATGTCCATTGACCCTGCACTATATCCCAGTATATCTTGTAACCTGACCGTAACAGAAGTTTGGGTGAAACTGCATAAGCTATTTTGTTCATAAAGCTCCCATGTTACAAACAGAGTTTATAGGGAGTTCTATTCCGCAAGGTTGAAGGCGGGAGTAGATATTAATGAACACTTATGTGAGTTAAACAGGTTAAGGCAGGAATTGATGTTGAGGGGGGAAACAGTGTCTGAACAAACCCTCATTACTGTTATACTCAATTCCCTTGATCTTAGCTGGGATAATTTTATATCGCAACTGGATAATGTTGATTGTAATAACTTATCTTTAGAAGTGTTATCTGGCAGATTGATTGTGGAAGATAACTTGCAAAAATGCAGGGCAGCTTTCCACAAAAAGGAAAAACCTTTAAGAAGGCCCGATAGTTCAGATAGAGCATATACGATCGGAAAATGCTTCAATTGTGGTTCAAGAGAACATTATAGAAGGGATTGTCCACAAAATGTGAATGCTAGGGCATGCTCAAGGACACCTTCTGATAATAAATGTAAAAGGAGGTCATTTCCTCCCTGCAGAAAGCCAAGTGGAGATGTTCCTAACCACAGAAGGGGTAAAAAGCCAAATAGAGGTAACAAAGGGAACAATCCCAGGTTTAATGATAGTTCTGTAGGTATAGTGGAAACTACTGAGTCAGAACTTACAAGGGAACAGCGAGAGCAGCTATGGTTAATGGACAGTGGAGCCAGTAACCATGTTGTGAGTGACCGAAGGTTGTTTGTTAATATGAGAAGGCATCAATCCATGGTCAAAGTTGCAAACGGTAAAAAGGTGAATGTTGTTGGCATTGGAGATGTTTATATTCCTGGGACAGGAGAGATTCATGGAGCATTGTATGTACCAGAGATAGATCATAATTTGCTAAGTCTAATGAGGATATGTGAGAACCCTAGAATGGAGATTCTGTTCTCAGGAGGAACAGCTGTGATCAAAAACAACAAATGTGTAATTGGGGAGGTTTTGAAGATAGGTGTCTTGCCTTATTATTCCCCCAATACGAATGCTGAGACCTGCAGTGATAGCAATTATACTATCTCATTTGGTAGTAACAATGAATCACAGTTAGAACTAGGTGATGAGGATCAAGACTTTCATCAGAGGAAGCCTTGCAATGATGAATGTAAAGTTAATAAAAAGTTTTTAAATTTTAATTTAGAGTCAGATAATAGGGAACCAGAAAATGCTAATGCAATTTCTATAGGTGAGCCGTTGCACAATGAATGTGCTCACTTGATGCATCGCAGGCTAGGTCATGTGAGTTTTCCTATAGTGAAAAAGGTAACCGAACACTCAAGGGGAACCAAGATCAATGACTGTAATACATTCCTAGATTGTTCAATTTGTAGGAGTGCAAAGTTGAAGGTGAAATCTGCGCCCAAGAGGTCTCAGAGGTACTCCGAACACTCGTTTCAGCTCATCCACATGGATTTGGTGGGTCCATTCGCACCTTCCGTGGGTAAGAGACGGTACTTTCTTACCATAGTAGACGACCATAGCAGATTTGGATTCGTTTTTCCCCTAATGTCCAAGAGTGAAACGTTGACTAAGTTTAAGGAATTTTGTAACTTAGTCCAGAACCAGCACAAGGTCAGAGTTAAGAAAATCTTAACTGACAGAGGGACTGAATTTAATTCGAATCAGTTCTCCAACTGGTTGAGGAGTAAGGGCATAGTCCACTTACGCACCGCACCTTACTCTAAGTTTCAAAATGGTGTCGCAGAACAACGCAGCGACGTATTACAAACAATGATGCGGTGCGCCCTAGAGGATGCCGCATTAAACTTCGTGTACTGGGTAGAGGCTGTTAGATATGCGAATTACACCTTGAACCGAGTGTGGTCTAGCATGGTGCAGAAGACCCCATACGAGGTGCTATATGGCCATAAGCCTAGCTTGGCACACCTCCACGTTTTTGGAGCGATGGCAGATGTTGATGTCCCAAAGGAGCTCAGGAGAAAGGGAGACCGGATCTCTGTTAAACTGAGATTCATTGGTTACGAGCAGGGCTCCAAGGCATTTAGGTTTTCCTACCCTAACAGAAAACTGATGATATCAAGGTCTGCCACCTTTCACGAAGGGGCCAACTGGAGTAAGATCCATGCCAATGAGATTCTTACTCGGAACCCTTCCCGTAGTTGTTGTAGGCAAATGGAGGATGTATCGGAGAACCTATCCGATGATAGGGATACATCTGGTTCTGGGAAGCGTGCATCCCAGGCACCCTTGAAAGGGGTATTGAAGCGTAAGATGGGGGTAGCCAGGAAGGATAGGCACCCAGCTTCTGAGACGCATAGTGATAGTCACAAGGTAGATGACTCATCAGATGACTCTGATGTCAGTGACACTCCTAAACACAGACCAGTTAGGGCTACCAGAGGCAATAAGCCTAAGAGGTACGACGACTTTGTTACCTCAGTCGACCAGGTTTTGGCCACCCCTCAGAGATATGAGGATGTACTGGCCTTACCTGACCATGAATGACAGAAGTGGCTGGCTGCCATGGATACAGAACTAGATAGCCTGAAAAGGCTGGATGTATTCATGCCAACAAGATTGCCCAAGAACAAGAGGGTGATCAGCACCAGGTGGCTTTTCAAGCAAAAGCCCATTGAAGGTGGGGGCTTTATCTATAAAGCGAGACTAGTAGCGCAGGGATTCTCGCAGAGATTCCCTGACGATTATGAGGACACCTTCTTGCCCACGGTGTGTCTTGAGAGCGTGAGAACAGCTCTCACTATTGCTACCATGCGAGGCGAACATGTATATCAGTTCGACATTCAGACCGCGTACCTGCACGCCCAGTTAGACAAAGAGCTGTACGTGAGGATTCCTCAGGGAGTAAGCCATCGGGAAGACGATGTGTGGTTGTTGAACAAGAGCCTATATGGCTTAAAACAATCTGGTAAGGGATGGTACGAGTGTCTCACTAAAAGCCTGAGAGAGATGGGCTTTTTACCATCGTCGGCTGATGAGTGTGTTTTTGTCAAGGAAGATCAGGGCATTAGGGAAACGGTACTGTTGTACGTTGATGACATCCTATATATTTGCAGATCAGAGAACAGGCATAAGAAGTTCTCTGAGGACCTAAGTAAAAGTTTCGCCTTAAAACCATTAGGTCACATTAGCAAATTTTTAGGGGTGCAATTCGTAAAAACCGAGAAGGTGTTTCGGCTCTCTCAGGAAGATAAAATTCAGGAATTGCTTAAAAAGTGTAGCATGGTAGAGGCGAAGCCATGCGATACCCCTATGGCAACAGACTTCCTTAAGAGTATGTACACTCAGAGCACGGAGTTTGAAGATAAGACCCTTTACAAGTCTGTGATTGGGTCGTTGTTGTACATTGCAAATTGGACTAGACCGGACATCAGTCTAAGTGTAAATGTGTTATCTAGACATTCTGAACATCCCACACAGTACCATTGGAGCGGAATCAAACGACTCCTGAGATATTTAAAAGGTACTGTGAACTATTCATTGTTATTGGAACCAGAAGCAACTAGAGAATTAAGATTGAGTTGTTTTTCGGATGCCGATTGGGCAGGGGATGTTAGATCTAGAAAAAGTACCTCGGGGTACATTGTATACCTAAATAGTAGCCCCGTGTATTGGTACTCTGGGAAGCAGGAGCTAATTGCAACCTCCACAGCGGAAGCTGAGTATGTGAGTTTGTCCAAAGCTTCCAATAACCTAGTTTGGTTTGACGATCTTCTGGTAAACTTATGGAGGCAGCCCATGCAACCTATAAAAGTCTATGAGGACAACATGGCTGCCATTAACATATCGGAAGCCGATGCTGTAGGCCACAGATCGTGCCATATTGATATACAAAACAAACATGTGAGGCAATTGGTGAAAACAGGTTTCATCAAAACCGTGTATTGTGAAACTAAGGAACAGGTAGCGGACGTGTTTACCAAACCGCTGCCCCATAACCAACACCTCTATCTTCTGGGTAAAATGTCGATGGCTATGTGAATGTACTTACCATTGATGTGTACATGTACCCAATGTAGAATGTATGTTTGTTAACGAGTCAAATAGCCGCAGAGAAGGGGATTGTCACGAGTGTTTCCAGGATTGCTGTGGCTACTTGCCTACTCACAAACAGTATGGTTTCAATCAAGCCATCTGCTGTTTGTAATTACCTGCAAGCCTTCCCTGCCCTAGTTAATTGCAGGTTAACTCCCCATATAAGAAAGGACCTTTTCGCTTACTACTGGGACCTAGACTCTGGTTTAGGCCTAAATGCACAGCTCCTGCAGGAAGCTCAGTGCAAATGCCGCAGATGGGAGAAGAATGCAGATAAGGACTCCAGACACCGTTGCAGAGAAACTCCCACGGATGCTTGCCTTTTGCTGTTTTGTAGCACGCAAGCTATCATCGGGACTGCTGTTGCTGGACCTTCTTCCTCCCACAAGCTTCAAGCAATGTTTGCTGTTTGAACTGTTTTTACTTCAGGTGACTTTTAGCTGTGAAGTTTGTGCTGCCCCCCTTCTATTACCTCGATGATGTATCGACGCCGAAGCTGCTTATCTTCATGTTAGCTTTATTGTCTTGTGAACTGTTTCGGTATTGTGGAGAGGAATCTAGGGAGATAGCCTTGCTTCACATAACCAAGATAAGACTTTGTTTTTAATGTGCTTTCTTAAAGACATAGTGCTTTTTAAATGTTTTAAAGTAAATTATATTTTTACACAAGATGCCTCTGTCAGATTTATTTCAGTCTCAATGTGTTTGCTCATGAGCTGGTTCATGGTCCAGGGTACCCCTCAACCCCATTCCCTAACAGGATCTCTCAGGTCTGCTGACCCTTGAGGGGCCCACAGCCTGTTGGATGTGACATTCCACAATGAATGCACCAGAACTGAGAAACTTTGATCATTTCATGATGGCCCTTCATTGGTATTCCGAAGACCCCCTAGCTAACTGCAGAATGAGGGACCACATTAAAACTATGTACCAAGGCCACAGGGTGGTGGCAGAATACACTTTATCCTGGCCAAAGAGGTGGAAATCAACCAAGCATGCAATAAGTACTGCACAGCCCAAACATGGAAGAAATTACTCCTAGAAAAGAGACAGTGAAGCCACACAACCTGTAGCCATGTTCCACTGTCTGCTTGAAGTGTGGCCAGGAGGGGCACCAAGCAGCAGAATGCAAAGCCAACTGCCCAAACAAAAAAACCCCATGCAGGAAGAAAAGTTGTTCTTTGGTCCAAAAAGGGGACCAAACAAGAAGACCCCTCCTGGTCCTACAGGAAAGGCCACCAAAGCACTACAACAGGCCACGGAAATGGCACTGAAGGGAGTGGAGGTCATCAAGCTCATCCCATCACCAAAATGAGATGAGGGAACTCTGACTCCACCAGCCAATGGCCATGGGCTAACTGATCTGGTAAGTGGCCCAGTCACACCAGGGATGCTACTCATTGAGCTAAGCCTCCAAGCCTCAGGGCTAAAAGCCACCTTAAGGGCCCTGCTAGACTCAGGCTGTACCAGTTGCCTGGTTAACCCACCCCTGGTTGAGAAGTTGGGGTTCCACTTGAAACTCCTGAAAGTCCCTATTACATTTTTCCAGATAGATGAGGGCATCCCAGCGACGTTCGTCATCGAAGCCATAAAAATGTGAATGGGGGCTCACATAGAGACTTTAAGTTTCATAGTGGCCCCAGGGATGGAATGGCCCCTGGTGTTAGGGCTGCTGTGGCTAAAAAAGTGGAATCCTTATGTAAACTGGAGAAAGGGACTGCTAAAAAATCTGAATGAATTGCCCTCCCCGAGAGCAAGAGGTAATCCGGAAGGCTACATCTGCCCAGCTGAAATTGGGGCAGTAGCGCAGAGGCAGGGAAAGGACCTCCCTGCTATCCCCAAAGAATATCAGGACTTAAGAGAGGTGTTCAGTAAAAAAGGGTTCAGATAACTTCCCCCTCACCAACTGATAGACTGTGCCATAGAGATCCTACTCGGGGATAAATTGCTTAAGCTGAAGCTGTATTCAATGACCCTAAGAAAATTAGATGAACTGTGGGTGTTCATTGACAAAAATCTGGCCCGTGGGTTCATTCAACTGGCCCGACCATGGATAGCAGCCTCTGTTCTGTTTTGGGAAAACAAGGACAGGATGCTTTGTCTATATGTGGATTATATGGGGCTAAATGCTGTTTGGTTGGAAAATGTCTATCCCCTGTCTCTGATGAAGGACATGCTAGCCCATCTGGCCAAACACAAAATATTCACTAAGCTGAACCTGTGAGATGCCTACTATTGTGTGAGAATGAGGGAAGGGGATGAGGGGAAAACGGCATTAAACTGCCCTTTGGAATGCTTTAGAATCCTCCCTTTTGGCCTCCGGGTTGCCCCAGCAGTGTTCATGCAGTTGATAAATGAGGTCTTACATGAGCACCTGTATTTATTTATTTATTTATTTATTTATTTATTTATTTATTTATTTATTTATTTATTTATTTATTTATTTATTTATTTATTATATTTCTACACTGCCTTTCTCCTGTAGGACTCAAGGCGGTGTACAGTCAAGAAAAATATAGATACACAAACATCATAAAATTGCTAATTAAAATTATTATTATAACATAGTTCGGCCCAATTAAATAGAACCTAAAATTAGATAACATTTTAAAAACATTCACATGTTCATATGTTTAGCCCCGCTTGTTGGAACATCAGGGTTTTGAGGGCACAGCGGAAAGCACGGAGATCAAGGATATTTCGTATCTCAGGGGGCAGTTCATTCCAAAGGGTTGGAACCCTCACAGAGAAGGCCCTCCCCTTGGGAGTCGCCAGTCGGCATAATTTGACTGATGGTACCCTGAGTAGTCCCTCCCTGTGAGAATGAACTGGTCGGTGGGAGGCTATTGGTGGCAAAAGACGGTCTCATAGGTACCCAGGTCCTAAGCCATGGAGCGCTTTAAAGGTGATAACTAACACCTTGAATCGTACCCGGAAGACCACTGGGAGCCAGTGCAGCTCGCGTAGGAGAGGTGTTACATGGGCGCAATGAGCTGCGCCCATAATCACCCATGTGGCTACATTCTGGACCAGTTGGAGCCTCCGGGTGCTTTTCAAGGGGAGCCCCATGTAGAGAGCATTACAGTAGTCCATATGGGAGGTGACTAGGGCATGAGTGACTGTGCACAAGGCGTCCCGATCCAGAAAGGGACGCAACTGGCGGATCAGGCGAACCAGATAAAAGGCACCTCTGGCCACGGCCGTCAAATGATCTTCTAAAGATAGCCGTGAATCCAGGAGGACACCCAAGTTGCGGGCCCTCTCTGTGGGGAGCAAGATCTCATCCCCTATTGTCAGTGATGGTACCAGCTGACTATAACCGGGACGCCGGAAGCCACAGCCACTCGGTCTTGGAGGGGTTGAGTCTGAGCTTGTTTCTCCCCATCCAGATCCGCACGGCCTCCAGGCAACGGGATATCACAGCAAGGACATCATTGGGGTGGTCTGGGGTGGAGATGTATAGCTGTGTGTCATCAGCATACTGATGAACACTCCATGGATGATCTCGCCTAGCGGTTTTACATAAATGTTGAACAGAAGGGGTGAGAGGACTGACCCTTGCGGCACCCCACAAATAAGGTGCCTCGAGGTCGACCTCTGCCTCCCTGCCAACACAAACTGCGAAGTCAGAGAGGAAGGAGGAGAACCACCGAAGCATGGTGCCCCCTATTCCTAACCCCTCCAGCCAGTGCAGTAAGATACCATGGTTGATGGTATCAAAAGCCGCTGAGAGATCTAATAGGACCAGGATAGAGGAGCAACCTCTGTCCCGAGCCCTCCAGAGATCATCCACCAATGCGACCAATGCCATTTCCGTGCTGTATCATGACCTGAAGCCCGACTGGAACAGATCCAGATAGACAATTTCATCCAGGTATCGGGGTAGTTGTCGCGCCACCATACTCTCAACAACCTTTGCAACAAAGCAAAGATTGGAGACTGGACGATAATTTGATAATATAGCCGGGTCCAGGGAAGGCTTCTTGAGGAGGGGCTTCACAACCGCCTCTTTCAAGGTAGCAGGAAAGACACCCTCTCTCAGAGAAGCATTTATAATCCCCTGGAGCCAGCCTCGTGTAACCTCCTGGGAGGCCAGTACCAACCAGGAGGGACACGGGTCCAATAAACATGTGGCAGTGTTAAGCTTGCCCAGAATCCTGTCCACATCCTCAGGAGTCACAGAGTCAAACTCTTCCCAGATAACGCTCTCAAGACCTACCCCCGTCTACTCCCCTGGATCTACCCAATCGGGGTCCAGGCCTTCCCGAATCTGAGTGACTTTATCATGCAGGAATTGTACAAAATCCTCAGCTCGACCCTGTAAGGGATCTTCCCATACCCCCACCTGAAGTAGGGAGTGGGTCACCCTAAACAGCGTGGCTGGGCGGTTCTCTGCAGATGCAATAAGAGCAGAGAAGTAGCTAGACTTCGCTGCTCTTATCGCCACTAGTTAGGTCTTAATATAAGATCTCACCTATGTTCGGTCAGATTCAGATCGGCTTGTCCTCCAATCGCTCTCCAGGCATCTTTTCCGACGTTTCATCTCTCTCAGCTCCTCGGAAAACCAAAGAGCTAGACGAGATCGGCATCGGGTCAGAGGCTGCAAAGGCATGACGCGGTCCAAGGCCCCAGTAGCCGCCCTGTCCCAGGCGACCACCAGGTCCTCAGTCAAGTCGTGAGCCAGAGTCTCAGGAAATGGCCCAAGCTCCATCAGGAACCTTTCGGGGTCCATCAGGCGCCTGGGACGGAACCATTTGGTTGGTTCTGTCTCCCTGCGGTGGGTGGAAGTGACTTGAAAGTCCATGTGAAGGAGAGAATGATCAGACCATGACAAGGGCTTGATAAAGGGATACTGGTGTATTTGAATGATATTTTAATTGGTACTTGGTACTGACCAGGGACTTAGCTCAAGTCACCACCCCCAAATTAATGGGGACATGTGAATGTGTGAACTCAGTATTGGAACAGTATCTTAGGTGTTATATCAATTATCAGCAGGATAACTGGACTGATTTGTTGTCTTTTGCTGAAGTAGTGTATAATCATTCTCTTCACAGTAGCATAGGTTTAGTCCTTTTAGAGTGGCTACAGGACAAGACTTTAACCCAAAGCTTGAACTACCCCTTAATGATCTGCTGATATCATTGCTGAAAGAGTGAGTCACCCAACTGCGAAATACATGGCCAGCGGTAAGCATAGAATGACCCTTCAATATTTAGTGGCCTGGAAAGATTTCTCAACTGCTCAGAATGAATGGGTTGACCATTGTCATGTTATAGCTCTAAACTTTTAAAATGCTTCCATAATCAGTATCCTGACGAACCCAAGTGACATTTCTCCTGTTTTATGTTTCTTCTCTCCCTGTTTGTTTTGTTTTTCTTCTCCAGGACTAACGTCGCTGTTCAAGGGGGCAACATGTCAGGTCCACATCATGTCCTGCCATTCTATTGGAAGGGGGAGGAGAGAAAAGTTTGTTGGCATTTTTTCACATGCTTTTGCTTCATGGGCTTTTTCAGATTTTTCCTGACTTTATTGCAACCACACTCTCTCAGTAAAAGTTCTTTTGATTCAACTGAATGGAGTCAAGAGTCTTACTTTCCTGAGGGACCAGCTGGGGCAAGTCCTTACATCAAGTTCTTCCCAAGAATGTAATGAAATGTATCAGTTAATATGCAGATCCAAGTAGTGTGGCCTTTTGCAATTGACAAATGGAAATTTTGTCAATGCACAAATATTTCACTTCATGAAGCGCTGCATTTTAGCTGAAAGAGAAATGTATTTTCTTTTAAATTGTAACTTATATAACATGATTTTTACAATTGTGCAGATATCTATGTTACTGTAATGGTAGATAACCCCACTTAAAAATATCTACAGATAAGTAGCAAGTTACAAGAATACTTCGGATATTTTCTGAAGGTGAAGCCATTATCTTTAGTATGGAAAAGAACATAAACTGGAAAAGCTTGCTTTAATACATGTTATACTACTGTGTAAATTCTATACATGATTTGAAATTAGTGACATGATTTTTGTGAAGAATAGAATAGAATAGAATAGAATAGAATAGAATAGAATAGAATAGAATAGAATAGAATAGAATAGAATAGAATTCTTTATTGGCCAAGTGTTTGGACTCACAAGGAATTTGTCTTTGGTGCATATGCTCTCAGTGTACATAAAAAGACAAGAATCAAGTCAAGAATCACAAGGCACAACACCCAGTGATAGTCATACGGTACAATAAGGAATCAAATCATACTAGGAAACAATATCAATATAAATTGCAAGGATACAAGCAACAAAGTTACAGTTATGCAGTCACAAGTGGGAGGAGATGGGTGACAGGAATGATGAGAAGACTAATAGCAATAGTAATGCAGCCTAATCTGAATAGGTTGACAGTGTTGAGGGAATTTTTTGTTTAGCAGAGTTCAGGAAAAAACTGTTCTTGTATCTAGTTGTCTTGGTATGAAGTGCTCTATAGCGTCATTTTGAGGGTAGGAGTTGAAACAATTTATGTCCAGGATGCGACGGGTCTGTAAATATTTTCACAGCCCTCTTTTTGACTCGTGCAATATACAGGTCCTCAATGGAAGGCAGGTTGGTAGTAATTGTTTTTTCTGCAGTTCTAATTATCCTCTGAAGTCTGTGTCTGTCTTGTTGGGTGGCAGAACCAAACCAGACAGTTATAGTGTCAGCTCCGGCATGCTGGCTGGCTCGGAGCTGCCATTCGGAGGGGAGGCAGTCACCACTCTCCCTGCCCATCATGAAATGTTCTGGATGGCTGCCCAGGAAGGATCCTCCTGTAAAGGCTGACGGGCAGTAAAGGCTGACTGACAGTGAAGGAAGAGGACCAGTCCTCCTTAAAAAGTTACTGGCAGCAGGGGAGGAAGAAAGGAAAAGCTGGACTTAAGGCAGATGCTGGTGTCTTCCCCTGCTCATTTCAGGGTCATGTGGGAGGGAGCTACACGCGTGAGTGGGTGGGTGGTGCTTATAGTTTATTTATTTCTTTTTTTTAAATAAACTTTATTAAAGATAAAAAAGATAAAATGTCATATCGAGTATATACAAAATACAAAATACATTTATATTAATCCACATACCATTACTTACTCACAACTAAAGATGAAAAAAATAAACGAAACAAAATGAGTAAAAGAAAAGAAAAAAAATGTAGAAAGTGACTTGTCACTTTATCACATATCTTATTGAGGGTGCGTATTTATTGATATTATTGTCTTTCAGAATTTTACATTTACTCTCCTTTTTTTTGAGTTATCCAATTGTACCATCTATTCCATACCGTGTAATATTTTGAGTCTGCCTTGTCTTTTAACTCAAATGTTAATTTGTCCATCTCCGCACAATTGTAAATTTTTTGGATTATTAGTTGATCCATTGGTAATTGATCCATTTTCCAATATTGCGCTAATGCCAATCTGGCTGCCGTAATTATATGTAATATTAAATATTTTTTTTCTTTCCTATGGTTTTCTTTGATCATGCCTAATAGAAAAATTTCTGGTTTCAACTCTATTTCCTCTGCTGTTATTTCTGTTAGTTTTTAATTTGTTGTTAGTTTAATTCTGTTGTTTTTAATTTCTCGCCATGTACAGATTAATGAGTGTCTTAATATATGGTTACTGAAATATTTTTATGTTTTGTTCCCAGTGTTCCATAATAAGGCCTGCCACCCCATCAACAAATCATGTCCTAATTTTAATAGTCTTTCATTTTCCAAATTCACCCATTCTCTAATCCATGTTAGACTTATTGCTTTATAGTATGTTTCCTATGCTGGCAATCCAAATCCACCTCTAGTTTTATCGTCCTGCAAAATACTTAATTTGATACTTGGTTTTTTCCCTTCCCAGACCAATTTTGTAGTTATTCTATTCAAATTGTTAAAAAAAAAAATTATCCAATTTTACCGGGATTGTTTGAAATAAATAAAGGAGTCTTGGCATTATGTTCATTTTTATCGCTGCAATCCTCCCTAATAGCAATAATTTCAATTTCCCCCATTTTTCTTGTTGAAATTGTTCTCCTTTATGGTTGCACATCTGGCTGTCAAATTTATACCTAAATATTTCACCTTTTTTACCACCTGTAATCCTAATTGATTAACTAATTCTTCTATTTGTTTTGCTGATATATTTTTCGTTAACATTTTAGACTTATCTTTCTTAATTTTTGAACCCGCTACTTTTCCAAATTCCTCTATCTCTTTTATTAAAATTGGTCCTGTTTTTAATGGTTCCTCTATGAAGAATACAAGGTCACCCGCAAATGCTTGGACCTTGTATTCTTCTCGTTTTACATTTCGTCCTTTTATTCTTTTATTTGACCTAATTCTTATAAGTAGATTTTCCAATGTTAAAATGAAAAGTAAAGGTGAAAGTGGACATCCCTGCCGTACTCCCTTATTTATTTCAAAGAATTTAGTAGAGTCTCCATTTACTAATATACTTGCTTTTTGTTTCGTATAAATAGAGGCTATCATTTTTTCAAATCTCTCCCCGAATTTCATGTTTTTTATTTGCTGAATCATAAATTGCCAGTTAACCTGATCGAAAGCTTTTTGTGCATCCAGAAACACCAGTGCTACCTCCCTCTCTGAATGCACCTCATAGTATTCTAATTATTGTTCTTATATTGTTTTTTATTTGCCTCATTGGTAAAAATCCGTTTTCATCTGGATGTATTCTATAATTCAATATTTTTTCTTTTTTTTTTTTAATACAATTTTATTGATTTTTTTACACAAGTAAAATATAGTAACAATTCTGTTTGACATCGGATTCGCAGTGTTTATAAATATATATATGAGTAAATGTCTGGTGTCATTTATACTATACATTTCTAATTAATTTCTGCACCTTTTATTCCTTCCTTAATTCTATCATTTATCCATTCGTACCATCTTCCCCACACAGTATCATAATCGGAATTTTCATCGTCATTTATCTCGTGTGTTAATTTACTTATCTCTGCACACTCTAATATTTTATTAATTATAAGGTCATCTGGTGGTAGGTCTTTCTTTTTCCAGTATTGAGCATATGCTAGTCTGGCAGCTGTAGTTATGTGTATTAGGAGGTGGACTTTTTCCTTTCCATACCCTTTCTTTACCATTCCCAGGAGAAATATTTCTGGATTCAAATCGATTTCTTCTTTAAGTATATCTTTCAACCATCTCCGAATTTTGCTCCAGTACCTTTTTGCTTCGGGGCATGTCCACCACATATGAAAGAAGGTGCCATGACCATGGCCACATTTCCAACAATTTGGCTGCACATTGGGGAACATCTTTGCGAGTCTTGCAGGTGCTAAATGCCACCTATGAAGCATTTTGTAATGATTTTCCTTATACGTGGCTGCTCTAGTTAATTTATAATTTTTATTCCAGGCTTCTTCCCATTCATTAAAGTTCAAACTGTGTCCAATATTTCTCTCCCATGCTCTCAATTGGTTTCTAATTATATCCTCATCTCTGTCTTCATCTAATAAATAATTATACAGCTTGGCCAACGCTTTTTTCCCTGGTCCCATCAAAATTTTGTCTAATCCATTATATCCTAATTCTAAGCCATATTCATCTTTGTCTTTCTGGTATCTTGATTTTATTTGCAGGTAAGTCCACCAATCTAAAATTATACCTTGGTCTCTCAGAGCTTCATTTGATTTAATGTTTCCCCCTCCATCGATGATGTCTTTATATCTGCACAATTTCTCCATTCCCCACCTATTGGGGTAAATCATTGCCTCTACCGTGGAAAGCCAGTTTGGGACTTTTGAATAATATCTCTGCCTAATCCCCACCCACGTTTGTATTAGGGAGTCCCTAATTTTATGCCTGTGGAAATAGGTTTTCTTTTTATTGTCTTTGTCCCATAGATATGCATGCCACCCTTTCTGTAGGTCGTGTCCTTCTAGCACTAAGATTCTCTTATTCTCCAAGGTGATCCAATCCTTTATCCATATCAACTTTGCTGCTCTGTAATACATTTCCCAATTTGGGAGTCCAAGTCCTCCCACATTCCTTTTTTCCTGTAGAATTTTAAGTGAGATCCTTGATTTTTTTCCCTCCCAAACAAATTCCCTAACGGTCTTATTTAAATCTGCAAAAAAAAATTTCTCTAGAATTACTGGTAAATTTTGATATAAAAATAAGATCTTGGGGAGGATGTTCATCTTAATTGTCGCAATTTTGCCTATAAGTGATAATTTAATCTTTTTCCATCTATCCAGATCTTGTTTTAATTTATTAATTAATGGTGTATAATTGTCTTCTTTTAGGGATGAACACCTTTTGGTTAGCCAAATTCCTAAATATTTTATTTTTGGGACAACTTGTAGGTCCAAAGTTTCTTCTATCTCTTTCTTTTGCGTCTCAGTTACATTCTTGGTAAGTATTTTAGTTTTAGATTTGTTCAATTTAAAGCCTGCCACCTCTCCATATTTACTCAATTCCTCTAATATTTTTTGTCCAGATATTAATGGATCCTCTAATATTAGCGCCACGTCGTCTGCAAAGGCTTGCGTTTTATAAATCTCTTTTCTAATTCTTAGGCCTTTAATTTCCTCGTTGTTTCTGATGTTTCGTAGCAGAACTTCCAGAGCCAAAATGAATAATAACGGTGACAGGGGACAGCCTTGCCTTACTCCTTTCTTAATTTGAAAAATTCTTGTCCTGTCTCCATTTACTAGAATGCTCGCCCTCTGATTGTCATAGATAGTTTTTATCATTTTTTCAAAGTTTTGCCCAAATCCCATTATTTTAATTTGCTTGGTAATAAAATTCCAATTTAGGTTGTCGAATGCCTTTTGGGCATCCAAAAAGACTAAGGCCAACTGCTTTTCTGGGTGTTCTTCATAGTATTCTAGTGTATCTAGTACAATTCTCAAATTGTCCCTAATTTGTCGTCCCGGGAGAAATCCATTTTGGTCTTTATGAATCCAATTATTTAATATTTTTTTGGTTCTTTCTGCCATTATACACATAAACAATTTGTAATCCATGTTTAGAAGCGAGATCGGTCTATAATTTTGAATTTTTTTGTGGTCGGCACCTTCTTTTGGCAGCAGTGTAACGTGAGCTTCCCTCCATGAGTCAGGAATTTTTGAGCCCATCAAAACCTCATTGAAAATTTCCATTAATTTGGGTTGTAGAATTTCTTCCAATTTTTTATATATTTCTCCTGGGAATCCGTCTGGGGCAGGTGATTTATTGTTTTTGAGTTTGGAAAGGGCTTTTTTGAATTCTTCGGTTGTTATCTTAGCGTTTAGCATCTCCTTCTCTTCCTCCGTTATTTGCGGGAGCTCCGCCTTTGCCAAGTATTGATCTATTTTTTCCTCTGAGGTCTCCTCTTCTTTGTATAGGGATTCAAAGTACTTTCTCGCTCTTTCTAATTTATCTTCTTCTTTATTTAAGAGATTTCCCTCCGCATCTTCTAATATCTGGATTGTCCCTTTTTCATTTTCCTTTTTTAATTTATAGGCCAGCCACCTGCCCGATTTATTTGCATTCTCAAAATAGTGCTGTTTTGTTCTTTTTATTTTTTGGGCTAGCTCTTCTTGATCTAGAATGTTTAATTTATGTCTCCACACCATCCAATTTTTTTTTGCTACAGTATCTCCAGGCATTTTCTGGAGTTTCCTTTCTGCTTCATCTAGATGTTTGATGAGATCTTCCCTGGATTTTCTTTTTAATTTGTTTTTATATGCAGTGTAAGATATTATTACCCCTCCCAGGTAGGCCTTCATTGTGTCCCATACTATTTCACGGGGTGTCCCTTGGTTCTCATTTTCTCCAAAAAAAGTCTTTATTTCTCCTTTCAATTTTTCTACACACTCTTTGTCACATAATAGTTTTGTATTGAACCTCCATCTCTGTTGTTTTTTTCTCTTTACATTTCTCCATTTTATTTCCAGGGGATTATGGTCTGCCCAGATGTTTGAGCTAATTTCTGCCATCTCTATTTCTAACCCCAACATCCTGGTAACCCAAGCCATATCTAATCTCGACCATGACTGTTGCGAGTTAGAATAGAATGTAAATTGTCTTTCGCTTGGGTGCAGAGTTCGCCATATGTCAATTAAGTTCATTTCCTCCACCAAATCAAAGAAAGCTTTTGGTAAAGTCACCCTTTTGTTTTTGTTCATTTTGTTGCTTTTATAGTCTTTATCTGGATCTACAATTCCATTAAAATCACCTATCATGCAAATTTCATTGTATTCCATATTCCCTAATTGTTCACGTAGCTTTTGAAAAAATTCTCCTTGTTTTTTATTTGGAGCATAAATACCCACTAGTAACATTTTAGAGTTTTCTATCATAACTTCAACCATAAGTATTCTGCCCTTTGTATCATTATATTTCAATTCTGCTTCAATTCCTTTTTTAACATAAATTGCTACCCCTCTCTTTCTTTTTTCTGCTAATGAGGTAAATAGTTTACCATATTTTTTATACTCCAGACATTTGCCCTCATCCTTTTTTATATGGACCTCCTGTAGGCAGATTATATCCATATTTTGTTTTGCTAGCTTTGTAAGTGTTAATTTCCTTTTTTTACTATCGTTTAGACCATTGACATTTACTGAGATTAGTTTCAGATCCTTCATTCCTGTTTTCCTTGCTCGGTTTTAGTTCTTGTTTAGTCTTACGGCTCTTACTGGTCTTGTTTTTTTCTCCTTGGCTTCTTTTTCGGTCTTCTTCTCCTCCGCGGTTTCTTCCTCTTCTAGATTTGTCGCCTCTATTTCCTCCTTACTACTTTGTTCGCCTTCTGCACCCCTTAACTGATCGAGAAAGTCTTGTGCTGTGCTCAAGCTATCTATTTTTATTTTTCTCCCCTGCCAGGAGATTAACATCCCCTCTGGCAGGAGCCATCTGAATAATATATTTCTTTTGTTTAATTGCACAGCCAAAAATCTGTAGCCTTTTCTCACCTCCCTCACTCTTCTCGGAATCTGTTTTAGTATTATCACTTCTTTTCCTCTGTATGTTATTTGTCCGTCCCTCGCCATATTGTATAAGATGTCTTTTACTTTTTTTCTTGCGAATCTAATGTGGACTTCTCTGGGGAGCCTATTCCTCCTTGCATAGTTTGTTTGGACTCTATAGACGTCGTCCAGTTCTCTAATAATCTCACGTTTGTCTTGTTGGAGTACTTCTGCAATTAGTTCCGCCATCTTCTCTCCTAAATCCTCATCTTTATCTTCTTCCACATTTTGGAAGCGCAAGTAGAACGACACCCTGTCCATCTCTAATTGTATTAATGAATCTTCTAATTCCTTATTTTGCATCGTCAACGTCTGATCTACCATGTCCAGTTTCTTCTCATTTTGTTCTATTTTTTGCTCCACCTTCTGGATCCTTTGTTCGTTGTTTGAAATTGAGACTTGAATCTCATTCATCTTCTGATCCAGTTGGTGGATATCTGTTTTTAGTTCAGTGTGGTTATTGGACAATTTTCCTGCATGGCCATCATCGTTTCTTGGATTAATGTCAATGTTGATTGTACTGTTAGTAGTGTTGGTGTTGCTATGGCTTTGTCCATTTTTTGTAATCCTTCCGTTGATTTTTGGGTAGCCGGGGAGGTCATGGATATAGTGGGGTTTGAGGGGGTCTTCTTCCCTGTTTTCAGGATCGTTGATGACATGCTCGTCATTTCTTTCAAAATTATTTTTTGTTCTCTAATTATTTTCTCAATATTTCTCCAGATTTTCATACACTGGCAGTCACCTTTTTTTTTTTATACTTCTTCAAAATATGGGGGGGAAATTTTTTATCAATCAATATCTATTTATCAACCTATATCACTTCCAATCACTCTCTTAAATAAGTGGCCCAGTCACACCAGGGATGCTACTCATTGAGCTAAGCCTCCAAGCCTCAGGGCT
This sequence comes from Pituophis catenifer annectens, assembly GCF_029215685.1. Taxonomy (NCBI): domain Eukaryota; kingdom Metazoa; phylum Chordata; class Lepidosauria; order Squamata; family Colubridae; genus Pituophis; species Pituophis catenifer. Next base: position 48,766,716 of record NW_027256884.1, on the reverse strand, counting down.
AAAAGCCACCTTAAGGGCCCTGCTAGACTCAGGCTGTACCAGTTGCCTGGTTAACCCACCCCTGGTTGAGAAGTTGGGGTTCCACTTGAAACTCCTGAAAGTCCCTATTACATTTTTCCAGATAGATGAGGGCATCCCAGCGACGTTCGTCATCGAAGCCATAAAAATGTGAATGGGGGCTCACATAGAGACTTTAAGTTTCATAGTGGCCCCAGGGATGGAATGGCCCCTGGTGTTAGGGCTGCTGTGGCTAAAAAAGTGGAATCCTTATGTAAACTGGAGAAAGGGACTGCTAAAAAATCTGAATGAATTGCCCTCCCCGAGAGCAAGAGGTAATCCGGAAGGCTACATCTGCCCAGCTGAAATTGGGGCAGTAGCGCAGAGGCAGGGAAAGGACCTCCCTGCTATCCCCAAAGAATATCAGGACTTAAGAGAGGTGTTCAGTAAAAAAGGGTTCAGATAACTTCCCCCTCACCAACTGATAGACTGTGCCATAGAGATCCTACTCGGGGATAAATTGCTTAAGCTGAAGCTGTATTCAATGACCCTAAGAAAATTAGATGAACTGTGGGTGTTCATTGACAAAAATCTGGCCCGTGGGTTCATTCAACTGGCCCGACCATGGATAGCAGCCTCTGTTCTGTTTTGGGAAAACAAGGACAGGATGCTTTGTCTATATGTGGATTATATGGGGCTAAATGCTGTTTGGTTGGAAAATGTCTATCCCCTGTCTCTGATGAAGGACATGCTAGCCCATCTGGCCAAACACAAAATATTCACTAAGCTGAACCTGTGAGATGCCTACTATTGTGTGAGAATGAGGGAAGGGGATGAGGGGAAAACGGCATTAAACTGCCCTTTGGAATGCTTTAGAATCCTCCCTTTTGGCCTCCGGGTTGCCCCAGCAGTGTTCATGCAGTTGATAAATGAGGTCTTACATGAGCACCTGTATTTATTTATTTATTTATTTATTTATTTATTTATTTATTTATTTATTTATTTATTTATTTATTATATTTCTACACTGCCTTTCTCCTGTAGGACTCAAGGCGGTGTACAGTCAAGAAAAATATAGATACACAAACATCATAAAATTGCTAATTAAAATTATTATTATAACATAGTTCGGCCCAATTAAATAGAACCTAAAATTAGATAACATTTTAAAAACATTCACATGTTCATATGTTTAGCCCCGCTTGTTGGAACATCAGGGTTTTGAGGGCACAGCGGAAAGCACGGAGATCAAGGATATTTCGTATCTCAGGGGGCAGTTCATTCCAAAGGGTTGGAACCCTCACAGAGAAGGCCCTCCCCTTGGGAGTCGCCAGTCGGCATAATTTGACTGATGGTACCCTGAGTAGTCCCTCCCTGTGAGAATGAACTGGTCGGTGGGAGGCTATTGGTGGCAAAAGACGGTCTCATAGGTACCCAGGTCCTAAGCCATGGAGCGCTTTAAAGGTGATAACTAACACCTTGAATCGTACCCGGAAGACCACTGGGAGCCAGTGCAGCTCGCGTAGGAGAGGTGTTACATGGGCGCAATGAGCTGCGCCCATAATCACCCATGTGGCTACATTCTGGACCAGTTGGAGCCTCCGGGTGCTTTTCAAGGGGAGCCCCATGTAGAGAGCATTACAGTAGTCCATATGGGAGGTGACTAGGGCATGAGTGACTGTGCACAAGGCGTCCCGATCCAGAAAGGGACGCAACTGGCGGATCAGGCGAACCAGATAAAAGGCACCTCTGGCCACGGCCGTCAAATGATCTTCTAAAGATAGCCGTGAATCCAGGAGGACACCCAAGTTGCGGGCCCTCTCTGTGGGGAGCAAGATCTCATCCCCTATTGTCAGTGATGGTACCAGCTGACTATAACCGGGACGCCGGAAGCCACAGCCACTCGGTCTTGGAGGGGTTGAGTCTGAGCTTGTTTCTCCCCATCCAGATCCGCACGGCCTCCAGGCAACGGGATATCACAGCAAGGACATCATTGGGGTGGTCTGGGGTGGAGATGTATAGCTGTGTGTCATCAGCATACTGATGAACACTCCATGGATGATCTCGCCTAGCGGTTTTACATAAATGTTGAACAGAAGGGGTGAGAGGACTGACCCTTGCGGCACCCCACAAATAAGGTGCCTCGAGGTCGACCTCTGCCTCCCTGCCAACACAAACTGCGAAGTCAGAGAGGAAGGAGGAGAACCACCGAAGCATGGTGCCCCCTATTCCTAACCCCTCCAGCCAGTGCAGTAAGATACCATGGTTGATGGTATCAAAAGCCGCTGAGAGATCTAATAGGACCAGGATAGAGGAGCAACCTCTGTCCCGAGCCCTCCAGAGATCATCCACCAATGCGACCAATGCCATTTCCGTGCTGTATCATGACCTGAAGCCCGACTGGAACAGATCCAGATAGACAATTTCATCCAGGTATCGGGGTAGTTGTCGCGCCACCATACTCTCAACAACCTTTGCAACAAAGCAAAGATTGGAGACTGGACGATAATTTGATAATATAGCCGGGTCCAGGGAAGGCTTCTTGAGGAGGGGCTTCACAACCGCCTCTTTCAAGGTAGCAGGAAAGACACCCTCTCTCAGAGAAGCATTTATAATCCCCTGGAGCCAGCCTCGTGTAACCTCCTGGGAGGCCAGTACCAACCAGGAGGGACACGGGTCCAATAAACATGTGGCAGTGTTAAGCTTGCCCAGAATCCTGTCCACATCCTCAGGAGTCACAGAGTCAAACTCTTCCCAGATAACGCTCTCAAGACCTACCCCCGTCTACTCCCCTGGATCTACCCAATCGGGGTCCAGGCCTTCCCGAATCTGAGTGACTTTATCATGCAGGAATTGTACAAAATCCTCAGCTCGACCCTGTAAGGGATCTTCCCATACCCCCACCTGAAGTAGGGAGTGGGTCACCCTAAACAGCGTGGCTGGGCGGTTCTCTGCAGATGCAATAAGAGCAGAGAAGTAGCTAGACTTCGCTGCTCTTATCGCCACTAGTTAGGTCTTAATATAAGATCTCACCTATGTTCGGTCAGATTCAGATCGGCTTGTCCTCCAATCGCTCTCCAGGCATCTTTTCCGACGTTTCATCTCTCTCAGCTCCTCGGAAAACCAAAGAGCTAGACGAGATCGGCATCGGGTCAGAGGCTGCAAAGGCATGACGCGGTCCAAGGCCCCAGTAGCCGCCCTGTCCCAGGCGACCACCAGGTCCTCAGTCAAGTCGTGAGCCAGAGTCTCAGGAAATGGCCCAAGCTCCATCAGGAACCTTTCGGGGTCCATCAGGCGCCTGGGACGGAACCATTTGGTTGGTTCTGTCTCCCTGCGGTGGGTGGAAGTGACTTGAAAGTCCATGTGAAGGAGAGAATGATCAGACCATGACAAGGGCTTGATAAAGGGATACTGGTGTATTTGAATGATATTTTAATTGGTACTTGGTACTGACCAGGGACTTAGCTCAAGTCACCACCCCCAAATTAATGGGGACATGTGAATGTGTGAACTCAGTATTGGAACAGTATCTTAGGTGTTATATCAATTATCAGCAGGATAACTGGACTGATTTGTTGTCTTTTGCTGAAGTAGTGTATAATCATTCTCTTCACAGTAGCATAGGTTTAGTCCTTTTAGAGTGGCTACAGGACAAGACTTTAACCCAAAGCTTGAACTACCCCTTAATGATCTGCTGATATCATTGCTGAAAGAGTGAGTCACCCAACTGCGAAATACATGGCCAGCGGTAAGCATAGAATGACCCTTCAATATTTAGTGGCCTGGAAAGATTTCTCAACTGCTCAGAATGAATGGGTTGACCATTGTCATGTTATAGCTCTAAACTTTTAAAATGCTTCCATAATCAGTATCCTGACGAACCCAAGTGACATTTCTCCTGTTTTATGTTTCTTCTCTCCCTGTTTGTTTTGTTTTTCTTCTCCAGGACTAACGTCGCTGTTCAAGGGGGCAACATGTCAGGTCCACATCATGTCCTGCCATTCTATTGGAAGGGGGAGGAGAGAAAAGTTTGTTGGCATTTTTTCACATGCTTTTGCTTCATGGGCTTTTTCAGATTTTTCCTGACTTTATTGCAACCACACTCTCTCAGTAAAAGTTCTTTTGATTCAACTGAATGGAGTCAAGAGTCTTACTTTCCTGAGGGACCAGCTGGGGCAAGTCCTTACATCAAGTTCTTCCCAAGAATGTAATGAAATGTATCAGTTAATATGCAGATCCAAGTAGTGTGGCCTTTTGCAATTGACAAATGGAAATTTTGTCAATGCACAAATATTTCACTTCATGAAGCGCTGCATTTTAGCTGAAAGAGAAATGTATTTTCTTTTAAATTGTAACTTATATAACATGATTTTTACAATTGTGCAGATATCTATGTTACTGTAATGGTAGATAACCCCACTTAAAAATATCTACAGATAAGTAGCAAGTTACAAGAATACTTCGGATATTTTCTGAAGGTGAAGCCATTATCTTTAGTATGGAAAAGAACATAAACTGGAAAAGCTTGCTTTAATACATGTTATACTACTGTGTAAATTCTATACATGATTTGAAATTAGTGACATGATTTTTGTGAAGAATAGAATAGAATAGAATAGAATAGAATAGAATAGAATAGAATAGAATAGAATAGAATAGAATAGAATAGAATAGAATAGAATTCTTTATTGGCCAAGTGTTTGGACTCACAAGGAATTTGTCTTTGGTGCATATGCTCTCAGTGTACATAAAAAGACAAGAATCAAGTCAAGAATCACAAGGCACAACACCCAGTGATAGTCATACGGTACAATAAGGAATCAAATCATACTAGGAAACAATATCAATATAAATTGCAAGGATACAAGCAACAAAGTTACAGTTATGCAGTCACAAGTGGGAGGAGATGGGTGACAGGAATGATGAGAAGACTAATAGCAATAGTAATGCAGCCTAATCTGAATAGGTTGACAGTGTTGAGGGAATTTTTTGTTTAGCAGAGTTCAGGAAAAAACTGTTCTTGTATCTAGTTGTCTTGGTATGAAGTGCTCTATAGCGTCATTTTGAGGGTAGGAGTTGAAACAATTTATGTCCAGGATGCGACGGGTCTGTAAATATTTTCACAGCCCTCTTTTTGACTCGTGCAATATACAGGTCCTCAATGGAAGGCAGGTTGGTAGTAATTGTTTTTTCTGCAGTTCTAATTATCCTCTGAAGTCTGTGTCTGTCTTGTTGGGTGGCAGAACCAAACCAGACAGTTATAGTGTCAGCTCCGGCATGCTGGCTGGCTCGGAGCTGCCATTCGGAGGGGAGGCAGTCACCACTCTCCCTGCCCATCATGAAATGTTCTGGATGGCTGCCCAGGAAGGATCCTCCTGTAAAGGCTGACGGGCAGTAAAGGCTGACTGACAGTGAAGGAAGAGGACCAGTCCTCCTTAAAAAGTTACTGGCAGCAGGGGAGGAAGAAAGGAAAAGCTGGACTTAAGGCAGATGCTGGTGTCTTCCCCTGCTCATTTCAGGGTCATGTGGGAGGGAGCTACACGCGTGAGTGGGTGGGTGGTGCTTATAGTTTATTTATTTCTTTTTTTTAAATAAACTTTATTAAAGATAAAAAAGATAAAATGTCATATCGAGTATATACAAAATACAAAATACATTTATATTAATCCACATACCATTACTTACTCACAACTAAAGATGAAAAAAATAAACGAAACAAAATGAGTAAAAGAAAAGAAAAAAAATGTAGAAAGTGACTTGTCACTTTATCACATATCTTATTGAGGGTGCGTATTTATTGATATTATTGTCTTTCAGAATTTTACATTTACTCTCCTTTTTTTTGAGTTATCCAATTGTACCATCTATTCCATACCGTGTAATATTTTGAGTCTGCCTTGTCTTTTAACTCAAATGTTAATTTGTCCATCTCCGCACAATTGTAAATTTTTTGGATTATTAGTTGATCCATTGGTAATTGATCCATTTTCCAATATTGCGCTAATGCCAATCTGGCTGCCGTAATTATATGTAATATTAAATATTTTTTTTCTTTCCTATGGTTTTCTTTGATCATGCCTAATAGAAAAATTTCTGGTTTCAACTCTATTTCCTCTGCTGTTATTTCTGTTAGTTTTTAATTTGTTGTTAGTTTAATTCTGTTGTTTTTAATTTCTCGCCATGTACAGATTAATGAGTGTCTTAATATATGGTTACTGAAATATTTTTATGTTTTGTTCCCAGTGTTCCATAATAAGGCCTGCCACCCCATCAACAAATCATGTCCTAATTTTAATAGTCTTTCATTTTCCAAATTCACCCATTCTCTAATCCATGTTAGACTTATTGCTTTATAGTATGTTTCCTATGCTGGCAATCCAAATCCACCTCTAGTTTTATCGTCCTGCAAAATACTTAATTTGATACTTGGTTTTTTCCCTTCCCAGACCAATTTTGTAGTTATTCTATTCAAATTGTTAAAAAAAAAAATTATCCAATTTTACCGGGATTGTTTGAAATAAATAAAGGAGTCTTGGCATTATGTTCATTTTTATCGCTGCAATCCTCCCTAATAGCAATAATTTCAATTTCCCCCATTTTTCTTGTTGAAATTGTTCTCCTTTATGGTTGCACATCTGGCTGTCAAATTTATACCTAAATATTTCACCTTTTTTACCACCTGTAATCCTAATTGATTAACTAATTCTTCTATTTGTTTTGCTGATATATTTTTCGTTAACATTTTAGACTTATCTTTCTTAATTTTTGAACCCGCTACTTTTCCAAATTCCTCTATCTCTTTTATTAAAATTGGTCCTGTTTTTAATGGTTCCTCTATGAAGAATACAAGGTCACCCGCAAATGCTTGGACCTTGTATTCTTCTCGTTTTACATTTCGTCCTTTTATTCTTTTATTTGACCTAATTCTTATAAGTAGATTTTCCAATGTTAAAATGAAAAGTAAAGGTGAAAGTGGACATCCCTGCCGTACTCCCTTATTTATTTCAAAGAATTTAGTAGAGTCTCCATTTACTAATATACTTGCTTTTTAGGTTGTCGAATGCCTTTTGGGCATCCAAAAAGACTAAGGCCAACTGCTTTTCTGGGTGTTCTTCATAGTATTCTAGTGTATCTAGTACAATTCTCAAATTGTCCCTAATTTGTCGTCCCGGGAGAAATCCATTTTGGTCTTTATGAATCCAATTATTTAATATTTTTTTGGTTCTTTCTGCCATTATACACATAAACAATTTGTAATCCATGTTTAGAAGCGAGATCGGTCTATAATTTTGAATTTTTTTGTGGTCGGCACCTTCTTTTGGCAGCAGTGTAACGTGAGCTTCCCTCCATGAGTCAGGAATTTTTGAGCCCATCAAAACCTCATTGAAAATTTCCATTAATTTGGGTTGTAGAATTTCTTCCAATTTTTTATATATTTCTCCTGGGAATCCGTCTGGGGCAGGTGATTTATTGTTTTTGAGTTTGGAAAGGGCTTTTTTGAATTCTTCGGTTGTTATCTTAGCGTTTAGCATCTCCTTCTCTTCCTCCGTTATTTGCGGGAGCTCCGCCTTTGCCAAGTATTGATCTATTTTTTCCTCTGAGGTCTCCTCTTCTTTGTATAGGGATTCAAAGTACTTTCTCGCTCTTTCTAATTTATCTTCTTCTTTATTTAAGAGATTTCCCTCCGCATCTTCTAATATCTGGATTGTCCCTTTTTCATTTTCCTTTTTTAATTTATAGGCCAGCCACCTGCCCGATTTATTTGCATTCTCAAAATAGTGCTGTTTTGTTCTTTTTATTTTTTGGGCTAGCTCTTCTTGATCTAGAATGTTTAATTTATGTCTCCACACCATCCAATTTTTTTTTGCTACAGTATCTCCAGGCATTTTCTGGAGTTTCCTTTCTGCTTCATCTAGATGTTTGATGAGATCTTCCCTGGATTTTCTTTTTAATTTGTTTTTATATGCAGTGTAAGATATTATTACCCCTCCCAGGTAGGCCTTCATTGTGTCCCATACTATTTCACGGGGTGTCCCTTGGTTCTCATTTTCTCCAAAAAAAGTCTTTATTTCTCCTTTCAATTTTTCTACACACTCTTTGTCACATAATAGTTTTGTATTGAACCTCCATCTCTGTTGTTTTTTTCTCTTTACATTTCTCCATTTTATTTCCAGGGGATTATGGTCTGCCCAGATGTTTGAGCTAATTTCTGCCATCTCTATTTCTAACCCCAACATCCTGGTAACCCAAGCCATATCTAATCTCGACCATGACTGTTGCGAGTTAGAATAGAATGTAAATTGTCTTTCGCTTGGGTGCAGAGTTCGCCATATGTCAATTAAGTTCATTTCCTCCACCAAATCAAAGAAAGCTTTTGGTAAAGTCACCCTTTTGTTTTTGTTCATTTTGTTGCTTTTATAGTCTTTATCTGGATCTACAATTCCATTAAAATCACCTATCATGCAAATTTCATTGTATTCCATATTCCCTAATTGTTCACGTAGCTTTTGAAAAAATTCTCCTTGTTTTTTATTTGGAGCATAAATACCCACTAGTAACATTTTAGAGTTTTCTATCATAACTTCAACCATAAGTATTCTGCCCTTTGTATCATTATATTTCAATTCTGCTTCAATTCCTTTTTTAACATAAATTGCTACCCCTCTCTTTCTTTTTTCTGCTAATGAGGTAAATAGTTTACCATATTTTTTATACTCCAGACATTTGCCCTCATCCTTTTTTATATGGACCTCCTGTAGGCAGATTATATCCATATTTTGTTTTGCTAGCTTTGTAAGTGTTAATTTCCTTTTTTTACTATCGTTTAGACCATTGACATTTACTGAGATTAGTTTCAGATCCTTCATTCCTGTTTTCCTTGCTCGGTTTTAGTTCTTGTTTAGTCTTACGGCTCTTACTGGTCTTGTTTTTTTCTCCTTGGCTTCTTTTTCGGTCTTCTTCTCCTCCGCGGTTTCTTCCTCTTCTAGATTTGTCGCCTCTATTTCCTCCTTACTACTTTGTTCGCCTTCTGCACCCCTTAACTGATCGAGAAAGTCTTGTGCTGTGCTCAAGCTATCTATTTTTATTTTTCTCCCCTGCCAGGAGATTAACATCCCCTCTGGCAGGAGCCATCTGAATAATATATTTCTTTTGTTTAATTGCACAGCCAAAAATCTGTAGCCTTTTCTCACCTCCCTCACTCTTCTCGGAATCTGTTTTAGTATTATCACTTCTTTTCCTCTGTATGTTATTTGTCCGTCCCTCGCCATATTGTATAAGATGTCTTTTACTTTTTTTCTTGCGAATCTAATGTGGACTTCTCTGGGGAGCCTATTCCTCCTTGCATAGTTTGTTTGGACTCTATAGACGTCGTCCAGTTCTCTAATAATCTCACGTTTGTCTTGTTGGAGTACTTCTGCAATTAGTTCCGCCATCTTCTCTCCTAAATCCTCATCTTTATCTTCTTCCACATTTTGGAAGCGCAAGTAGAACGACACCCTGTCCATCTCTAATTGTATTAATGAATCTTCTAATTCCTTATTTTGCATCGTCAACGTCTGATCTACCATGTCCAGTTTCTTCTCATTTTGTTCTATTTTTTGCTCCACCTTCTGGATCCTTTGTTCGTTGTTTGAAATTGAGACTTGAATCTCATTCATCTTCTGATCCAGTTGGTGGATATCTGTTTTTAGTTCAGTGTGGTTATTGGACAATTTTCCTGCATGGCCATCATCGTTTCTTGGATTAATGTCAATGTTGATTGTACTGTTAGTAGTGTTGGTGTTGCTATGGCTTTGTCCATTTTTTGTAATCCTTCCGTTGATTTTTGGGTAGCCGGGGAGGTCATGGATATAGTGGGGTTTGAGGGGGTCTTCTTCCCTGTTTTCAGGATCGTTGATGACATGCTCGTCATTTCTTTCAAAATTATTTTTTGTTCTCTAATTATTTTCTCGATATTTCTCCAGATTTTCATACACTGGCAGTCACCTTTTTTTTTTTATACTTCTTCAAAATATGGGGGGGAAATTTTTTATCAATCAATATCTATTTATCAACCTATATCACTTCCAATCACTCTCTTAAATAAACTTAACAATCAATATCAATTTATCAATCTACATCACATCCAATCAATGTCTTAGGTGAATAACAAGAGTTAATTTATAACTTATAATTATATGATTATAATAATAGTTAATTGGTGTATTAAATAGTAATTGATTAATAGGAGCTTGTTTCTATTTATTAGTAGTTGATTCAAGGCCTAGTAGTTCAAATCACAATAACTCAATAACTCCTAGGTAAATCTATGATCTATAACTAAAATTCTTATGTCTAAGTTACCGCTTAGAGAGGGTTATTAATTCAAATTTCTATACTTCTGATTACCAATAAGTTAATATATGTGATTATTGTAGTTCTAATATAACAATATATCAATACACGGAAATAGTATTTGTACAGGTAAATGTAAATAGATATAGTCAAATGCAATTAAATAGTTGAATAAATAGGTAAATAAATAGGTATAAAGCTAATAAACTCTGTAAGAATATATCTTATATATAAACAATTAATTAATATAGAGATCTACTCTTCTTGTTAATAACAGCGTTAATATGCAGAGAATCAAAATATTAAAGAAGGATTTTTCAAAAAAAAAAAGGAGGGAGAAGGGGGGGAAAAATCCAAGTTTTAGTTGGGGGCAAGCAATATTTTCCCAAAAGCAAAGGGGTGGTATTCTTTCTCACTCAGCCATCAGTCTCCTCTAGTCCTTTCTTCTTCCCACGTTTGCTTTGCCACTGTCAAAACTCTATGGTAAGCCTCGAAGCTAGATCGTCTCTGTGCCTGTCCCTTTCAGTTTGCTCTGTCAGACTTCTTCAATGGCTGCACTTCCTGTTCTCTGGCACAATTAGATAAAGTCCAATCTCCAACTTAGTTCACCTTTCTGCTTTAACCAGCAGATAGAGAAAGGAATTCTTCTGGATTCTTTTAGCTTCCTTACTCCCTATGCCCACCGAACCTCTTCTTGCGCAGGTAATTTAGCGTCCTCGATTTCTTGTTCTCTACGCCGGCTTGTCAAGCTCCGTGATCTTTCAAACTATTCTCCACACTCCACTCTCCGTCGCCGCTCTTTTCCGTTTAAGCCCTTCTCGCCCGACTCCGCCGGCCCCTTCCTGATGTTCATTCTCACGCAGGCAGGGAGGACACGGTTCAATCACGACACTGCAGCCTCCGATCTTCCTTGCTTCCCGTCTGGTTGTCAGCTACCACAGCTTCGGGTCAGCCATTGAAAGGCTGACTTCACACGCGTTGGTTTGACAGAGCCGCCCGGTTTTTGCGAGAAGTGTTTGCACTTCACTTTCTCGCTCACCCAACTCTCTCTATTGTCCGCGGGGCTCTCCAGGACCTGCGCCCCCGAAGGGATCCCCAAAACGCGGTGACAAACGGTGTTGAGGAGTGGCGATCACTCACTCAGCACCATGTCGCTGCAGCTCGCCAACCGGAAGGGGAGGCAGTCACCACTCTCCCTGCCCATCATGAAATGTTCTGGATGGCTGCCCAGGAAGGATCCTCCTGTAAAGGCTGACGGGCAGTAAAGGCTGACTGACAGCGAAGGAAGAGGACCAGTCCTCCTTAAAAAGTTACTGGCAGCAGGGGAGGAAGAAAGGAAAAGCTGGACTTAAGGCAGATGCTGGTGTCTTCCCCTGCTCATTTCAGGGTCATGTGGGAGGGAGCTACACGCGTGAGTGGGTGGGTGGTGCTTATAGTTTATTTATTTCTTTTTTTTTAAATAAACTTTATTAAAGATAAAAAAGATAAAATGTCATATCGAGTATATACAAAATACAAATACATTTATATTAATCCACATACCATTACTTACTCACAACTAAAGATGAAAAAAATAAACGAAACAAAATGAGTAAAAGAAAAGAAAAAAAATGTAGAAAGTGACTTGTCACTTTATCACATATCTTATTGAGGGTGCGTATTTATTGATATTATTGTCTTTCAGAATTTTACATTTACTCTCCTTTTTTTTGAGTTATCCAATTGTACCATCTATTCCATACCGTGTAATATTTTGAGTCTGCCTTGTCTTTTAACTCAAATGTTAATTTGTCCATCTCCGCACAATTGTAAATTTTTTGGATTATTAGTTGATCCATTGGTAATTGATCCATTTTCCAATATTGCGCTAATGCCAATCTGGCTGCCGTAATTATATGTAATATTAAATATTTTTTTTCTTTCCTATGGTTTTCTTTGATCATGCCTAATAGAAAAATTTCTGGTTTCAACTCTATTTCCTCTGCTGTTATTTCTGTTAGTTTTTAATTTGTTGTTAGTTTAATTCTGTTGTTTTTAATTTCTCGCCATGTACAGATTAATGAGTGTCTTAATATATGGTTACTGAAATATTTTTATGTTTTGTTCCCAGTGTTCCATAATAAGGCCTGCCACCCCATCAACAAATCATGTCCTAATTTTAATAGTCTTTCATTTTCCAAATTCACCCATTCTCTAATCCATGTTAGACTTATTGCTTTATAGTATGTTTCCTATGCTGGCAATCCAAATCCACCTCTAGTTTTATCGTCCTGCAAAATACTTAATTTGATACTTGGTTTTTTCCCTTCCCAGACCAATTTTGTAGTTATTCTATTCAAATTGTTAAAAAAAAAAATTATCCAATTTTACCGGGATTGTTTGAAATAAATAAAGGAGTCTTGGCATTATGTTCATTTTTATCGCTGCAATCCTCCCTAATAGCAATAATTTCAATTTCCCCCATTTTTCTAAATCTTCATTTATTTTTTGAACTAAAATTCCATAATTGTTCTCCTTTATGGTTGCACATCTGGCTGTCAAATTTATACCTAAATATTTCACCTTTTTTACCACCTGTAATCCTAATTGATTAACTAATTCTTCTATTTGTTTTGCTGATATATTTTTCGTTAACATTTTAGACTTATCTTTCTTAATTTTTGAACCCGCTACTTTTCCAAATTCCTCTATCTCTTTTATTAAAATTGGTCCTGTTTTTAATGGTTCCTCTATGAAGAATACAAGGTCACCCGCAAATGCTTGGACCTTGTATTCTTCTCGTTTTACATTTCGTCCTTTTATTCTTTTATTTGACCTAATTCTTATAAGTAGATTTTCCAATGTTAAAATGAAAAGTAAAGGTGAAAGTGGACATCCCTGCCGTACTCCCTTATTTATTTCAAAGAATTTAGTAGAGTCTCCATTTACTAATATACTTGCTTTTTGTTTCGTATAAATAGAGGCTATCATTTTTTCAAATCTCTCCCCGAATTTCATGTTTTTTATTTGCTGAATCATAAATTGCCAGTTAACCTGATCGAAAGCTTTTTGTGCATCCAGAAACACCAGTGCTACCTCCCTCTCTGAATGCACCTCATAGTATTCTAATTATTGTTCTTATATTGTTTTTTATTTGCCTCATTGGTAAAAATCCGTTTTGATCTGGATGTATTCTATAATTGAATATTTTTTTCATCCTGTTTGCCATTATATTCATGAAGATTTTGTAATCAGTGTTTAATAGAGAGATCAGTCTATAATTTTTTATTTGTGTTATATCTGCTCTTCCTTCAGTATCAGCGAAATGTATGCCTCCCTCCATGAGTCTGGTAGCTTTGTCTCTGTCAATGCCTCATTACACATTTCTAGTAGAATTATATTCAATGTTTCTCCTAATCCTTTATAAAATTCAATTGGTAAACCATCTGTCCCTGGGGTTTTATTATTTTTTTGCTTCTTAATTGCTTCCTTTAGCTCTTCTATGGTAATATCCCTATTTAGTATCTCTTTTTCTTCCTCTGTTAATGCTGTCATTCCCTCCTCACTCAAATATTGATTTATTTCTTCGGCTGTCACATTATCTTGCTTGTAAAGTTTTTGAAAAAATTGAGTTACTATCTCCTTTTTCTTTTCTATACTCTGTTGCATTTTACCCTTTTTGTCCTGTAATTGTTGGATTATTCTTTTCTTCCTTTCTTTTCTCAATCGATAAGCCAACCACCTCCCTCGCGTGCTCAAAATGGTTCTGTTTTATATATTTCAATGCCATTACATATTTTTCCTGTTCTAATATATTCAATTTATGTTTAGCTGCTATCCATTTACCTCTAATTTGCTCGTCCCTTGGGTTATCTTTTAATTTTCCTTCCCAATTTTTAATCTCTTCTTGTAGATTATTATATTCTTTTTCCCTCTCCTTTTTTCGTTTTACGTTATAAGCTACTGTTAATCCTCTCATGTAAGCTTTCATTGTGTCCCATAAATTCTGCAGGGAGGTGTGTTGTTTTGTGTTATCTTTAAAAAACCACTTTAATTCCTTTTCCATTTTTTCCTTCAATATCTGTGTGTTCATCATCCATCTACTCTTTTTCCTATGTTGTCCTTTCCATATCAACATTACTGGATTATGGTTAGCCCAATTGTTTGACATTATTTCTACTGTTTCTACCTCTTGTATAAGAATTTTAGTTATCCATGCCATGTCTATTCTAGACCAGGACATATGAGGATTAGAATAATATGTAAAATTCTTTACCTTAGGGTTATAAAATCTCCAACTATCTACCAAATTTAGTTCTTCTACTAGATCCATAAAAGTTCTAGGCAGCACATTTTTCTTTTTTTTATTACTCTGATCATTTCTATAATCCTTTTTTGCATCTACAATTGCATTGAAATCGCCAATCAAACATACAGTACATACTCCATTTTCTGTTCTATTATTTTTTCATGTACTTTTCTATAAAATTCTGTTTGTCCACTATTCGGCGCATATATGATCACCAATAGAATATTTTTATATTTAAATTTTACCTCTATCATCAATATTCTTCCTACTGAATCTGCATAATTCAAATTACTCTCTATTCCTTCCTTGATATACACCACTATTCCTCTTTTCTTTTCTTCTGCTAGTGTTACAAATGCTTTACCTAATTTTTTGTATTGTAAGTATTTTTCATCCTGTTTTCTTATGTGTACCCCTTGGAGGCACACAATATCCATTTTTTGTTTTACTACTTTTCTAAAAATTTGATGTCATTTGGCTGGAGAATTAAGACCATTTACATTTAATGATAAATTTTTAAAATTTTGTTCCATTCGTTAGTGACTGTCCTATACGTTTTTTCTTACTTCTGTCTTTTCTCTTAGCTCTTGTCCTCACTCCTTCTTCCTCTTGGATTTCTCCTTCTTCCTCTTTGTCTCCCTTCTCTAATACTTTTTCTTGTTCTTCTTGTCTCTGTTTCTCTTTAATTCTCCGTTCCGACTCCTCCCTGTTGGTGTTTACTCCTTCTATGCCCAACACTTTGTCGTGTAAATTTTGTGCTTTATTTTGTGAGTCCACTTTTATTTTTTTCCCCTGCCATGACACGAGCATTCCTTCCGGTGTTATCCATCTAAACGGTATATGCCGCTTATTTAATAATGTGGCTAGGAACCAATATTCCTTTCTCAATTCCCTTATTCTCTTAGGGACTTGCTTTAACGTAATTATTTCCTTGCTTCTGTAAAACATAGGTTCATTTTTTGTTATTTTATAAACAATGTCTCTTACTTTTCATCGCACAAATTTTACGTGGACCTCCTTGGTAATTTATATTGTCGGGCATAGTTTGTGTGGACTCTATAAACTTCGTCCAACTCGTTTATTATTTCATCCTTATCTCTTTGGAGAGCCTCCACGATCACTTCCGCCATCACTAATGTTAGATCCTCCTCTCTATCTTCAACCACGTTCTGAAAGTGCAAATAGAATGCAGCCCTCTCCATCTCCAGATGTGCCATAGTGTTTTCCAGTTCTTTATTTAGTCCCATCATTTTCTCATCCAATGAGTCCAATTTTTCTTCTGTCTGCTCTGTTGTCTTTTCTATAGCTATTATTCGTTGATCATTTTTTTGTATGATTTCTTGTATTGAGTCCATCTTTTCATCTATTTTTTGAATATCACTTTTTACTTCTCTTTTAATCTCATCCATATCCCTCCTTGTTTCTTCATGGTTCTTTGTCATACATTCCTGCATTTTGATCATGGTCTCTTGGATTGTTATAAGTGTAGCCTGCATAGTTGGCATGTTTAAAGTGGGAGGTTGTTTTTCTTTTTCTTTTTTTTTTAATTTGATTTATATGCCGCCCTTCTCCGAAGACTCAGGGCGGCTTACAATGTGCTCAGCAATAGCCTTCATACTTTTGTATATTTATACAAAGTCAGCTTATTGCCCCCACAAACTGGGTCCTCATTTCACCTACCTTAGAAAGGATGGAAGGCTGAGTCAACCTTGAGCCTTGGCGAGATTCGAACCCTGCAGTAATTGCAGGCAGCTGGTCTTAATAAGCTTAATAACAGGGTGCCTTAAACCCCTGTACTACCAAGGCTCTGATGGGAACATTCCTTCTATTGTCCTCTGTGCTGCAGGGGAAGCCGATGGTCTGATCAATGTCAAGGTAGATTTCTTTCCTGTTTTCACTGTAGTTGTGGTGGTACTAGTCATTTCCTTTAATATTCTATACTGTTCCCCTAAAATTCTATCTATCTTCTCCCAAATCACCATCCACTATTCAACTTCTTTTCCTTCCCTCCCTTCTCTATCCTCTTAATATAATACTAACTTAATTAATAATCTATTACAAAGAGAAATTCATAAATACCTTAATTAGTAATCTAATTACTAAAATTCTTATATAATTACTAAATACTAATACTAATCAATTAAGAAGATCTAATATTAACTTTAAATATTTGCTTTAAATAATCAATGAGCTAATGAGCTAATAAAAGGAAGAGGTACAGAAAGGAGAGAGAGAAAAAATAGAAAAAAGGAGAGAGAAGGTACAACAATAAGTAATTAATAGGTAATTGATAATAATTTGCTATTAATTAATTATAAGTATGAAAATTCCTCTATAAATAGATAAATAAATATATCAATGTGTAGGTTATATATAAAAGTTCACAGTATTTCTGATTTTTGTGTGTTTTAAAAAGTTCAGATATAGTTCAAATATAGTCTTTCTTTCACAATTTTAGTTTTCACTCAAAAATAATCAAAATGACAATCTCTAATCAGCACTGTCACTCTTATGCATCTTTTATTTTTTGCTAATCCACCTTTCTTCTTCCGTTGGAGCAGCTAAAATGGGGATAGGAACAGAACCTCGTATTCAGTTCACTTCTCTTTCTCAGCTTCCTGAAACACCCAGTTTCCTTGATCTTCTCTATTCCACTCCTCTGGTGTTTTTCTGCTGGTCTGAAATTCGCCCTTTTCACTTTTGCTCTCCTCGTTAATTGCTGCCTATTCATGCTCTGAGTCTTTCTTTCCTGCCCGCTGCTCCTCCGAAATCCAAGCTCTTCTTCTCCAATTATCCAAAAAAAAGTTTAAAGCCTTTATTTTCTGCTCTCACCGCTGATTCTCGGACCGTACTCACTCTCTGCTTCCCATTTTTCTCAATCGGGGCATCAGGCCTCTGAGTCAGCCATATCGGCTGCCTTCTTCTACGTTTGGATCAAGGGTCCTTCTTGGTGTGGCGGGAGACCGCATCTCTCCACGCCTCCTCTGAAGATTCCCCTCTTTTCTGCCAGTCCCACCAGGACCGATCCTCACCCTTAAAGGGCACCAAAACATTAGAAAATCGGCACTGGGAACGGAGCGATTTTTCCTGTGCCGCCTCGACCCCACGTCACCGCCGGAAGTCGGTGCTTATAGTTTAAAAGGTGATGTGGAGCACGGGTGGTTAGCCCTAACAAGAAGTTCGTTTTGTGATTGTCAGTACATGACAAAAAAGAAGTAAAAGCAGGCAGCAACAAACCAGGTTTGTGTTTGGCTGTGTTTCTTTCTTTTTCTTTTTGTTTGGAACCTGACAGATAGAGGTGCAGATGACAGATGCAATAGTTCCTCTATAGAACTGTATCAGCAACTCCTTGGACAATTTGAGCTTCCTGAGTTGGTGCAGAAAGAACATTCTTTGTTATGCTTTTCTGATGATGTTTTTGATATTAGATGTCCATTTTAGGTCTTGAGATATGATAGAACCTAGAAATGTGTAGGTCTCTACTGTTGATATTGTGTTGTCTAGTATTGTAAGAGATGGTAGTATGGGAGGGTTTCTCCTAAAGTCTACCACCATTTCTATGGTTTTCAGTGTGTTCAGTTCCAGATTGTTCTGGTTACACCACAAGGCTAGTTGTTCAACCTCCCATCTATATGCAGATTCATCGTTGTCTTGAATGAGACCAATCAATGTTTTATCATCTGCAAACTTCAGTCGTTTAACAGATGGAACATTTGAGATGTAGTCATTGGTATATAGAGAGAAGAAAAGTGGAGAAAGCACACATCCTTGGGCCGGGGTATGCTAATTGTACAGGTATCTGATGTGATTTTGCTTAGCTTCACCTGCTGCTTTCTGTCATGTTAGGAAGCCTGTGATCCACTTAGAAGTATTTTCAGGTACTGCTAGCTGATTTAATTTAGTTAGAAGAATGTCCGGCATGATGGTATTGAATGCTGAACTAAAGTCTACAAAGATTACCCTTGCGTAGGTCTTTGGAGATTCAAGATGTTGTAGGATGTAGTGCAGAACCATATTAACAGCATCATCTGTTGATCTATTTGCTCGGTATGCAAATTGCAGGGGGTCTAACAGCAGATCCGTGATGGTTTTCAGGTGGGATATCACTAGCCTTTCAAAGGTTTTCATAACTACAGATGTTAGAGCAACTGATCTGTAGTCATTCAGTTTCTTGATGGTGGGCTTCTTCAGCACTGGGATGATAGTGGAGCGTTTGAAGCAAGAAGAAACATGGCACATCTCTAGGGACTTATTGAAGATTTGGGTGAAGATGGGGGCCAATTGGTCAGCACAGACTTTTAAGCAAGAAAGAGTTATATTGTCTGGACCTGGTGCTTTTCCTGGCTTTTGTCTGTGAAATAGATCTTGCACTTCCTTTTCTGTGATCACCAAGGGTTGTGAACCCAATGGGACGGGGTCAGTTGCAGGAGGTTTGGCTGTTGTTGGTGTGTCTGAAAAAGAAACACTTCACAAATAATAATCTAGTTACTATTTCATGCTTCAATGCTAATGCCAAGATCAATACTAGACAATAGCAACAATTGCTAAATACAAGAGAACCAGTACAAAAAGCATAGGTATATACCAAGGACAGGTTACAGACTCCATTACTCTCATCCACTTAAAATGCAATCAAATATGAAAAGTCTTTATGGTTAAAAATATCAGTTCAAATATGTCTGTTCAAGAGGTCATTAAAAGATACTTAAACTATTGTCAGAAATGAGACTTCTTGATATACAGTGTTATAGAAGCAGCAGAATTAAATAATGAGAGACCAATGTATGCAATGTGTTTCTAAGGTTATCTGCACCAACCATAGCAGATCTTGTATTTAATCATTGTTCAGAAATGTAATATTCAATTACAGTATATGACAATATATGTAGTAAAGAGGGTCAAATATTCCATAAGCAGAGCTATAAATTTGGGGAGTTAAAATGCAAAATTGGAGGCAGCCCCCTGCATTTTCAAGACAGAACTGAAATACTAGGGGAAAAAAATACAAACTATTACAGCACTGGCAATTATAAACTCATATTAAAAAATACAGCTAGTGACCAGAATCAGGATTCTGATGACTGAAAATGCTCTGTAATGAGATTATATGAAAATTGAGGTTTCTGGAGCAGGGGATATAAACAATAGCAGGCCATCAGCCAACATTAGCTAACAGAGAAATTCTGTAGGTGAGAGTTACTGCTCCAGATCTGAATGCAAAATATGTAAATCAGTTGGATTTTCAGTGATTGTGATTGTATGATGATGAAATCTGTATATAGTACAACGTAGATGTTTGATGTCCTTTAAAAGGCATTTTCTGAGGAAAACAGTGTTAAATGCTTTTGTAAAAAAAGACATTTAAATTATGAGAAAGCTGCCTGCTATTGGCTATATAAAGCCATAGGGAAAAATCAACACCTATTGCGGATTAGTATACTCAGACTTACACTTGATAATGGGCATTTTACAGAATAGTAAAGCAATTTATTTTATTTTCCTACATTTCTTGTTCAGTATCTCATTTGCGTTAGGGAAAAGGTGGGATTCAACCAGTTCCAGTGGTGGGTTGTTCCCGGTTCGCCCGGTTCTGGCGAACCAGTAGTGGCGGCGGCAGGAGGCTCCAACCACCCATCCAGACATCATCAAAAACACTCTGCGCATGCACAAAAGTGCCTGCGTGCTACCGATAGCAAACTGGTAGCCCTGGGATTTGAATCCCACCACTGGCCAGTTCACACCAGTTCAGGCAAACTGGTTGTTAACTTTTTCCACAGTTCGGAGAACTGGCTAATCCCACCACTGGCTGGCCCTATCCCACTCCTCCCCTCCCTTCCCAGGAGTCCCAGGAGTCCCAGCCCCTCCCCTCCCAGGAGTCCCTTATCTCACTTTGCCTACCTTGGCTGGTGCCTAAAGTCACACCCATGGCATAGCTGCTGCTGTTCTCTAGCTCCCTCCCTCACTTGCTTTGACCACATGGCCCCCATGGCCCAGCCCACTTGCCTGCCTTCGCCACAGCCTCCCACATGGCCCAGCTCCCTGCCTGGTGAGCCTTCGTTCGCTGATCTCTGTTCCTTGCCCAGCTGCCTCTCACGCAGCCCAGCTCCCTGCCTATTTGGTGAGCCTTCCTTTGTCGATCTCTGCAGCCCCCCATGTGGCCCAGGCACTCACGAGGCAGGTCAGCCTTTGCACAGCAAAGTAGTCTGCCTTCATCACGGTAAATTTGCACTCAAGACAACCCTTGCCTCATGCCCCTTCGGGCTTGGAGCTGTAAACTGCATCTAGGAAGCACTGCGGTGGAAACGAGGAGCCGGGGCTGATTCTCCGTCACCTCATGTCTTGCTAGGTCTTACTGCCCAACAGTCAGTGCTTTTAAAAAGATTTTTGCAGCAGGAAATGGCGGGCGTCTCCTTCCGGTCTTCGTTGGTACAACTGGACATGACTCGGTCACTCAGGGAGTGGCCTGCTCTCCATCCCGAGACACTGGCCAGCTGCCATTGCTGCCTCCTCCTCATTGCCTGTGGGGAGAATGAACTCTCAGCAGAGAGACTTCAGGGTGCACAATCTACCCCTCAAGCTCCCCATGCCTGAACCAAGTGAGCTGGAGAAAGATTCACCATTCTGCTGGTGAGTGCGGACCAAGTAGGCTTTTTGATTTTCTGCCCCCCCATCCCAGTCCAATGCGGTGCAGACAGCCCAATGGAGATGGAAAACAAGGGTTTCCATCAGCCCTTCTCTTTTTTTCCTCCTAGCCTCCTTTTGCCAGCATGCGCCAGGTAGGCTCGGCAGGCAGTCACAATCTTTAGATGGGCTTTTATTTTATTAGTCCGGGGGGGGGGGGCTTGGAATGGTATGTAGGAAATTGCCCTGTTTCTGCAGCATCCATTGTTGGCCCATGGGCAGGCAATGAGGAGGAGGCAGCAGCAGCGGTCAGACAGTGTCTCAGGGTGGAGAGCAGGTGACTCCCTGACTGACCATGTCGTGGCCAGCTGCACCAATAAAGACCGGAAGTAGCCACCTGCCATTTCCTACTGCAAAAATCTTTTTAAAAACCCTGACTGTCGAGCAGCGAGACCCAGCAAGAGATCCCTCTGGAGAAACAGCCCTGGCTGCTTCTCTCCACTGCAATGCTTCCTAGAATCACCACTGCTGCTTCGGCCCACCTGCACCACCCCAGCTTGCTGTGAGTGATGTCGAGTGGCCCATGCCCATTCAGTCACATGACCCATCTAGCCACGCCCACCCAGCCAGTCATTAGGAAAAACCGGTTGTTAAATTACTTGAATCCCACCACTGTCTTAGGGATACACTTAGTAAGACACATTAAGGAAATTGTTAGGATATGGTTTGAGCCTAACAAGTTGTCCAGGCAATATATGTGTTCTGTGACTTTAATATGAATATGTATCGTGTGACTTTAAAGTTTTCCTGCTGATTCATTGTAATGCTGAGTCATGCTGTAATTAGTTGTGAATGTATTTAAGAAAGGTACGTTACGTATTCAGTTGATGATAAGCTACCATAGTGTGTGGAGTTGCAACCATTATGCTATCATCGTTTGATGGATCTGCTACCATCGTGGTTTGTGAACCAGAGTGAGTTTGTTATTCTAACTGTCACTGCGTTATTTTATTTACCAGCTGAGCTTCATATTTCTGGACTATCAGACTTTCCGTACCTTGCCAAGAATTGTTATCAAAAGCTACTACGCATGTCCGCATTCTTTCACATTCCTTTACTCACTCTTTCCTTTGTTCTCTTGCCAGCAAGGTCCGGCTGAGAAATAGCCGGCAAGAATTATTTCAAAAATGTAGCAATTACTTTTCTTAGTTAGTGAGGTGTTTTATTTTCCTTTATAAGAAATAAATGAGTTTTATTAGAAACTTTTCTTCGCGTTTCTTTTTCAGAATATTGCAACAAGGAATAAGTCTCGATCCATCCTCTAAACCAGGGAGATTTTTCCCAGAGCCAAACATGGGATTAATCAACGCCCTGACATCTGGTAGCTCAGACGGTTGATTTATGGTTTTTTCCTTGTTTTGTTATTTCTGATAAGAGCGCATAGGCAATTAGTTTTTAGCTACTGAGGTACACTAATTATTTTTGCTAAGATGCCGAAACAGAAGAAAAACAAATACAAAATGTACAAAAGAAGAAGCCGTGGGAGAAGGAACGAAGGGAGATAACACAGAAATTGCTTTTGAAGATAACATACTGGAACTGAGGTCAGTGACGTCTTCTTCTGAATATGCATGCTCTCAAAAAGTCCCCTCAGAACCTTCTGAATTTGTAACGCTGAATTTGTAAGGCCAAAGCAAACTGCCAAGCAAAATTACTCCCACATAGAGAGAGAAACAATTCATTATTCTCCTCGAAGCTCTAAGCTCACCCTGGATGAGCTGGCTATGAAAGCCTATCGTGACCGTATAAAACTCTATGAACAGGAGCTATCCCAGGCAAAAATGGCTATATCTATGCTTGAGCAAGATAAGGGAGATAACTTAAGATTTTCAAAAAGTGCCATATTGTCTTCTTCCTCGGAGCCAAAGAGACTCCCCCTGGTGGATTTTGTGTCAGGCCAATTAAGACAGAGGGCACTGCATACGTCACATGAAAGTCTCCCTGATCAAGTTACATATAAACCTGCCACGCAATCATTCCTTGTAACTGGGCTGCCCGAAGCTAAAGGTGCAGCACCATCTGCTGGCAAAAGTAATTTACTACAGGAAGCTGAAATGCCACAAGTGTTTCCACAGGCACAAACTCAAACACCCCATGGTGGTGTTGGTGTCTTTTTAGATGGAACACAGGCACGCTTTATGCAGCAAAGGAAAATGACTGCATCTCCAGCAGGTCATGCCAATATTGCAGATCAAGCACAAATGGCAACTGGAATACAACAGATTCCAGTGCATCAGCCACAGCAGCTACAAATGGCTGCATATGCACCCCAGCCACAAGTGCAAATAGGGCCACCTCCTGGCCCACCTCCAATGGCACAACCAAGACCATTTTTAGGTCCACAACAGGCACAGCAAATACCACAGGCATTTCTGCCAGCACAGCCAGCATATCAAATGCAGGCTCCTTACCAGGCATTTTCTGTCTCTCCACTAACTGGTGAGTCAAAACTAAAAATGTCAGGACACAATTACAAAGCCTGGGCCAGTGAGATCAGACTATTGCTTCTTAGAGAAGGCACTCACTGCATGGTGTTTAACCCTCCTGCACAACCATGGGATTTTGCAATATGAGATCTAGAGATAAGAGCTCGTACAACATTATTGATGTCCATGGATACTGAACTGCAGGTCACTTTTCCACCAAATACAACAGCCCGACAAATTTGGGCTGAATTGGAAAATTGCTACAGGCCTGTCTCAATTGAATCTTCATGTTTACTCATGTCTGAACTCCACGGTTCGAGATTGAAACCTGGTGAACAAATTGGAGGACATTTAACCAAACTGAAAGGACTGAGAACAGAATTGAGAGAAAGAGGCCATAACATTGAAGATATTCAAATGATCAGCATCATTATTAACTCTTTGAATTATGAATGGAAAGATGCTGTTACAAAAATTAACCAAGTCCCTATTGCTCAACGCACAGTGGACAATGTCTGTAGGCTTTTAATTGAAGAAGAGGCATTCATGTTGGCCATGCCACATTTGAGAGGACCACCCGCATCAAGAGCTCCAGCTAGGCACCCCTTCCGAGGAAGGACCTACGCTCCAAGGATGCCAAGATGCAACACCTGCGATCGTGTGGGACATGCCACCCGGGATTGTCCCCAATGAGTTCCAGCTCCTGTCACATACCAGCCAAGAGGAACAGATTCCAGAGGCAGAGGCAGAGGCAGAGGCGGAAGACAAGGTCGTCGTGGTCCCCGGCATGATCCACAAACTCCACTCGCCACATTGGCTTTAACCAATGATCCACAACCTCAACCAGAGTATGACAGATGACTCCTGTGGACTTTGGACAGTGGTGCAGCATTGCATGTTACCTACAGAAAGGAACTTTTCACAGAAATGCACGAGCCTGAACCAGAACTACGTGAACTTTATTCTTTTTCAAATCATCCTTGTCAGGTCAAAAGAAAAGGAACTGTTTATGTTGAAGAGCTCGATGCATTCATTCCTGATGTTTATTACATACCAACAGCAATCAGTAACTTGCTTAGTCAGAGTCACTTGTCTAGAATGTTAAAATTCCAGGTTCACCACCTTGAAAATGCAAGTTACATAGTTAAAGATGGAGATATTGTTGCTGGAACCATATTAATTGGTGGTGTTTATTACTTAAAGCCAAAGCCTAAAACACAAACACAGGCAAGTATACAAACTCCAAAAAGGGAACGCACAGGCCCAGAGAGAGATGCTCCAGAGAGAGATCCTGTTGCTATTCCCAAGGCTCCTAAAGCCAACAAAAAGAGAGTTGGTAAACAGGTTGCTCAGAGCAAGCCTGAGGTTCCGCATAAAAATGTTAATGTTGAGAATTCACTAACAGGTAAACCTTTGCATTCCAGGTGTATCCACAAATGGCATAGAAGATTGGGGCATGCCAGTTTTCATGTTCTTAGGAAGATGCCGGAGTTCGCAAAAGGTTTGGATCTAAAGGGGTGTAAGGTGTTTTTGGATTGTGCTGTATGCAAGAAGGCCAAATCCAAAGCAGCAGCCATTCCCAAACACGCTATACGCCTGTCAACACGCATTTTTGATTTGACATTGACATAGTTGGTCCTTTCCCGCCATCATTTGGTGGTAGAAAATATTTTCTAACAATTGTTGATAATTACTCTAGATATGGATATGTATATCCTATGAAAGAAAAATCAGAGACCTTTCAGATCTTTAAAGACTTTGCAGCCCTTGTTTCTACCCAACACCAAGTTCACATCGCCAGAATCCAGAGTGATCGTGGTGCCGAGTTCATGTCTCAGCGTTTCCAGGACTGGATGCATAAGAATGGAATTATTCATCAGACTTCACCCCCTGACATACCGGCTCACAACGGAGAGGTACTGCAAACCATGATGCGTTGTCTCCTAGAAGACGCCAACCTTGATATGATATACTGGGGTGAAGCTATCAAGTATGCAAATTACATTGTTAACCGTACTTGGAGCAGTGTAACAAATCAGACTCCTTTCTTCATGTTGTATGGCTACAAGCCTGATCTTAAAAACATCCATATTTTTGGTTCATACGCTATGGTGAACATTCCCTTAGCTCAAAGGAGAAAAGGAAGTCCAGCAGCAAAGAGACTGAGATTTATGGGTATTGATGATAACTCAAAATGGAGCAGATTTATTGACTCTAAACATGTAATTGTGATTTCCCAATCTGCTAATTTTGAAGAAGATATTGACTGGTCCAGGATTCATTCCAATGATCCTGGAGTTTATTTTCCTAGAGATGATACTGCTGATGCTACGCAGATTGATGATCAAGATTCCACTGATTCTTCTCAACCCGATGTTCCGTCTTCACAAGCCGCAGATGCTGACGCTAGCGACGAAAGTGAGGATGAGGACGAAGCAGAAGAAGACTGGACTGTTGTTCCGAGACGTTCCAAGAGGGACACAAAAGGAATCCCTCCACAACGATATTCTTGGCAACTGACAAAAGCACCCTTGCCTTTGATTTTCAATGTCACACTTCCACCTGATAATTTCACGCAAATCAAGCAGCTCCCTGATTCAGAGCAAGATAAATGGTATGAAGCAATGCAGGTTGAAATGGACAGTCTAAAGAAACTTAAAGTATTTACACCTGCAAAACCTCCAGCAAACAAAAAGGTCATTGGCACTCGATGGGTCTACAGAATCAAAAAGAAACCAAATGGTGAGTCATTGTACAAGGCCAGACTCGTAGCTCAGGGTTTCGCTCAACGTTATCCTGAGGACTACACAAATACCTACTCACCGACAGTCAGAACTGAGAGTGTAAAAATTGCTTTAGCAACTGCAACTATCCTTGGTTTAGAAGTTTTCCAGTTTGATGTTGACACGGCTTATCTACATGCAGACCTAGATGAAGAGATCTACGTGAGAAGTCCTCCAGGATTCCGACAGCAAGAAGGGGATACCTGGTTTCTAAACAAAAGTCTTTATGGTCTGAAACAATCTGGTTTAATGTGGTATTTATGTCTTACTGACAAACTAAATTCAATGGGCTTTATTAAGTCCGAAACTGATGAGTGCGTGTTCACAAAAAGATCTAACAATGCATATGAGATAGTTCTTGTTTATGTTGATGATATTGTTTATATTGGTCCAAATAAGCAAATGAGCGAAATTTTTGCCAAAGCTTTGCAGAGATACTTCACATTGAAATCATTGGGTCATATTAGCACTTACTTAGGTGTTCAGATTGAAAAAACACAGAAGGGGTTTAGTCTTTCACAAGAAGATAAAATTGAACAAGTTTTGCATCATTGCAACATGAAAGATGCTAACACAACAAAGACACCCATGCAAACAGATTTTCATAACTTGACACAAGAAGCAAGTCCTGAGTTCGAGGATCAAACACTTTATCGTTCAGTCATTGGGTCACTATTGTATATTAGTAGTTGGACCAGACCCGACATTGCACTTAGTGTTAATCTTTTATCTCGACACGTAGGTAAGGCAAAACAGTTTCATTGACATGTATTAAGAAATTATTGAGATACCTAAAATACACTAAACACATGAAGTTATTGTTAGAACCAACACATACTGATTATGCAGAATTATGTTGTTATGCAGATTCTGATTGGGCAAGTGATAAGAAATCACGTAAAAGTACTTCAGGTTATATGAAGTTCTTAAATGGATGTCCTGTTTATTGGCAAGTACGTAAACAGAATTTTGTTTCTTGTTCATCTACTGAAGCTGAATATGCTTGTGTTTCAGATGCATGTAATTCTCTAACTTGGTTTGATGCTTTAGTCACAGATATCTGGACACACCCGATCCGACCGATCACCGTGATGGAAGACAATGAATCGGTGGTTTATATTTCTGAATCACATTTTACAGGTTCTAGGTCCAGACACATTGACATCCGTTATCAAAACATAAAACATTTAGTGAAAAAAGGTTTTGTCAAAATGCAATATGTATCTACATGTTGTGGCCCCGCCCTCTGAGCCTGTCCCATCGGAGGAAGAAAGCTCCGAGCATGAGGAAGAGGAGTCAGCCAGGCCTCCCTCTCCAGGCCCCTCCCCTCTGGCATTGTCTCAAGTGCCGGCCGAGGGAGAGGAGACAGCTGATTCGAATCAGAGTGATGAAGAAACATCATTCCTGGACGCACGCCTCCGAAGGCGTGATAAACGTTTGCAGCAATTTAGGAGGCGTGCTAGGGATTAGAACTGAGTCACTGGACCACACCCCAGAGAC
Organism: Pituophis catenifer annectens; assembly: GCF_029215685.1. Lineage (NCBI taxonomy): Eukaryota > Metazoa > Chordata > Lepidosauria > Squamata > Colubridae > Pituophis > Pituophis catenifer. The sequence continues at coordinate 48,738,706 of NW_027256884.1, read as the reverse complement.
TATATAATAGAGGGTGGTGGTTCCTTGTGACGAACAAAGCAAACCTTGGATAGTCACTAAAGCCTCGTCCGGAACTGCTGAGAGAAAGATTTAAAGTGTCGGACATTTGGACTCTTGAGTATTTATCTTTCTGTTTTACTTTGAAAATAAAGTCACTTGGCAGACGGTGTGTCTATCGCTGCCAAGTGGGAGATAAGACCTGGGTGCGTTCCAAAGTGTTTCCTTAACCCTCGACTGGCTGTGTTGGTGTGTGTGTGTGGGTACGGGGACAGATCATCTTTTTCGTCACCCCATACTCCATCGTTAACCCACGATGGACCAACAGCTGCAGCAGCAGATACAGCAGATGCTGGAGGCCAATCAGCTTCTGCAACTGCAAGTAGCACAGCTAACTGCCCAACTTGCTTTGGGAAATGCTCCTGCAGCTCCACCTCCTCCCCCTCCCCGTCCGAGATGCCCAGTGAACGTGCCAGATAGGTTTTCTGGGCAGCAGGAGATGTTTCCGGCCTTCTTGGGACAATGCCAACTGTTTATGGTGATGAGGCCGGAGGATTTTCCGGATGACCGGGCTCGGGTGGCATTTGTTATCAGCTCCCTCTCTGGCACTGCTGCCCGATGGGCCACGCCCCTGTTGTTGCAAGATAGCCCCTTGCTCCTGGACTTTCAGGGCTTTTTACAACACCTGCGCACCATGTTTGAGGACCCCCTCCGGGTGCAGACGGCAGCGAGGCGCATCAAGGACCTCCGCCAAGGCAAGCGCCCCCTGCAGGACTATATTGCAGAGTTCCGACTGCTAGGCCAGGATTCGGCTTGGAATGAGGTGGCGCTGATGGACGCCTTCCAGGACGGCCTTTCCAACGAGATGCAGGACGAGCTGGTTCGTGTGGAGGCACCACTGACCCTCGACGCGCTGGTGACTCAATGCCTGCGCATCGACGCCCGCCTGCAACGGCGACGGCCCCGTCGGGCTCTTCCGGAACCATCGACAGCGTCGGCACCCCCGCGTTTCGCACTGACAGCGCTCCGGACCGCACAGCGTTTTGTGGCGACGGCTGAGGAGCCTATGGAGCTCGGAGCAGCCAGACCTCAACTGACGGCCCAGGAGCGGATGCGGAGACGTCAAGGGGGGTTGTGCCTCTATTGCGGCGAGGCGGGACATTTTGCCGCCTCGTCTCCCTGGAAGCGGGGTGGACCGCTCAAGCCTGTTCCGGAGTCTCGGCATGACCAGCTGGGAAACGGGCCAGGCCTGGCCTAGGGGAAACTCTGGGTCAGGCACGTGACCATGCCCCGCCGGAGTCGGCGGCTGTGGACTGTGAGCCCCCTCGGCACCTGATTTTGAACACCCGGGTATTGTTGGTTAACCGGTCGGAGGGGCTCCAGGCGCACGCGCTGGTGGACTCGGGGGCCACCATGAACTTTATGGACCAGGCCTTTGTGGCCCATACAAAGTCCCCTTGGTTCCAGTGGACCCTCCGTTGAGGGTCGAAACTATAGATGGGCGGGAACTCGTGGCGGGGCCCATCAAAACCGCTACCCAGCCCTTGCGCCTCGCCATTGGGAACCACGAGGAGGCGATCCAGTTTTACGTAACGGCAGATCTGCACTTTCCCTTGGTCCTGGGGATGGCCTGGCTTCGGGCGCACGACCCTCAGGTGGCGTGGTCAAGAAACGCCATCTCGTTCCCGAGCCTGCAGTGTGTCGACCACCTTCGCCACACCTGCGCCGGCCAGGACGTCTCTGCCCCAAACGTCTCCTTGCCTCCGGAGCCGACGTGTTCAGCGAGAAGGAGGCGGGCCGCTTGCCCCCGCACCGACCCTACGACTGTGCGGTGGACCTAATACCCAATGCGCCCCTGCCCTCGGGACGCCTGTACTCCATGTCGGAGCCCGAGCTGGCCGCCTTACGGGACTTTCTGGAAAAGAACCTGGCCCGTGGGTTCATCCGGCCTTCGACCTCCCCGCTCTCGGCCCCGGTCCTCTTCGTTAAAAAGAAGACGGGGGACTTGCGCCTGTGTTGCAACTACCGGCGCTTGAATGCCATCACAGTGCGAAATCGCTACCCCCTGCCGCTGATCCCGGAGCTGATGGAGAGGTTGCGGGAGGCCTCGATCTTCACTAAGCTCGATCTCCGAGGGGCCTACAACCTAGTGCGCGTGAGAGAGGGGGACGAGTGGAAGACGGCGTTCGGCACTCAGTACGGACACTTCGAGTATACCGTCATGCCGTTCTGATTGACCAACGCCCCCGCGGTCTTCCAGCACTTGATGAACGATGTGTTCCAGGACATGCTGGATCGGTTCGTGGTGATCTACTTGGATGATATTTTGATCTATTCCCGGACCCCGGAAAGTCATCTCCAGCATGTCCGCCGGATCCTGCAGCGCCTGCGGGAGCACCAGCTCTATGCGAAGTTGGAGAAATGCTACTTCTTCCAGACTTCCATAGAGTTCCTCGGGCACATCATCACCCCCGAGGGCATCGCGATGGACCCGCGCAAGGTGGAGGCCTTGCGCAGTTGGGAACCCCCGCGTCGGGTGAAGGACGTCCAGCGTCTGTTGGGATTCGCCAATTACTATCGGACCTTCATCCCGGGCTTCGCCACCCTGACCTTGCCGTTGACCCAGCTCCTTCGGAAGAAGGTCCTGTTCCAGTGGGGGCCCCCGCAGCAGCAGGCCTTCGAGGTCCTCAAGCAGGCCTTCCTCACGGAGCCAGTCCTGAGGCACCCCAATCCACACCGTCCGTTCGTGGTGGAGACGGACGCGTCCAACGTGGCGATTGGGGCGGTGCTGTTACAGGCTGCGGTGGATGGTGGCACTCTTTTTCCCTGCGCATACTACTCCCGGAAACTCAACCCTTCTGAGCGCAACTACACCATCTGGGAAAAGCAGTTGCTGGCCATCAAGGCCGCGTTCGAGGCTTGGCGACATCACCTCGAGGGGGCCCGACACCAAGTGGAGGTGCGGACGGACCATCAGAACCTGGAGCACCTCACCACAGCCCGGAAGTTGAACCAGCGGCAGATCCGGTGGTCGTCGTTTTTCGCCCGGTTCAACTTCCACGTCACATACATTCCGAGCAACCTCAACCAGAGGGCGGACGCGCTATCCCGTAAGCCGGAATACTTTTGCCCCAAGGACTCCCTTCCCCCCCGGACGGTGCTGCCAGCGGACTCCTTGGCCGCGGTCCAGGAACCGGTGGACCTGCGGGCTCAGGTGCTGGAAGCGCAGCGACGGGACGACTGGTCGCAGCAGCAGAGAGCGGACGTCGGCCCCGCGTCCCCATGGACTGTGGAGGAGGGCTTGCTCAGACACCGGGGTCGACTGTACGTGCCCACGAGTCCGCTCCGAGCCCTCATCATCAACCAGTGCCATGACAACCCCGCGGCGGGGCACTTCGGCTTCTTTAAGACTTTGAATTTGGTGACGCGGACTTTTTGGTGGCCTCAGGTAAGGCATGACGTGCACGCCTACGTGACATCCTGTGTGACGTGCCGACAGGCCAAAGCCGCGTCCGGCCCCCCTCCTGGACTCCTCCAGCCGCTGCCGAAACCGGAGAGACCGTGGGGAGCCATCTCCATGGACTTCCTGACAGACCTGCCCCTGTCCGCTACGTACACGACCGTCCTCGTGGTGGTGGATGCGCTCACGAAGATGGCACATTTCAACCCATGCCGCGGCCTGCCCTCAGCCCGCACCACGGCTCGCCTGTTCCTGCAACATATCTTCTGCCTCCACGGCCTGCCGGACCAGGTGGTTTCGGACCGCGGGGCCCAGTTCATGGCCCGCTTCTGGAAAAGCCTGATGGCCGCGCTGGAGGTGCAGGTGTGCCTGTTGTCATCGCACCATCCGGAGACTGACGGGGGCACGGAGAAGGTCATCGGCATACTGGAGCAGTACCTCCGCTGTTTTGTCAACCAGCAGCAGGACAACTGGGCCGAGTACCTTCCCCTGGTGGAGTTCGCTTTTAATAACTCCCAACACACCTCCACCCAGATGACCCCGTTCCATGCCAACGTCGGATACCATCCACGGCTTTTCCCGTTGACCATCATGGACTCCCCTGTTCCCAAGACCCGGGACTTCCTCTCAGAGCTGCAGGCGGTGCAGCAACTGGTGCGGCGGCAGCTGATCCGGGCGAAAGAGGATTATAAACGGTTCGCCGATCGCGCCCGCCGGGCGACGCCACCGCTGGAAGTAGGAGATCGGGTGTGGTTGTCACGAAACACCTCCCCACAGACCGGCCGGTGAGAAAACTGGCCCACCGCTTTATCGGTCCCTTCCCTATCGAGGCGGTCATCAATCCGGTGGCCTACCGATTGACTCTACCCCACTCCATGCGGATCCACCCTGTTTTTCATTGGTCCCTCCTGGTCCCTGAGGCCCCTGCGAGCCATCTCCGCCGCCCGCCGACGCCTGCCCCCCCACCGCAGCCGACGAGGACGACGCCTCGATGTACGAGGTGGACAGTATCCGGGACTCCCATTGGCTGAAGGGGCGCTTCCAATACCTCATCGCCTGGAAGGGGTACGGGCCCGAGGATTTCACCTGGGTGGACGCGTCTGCCGTTCAGGCCCCTGACCTGGTGCGGGCTTTCCATGAACAGTTCCCATCCCGACCCCATCCCGACCGTCAGACCCGGGGGAAGGGCCCTGCGGTGGGGGATAGTGTTGTGGCCCCACCCTCTGAGCCTGTCCCATCGGAGGAAGAAAGCTCCGAGCATGAGGAAGAGGAGTCAGCCAGGCCTCCCTCTCCAGGCCCCTCCCCTCTGGCATTGTCTCAAGTGCCGGCCGAGGGAGAGGAGACAGCTGATTCGAATCAGAGTGATGAAGAAACATCATTCCTGGACGCACGCCTCCGAAGGCGTGATAAATGTTTGCAGCAGCTTAGGAGGCATGCTAGGGATTAGAACTGAGTCACTGGACCACACCCCAGAGACTATATAAGAGGGTGGTGGTCAAGGATCCTTGTGACGAACAAAGCAAACCTTGGATAGTCACTAAAGCCTCGTCCGGAACTGCTGAGAGAAAGATTTAAAGTGTCGGACATTTGGACTCTTGAGTATTTATCTTTCTGTTTTACTTTGAAAATAAAGTCACTTGGCAGACGGTGTGTCTATCGCTGCCAAGTGGGAGATAAGACCTGGGTGCGTTCCAAAGTGTTTCCTTAACCCTCGACTGGCTGTGTTGGTGTGTGTGTGGGTACGGGGACAGATCACTACATATGATCAAATTGCTGACATCCTCAACAAACCACTCCCAGCAGCTCAACATGAGTATCTGCGTAAGAAGATGTGCCTTATTTGATGATGTACTGATATTCGCTCAATTGGCAAAGAAGGGGAATGTCACTGCGTTATTTTATTTACCAGCTGAGCTTCATATTTCTGGACTATCAGACTTTCCGTACCTTGCCAAGAATTGTTATCAAAAGCTACTACGCATGTCCGCATTCTTTCACATTCCTTTACTCACTCTTTCCTTTGTTCTCTTGCCAGCAAGGTCCGGCTGAGAAATAGCCAGCAAGAATTATTTCAAAAATGTAGCAATTACTTTTCTTAGTTAGTGAGGTGTTTTATTTTCCTTTATAAGAAATAAATGAGTTTTATTAGAAACTTTTCTTCGCGTTTCTTTTTCAGAATATTGCAACAAGGAGTAAGTCTCGATCCATCCTCTAAACCAGGGTGATTTTTCCCAGAGCCAAACATGGGATTAATCAACGCCCTGACACTAACCAACTACTGTTTGTGTGGCAAGAAGATTTTGGACTGATTTAACTGGCAAAGACTTGGATTGATTTAAAGACTATGAGATTGTTTTTCCACTATAAAGTAAACTTTTGATAAACCAATTTGCACATCTCTTATTCATTGCTCTCAGCAACCTTTCTCTGTGCTCTACACTCTGCTGGTTGGTAACACAACAACAATATCCTTAACAGAAATGATATTGCTTTTTCTACAATATGAAACTGCCTTGTGCCTCTAATCCTGACCCACACATTATTAGTGGAATGAAGCCAGAGAAAACTATTATTCAAAATATGGGAAGAAAGTAATTCAGAATAAGGGCTTATCCTTTGTCAATGGCCTCCATTCCCTTAAAATGGCTTTGTGTACTGATCTTAGGATCCTTATTGTGAGTTCATGAATGAATTACTTTGATTTATTTTGGCAGCCTTTGGGGCAGTATAATTATGTGGAAGCAAGAACAACCAGTCATTTGTGCAGAGTAATAAAGTCATTAGGAAGCATCTTTTAGTCAGTTGGGTTTGGCTAAGGAAACAATAAATGAGAACGTTTGTGTCTGTTAAAAGTTTAAAAGGAAGCAAAGTGTTCTTTGCATTGGTTTAATAAATGATTATAATAAATTTAAATTTATGAAATAGAAAAATAGTACAAATACATTAGAAAAAATACCACAGACCTGATCACTTTGGCCATCCCCAATCTGGTGCCCGCAAGTAGTATTAAAATATTACTTGCGGGCACCGTAAAATTTGTTACTACCGGTTCTGTGGGCGTGGCTTGGTGGGGGGGGTTAATGTGACTGTGTGGGCATGGCCAACTTTTTTTTTTACTTTTAAAAGCATTTTTTCTACAACCTTAAGAGGTTGCAGACAAAAATGCTTTTAGAAGCCTCTGATGATCAGGCAAGTCAGCTGGGATCGCCAGAGGCTTTTAAAGGCATTTTTTTTCCTACAACCTCTTCGGCTGAAGAGGTTGCAGAAACAAATGCTTTTAGAAGTTTCTGATGATGAGGCAACTCAGCTGGGATCACCAGAGGCTTTTAAAGGCATTTTTTTCCTACAGCCTCTTCAGCTGAAGAGGTTGCAGAAAAAAATGCTTTTAGAAGCCTCTGATGATCAGGCAAGTCAGCTGGGATCGCCAGAGGCTTTTAAAGGCATTTTTTTCCTACAACCTCTTCGGCCAAAGAGGTTGTAGAAAAAATGCTTTTAAAAGTAAAAAAAAAAAAACAGCCTCTGATGATCGCGCAGCTCAGCTGGGCATGTGGGGGGGGAGCGCAGGGATTTTTGCTACTGGTTCTCCGAACCACCCACCGCCATCACTACCGGATTGGGCGATCCGGTCCAAACCGGGAGCATTTCACCCCTGCTCTCATCTTAATCTGAATACTTGATGCCATTGTTATGACTTTGTTCCCCAATATATACTACTTTGAAGAAGACTGAGTTACTGTGTTTAAGATTGACTCTTTGAAGAACCAGTTTCTACTCAAGTCTTTCATCCAACTAGAATTGTTATCAGAGGTTTTCAATGGCCAGTGAGAGAAACGAGTTCTGCAGTGTGCATTTGGTATATCTAATGTCCATGACACCACTAGCAGAACTTCTGTGTTATTCCAAAATAAACAACAGATACAGCTTTTTATATAAAGTTCTTGAACTAGATGTCACAATTGAATATAAAACCTGAAAAAGTCATTGTAAGGATTTGTTACACTTTTCAAATGATAATTTTGTCAACCAAGATTAGGCAAAGTACTGTAGTTCAGAAGTCCTCCAATGTTATCTTTTCTATCCCACACACTCTTGACAATATATAGATTTTATCCTCTTCCTCTGTGAATATTTTTATCTTCATAGCTGCTCACCATCTGTGCACCTGATCATGAAAAACCTGCCAGATGAAGCTGTTTTTCATCTCTCTGTATAGACAACTGCCATTGATGTTGCAAAAATCTGGCTTAAAAAAGGAAAATATTCATAAAATGATTGGCTTATATTTCCTTTGTTGGAGAAAATAGTATTTTTTAATATGGTAACAGCTGCCTAATGTTGGCAGGTATTCAAGCTGACAGTTTATCTTAAGGTTTATTTGTTTTTTGGTAGTTATAGCATAATAAACAGATCTCTTTCATCTGTATGTAAGCCTACATATGGTATAAAATATATTTACTGATGTTGGGATTTTAAAATAAATTTTGTAAGTGAAGGATTTTCTGGAAAAAAACCCTTAATTACCCATTGTTCCCTTGCTTTCTATAAAGGGCAAAAATTAATACTAGAAGTAGTTTTGACACAATATTGCTTAAATGCTTCTGTGGCTTAGAACTCAGTACAATAACCATACATTAATTGACATTGCTTTGCTCAGGTAAAAGGTAAGCATAGCGTATGTGTCATTCCTCACAAAGTAATTAGATTTATTTACAATATTTGTGGGCCACCTTTGAGAGTCAAGGCCTCCTGTGGCATTTTTAACATATATATATATATATATTCACATACACAAAAACTCCCTCCCCTACTCAAGGCTATGATAACCAACAGCTTTAAGTCAAAGATCCCTGAAGGGAAAGAGAGGAAGGAAGGTGGACATAATTTGTCCTTTGCCTGTCTACACCTATTTATCTGTGAAAAGGCTCCAGAAAGTTTTGGATCTGTTTGTTTATGAATAACATTTATTACTTTTGTTTACAGTTGTTTGCAGTAGGTGCAGTGGCTCAGTGGTTAAAGATGCTGAGCTTCTCAGCTGGAAAGCTAACAGGTTTGAGACCCAAGTGCCATGTGACGGAGTGAGCTCCTGTTACTTGCGCCAGCTCCTGCCCACCTAGCAGTTTGAAAGTATGCAAATGCAAGTAGATAAATAGGTACCACTCCGGTGGGAAGATAACAGCACTTTGTGTTGTCATGCTGGCCACATAACTAAGGAAATGTGTTCAGATAATACTGGCTCAATGACCTTGAGACGGACATGAGCACTGCCCCCTAGAGTCGAAAATGACTGGACAAGGGAAACCATTACATTTACCTTTATGGTTGTTTGGGAAAGTTAAAACAAAAACCTGGAAAATGACAAGCCATTTCTATCTTGTCAAGAAAGCCATATGAATGTATTTGTTTAGTCTCTTAAGAAATGTACTCATTGGACATCTTTATCTTTCATATTGTTTGATAGCTAACAATAACCATTGGAGGAATGGTTATCCTGAAAGATGGTCATTTATTTATTCAAATTTTAGTTTGCCTGACTCCTTTGTGACTCCAGGTGACTTGCAATTAAAAGAAACCGAAAAAGAAAAAGTAAAAAAAATATATATATGGGTGACCTCAGACCAGTCATTCACTTTCAATCCAAGGAAGAAGGCAGTGATCAACCACTTCCAAAATCTTGCCAAAGAAACTCTAGGAACTTGTCCAGACAGTTTCTGAGAATCAGACACAATTAAATGGAAATAAAAAAAAATAGCTGTTTATAACTGCTGGGGAAAACAAGTGATACAAACAGCAAAAAAGATCTGACACTG